>NC_136278.1:7358225-8558225 GCF_964198595.1 Lampetra fluviatilis | reverse complement strand
TGTGTTTCAAGTTAAGTGAAATTGCAGTCGCATAATTACCCATAAAATTTCCAATTTTCACACATTCACTCTGCATATTTCTCCAAACGTTCAAGTGATTTCCATAAAGTCATATATTTAATGTGTACACAATTCAGTGGTATATTGTAAAGCTGTTGCTGTGCCTAACGGGGTATGTTGTGTTTGCAGACCAAACTGGGGCAGATATATTGGAAGCAATTTCCAGCCCCACATCCAGCTCCGAAAGTGAAAGAGATACAAAGGTGAGTGTCAAGGTTAAGATTACAAAAATATAGCTTACACATGTCTACATTGTTTAATATTATCTTAACATATTTACATGTTCTTGTCTGCTTGAAATGCTGAACATTTGCAATGTGATTGCCCCATTGAGGGTTATGATACTATCCTAACGGTATGTTTACGTTCATATATAACTGCATATATATAGTTTGTATGCAGTTATGCTCTTGGCATTTATTCATCTTCTGAAGGCGTTCTTCTCTGTACATGTGTTACTGTTGGGTCAGATGTGGTGAAAATCTAGTTAATCTTTAATTTAGGAACTGTAATTTAAGTTGCTAAACTCCTAGCTTTCTTGTACATACATACATGATTGTTGCTCAAAGATTTAAGAAGCAAACAAAAGAATGTAATTATCTGATAACCTTTCAGTGGTCCTCTCGTTCCACTGAGAACACACACGTCAGTCAATATTAGTCATTGCTTTAGGAGAGGACGCTTATACACAGGCACATGTAAAGCATGTAAAGCCCTTGTGTCATGGAAGAAAACTGTGGGTTTTCCCCTAGCTGTTTGGCTTGTAATATTTCACCACGCTGGTCAGTACAGATTGGTAAACCTGGGCCCATGGACATTGGAGCATAGTAAAATACAATGGATTTTCCTGCACTGCCCTCTGCTCACAAAGTCGCCCCGCAGGAGCCTACGAAATCTGATGCGTGGTGGTCACTATTCCATGGACTAATCCAAGCTCAAACCTGCTTAGCTTCCGAGCTCTAAGACGATCGGGTGCATTATGCGTGATGTAGTCATAGGCCCACACACAGAGCCGCCATGTGTTTACGTGCATGCACACTTGGGTACAGGAGCTGAGTTACGTACCTGCCTCTCTGTTTGGTCAGGCGGTGAAGCCGCTGGAAGATGGGAGCGAAGGTGCGGCAAGCGAGAAGAGCGCAAAAAAGAGAGGCGCGCGCAAGCGAGACAGCTCCCCCACCCCTCCGCCCGGCAAGAGGCGGAGAGTACAGTCAGGTCCGATCTGCAGCCTCCGTATCTTGCGTTTCACACCATTGTTTCGTTTCACACCAGTGGGCAGCTTAGAGAGAGACTACCTCTCATCGCAGGCATTGAGCATTTCCACCACTGGCTGAGGGATACCAGTGGAGATGAGCCTCATTCTTGTTCGTATCATAGATTTTTTGTTTTGTTTTGTTATGCTGTAAACCGGGTAACTTCAGCTACATATTCTTTGTTCTTTCGGTAAAGTCACGTAGAAGGGAAACAATAAAATAATAAAAATATATAACAATCAAATTCTCACGACGTTTCGATTGCAACACAAGCAATCATCATTTTCTTGCTGTGGTTTTCACACCTGATGATGATTGCTTGTGTTACAAACGAAACGTCGTGAGAATTTGATTTTTTATATTTTTATTCTTTTATTGTTTCCCTTCTACGTGACTTTACCGAAAGAACCAAGAATATGAATCCCTGCAGTCACGAAAGCTTTACATAAAAATTCAGCTACATACATATCTCACAAGCTGAATCCAGGCTCTATTTTTCCTCCTGCTTATCGGGATGTTTATAGTATGTAACAGATGGCAAAGTGAGTCAGACGAACAAGGTTGTGAGTTGAAATCCTCTTTAGAGGTTATTGTTAGCGCTTGTGTCCAAAATGTGTGTGATGTGGTAGGAAGAGTAAACTGCTCCCTGCATAATACATTGGTGATTTCTACTTCAAGCTCGGCAACACAAATGAGCACCAGCAAATGCTTTTTTCTTATTTTTTTGTGACAAAAACATCACAACCCTCCAGCCTTCATTCTCAGTCAGCGCTCTCTTTAACAGTTCCTAGGGCAAGGACTAAAATGGGGAAACAATAATGTTCCTATCATGCTCCTTGGTTCTGGAATAAATTACAAACGATTTTAAAACTGGAGAAAGGAGGGTATCAATGTTGTCTGATTTCAAAGCTCTGATAGAAGAAATGTCATTGACCATTGTAATTGTTTTTAATGTTTTGTATTGTACTATTTAGTATTGCGTGTGTGGTGATTTATTTTTGCTGACTTCTTGGCAGGTCCTCCTCGCAAAAGAGGTTTTTAACCTCAAGGTTTTTTTTGTTATACCTGCTTAAAAAAGGTGAAATAAAAATAAAATGTATGTCGTTAGTTTGAGCGGTCTGAAGCCAGTGGCAGTTGTCCATATGTTGTGTATGCACATCTCTTCGAGTTGTTTTAATGATATATAATAATACATGGCATATTCAATTCATCTATGGAATGTTGTTTGGTATACCTCGAGTCGAGGTAACGCTTCTGTTTCATTTTTTTCCTAACAGACAAATCCGAGGCTGAGAGTAAAGAAACCACAGATTCTTCTGAAGCAGAAAATTCCTCAAATTCCGAAGAGAAAATGCAGCGGTATGTGTGTTACACATGTCTATTGTTCATATCAGTGTGGAAAATTGCTCTGTAGAATTGTGTAGTCGTGACAGTAATTTCCACAACCATCAATCTTCTATGCTACATTTACTATTGAATTTCTCACCCAGTTTTCTAAACATAAATAAAACATTCCAATGACACCCATAATAGAGAGTAGCAGACCATAAAAAAAAAAAATATATATACAGGTGCCACATGACTCGGAGAGCTAATACCATCTCCGAGCACCGAGTCAGCACCGCTGAGAAGCCCAAGTTCAAATCTCGGTTCTCAAGCGTAGTGAATTGATGGTCTTAGCTCACTCACCAATGACAAATCCTCAAAGCTACCCTTGATGGATTCAAACCCATAATATTGCATTTGGTTTTTCACTTAAAAAAAATTGTTTCATTGGCATGGGACAAACACTCTTTGCCAGCCATTAGAAAAGTATCCTTGGGGTTGGTTAATGGGCCCATTGAAGTGACATCATTTTCTAGGGCAGTTCTCCGACACGTGGTGGTGTACTGCTTGCTGTGAGGGTTCTGCGTGTATTTTTTTCTCCCATTTATATTCCAAGTGTGCCATTGCGTCAGGCCAAAAGCCACAACTGGAATATTATTGAGTCAAAAAGCATTCTTTTTTAGTATTTGTATTTTCGTCATGCTAATGGCTACTCGATTCTCACGTTGGATTTTCAGACCCAGCACACGCCGCAGCACGCGGCACGAGAAGCAGGAGAAGGGCAAGGAGCCCCCGCTGGCCCACCGAACACGGCGGAAACAAGCAAAGTCCTCGACTGAGTCTGACTCCGGCCGTCAGACAAGGCGGGCGTCCGGCCATCTGGCTGCCGAGGCCGCGCGCCAAATACGGAAAAAGAGGGGTGGCCCAGTGTCTCCGAACCGCGAGGACAAGCGGACGCGGCAGGGAAAGGTTCAAGCAGTGCAGTCAAAACCACGTGGACGCCAGGCAAAACAAGTGGCCAAAGAGATGGCGTCGCCGCAACATGACGCTCGGCAGAAAGCCAGACAAACTCGCGCGTCTGCCGGTCTCCAGCCCTCGGAGTGCGAATCTCCGTCGGCCGACACTACAAAGCAGAGCAAGAGAGGACGCAAATCGTCGGGCTTTAAAAGCCCTGAGCTGCCCCGGCGGACGCAGCAGATGCAGTCGGCAGTTTCTGCTGCAGAAGCTTCGGCGGAGGAAGCACCGTCCTCAAAAGGGCCTGCAGATCCTGAGCCCGAGTTGTCTTCCCAGAAAAAAGAGAGCGAAACGGGGGAGCCGGAAAATACCTTGGCCGTGCCTGGCGAGCCTGTAAGTGACACTGATCACAAAGGGGAGACGGCTGCTGACGTGTCTGGAATTTCTAAAATGACTGTCGATGATTCTTCCACCTTACGGTCCCTGGAGTGTTTGCAGCCATGCCCTGAATCTTCATTGGAGGCTTCAAATGAAACAAATTACTCTTCTGTGGAAAAACAAGGCTGTGAAGAGATTCCCAGTGTTAAGGAGGGGTTACTTCAAAGTGATGGCAAACAGCAAGCACACGATTCCGAGTCCCAACCAGAAGCTGAATCTCCCACAGCACATGAACCACAAGTGGTAACATTAGTTGATACAACAAGGCCTGATGAGCCTTGTGATTCTGCAAGTGCAGAGGAAAGCAGGCAGGAAAATGAGCAACAGCCTCCTCAAATGGAAGAAATGGATACTGCTCAACAGAAATCCAGTTTAGATAAAAATGAGCCACATTTACAAAAGCCAGCCACACAGGAAGCAGAAAAAGGGGTGGAAAATCTCGAAGCGAAATTTGAAAAGCAACTAGAGGCTGAGAGTCTGGCTGCAAATTCGGATCTTGAGCAGCCAGAAAGCGAACATGAAGCGGACTCGAAAACGTCTGACGGCGCAGAGGAGAAGAAGTCATCGGGCAGCAAAGGCGCTCCACCACAGCGCATGCAGCTCAGGAGGCTGTCGTCGGCTAAACAGGCGAAGGACGGTGCCGACGCCTCCCCGCAGAGCCGGCAGACTCGTGCCACGGCAAGCGTGGCGTCTGAGGCGGCGCAGCCAGCGCGGCAGGCCAGGCTGTCGGCTGCGGCAGCGGCCGCAGCGGAGGTCAAGGCTCTTGGCCGACAAACCCGCTCGGCGGCAGTCAACGCCGGTGACGTCGCTCAGCAGCAGCAAGCGAAAGCGACGCGGTCATTGCAAGCCACTTCCGGCAATGACAAGTAAGGCCTGGCTTGGGCAAATTAGATCGTTGTTGTGTGTCGTGGTCTGTGTGTCTGCCTGGCTTGGCTTTTTAAAGCAAACATCGATATTTATCCTCAATATTTGTTTTATATTCAGTTGGCTGGCTAGCACTGTGGTTAAAGCGCATTCAAATCACATTCTGTGATAGACTCCACCTCCTTCATCCCTGAGAGTACCACATGGTCAGCTGAGAAACTCGCATGGAAGTTGTCAAGTTAAAATCCCATTCTGTTATCAAACTCATTCCTTCATCTGTACGAAGTTGGTAGAATTATAATCACTTTGTGGAAGTCCGTTGTTTTCCTATGGATTGACTTGCTTTTGCCATGGAATTAGATGAGCAACCACTCCATGTTTATTGGAGTATGGGAATACTTCGTTTTTTTATTGTTTATCAAATTAAAAGTCACTAATCCAAAATTGCTCATTCAGCAGAGTACTCCTTGGGAAGTTTTGGTCAATTTAGTCTTTTTGAAGGGAAGACTGGGAAATTTCACTCACTTAGCAACCTTTGTTATTTACGTGTTGCCGTAAATCAGTTGTAAGTAGTTTACATTTTTGTATTGGGTGCAATTGTGAATAACAGCCATATCAGATGTACTAATGTACGTCTCATCGGCCATTACCATTGGTTCACTAGGTGTGTGAAGTTAGGAGATGTCCACGTGTGCTCGTCATTTGAAGGCCTGAAGACCAGTATCGGTGATTTCGCCGTCAATTTGTTCAGGGAGGCGGCTCCGTTCCTTCCTTTCAGTAACTTGCTTTAGCCTAATCTTGCACATGTCTTTCACGTTGTTCACAAGGCATGCTGACTTTGAGCTCTGCCACCCCTGCCTCTCCCATGTTGTTCCTGTCTGCCCCCCCCCACCACCAGACCCGTGTCGTCGGGAGGAGCTGGAAGAGGCCGCAGGCAGCCCACGGCCCCGGCACCCGAGACGCGGGGCAGCAGCAAGCGGGCGGCGCCACCACAGTCACCAGAGCCCACGCGCAGGAAGGCCCGTGGTGCCGAGCCTCCGGCCAAGAGAGGCCGCAGATAACCACCGAGCAGCAGATGCACGCCAGCAGTGTTCGTTTTGTGTCACGACATTACCGCCGGAAATATTTTTCGCTAATTTGCATTTTCTATTTTATTTATCAGTGATGACTATACGAGTGGATGAAAATCGTCAGTCATGACGATGGATGCGACTACCCAACAAGGGCTAAAGCGTGACTGACAATGACGAGACGAAATTAACTAGTCTGAATGAAGACGGAGATTAAGGTAATGTGGTTATTAGAGACGAGAGTGCACTGAGAAAAGACCAACAATTGTAATTCGTATAAATGAGTTCACTGATTGACTGACAATAATCGGAGGGGAGAATTTCACTCTCCCACGCCAGCATTTAATAACTCGTGGTGGACGACATTTTAACTGCAAAAGTCGACGACGCTAATTATTACTTCAATTAAATCTTCAGACCAACATTCTACACCTTGTTGACTAGATAAAGTCTCCCACTAAAATTAAAGATGCTGACTGAACGCTGTACGCCACCAGTAACCTTCACGCTGCGACACGACCTCATTAGCATTCACAAACCACGCGCGCCCCATCATCGTCAGGCAACAGCGGCAGCAGCCCGTGTTATGTGGTTGATGCATGGGCATGCCACGATTCACCGATTTAAATAGATTATTACGCTTAAGATACGTGAATCGAATCGCGAATGTAAAAATGTATGATTTGTAAATAGTTGTATGTTATTGGTGTTTGTTTGTGCAGCAGCTAGGTTTTACATGCATTGCACTGGTAAGACATAAAATTGCTTGAAACTAATCTGGACAATGAAATCGTGACAGCTTGTTGAATTTCCATCGGAGTGAATCGGTACATGCTTATATCCATGGTAGTGCTGTTCCAGGTTGATCATCCTTAATTCGATATTAATCTTCAGAATGATCAACGCTCATGTTAGGCAATTGTTATTGTTGACTAGCTGCCGGCAGATTAGTTGATAAATGGTCCAATGAAGGAATTAACTTAGCAAGTTTATTATTCTATGCCAACATTCAACTCTCAAAAGGGCTCTCTATCCATACAGAAACAGCCTATGGGTACATTCTTTCCTTATACTTGCCCTCTAGAAAAGTGCCTCCTTTAAAAAACATTTGCCTATATTCATCACACTTGATTCGAAGCTTTCGCGACTGCAGGAAATTACTCTGGTTCTTTCGGTAAAGTCGCGTAGAAAATAAAATCAACGTGGCTTTACCGAAAGAACCAAAGATTATATTCATCACCACAATTGATTTCCCGATAGCTGCACAAGTTATATTTGAAGACGGCTCTCATTGACGAGTGATCGCTGTAACGCTTAAACAACAATCAATTCCTGTGCAGATTTCTACACCATCACACTCCTGAGTACAAAAGATACATTTCTAATGAAAGAGTTATTAGTATAACTCCTTGACAGTTCAAAAATACATGTGTTTTTTATTTTCATACTTGTTTTGAGTCACTTGTCAATAAATTATTACATTAATTCTTACTTTTTAAAAAGCATGTAAGCATGTAAATCACTTGTGCTTATTATAACAATACGTAAATCTATTCAAAGTTCTTTCATCGGCATTTAAAGCCATAAGCTAAGGGTTACAATTATCATTTCATACGATGGAAGCCACCTTGTCCAAAGGATAACTACTTAACTTCCCAATGAGTGGTAATCATATGATTGTGCCCAACTTCGCAGCACTCTTTTAAATTTCAGTCATTTCATGTAGTTTCATGTCCACTCGCCATGGTAACTAATGAGCAAGTCTAAATTGGTCAATTATAAGACGTTTAAGGAACACATTTGTGAAGAAAAGTAATTGGGTTTGGGCAGCACATCGCACGAGGGGTTGATAGCCGGTGGTAGTGCTGAAAGTACGTCCACCTCGGAGATGGAGCAATGAATCGGCTCTTTATCAGATGGATGTTCCATCTCGAGACCACGAGGGATTGTGATGGCTTGGGGAGGCTTCCATGCAGCAGTGGATAGATAATGATTGATGGTCGCTGATAGGGTGATGTGATCTCCAAATGAGAATTGAACTCCCAGCCCTTCAATTGTGTCACTTTGTCTTTTGAAATGTATTACAAAATAAAACATTGTGAGATATCCACCTCTTCCTACATGAATTAGGGAAACGTAGCATGTATTTGTATATTTGGGATTGGTATTCAAGCTACAAATATGTTTTGCTGAAGGTGCTGTTAAGACTTGCCTGTAAGAGTGAATATATTTACCAAATAGATGCATATTCGTGTGGACATTTGTTATTGGGACCACCGCTTTGGCTGGGCACGGATAAAGTATTCAATATTAAGTTTAGATAAAAATGCATTGCACATCAGCCATACCAGTCATTGAGGTATCAGGACATATCCTACACACTGCTTTCACATTTTCATCTCTGGTGCAACACTGATGTACCACGCCTGTTATTGCCCTCTCATCCAGATTGTTTGAACATTTCATTGGTGCATATGGTGGCACTGTTTATGGTATTTGTTGGACAAAAACATCTTAACTGCGTTGTTGCGAACAGTAATAACACTGTTCTGCATGCACTGACATCAGATGAAAGTGCCTCGTGCAGGATTAACAATGCCCTTTCATGAGAGTGGATTTCGGTGGAGTGTTAAAAAGCTAAGCATATGGTATATTCTGTAAAAAAACTTGAGTATTGTCACCAATTAGCAAAGCGTTTTGCAGTCATAAATGTAATTCCACCTTTGTAAGGTCAAAAATTACTATGATATTCTTGCTGGCGACTTTAATAAAGAGAGACATTTTAAGGTTTAAACATTTTGAGTCGCCTCTGCAAGTATGAAGTCTGCTTATATAAACGGCTGCATTGTGTCAAAGGCGTATAAAATATTTTGTAATTAAAATGTAAACGCTGAATCTCGTGCTATTTAAGCATTCACACTCGGTATTGCTGTTAGATGAACTTAATTATTTGGCTGGTACAGGTTTGTTTATATTTGTAAAAGAATTCAGATGTTTGTGAATACATTAATTCAATTTTTATTACCACTTAAATATTTGAAAACATTGTCATTTCTTGATAAAATAATTAAGCGTGTATAAGCGTTATGCAATAAACTTTGCAGATGTTTGTGCCATTCATAATTAACTTGTATATTTGCTTTCTTGGTTGTCGCTCAGATTAATGTGCTTTGGCTGAATGTAAGCAATCCATATGCGTTCAGGTAGCTCACATTAACTACCTGGGAGTTCGGTTTTTTTCTTTTCAGATTTTACTCGTGTTTCACAATGCTGTAAATAATACGCATTGGCGTTGGAGCTTTTGTGTGCGTTTTTTTTACTTTGTTGGTGCAAATGAGCGAAGCATCTACGTGAATTGTAGTATAAAATAAAAGCAGAATACTAAAGGTACTTGTGTTTTTCATGAATCATTTATTTACAAAAGTTGTGGTTACTGACACTGCTAAATGCCATGCTGTTGCACTGCAGTTATTCTTAATGACATTTACCAATAGGTGGCGCCTATTCCGAAGTTTGTATCATACATATCAACATTAACCAGCTCTCATCAGATTTCCCCCAACAGAATACGTTTATACCATTAATTTTTGTGTTTAGTTTCACTTTTATAAAACAGCTGATCACACATACAATGAATTGCAATATAAATAGCTGGTCACAGTAATTCACTTTTGTTGTAACTACATTGGTGCACAATACAGTAATAGACAACATGGTTTAGGGTTGTGGTTGTATGCGAGTGAAATGTCTTTAATTATCGTTTATACAATGCATTGCCCAATACATTTACACATTTGTAGTGAGTTCAACTGAGTCGCAGACGTACTCTTTGAAGGCAACACGTTTATTAACACCAACACACGGGGTAACTGCCCCTTTACAGAATAACAACCTATGGTGGTGACCACCAGGCTATCTACACTAATTATACTTATACCGTAACTAGCTACAACGGGCCAGACCACAGTTTTGATCCATATCCACGTGTTGGAGACTGTAGGACGTAGACGAAGGTTCAGGATGAACAACAACGCCGGTCCCTCTGGGGAACCCGGCTTATATACTCTGCGGCGTGGCTGGCTCCGCCCCTGGCCACGCCCACCTTGCAGAACCCTCGAGCAGGATCTCTATCCGGACCACGTGACCACCCCTAGCCCCCACCAGGGGCCCTTTGTAGACTTAACCGGTCACGTGTCTGGTCAACCGGAGTGCCATGACCTTTAGTAACCCCGTTCCTATGGACGGCACTTCCACACCCTATCCTGTAGGGGCTGGCACTGCACGCCAAGCGTGGTGCCATCCAGCGCTATTGATCAGTGTTGACCGAGCCCCTTTAGGGCCGGTACTACAGCCACATCCTAGAGGTGTCCACGATGGCAATACACCGCACGCCGTGCCTCTCTATGACACATTTACTACACATTTATTACGTTATAGTAGTTGTCCTTTACAAGCTCTTATGAATAATCTGGGTGGCGTGTTTGTTTATTGTCACCACAGCAACAATAAATTGATTAAGCAGTCTTGAATGTTGGGTTGAAATATACAATTAATCGAGTCAAACAATAAATCAGCGCGCATTTGTATTTCAAAAGATAACGCTGTACCAATGTTGGTGAATTCTCATACACTTGCGCATACGCGCATACACAAGTAAAATGTTAATACTGGTAGGAACCCACTGGTTCCACTAGCCCACAGGGGATTATTGTGTCCGTCCGTCGTGCAAGGAGGGGCTGGGTGGGGAGGGGAGGGTGGGGAGGGGCTGGGTGGGGAGGGTGGGGAGGGGCTGGGTGGGGAGGGGCTGGTCACCCCGTGGTGCCCTTATAAAACTCAACGTTTAACCTACTCACGCCGGCTTGTGCCCGCCCTCACAGTCGGGCATATTTTCGGAATACACCACGCCGCGGTTGACCCTGGCCATTGACCGAGCAACCCAACGTTCCTACCAGCTCCCTCCGCAGGAATGTGTTACCGTACTGCAGTTGTTACTCGTGGCGTAAACTTATGACAGGCCAAAACATTTAGAAGCAACATATGGACCTCATGGCGGGACCCCGGGGTCCCGAATAAACGGAAGTCAAAATCGTAATGAATTAATTTACTTTTGGCGACTCCGTCCCACCGCGCACATAAACGCTGCGACCCACCAGGCGTGGATCGTTCTGTTGTCATGTCATGATCTCGAATCCTGATGGGGTTCAACAATGATGAAGTCATCCTGCACTATGAGAAGACCGGATGCAGGTGGATGGCTTCACTATTTTGGCAAATCGCCCGATGATGCTGGATGTAATTTCCAGCGAAACGTCGTACTACTCAAATTGTATATGTTGTGGATCCACTCTTCAACACACCGGTGCGCTAAAGTAGTGAACTATTTGTCTTTTGTCAACGTGACACATTTTTTACTGATTGGCCGTGCCGGGTAGTGGAGGGTTGCGACACATTTATAAATAACGCGATCGAACCCAAAAACCTTTATTGTGAATAATACTGGTCGCGAAAGCCTTCGTGTTAAATAATACTTCTCTTGTCTGGATGCATCTGTGCAGATAGTTTTTTTTGCGGTTAAGCCATAGTCCCCACATACCGCTCGTATCAATGCGGATAAGAGGTGCGGGGACCCACTACTCTGTAGAGTAACATTGGTGTATAAAACGCTTGTTACAATATATACAGCGCATTGAAAACGCGTACTATTTTACGTATTGTTTACAAAGTGTATTCACAAATCCACACTGAGAAACACGATGATTGACAGAGGGGTGTAATTTTTTTCGATAGTGTATTTAAATAGAGGTAGTGCAGGTTAGTAGTTTTCAGCTTTAAAGGCATACATACTTTCCACCATCCTTTAAACTCATTGGTGAAAAACAGCAAGTTTTTGTTTACATTATATGTTTATGCGAGAGCCGGGGGCTTATGGGACCCCGGGGTCTCTGCCATAAGGTTCATATTCCCAAATTATTTTTTAAATGACTGGCCGTGTTCTTAGAACTTTATTTAACTGTGGTGATATACACTGTAGGGGTTTAGAAAATCTAAGTATGTACGTACAGGACCTTCCTTAACAAAAAATAGTGATGCATTGTTGGGTATAAATAACTTCATTTTGTGCACGAAAAGCAGCGATCCAAAATCATCATCTGGATAAACTGACCCCTGCCATAGGAATATGGACTTTCCCCTACTTTCTCGGCCACCAAATGCTCGTTTGAGTAGGAGGGCACTTTAATAAATAAATAAAAACACATGACAAGAACACAAGCCGGCCCGATTTGATCTGAATCAAGTAAAATTCAACATGCGCTCTGTATCGCCATATAGAAATCCAATGATAATAGTTTAGGTTGAGTGACCTTTTGGCCTGGCTGCCTAATGTGGGTGTAGATCCTCCCGTTACGTTATCACTATGGAGGTTAAGTGCTTTTGAATGGGACCTTATTCCATCTACAATGTATGTTACTGCAGTTACATTTTTATTAAAAACGTGTACACTATTGGAAGAGAGGGTTTAGTTTTGTTCTAAGTTGAGGATATCGTACCAGCTGTTAGTTCACACAATATATAGGGTGGTCAAAATGTCTTGTGACCCCCCAATTAATTTATCCCAAACAGGTTTTTCCTTTGCATATTCATTTCTGTTTCAAATGAGTCTTACTAAAATTTGTATTTAAGTTTTACAGAATTAAATGGGGGTCACAAGACATCTGAACCACCATGTACTTGTGTATACTGGGGAAAATGCGTGTACACAGTTTAAACCCACTTCTCATTTTCAAAAGGTTAACTGTGGCCTAATTTACCGCTTATTATTCTGCTATCACACTGTACCACCTACATGTGCACTATTACTGATCTGTCATCTCGTTCTCCCCTCTAAAACGGTCTTTTAGTCTCAAGGGGACCTACAATGTTTGTTCGTGTTCGCGAGATGTGGGCGTTCTCTGGCTTTCTCTCCCACACACACATCCACCGGACATTCTCCGAGTACACGTGCAGTCCTTTCGTCCATCCACTGATGGATTACAACATGCCCACGGCGTGCGGACCGTGGGGGTTATCTGACAATATTTTACCACTCTCGTAAGTGCACGCTTGGTGAAGGAGGGGAGCATAGAAGTGCAGTGCAGCAAAATCCATTGTTCATCATACACTGCCCACCCATTTAGCCCCATCGCCCTATGGCAAAGTGGTTGTGCACAGTGGTCCACCCATGCAAACACTCCTTGAAAAAAATACTGTGTTTTTGTAACCAAACATCCTAATGCAGGACCCTGCTGAAATATAGGCTTGAGACTCGTTGAGGCTTTCCTTGATAAACAAATAATATTACTTCTTGACTTAAAGCTTTCGTGACTGCATGAATACATATTCTATGGGTCTTTCGGTAAAGCCACGTAGATAGAAAAATAATAATAAAAATATCACGACGTTTCGATCGCAACACAAGCAATCGTCTTTAGGTGAGAGAGAACAAATACTATTACTGCCATCCTGTTGCGTAACCTTGTTTAAGAGGGCGGGCACCTCAAATGGGAGGCTATGGCACAGTCAGCGTTGGTTAAAAAGCAATCCTGACTCAGACGATAAGACCCGTCCAGTGTTTGCTTGCAATTCAACCAACGCTACTGATTAGAATTCACTCTCAGAAGGTCTTGTGGCAGATGGGGGATGTTTAAAAAATAAACACAAACACCCCCAAATTAATTCTAGATTTGAAGCTTTCGTGACTGCAAGGATTCATATTCTTAGGTTTTTTCGGTAAAGTCACGTCGGTAAAAAAACATTAAAAAGTAAAATAAAATAAAAATCACGACGTTTCGGAGGCAACACAAGCTTCCGTCTTCAGGTGGTACATTTGTGACGGTACCACCTGAAGACGGAGCTTGTGTTGCCTCCGAAACGTCGTGATTTTTATTTTATTTTACTTTTTAATGTTTTTTTACCTACGTGACTTTACCGAGAAAACCTAAGAATATGAACCCCCAAATTAATACTTGCGCGTGTGTTTGTTGAGAAAAAATATGGGCAAATGATGGGTTATGTTTTGATTTAAAGCTTTCGTGACTGCAGGGATTCATATTCTTGGTTCTTTCGTTAAATCTTATTGGTTCTTTCGGTAAAGTCACGTAGAAGGGAAATAATAAAATAATAAAAATAAAACTTAATAAAATAATTCTCACGACGTTTCGGCCACAACGCAAGCAGCCGTCCACAGGTGAAGAACAGGTCTGTCGGGAAGACAGCGTTAAAGTCACGTAGAAGGGAATTAATAAAATAATATAAATATAAAACAATACAAATTCTCACGACGTTTCGACTGCAACACAAGCAACCATCATCATGTGTGAAATCCTGATGATGATTAATTGTGTTACAGAATATGATGTGTTATGTGTCAACGTATTTTTTGGCTTAGATGCTTGCAGAACGATATGCGTCAAAACCGGTCCCGTTTGTTTGCATTCAAGCAATGATGCCTCCTAGAATGTACTGTCAGGAAGCTGTGTGGCCCGGTGGGAGACGTCAAAACAACTTAAACAAAATACTTGTGTGTTGAGAAATAAACACGGGCAAAGGAGTATTAGTTGTCATCACATTGTGTGGCTTAGATGCGACAGAACGACGCGTCGCAACCGGTCCAGTTTGTATTCAACCAATGCTGCCTCCTAGAATGCACTTTCAGGAGGCTTAATCTTTGGTTCTTTCGGTGAAGTCACGGAGAATTAAAATGTTTAATAAAAATAAAGTGAACACGATCGCTTGTGTTGTGATCGAAACGTCGTGGTTTTTGCTTTTTATTTTTCTGTTTTTATTTTACCGAAATAACCAAATAAGAAATCGACATTATAGACTGCCAGTACGCTCACTCAGGTTAATAACCAGGCTACAGTCGACATTATAGACTGCCAGTACGCTCACTCAGTTTAATAACCATTGCTACAGTCTACATCATAGACTGCCAGTACACTCACTCAGTTTAATAACCATTGCTACAGTCGACATTATAGACTGCCAGTACACTCACTCAGATTAATAACCAGGCTACAGTCTACATTGATTATTTATGTGTATTCACTTTATTTGTATTATTTTTCTAGCTACTTGACTTTACCGAAAGAACCAAAGAATATGAATTCCTGCAGTCACGAAAGTTTCAAGTCCAAAAATTACCATGAGGCTGTGTGGCCCTGATGGGAGAATTTACAAAAACATTTAAAATAAAACAAAACTATCGTGTGTTGAGAAATAAACAAGGGCAAAATGAGTGGCGTTGCTTAGTCCGCAGGGCCAATTGAGCTCGCAACCAATTCGGGAGGGCGGTGCCAAAGCAAACAAAAGGTGGGAAGGCGTTTCCGTTGCATTAAAACAAAGTTCCGCGTGGGGGGGTGGTGGGGTGGTGGGGTGGGGGGGATGGTGAGTGGGGGGGGGTGCCGGGTGGGGGGGGGGTGCCGGGGGTGGTGGGTGGGGGGCCGTGGGGGGTGGTGGTTGGGGGGGGTGCCGGGTGGGGGGGTGCCGGGTGTTTGGGGTGCCGGGGTGGTGGGTGGGGGGCCGGGTGGGGGGGGTGTTGGGGGGGGTGGGGGGTGGTGGTTGGGGGGGGTGCCGGGTGGGGGGGGGCCGGGTGGGGGGGGTGGTGGTTGGGGGGGGTGCCGGGTGGGGGGGGTGCCGGGTGTTTGGGGTGCCGGGGGTGGTGGGTGGGGGGCCGGGGGTGGTGGGTGGGGGGCCGGGTGGGGGGGGTGTTGTGGGGGGTGGTGGTTGGGGGGGGTGCCGGGTGGGGGGGGGCCGGGTGGGGGGGGTGGTGGTTGGGGGGGGGGTGCCGGGTGGGGAGGGTGCCGGGTGTTTGGGGTGCCGGGGGTGGTGGTGGTGGGTGGGGGGTGGGTGGGTGGGGGGCGGAGCCGGGTGGGGGAGGGGCTGGGTGGTGGGGGGGGACAAATCCGAGTGAGCAGAGAGAGGCACATGGGCGGCGGCGGCGGGGCAGGAAATGTGGCACAGAGTCCACAGACCAAACACAGCGCACGCTGAGAAGCTCAAACGTACGACAGATCTCCGCTGCCTCTATCATCATCGTCGTTGTTGTTGACGTCGCAAAAGCCGAGCTGCAAACCCAAGCGGACACCCAAAAGTGTCTCGCTTTCTTCATTGCAACAACAACAACACATCCACGAAAGCTCGTTTTAACCGAAACGTAAAACTTTATATTTTTTTAAGTTTGTTCAACCGCCGCCGCCCACCGTAGGATGTCATTCTGCGGCTTATCGAGTGAAGTTGCACTTCCCACGACTCTTCGCTTAAGTCTAAGCGACTAAACCGACCCCCCCAACCCCCCCCCCCCCAAATCGCTCGTTTTGTTGTCTCTTGCTTGGTATTGGCCTGAGATCTCTGTGCCACTGACGACGGAGCAGGAGCAGGAAGGGAGCTCCACGACTCGCCATGGCCTCACTCCGAGCCCTGCCTCTTCTCTGCCTGCTGTGCGCGGGGCTGAGCGCGGAGGACGTCCCCAGCGCGGAGGACGTCCCCAGCGCGGAGCTCCTCGAGGAGCACGCTCAAGGTGAGACATTGATTTGGTGATGCGTTGACGGCCGGCGTGGCAGCTTCGTGCTTGGAAAACTCGCATTTGCCGGTAGCCACCGTCTTCGAAGGGGGATATGGCACACGGAATAGGTGACGTTTCGTGCAACGACCCTCCTGCAAAGCACGAAACTTCATGTCATGGGGGACCTCCCTTGCCAGTATCAAAATGTGTAAATAGGTTTTACCCTTTCTGGCAATAAAGCAGCAGGTCTTCTTCTTGGTTCTTTCGGTAAAGTCACGTAGAAGGGAAATAATAAAATAATAAAAAGAAAACAAAATAAAAATATAACGTCACGTAGAAGGGAAATCATAAAATAATAAAAACAAAACATAAAATAAAAATAAAACATAATTTCCCTTCTACGTGACTTTACCGAAAGAACCGAGAAGATGAATGCCTGCAGTCACGAAAGCTTTAAATCGAAAAAAAGCAGCAGGTGTTAAGATGTTATAACACCAAACAGAAACCTTTTGCAAGGGATCATGTCTATGTCAACGGCACGTACTTGTGCCGAATGTGGAAACAAAAACACAGCTCTGATGTTATTGATTCCTTGCAAAAGGGTTTCTAATTGGTGTTTTAACATCTTAGCACCTGCTGTTTTATTTTGCCAGAAAGGGTGACACCTATTATTATATTTTGATAGTGGCAAGGGAGGTCCCGTGATGTAGCTGCTCACCCCGAGCTTGTCAATGTCCAGACAAGTGGCATTGTCTTTGTGCTGGTCGCCTTTGGCGTCCTCTGGTCTAACACTGTTTGAGACTGGGCTCTAAAGAAAGCTGTCTCTGGCGTGGACCAGTCCGTTACAAAGACAAGGCATCATCTACTAATCAGAAGATGGTTTTTGTTTGCATGTTCCACCAAAAGTGTTTGTGGTTAATGCAGACATGATTCCTTGCAAAAAGGGTTCTGTTTGGTGTTTTAACATCTTAACACTTATATTCTTGGTTCTTTCGGTAAAGTCACGTAGAAGGGAAATAATAAAATAATAAAATATAAACCAATGAATAAATTCTCATGACGTTTCGACTGCAACACAAGCAATCATCATCAGGTGTGAGCATTTTTTTAATTGTTTTATATTTATATTATTTTATTATTTCCCTTCTACGTGACTTTACCGAAAGAACCAAGAATATGAATCCCTGCAGTTACGAAAGCTTTAAATCGAAATCTTAACACCTGTTTTATTGCCAGAAAGTGTAAAAGCTATTCTTACACATCTCCATGTCTTGACGAGTTCCATGTTAAAGGTAGATGGGGGTGGCATTCGGGCTGGCTTCAACCCCTGTAGCACGTGACCTCGTTTAAATTTGTGCCAATGGGGGCCTCAGCCGCCAAAACTGATGGAAAGTAAAATTGTATAGATTTGAAGTTTTCGTGACTGCAGGGATCCATACTCTTTGGTTCTTTCGGTAAAGTCACGTGGGTAGAAACAATTGCTGTGGTTGTCACACCTGATAACGGACGCTTGTGTTGCGCCCGAAACGTCGTGATTTAATATTTTTATACCTACGTGACTTTACCGAAAGAACCAAAGAGTATAAAATTGTATACTTTTGACATTGCGTTTGGGATGGTAAAAATATACATTGCGAACGATCTGAGAAGCCATGGTACACGTACAGAGAGCCCCTTTTGGTCAATCCACTGCTGGATGAGGGCCTTACCACACAGGGAGGGTGGATGGTGGTTATTTGATCATACTTCACCACACTGGTCGGTGTGGATTGTTGAAGGCGTAGGAGCATAGAAGCGCAGCACAATAATGGATTTTGTTTCCAAGCCCTCTCCTGCCCACGACTTACCACAACACCGAAACGTATGAAGTCTGTTTATGCATTGTTGGCGGTGTCTCGACTCTGCTAGATAGCTCGCCCGATGTGTTTTCGGCTTGATGTCCGACGTTCCGCTACACTTGCTGGGAGCTTCATGAGGATCTCAAGTTTACTCAACTGGGTTTAGAGCCAGGATCTCAGCAGCGCTGGCTCAGTTCTGTCACCGCCTCTCGAACTCCTCTGAACTTTCACATGTCTGTCAGAACCCCTTCGGACAACCACTGCTGTCCTACAGAGTGGTACCAATTTTACCGCCCAGATATCACATCAAGACACTCGCAGATTGGCATAGATACCTGAGGGAGGGTCCTGGAAAAGCTTGATAATCTTCCAAAGAACATTATCCAAAATGTAGCCTTTCTTTTGAGAGTAGGTCGATTAAGTGGATTACAATTAAACTGTCCAGTCGATTGTCCCGACCATCTGTGTGGAGGTGATAGAATGAGAACTATTAAAAGTGAATTGAAAATTGTTCCAATGAAGCTAGCATGGGCTTCTTTAATACATATATCTGTGGGTTATAACTTTGTTGTTTTTCCAGAACCCTACTCAATTCGGGTAAATTCTTAGGGTGCACTACACTTACTGTCCTCTTGCATGATGAGCTGCTATTTCTGTGATGTTATGCACTTAGGTGTGGTGGATTTTCATTGCTGATGTAATGAGGAAATCCTCAGGCCAACATGGGCCTAGTCTTACTGTCCTGTGTCAGAAAATCTAACTCGCCTTTTTCTAATCATTCTCATTCACATTATTTGCGTACCCGCTATCCGTCAAACATTTATTACACTCGTCTTGTCTGTCCATGGTATTTTTGTTATATTAATTCAAATAAGCACAGATTAATATAATCGGAAAAAGAATGACCCATCCTTAGTACACAGCCAAGAGCACTGCAATGGGTGACCACCATTCACAGCAGCTAGACCGTCATAGGCAGCTGTTGGTGCAGCGTTGTGGTGGGCAGAGAGCAAATGCAGCAAAATCCATCGTTGTACTCTACTTTTCCACATCTATGCTCCCTGCATTCAACTCGGACTGACCAACGTGGTGAAGTTTTGGTCACGTGATACAACCTGCACAGGTGTTGGGAGGCCCTCATCCAGCAGTGAATTTACAAAAAGGGACTGTACATGCTGCATGTGCACATACAATTGTAGGGAAAGTTAGTGAACACCTATTAGGATCAACATTGGCACACGAAGCATTGGTGTGTGTACTGTTGTCCTTCCCCGCCCCTCCGATTAGCACGATGGGCTGTGTATGCTGTGAAAGAAGTTCAACATACTTGAACGATAACCATTTATATTCCACTTCTCAATACTATATAGAGACACATCCTGTAATTAGTCTCTTTCCACAACATAAGAATGTTATTTTGACTCGATAAACTTGATTCACAAACCTATAATGAAATCTGTGATGAATACTTACATCGTAGGAGCAGAAAATGTGCTTATTATGGATGTTTCGGCCTTCTCACCACACTGCCGATGAAGCGGCCGTCGCCTAGTTTGGCAAGACAAGCATACATGGACAAGAATAATCAAGCAAAAACAATCCCAAGCTATCCATCATTATCAGCTTTGTTCTATCCACTGATGGATGAAGACCTCACGATGTCATCTTCTCATCCCAGACGGTCCTTGCAATTCCACGGTCCACGTCACTCCTGCACATGAGCGATTCTTGTCACTCCATCTTCGTGATGCTTGACCTCTCGGGTGTGTTCCATCTTTTTCCTGACATTTTATCATCAAACTCGTGCATCGCTGGCATCCCGTCTCGCTGTGTGTCCTGCCCTAACGTTGCAGTGTCCCAAATTTGCATTTGTCTTCAGATCCACGTATTTCACCGCTGTTTCTCAGTGTAATTCTGAGCATGCATCTCTCCATTGAATTACATTTGATAATGAATTTCATCATAACTAGCCTATGTAAAAATTAAAGTTTTCAATCAGTCTCTCTTACCTGTTGTGACGCATTGAGTGGAACCATGGACGTAAGATTTACAATGGTCATTAATTGAAGTCCCAGCCCAGCAAGGGGATCCCCTGCCAGTGTGAAGCCATTGCTCACTGATGCCACGCTAAATTATGTTAGGTCATGTTGGCGGTGCTTGAATAGGGGCACCGTGTGTGTGTGTGTGCGCCAGCTCTACTGATACAAAGGCTGCTGGCCGTGATGCCCGACCACCCCCATCATGCCTTGAACCTTACCATCCAGAATAGACGCACGCTAATAATGCTTACACGTATTTCTAAATTTGAAGCTTTCGTGACTGCAAGGATTCATATATTCTTAGGTTTTTTCGGTAAAGTCACGTAGGTAAAACATCAAAATTAATAAAAATAAAATAAAAATGCCTCCGAAACGTCGTGATTTTTATTTTATTTTATTTTTATTAATTTTGATGTTTTACCTACGTGACTTTACCGAAAAAACCTAAGAAAAATGCTTACAAGTCTTCCAGTCCATTCATCGGCAGCGTTATTTATCAACAACATCTCTCGCTTCTAGAAGCAACAGTGCCTGAGATTGATTGCCCCGAGTGGAGCACTGGGATGAATTATCCAACAGGTTCGTTTCTCTGACTTGGCTGCCATTCAATCACCAATCCAAACCGCGAGCCATTGTCCTCTCACACCATAATGTGTCCTGCCCCAACCCCCACCTGCTTTGCTTGGTAGTCAATATGATGTCTCTAACTTCCGTTCGATCCGTGTGTTCCTATTTCTGGCTCTCGGTGTAATTTCGGAGCATGCATCATCGTCCCTCCATGCTTTCTTGCCCACCTTTCAGTTAGTTTCCATTCTTTATGTCAATGTTCATGTTTCTGATGCATAACAGGGTAGTGTGTCATAGCAGGGTAGTGTGCACTGAATGATTGATTTCTTCTTTAGGCACATCAGTAAGGTGCGTTTCATTATGAAGTTTCGTGTTGCAAAAGCTCCCCAACTTGCTGTGGCTTGTCCATGTATTTCATCATTGTTTGCATCACCATTTCTCATTTCCCATCAACACAAGTTAGTTGAGTAACCATTCGGGGTTGTTTTATTCCCTTGCATTGTTTACTGGGTAAACGCCAATTTTATATATTTTTGTCACAGGGGTATTTTATCTGGGGAAGTAGGTTAAAACTCAAAGTCCAGTGTATAATAAATGTACATATGCAGCCCTTTGACAGGCCACTGCCGCACAAGGGCCCCTCCCCGTGCTGTGTGGGCCGCACGTTTTTTTACCATACTTCATCACGCTGGGCTGTGTGGGTTGGTGAAGGTGGGGAGCATAGTACAGTACAACCATTTTTTTCTGAACTGCCTTCTGCTAACAACGTTAGTCACACAGTCACCTACAACACCCCTGTTTGATGCACGTTGGTCGCCTGTCCAGCCTGCTTAGCTTCCGAGATCTGACGAGATTATGGGCTCTATGATTGTGTGCGATTTGGTCATAGGCAAAGCATATGGCTGTGTTTTCATCTAAAGTACGTTGTGTGTCTTTGTCTTTGTGATGATGTTTTTATTTTATTCCCCTGTGGTCAGTCGGTTAGCCCGTGTCGTGCGGCGAAACTAAAGCTGGAGCAACGCTGTTGTTTCTTTGTTTTTTCCCTGGTGCAGAGAGCGCGAGTGGCCGGTGGTCGCGGCAGCTGCAGGAGCTGGAGAAGTTCAGCGTCGTGGTGCCGCGCCTCGTGTCCGACCGCCACAAGCGGTATCTTGACCCAAGCAGCGACGTGAGCTTTCCCTCTGCCCCCCTGTCAGCCGTGCGTCGTTTGCTGTAAAAATCGTGTGTTGGGGGGGGCAGCAGGATGGTGGGGCGCCGCGGTGACGAGATGTTAACTACTTCGCCTGGTATGCAAGAGGTCATGGGTTCGATCCAAACCCTGACGCCTGCTATCTGTATCTTTGGAGTTTGCGTGTCTCTCTCCCTGTAGTCGCGTGGATTTTTCTTCCGGTCCTTTTGTTTTTCCCCTCCACATTTAGAATCAACATGTGTTTAGAGTATTTGGCCATTCTAAATTTCAACATCATAAGCCACTTTCTTGGCGCTGTCATTTGTGATGGCCATGTCACTTCTGAAAAAGAGCTATATAGCTCAGTGGGCCTTACCTGGTTAGGTAAAATATATAACTTTCAGAACAGGCCCAGAGAGGGAGTGGTGCGACACCTCAGTAATGCAGTTCTCCCCATGCCACGTGGGTCTTGGGGGAGGTCATGTGATCATTCTTCACCACGCTGGCCAGCTGGTCGGTGCGGGTTGTTCAAGGTGGTGTTTGTGAGCATAGTGCAACAATAGATTCTGCGGCACTGCTGTCAACTCTCTCGGTCTCTTTACGTGGCACGCCCTTTTTCAAAGACGTCGGTGATCATGCCCTTCCATTTACCTCTGTTCATGATATTAATGACGAACTTTGCACAAGATACTTCCAGTTGCGTACAATTGTTCAAAGTGCTTATGTGCTTGCAAATACTTGTTTATGTATGGCGGTTGATTATAATTATCTTCCTGAGATTTGATGTTTTGAGTTATTTGGTCTGGTACAGTCATGAAAATAATGTCCTCTATATACCCAGGAAATCCTTGACTTGTATTTAGGATGCATGGGTATGCTTAGCCATTTCTGTTAAAGATTTATTGACATGTAGGAGGAGCCTGGAGTATCTGGGTAAATCCCAGGTATGAGGGAGTAACACTCAAAAGGTGCACACACATAACGCACATCGTCAAGAATTTATTACCGCAGCCAACTCCTGGCCATCTTGTGGCAGCCCAAGCTTACAACACCCAGCAGTGTCCTGTCCAAGCACTAATTAGGCTCAACCCTGCACAGCTCCCAGATGTGATGAGATAGGTCGTATTCAGGAATATTTGACCATACGCATGCTTTCCCAGTTATGATATGTCACAGCCCACGTTTTGTGTGTGTGGCTGTGCATGGGACAGCAGTGAAACCAGATTTTGGTGGAGTAGTTTACAGTTGGTAAATTAGGCTGTGTGCATATGGGTGGGTTTTGCCCGCTTGTGTTGGAATGCAAAATTTTCGAGTTGGTTCCTATCGACCCTTATTGCTCTCGTTACTCCGTGATGGTGAAGTCGCCTGAATCATTTTCTTGTTGCTTGGTTTTGGTCTCGCAATGCATTGCCCTTTAGGCTTGCCGCCTGCCAATGTTATGATGGATGTGTTTGTGTGTGATGCATTTATCCTCAGGAGGGGCATCCGGACAGCACGAAATTTGAGATTGAGATTGAGGGGGAGACACTGGTGCTTGAGCTGGAAAAGAACGAGTAAGTTCATTGTGAATTCACATCCAGGGTACAGAATGCACAATGCTGCTGAGACTAGCATCAGCCACAGCAGGATGTGTAATTATAAGGGGCGGCTAGCATTTGTTAGATCAGCTGTTTTTAAGGCAGGGTGTCATTGCTGAATGATGACTCAGCTTTCATTGTCAGCCAGTTGACAGTTGTGCAGCAGTGTGTGTTTTGTAACTGACTTAACAAATAAGACATTGTGTGCTTATGATCAGAAATCTTGGGTTCGACTGTGTGAGCATTACGACCTGGAAATCTGAGTGCAATCTCCCGTCTCTGTGTTAACGGCTTGAGATAAACAAATTCTTTTTTAAAAACGAGGAAAATGTGGAATATCCATCAGAGGTTCTGGCGTTACAAATGGGGCTGGGCACTGCCAACTCGCACCTTAGTACAGGGGGACCTATTGAGATGAAATAAGTCCTCGAGATGCAATATTCCAGTTGGATAAAAATAATACTTGGCAATTATTTTATACAGAAACCCTTTCGCAGTCTTGATTTGTCGATACCTTCTGCTTACCCTTCTCCCACAGGAACTTGATAAGCCCTGCATTTGACGTTACCTACTACCTGCCGAATGGTACGCGGGTCACCCAGAAGCCAAAGGACCTGGTGAGTGCTCCGTAATTGGTACAGAAGCAGCCGACTTGCTGTACTCCACCCCCTGCCACCCCCTTCCTCCATAGCACCTTGTTGGAGCTCGGTAACTCAGCAGGGTTGAGCTTGGATAGTGTTGTTTTGGGTCACTACCATGCGTAACGGGTATTATAGGTTGTGGGAGTACATGGTGGGTATTGCAGAAAAATCCATTGTATTGTATGTCTATGCTCCCACATTGATGCCCTCGCCAACCTGCACTGGCCAGCCTGGTGACGTATGGTCAAATAACCCCACATGCTGCATAGCGCAGGGAGGGAGGGCTTCATCCAGCAGTGGATTGACTATTGGACCTTATGTGTAGATACAGCCTCATGCACAAGTCCATTGTAGAGCCACTGTAGAGCCGCTACCCCGGCAAACTCATCCATATGCTCACCCAACTGCTGTCTGCTGATACGAATGTGCCTGGAAGATAAAGCACCATTGGTTTTTATGGGATAGTGCAGTGTGCGATAACATTCATGAGCACAAAGCCTGGCGTGTGTGTTTGAGAAGGTATTCACTGCTGCTGCAGTACACGCTCGGATGCATCTTGTTGACGCGTTGCGCACAACAGCGTACACACTTGTAAGTGATACAAGAAATAACCGGGTCAAGGGGTTTGTTAAATCGCCGAGACAAAATAGCACCTTATCTATGAACCAGGGATGTTGCCGCAGTATATAATGCTGAAAACAATGGATTTGAAATCCAGTCGCCTTACCCCCCCCCTTCCCTCGTTCCACTCTGGCAGTATTAATGGGTGCACCACAGTGAGTCGATCGGCTGGTCGCATGTGGTGAGGTCTTCTTTCCGCGTTCGCCCGTCAAAGTCGAACGCCCTTCCAGTGGTGAGCGCATCTCAGGCTCGCAGGTTTGCCTGCTGCAAGGCCCCTGCACAGTGCAGGGGCTTTCCTCGAGCAGCGGGGCACATTGAGGTGCTGCACGGTCAGCGACTCGTAGCAGTGGTTGCAACAGAAGCTCTCTGGTTTTGAGGAGCACTGCCGTGTGGCCAGGTGGGATCAAGATCTGCCAACCTGGGTGGGGTAACGTTTGGGTATGGCCCACCTTTTTCCGAGACGTCTCACCGGTGTGGAAGAGTAGGCCAAATACCCTCTCGAGGGCCTCTCTAAAGCTTCATCTGCCGGTGGTAGGATCCTGAGCAAGACATTGCAAGGCTGCACATTTACCTTTTACTCTATCAACCAGGAGGGCATTACAAAACCATAAATATGTACGTACGCAGGTGCCAGTAGCATTACATTATGTAAGGCACCTTGGCTTTATAACCTGTAAAGGCCTTGTCAGAGGGTAGCCGATCGTTTTAGGCGATAACCATCCATCAACACGCCGAGGCCTGGAGTTGAGTTGTCATTTACGAGCGGCGTTAATTAACAAAACCAGATGGATTTAAAGAAATGCAAAATTCTAGAGCAGGTTCAGGAGACGAAAAGTCGAATAGCCTTTGCGAAAAAATCAATAAAAATATGCATTGGGCACACTCAGAGGTGAGGGCTTGGTGAAGGAAGTTCTGGAAGGATTAGGGAAGTTGGGAAAGGGGCCAAGTGGCCAAAAAAGAAAGATGCCGTTTGACAACTCGAAGGAATGAAAGAAAATCCACACACTTTGGTTCTTTCGGTAAAGTCACGTAGGTATAAAATAAATTAAATCACGACGTTTCGGGCGCAACACAAGCGTCCGTCATCAAACTTCAAATCTCGATTAAAATCCATACAGTGAAAAGAAGTGGAAAGTTCAAGATTGGACCTGACGAAGGTAGTTTGAGCCAGGGGACCTGCCATTGGGAAGAAAGAGCGGGAAGCGAAACGAACGTTCACAATGGGTGGCAGCTCCTATCCTACAGGGCAAATGTGCCAGTGCGGTTTGGTTCGCTGGTTAGAGTACTGTACAAGTGACTCGCCAAGGAAAATTAATGGGGAAGAACACAGAGGGTTGTTTTTCATGCTTGTGGCGTGCCACGTGATTGCGTGTGCACAGCTTGTGCCAAACTGGCATGTGGGTGACGATAGACCGTACCCCCCCCCACCAGCCCTGCCCACCCAGACCTCCACTGGCCATGATTAAGCTTTTCAATTTGAATCGGATTGTGTGTGGGGTTTTTTTGTTTGTTGTATTTTAATTACTTTTTATTTATTGAACTGGGAGTATAATGCTTTTGGATTATATTTCAGGGCTGCAGGAATTAGAGGTGAGCGTTTTTTGAGGCAGCCCACGTGTGCAAGAATAGTTTATGCATTATTAGCGTTTGTGTTCCTGGTTACTTTGGAAACTAAAGTATATTTGCTATCCTTGTACTTTTTGTACTTGCGTTTTATTTTTCAAACCTGTGACTTTGTTGCGTGCACATATATACATGTTTTTCTGTGTAACATAATACTAATTTATCGTCAAGTGAAGTAAATGTAATTTTGGTTTACATCAATAAATCTGCTTTTCAAAGTTCCATCATCACATTAATATTCAACATACAATAAAAGGTTTTTCCATTTTTTTCTGGCAACAAAACAGGTGTTGAGATGCTAAAACACCAAACTGAAACCATTTACAAGGAATTATGTCAATAAAAGGTTTTTCCCTTTTTTCTGCAACAAAACAGCTGTGTTGAGGTGTTAAAACACCAAACTGAAACCTTTTACAAGGAATAATGTCTGCATTAACCACAATGCTTGTGGTCAGAATGCAAACAAAAAACGTACTCTGATAATATATGCATTGTCCTTGAAACTGATTGGTCCACACCAGAGACAGCTTTAATGTCAGTCTATGTGTAACCAAGAATAGCATGTTAAAGTTAATGAGAAAAGCATGTCAAAGTCAATGAGCGAAGTTAATGGGAATATCATGTTAAAGTCGATGAGAGATGAGCAAGTCGATGTAAGTCTATGTGTAATAAATAACGTGGCATGTTAAAGTTAATGAACTTAGCATAAGAACGGCTCGGGGGAGAGAGAGAGAATGTGTTTTAATGAGAATAGCAAGTTACTAACTTGCTAATTTTTTCATAAACTTTTACATGCTTCTCCCATCAAAAGACATATGCTAATCCTACATGCTAATCTGATCTCTTATGCGCTACGCAAGCTCATTAACTTTGCACTATTATCCAGGTATATAATGCTGAAAACAATGGATTTGAAATCCAGTCGCCTTACTTCCCCCCACCTCTGTCCACTGGCAGTATAAATGGGTGCACCACAGTTCGTTTCCTTTAACATGCCACGCTATTTATTACCTCTACACTATAATACCCCATTAACACTACTTCGGCTACCTTTTCTCAAAACTTATATAAACTCTTGCTGGTAACAGCTTCTCTTCACAAGGCAGCGGACACCGCGGCTATCGCGATTTTCACCTGAAGGCAGGCGCTTGTGTTGCGTTCGAAACGTCGTGATTTATTTTGTTTTATTTCTACCTACGTGACTTTACCGAAGGAACCAAAAAGTATCGAAAAATATATTTAGATTTAAAGCTTACGTGACTGCAGGGATTCATTTTCTTGGTTCTTTCGGTAAAGTCACGTAGAAGGTAAATAATAAAATAATAAAAACGTCGTGGGAATTTAAATGTTTTGTTTTTATTATTTGATTACTTCCCTTCTACGTGACTTTACCGAAAGAACCAAGAGTATAGAAACATATATATTTATAATAACGATTGGTTTACTCCTCTAGTTCACCCAGGAGAGTGACACAAAGTCGGACCTACATTGGGGTGTTAGGGTATTGCCTTAATGAGTATTTGGCTTCATGTGAGCAGACATTGGAGTAACCAGAGAAACGTACCATCTAGGTTGAACATTTAAAATCTAGTTTGAAAACGAATTTATTTATGACTCCTTTTTGTGTTTAGTTTGTTGTCTTTCTCCCGCACCTCCGATTAGCACAGTCGGCTATGTACGGTGCGAAAGAAGTTCAACGTGCATACGTACGAGGGGATAATACTCAGTGGCACACAGATGGATGCAATCTATAGGCCAACTAAATAAATCCAACCCATATGAGCTCATTGCTCTACTGCCATCGCCTGGGCATATCACAGCCCAAAGCCTCATACATTGTGTGCACTGTTGATCACCCATCCAAGCACTAACCAGACTCTGTTCAGCTTAGCTTTTGACATCTGATGATATTGGCTGAATTTGCGGCGATACGGTTTTAAATACAAATACACTCGTACTTTATCTCCTTGACAATAAAGTTAAATGTTTTGCATTAATGGAGAGCATATTCTTGACATTATTTATACCATATACTCGCTCAAACTGTCCTTTTGCTCACATGAGTGTTGATTGGTTTTCTTCTCGATTAACTCAGTGGTGGAAATTCCACATTCCTGCGGCACAGGTCCATGACCATATCAACCTGAATGTGCTCGATTTCATCAGACCGCGGAAGCTAAGCATAGTACACCCTCAACGGAAGTTTCCCAACATCGGGACCCTCCTTAAAAGGAGTGTTCAGACTCTCCGATGCTTCCCTGGAAAAGTAAATGGCATGATTCTTACTGTTATGTTGTATACGCATACACATTGGCACTAAAATACACAAGTCCAGTTCGTACAAGTTATGCCAAATTGCCTTGCGTTATCTGAAGAGTGCCCTGCCAAGGGCAGATCCTTTATCTCAAATTCCACTCTTTTTTTTGCAGCAGCAGTAGCATGAAGTTAGAGACAGTCTTCTGTCTCCATTGGGCTAATTACTGCCAAGAGACTGACTGTCCAACCTCTTGGGTTTGCCGGGTGATTGAAGGTTTTCTCCGAAGGCATTGTTGCTTCATTGCTTGCGCAGTTTACCAGCCAAAGCGCGTACGTGCATCCGGGCACACACTTAAATCAGGACCTGCGGCACAGTGGTTAGCGCGCCGCGCTATGACCCAGCTGCCAGAGGTTAACTCCCAGCGACGGCGAACATCAATGGTGAGTGAGTAATATTGGAACAGGTGCTCGGATTTTCCCCTAAGTTGACTTGATGGCCATGCAGCCCAAACTGTGGACCACATAGAAAACCACTGTCTTCTGCCCTCTTGCAACAGAGGAGGAATAGCAAAACTACATCAACTCGCTCTCTCCTCTGAAGCCTTATTGTCGTGGCCAGCCGACCTCGACTCTGGTATTTAGCTACTGAACATATTCCCATCATACGCAAGAACAGACTCGCCTTAAATGAGTGTCTGGTGCAGTAAGAACATCAGCACGGGGGAGACAAAGGCAGCCAGGCATGGTGCTGGCCACATCATGTCCTTGTGTGCCACGCTGGCCTTAATAGGTGCTCGCTAACAGCACTTACCACAACAGTCTGTGTAGGTTGTATATGGACGATCGTTGTCTTGGTGTAGAGCAGTAGCGCATAGTGGTTTGTGCTAGGCATGTAACAAATTGCCTCCCTCGCGATTTGAAGACTCGTCATGATTGGGGGTCGTGATTTTATCACGAGAATCAATTTTTATTTATTGTAGTGAATGGAGAAACTCTGGTAGCTGCAGAGGTCACATGATCCGATTACTTATGCTTGATTAAATTATAAAATAATCGATTACACTTCCCAATTTAATGCATGTATTGTGAACAAATGAAAACCTCTATAATTGATTCATCGTCCGTTCGTTCGTTTCTCAGTCCGCTTGTTCTGGTGAGGGTCGCGGCAGCAGCAAGTTGAGTAGGACGGTCCAGACCTCCCTTTCCCTGGCGACAGATTCCAGCACTACATTACTATACACGACTACACTACACTATACACTACTATGCCCTACAGTATACACGACTACAATACACACGACTATACACCACCAATATACACTACTATACACTACACTACTGGGGAATTCCTAGGCGTTCCCAGGCCAGCTGAGCAACATAGTCCCACTGCCAGCGTGTCCTGGTCCAGCCTCAGGGTCTTCGCCCAGTTGGAAGTGCTTCCCGGTAGAGTTACAGGGGGAGTCTACCGGGGGGCTTCCTTACCAGGTGCCCGAACCACCTCCAACTTGGTCCTCTCGATCCGGAGGAGCAGCGGCTTGACTCTGAGGCTGTCCCCGATTACAGAGCTCCTCACCTGATCACGGAGAGTGAGCCCGGCAACCCTGCGGAGAAGCCCCATTGATGCATCCTGAGTTTAGGCCACCGATCACCATACTCTTAGTTCTTTCGGTAAAGTCACGTAGGTAAAAAATGAAAATAATAAAAATAAAACAATAAAAATCACGACGTTTCGGAGGCAACACAAGTCTCCGTCATCAGGTGGGACCGTCACAGCCAGATTTGCTGCATCAAGTGAGGCAAGGATGCAGCAAATCTGGCTGTGACGGTCCCACCTGATGACGGAGACTTGTGTTGCCTCCGAAACGTCGTGATTTTTATTGTTTTATTTTTATTATTTTCATTTTTTACCTACGTGACTTTACCGAAAGAACTAAGAGTATGAATTCTTGCAGTCACGAAAGCTTCAAATCACCGATCACCATTCTTTGTGACCCGGGTTCAATTTATGATAGCGATGCACAATTGGCCTGGGCTGGACCCCCTCCTCTTCCCCCTTCCCTCCCCTTCCCCCTTCCTTCCCTTACAAGGTTACGTAATGTGGTGTGATCAACATCAGTAGCAGGGATACAAAGGTGGCCGAGCTAGAGTGGTGCTCTGCCAGCTTCAGCAGGTACTTGCTGAAAAGCACTTAGCTCGATCGTTGCTTTTGAGACATCTTTAACTGTGATTCTTTTAAAACCCTATTATGCACTGAGGTGCCACATGCTCGGTAAAAGAGTCAATGAACAAACTTCCGTTCTTTTCTCCAAGTAAAAATAAAAATGGCTTCAGCCCATCAACCCATGGACTTTCCAGACCAATAATGTTAGCCAGCGGCATTTGTTTGCGTGTATGCAATTTTATATGTAGAGGCACAAAATAAGCAAAATATATATTACAATGAATATATGTGAAAATAAGAAGTGTTTTTATTGAGACTACAGTAATCTGAAACACCTTAATAACAAGAACCCGATACACATGGAACGTTGGGGCAACGCTGGTTCAACGTCGGCATGTTTATTGGGGCATGCATCGGGGCGTGCGTAGTAATGTTAAAAGAATATATACATCCTCTTAGGTTTTTTTCGGTAAAGTCATGTAGGTAAAAAAAAAATAAAAAAATAAAATAATAGAAATAAGAATAGAAATAATATTAGAAATAAAATAATAAATCACGACGTTTCGGAGGCAACACAGGTCTCCGTCATCAGGTGGGACCGTCACAGCTAATCCTTGCAGTCACGAAAGCTTCAAATCTAGAATGTGTACATCGTCTCATTCCATTTTGCTTGCCGAATTCAAACTGGACATATTACATTCCTACTGAATACAAAAAATAAATTACAGTCATTTGTCAATCCACTGGTGGATGATCGCCTCTGCATGCTATATAATTCATGGGCATTGTTAGGTTATACTTTGCCACACTGGTCAGTGTGGGATGGTGAACGGGATGCCCAGGTATCACTCGCCACTGATGTTGTCCGTGGCCGGGAATTGAACTCAGGTCGCCAGGTCATAGCACGTTGCGCTAACCATTGCGCCACCGCTCCACCCTTGAGCATTGGTCGCAAACGGGTTTTGATTCCTTACCCGTACCCGGCCGCACCAGGGTCGCAAATGGGTACCCGTACCCGGCCGTACCCGTACCCTACCCGTACCCTACCCGTACCCGGCCAGGTACGGGTACGGTACGGGTATCGGGTACCTGATTGCGACCTCTGGGATGAAGCCATGTTGCAGGGTTGATTCTAGGAACTTGAATTGTGAGAAGAGACAAGACGTTGGGAAATGAGTGACAAACAGTTACTCACCAGTGACTCACGGTCTACCCGTACCCGTACCCGGCCGCACCAGGGTCGCAAATGGCTACCCGTACCCGAACGGGTACGGGTAGCCGGGTATCGAGTAGGGTACGGGTATTGGGTACCCGGTTGCGACCTCTGCCCTTGAGTGCTGTTGAACATCGACCATTTCTTTCACTTGCCCCAAAGGGGACCGTTGCCCTGCTGGGCCTCCCTTCCCTTTGCCTCGCAACTGCTGCTCGTGCTTGTGGAGGGTGTTCCTGTATCCACGGGGCTGGTGTGTTTTTTAAACCGGGGTCATGCCTCTCCTCCCACATTCCCTTCCACCTCCCAGCATGTTCTCCTGTTTCGGCACACAACCCGATGGTGGTAGCGGCGTCTTGGGGAGTAATCGCTTCCTGTTTATGACCGACAAATGAGAATGAAGCTCAACACAAAAAAAGAGAACCCGAGACTGCCTCGTACGCAATGTATAAAATGTGTGCGTAAGTGGAGAATTAGGAAATTGCACTGCCACTTTTCTTTCTACTTTGTTGGATTGGAGTGTGTCGCAAAGGCAGGACATTGGGTTATTATTGTCTTGTGCAAAGTAGGCTCTGCGTGTGTTTGTGTGCTCGATGTGCACCCCAGTAAATTGTACGTGTAAACTGCCTGAGAGAGAAACGTTCTCATCTTGAGTTTAATTAATTAATGGGTTGTGTTTTTCTTTTATGCTGACCCACACTTGAGATTGCTTTCCTGCAGCCTAACACCACGTGTCGGTCATCCGATGTGTCTGCCTTACTTTTAAAATGTGTTTTGTCCGACTCTGTCTTCACTCGCTAGGCTTTCATTTGTAAATATGAGAGATAACTGCGTAGTCGAATCAAAATGTGTTTGTGCGCGTTGAGACTGTTTTAGTGTCTCTGGTTTTGTGTGTTGTGATTTATGTGTTGATTTTACAGGATTGTCTGGATGTATTGTTGCTACGACAACACTGGCTAATTGAATGGAATTTGTCACGTGTAGCTTAGTTCTACTTAAAACAAATCCACCACATTCATTTTTATATTTTTAAGTGTAAAGGACGTAAAAATTGTTATCCTGTTCACATTTAGGATGTATTCATATTCTTGGTTCTTTCGGTAAAGTCACGTAGAAGGGAAATAATAAAATAATAACATTTTAACAATAAAATTCTCACGACGTTTCGATTGCAACACAAGCAATCATCAGGTGTGAAAACCACGGCAATTTTTATCATCGGCAAGAAAATGTTGTTGCTGATGATGATCGCTTGTGTTGCAATAATAACGTCGTGAGAATTGTATAGTTTTATTTTTATTATTTTATTATTTCCCTTCTATCTGACTGTACCGAAAGAACCAAGAATATGAATCCCTGCAGTCACGAAAGCTTTAAATCGAAATTTAGGATGTATTGTTTACACTTTTAGAGAGAGATGCCCTGCTTCCCCTATCCATGCCGTATACATTTAATTATTTCACCATTATTCATCATTCCCTCAAGAAACAACGTCTTGGAGCGGTGACAATGAGCTGACCGACCACCTCCATCCCATGCTGCAGAAGTGGTTTCACCACGATGCTTTTGTTTGCCTTTAGGAGCACTGCTATTACCATGGTCGCGTGCAAGGACAACCAGACTCTGATGTGAGCCTCAGCACGTGCGCTGGTCTCAGGTGAGTTACTGTAGCCCGTGTTAGGCAGCAACTGCATCGTAAAGGGCGTTTGCTGTTGGTGCCCCAGCCCCTTCCCGTCTGCCATGCACTGGAAAAAAACAAATCCTTAATTGAGTCGGAATTTACAGCTATGTCTGCGATAGAATGGGAATTGCAATTATTTCTTAGTGCTATGCACACTCACACATGTACCCTGTTATAAATATTTTGTGCCACAATTTTACGTATGTTTCGTGCGTTAGCGGGTTTATGAATTGAAAGTGTATCTTTATGTTTAACACATAGGCTTTTGTGACCACTATCCACTGAAGAGTTATTTTTTGGGTTAGATCGCGTAAATATAAATGTGTCGTTAAACCCGCCACCACTCGACGCAAGCAATTAGTAAGGTTTGTCACCTAAACGGAACATACCAATTCGTTACTAGTACAGCACACCGGTGTGTTGGAGAGTAAACCCATAACATTTACAATTCGAGTACGACGTTTTCGCAGTAATTACAACGGGCATTATGAGGCGACAGCCAGGTTTATTGGGGGTTTACTCTCCAACACACCCGTGTTGTTGCTGTACTCGCAACGAGTTGGCGAGTTTTGTTTCCGTGACTAACCTTACTAATTGGCAGTGTCGGGTGGTGGCGGGTTTAACGACACATTCATATTTACGCGATCTAACCCAAAAAAAAACTATTATGCATATAATTTGTTTTATTTTAAAGAGCGAGTAAAAACAATCTAACTCTCTGGCCTGTACTTTGACACATTTCGTTTTTTGTGCCATTCTATAACATCATTACAATGTACCTCAGTCACTCGGTCACAATTATGGCAATGTATTAGGCGTGATCTGGTTGACTATTGATGTCGTTTAAGAATGCCCATCTCAAAATCGTCTGGGTTCATCATCTTTCTGGGATCAAGAAGATGATAACCACTTTGCTATAAAATAACAGTGGTTGTCCTGAGTGCTGAACTGGCCCACGCCGAAGGAATGTGGAATTTACATGAGCTTTGAATTGTGTTTGAATGAATACACTGGGATATTATTCCTAAGCTATTCTAAAAGTTTATATTTGAATTACTGAATTTTGAATCGTTCAACATTTTGAACGTGTGCATCATATTGTATTTATGTGCTTCATTTTGTTTCTTATTCTTTTATGTTCTGTCTTTCACCAAAACTAATCGGCTCAGAGAGTTATTATCTGGTGATAAGGAGAGGAGGGGAAAGGGCACACGAATGTTTTATTTACATGGTTGGAGCCTTCGGCCAACATTTTGTACCGAGGCCTCAACTTCTTTTGACGGGCCTGATTATACTATGTTGGTGATGATGATTATAAATGATACATTTTACATCGCAGACTTGGCCTTGTGGGTCTGTGTGAGTTGAGCGCCGCCCAATGTTCGTTGAAACTGCGACGAGCTTGGACTTTCTTGAATATTCTGCACGCAGAGAGACCCCGCGGCGAGGCTTACGTTTTGACAGTGGCGTTGCAAGCAAGCGACAAACCCTATAACTGCCTCTCTATCATTGCACCGGCCGTGCTTTTCTGCTGCCGCCGCCACCGCGGCACCAGGGGCTACGTGAATGCGCGAAACGGGAGCTACGGCGTGGAGCCGCTGGAGGGCTCCTTGAGAGGGGGCGCCCCCGTCTCCGAACTGCAGCACGTGGTGTACCGCGCGGAGCACATGCGCATGCCGCCCGGGGGGTGCGGCTTGCACCCCTTCTTCCCCCACGGCGACCTCAACGGAACGGAGCACGGAGGGTTCCCCCAGCACCTCCGAAGGGTAACTCGCGACGCGCCCCTGCCAAAATCGCCCTTGTCGACGATGACGATGATGATGTCACCTCTTTACTCCGCGCTCGTGCGCCATCCCGTTGGCGCAGTGTTACGAAGGGGCTTTTTTTGTACCGATTAAACACCCGTGCCTCCGTCCGCAAGAGACTCTACACCAGCGAGTGCTTAATAAATAATAAGTAAATGTACGTGGCTCTTTCACCACAAAAAAACAAAATTAACACTCTTGACGATCAGCCTACAGGCCTTCTGAAACAATATTTTTATATCGCATGTAACAACATGAAGAATCGTCGATTGTTACAAATACTATCCGTGCATAATATGGTGCGCTCGAGATTGTTGTAGGTAATGATTTCACGTGACCCCTGCAGCCACTTGAGGTGCTATATTCACCGCAACATTGAAAAAGAACTGATCTTTGAATCGCGACCCCAAATTGTAACGGTTCATTGAATCGCAAGAAGGAGAATAACACTAATGATTATTATTTACCTTTCCTCCTTCAACATTTGTTAAAGAATACATGTATACAAACAAATTCATAGAGTTGGCCAAACATCACAACATAGGACCACAGACCTTGGTCAATTATATATATTAATGCCTGTTCTGGTTGCCTCCTGCGCCTCCGTGCGAAAACTGTGCACGTCACAAATTCCACATGCAGTGATTTGAGATGCAATTTGCATGATTGACGCAATATGTAAATAAAACATTATTATTACACATTTTTATTTTATGTATTTTCGACTATTATGTTCTTGCTGTAAGCCATTGCCTGTTTTTATTTACAGAATTAGTCATTATCCACAATCCACAAAGACAAAATCTGGAGTGTGGCAAAGAAGGGTAGAGAGGTGTGTGTGTGCTTGGGATTACACCAAGAGACGAGAAGAGGAACACGTGGATGAGAGAAACATACACGCGTGAAAGACGATAGATAATGGCCGATGATGAGTGATGATGAATGAGCGGAATAGTTTTCTGTAAGTCTCCCTTGTAATTTTGTCCCTCATTTTATTCAAAATGGTTCCATCCCAGTTGTATCACGAGGCGACTAAATGCCCTCTACCATCAGCAGTGCCGTGTGTGAAGTCAGAAAATGTTCCCAAAAAGTGACACAACCAAAGTATTTCCAGAGTTACTTCAAATTGACCTCTCTTCCGATTGAAGTAACTTCTGAAATAGCTCCGTGGTGTCACTTTTTGGCCCAGTGTTTTTACTTTCACTGTGAAGACCAATCTTTCTTCTCTTAAAGAGCATCTTCTTTATTCTCTGTTGAGGAACCGTTAATTGCATGTCAGTCATACGATGTGTTTTTATATCGCCCAACTCCGGTGGATGCACAGTGAAGTGAACATTTTAATTTGTAATGATCTTTTTCAAATTAATGTTGTGCCACGCCTCTGTCTGTTTAATAATTATCCATAATGGTCCATTCCATGCAGTCATCAGTGACATGATTCAGACCACCATCTCGCTGTACTTAATAACCTGAGTTTATGTCATGATGGGACAGTTGCTTATGCGGTTAGAGTTAATCATTTGTTAAAGTTAAAACTTTGTTTTATTCTCAATGACGACATCAAACAAAGTAAGACATTAGGCATCTTTGTCGAAGTTTGTAACGTTCAGCCACCAAGCAATGGGTCCAATTCTCATTCCCAAGACCCTTTTGTAGCTGCATACCAAAGGGTGATACCCTACTAAAATAATCTGGAGGCAATAGAGAGAAAATAGCATCTTATTTCAAATCCTATGCACGTCTCCCAGTAATTTCAGCTAACTTGTGCAACATTTTAACCCCCTCCTGTGTAAGACATGCAGCCATTTCCTTCGCAATATTTAGTCACCTGTGAAAGTTAAAGAAAAAAGGGCCATTAAAAATCAGTGGTAGTAATAAATGGATTGTCCTGTATATTTGTAATGCGAGTGCCTTCCGCACTACTTTGGGATCAAATTAGCTCGGTCTGAGTGTGGTGTGACCTGTCTTTTTCTGCCATGCGTGTGAGCATGATGGACTGCATGCCAAGGTCCACAATCCGATTATCCCAACGTCTGGCTTTTCCCCCTGCCAGCGTGCTGAGGTCACGGCATTCCTGCTTTCAGTGAAAGCATTCCTTTGCTGCTGCGACGCCTCCGGTGTGCTGCTCATATCGAAGCCCCCCCCTACTTAGGCAATTATCATCGCCAATGTGTCACGTCGGCAAACATTGAAACCGTTGCCCCCCTCGCCTCGTTTGGATTGGAGTTCAACCTGGTGTGTCAGTGCACGTCCCAGAGTCGTAAATAAAACGCAGGTCCCCTCGAGGCACGAGGTGGCAAGCAAAGTGAAGTTTCTGCGCGCCTACGAAATGCCAAAGGAATTTATCCCTAACCACGTACGCCTTTTTAACGCTTCCTTTAGGGACCAATCTCATCGACCTGTTAAAATAAAAGGAATCTGCGACCATAAACAGTCTACCATTCTGTAATGCTGTGTGTAAAGACGTATGTTATTTTTTAGTCCAATGTGTTTGAAAGTTTTATTTCATTACCGGCAATTGCTGCACAACAACGCATCGCGAGAGGAGATTGGTGTGGGGAGGCCTTCATCCAGCAGTGGCCAGGCAGTGGCCGATGATGATAATGACATTGAGAAGAGACACTGAAATCGATTCGCAATAATCGCTCGTAACGCTCTGCAATGGCGTGTAATGAGTATTACATAAGAGGAATTATATTGCTGGATGAGACGTTGCAATGTTACTTCCTGCAAAGAGGGGCCTTTTAAACTCCCTCTATCCGTCTAGGTGCAGGGGCTTTACTCATCTTAAACGGATGATTTAGCCGAGCTCACCAGGGTGGCTGTATCTGAACGCTGGGTTCACACTGGTGAGATGCCGGATTCAAATCCCAAGCGTCCACCCTTGCAGCCTCGTAGTAAGGCGGGGTGTGGTGGGGGGGGTCTTTGGGGGGGGGGGCTGGAGTGGTTTCTGGGCCCCCCTTACACCCCATACTTGTTTCCGGTGTCAATAGATCAATACCAAGCTGGTCACACATAAAGATGTTTAAGACCTAACAACCCCCCCCCCCAACTTTTTATTTTGTAATCCAGAGAACATAGTAGATGTATGAATATGTAAGTGTGTTGAAGTTGTTTCGCACCGTACTAGGCAAGCGATGCTGCTTGCAGAGTAAGCACGGACTGGCAGCGTATGGCAATTGAGACTAGGACACTTGTAAATGTTGTATACTAATGCAGCATAACTGTTGGCTTACTATAATTCGCTTTCTATGTATGTATCTATCTGTAAAATGCATTGCTATGTGTGTACTGGCATTAGGTTAATTGTCTACAGCGGTAGTATAGCGGTTAGCGCGCTGCACTATGAACCCGGCGACCCATGTGACGATTATCTGAACCAGTCCTGGGCCTCCCTTAGGTTGATTCAGCTTCCAATGAGTACCTGGTGCAGTCTGTAAACATTGCCACTAGGGAGACAAAGGCGGTCGGGGGTGGTGTTGGCCACCCACCCCCTCGTGCCGGCCTTCATAGGTGCTCACTAACAGCACTTGCCCCAACTGTTTGGTAAAGGCTACACGGGGGATCTTTGTGTTTTTTTGTTCGTTCACTTGTACATGTTTAAAGTTCTTTTATTTTCTTACAATGCAGCATTATTACAATGATGGCGATCAAGAGGGAACTTATTTGGCTTAAATCCAGTCATTATGCTGTGTACATATTGTACCTTGTTAATTATTACCTATTACTCACCTCAAATGGTTGTATTTATTTTAATAAGACTCGAACCCCCATCACTATCACATTGATAAAATGTTCACTTTTATAAACTGTCGGTGCAACAATTATCATTGGTCTCTTAACATTTGAGAAAACTCATTAAAACTGTAGCTGATTGATTACAGGCACGCCAAACGGTATATATTATTTAAAGTGGCCTATTTGTGGTTCACACTAGCTATTTAATATACAGGACTCAAAGTTATTAAACAAATAAGGTATTCCTGAGCTGTTCAGATTTACGTGTTTCCTCAAAAATCGTGCACGCATTGTCAAACTAGACGTAAAACGCACGCAAATAAATGATTGCTGGCTTGTGCTTTTTTCTATAAATGTCTTCTGCTACTCTTTGGTTCTTTCGGTAAAGTCACGTAGAAAGAAATAAAATTAAATAATAATTGAATACGACGTTTCGATTGCAACACAAGCAACCATCTTCAGGTGCTAATTAATGAGAAAACAAACATAGTAAACTTGGAAATATAATGCAATACAACAAAGAGAGTCGGCCAACACAACAGCCAACAACCCCGCCTGGTTGATTACGTTCTTCCAAAGATTGCTAAATTTGAGGTTGCTTGTGTTGCAATCGAAAAGTCGTATTCTATTATTATTTAATTAAATTTCTTTCTACGTGACTTTACCGAAAGAACCAAAGAGGAATTCTTGCAGTCACGAAAGCTTCAAATCAAGTTTTTCTTCTGCTACTTTACATTTTTCTAGCCTTGGAATCTCTGCATTCTTTCATTACAATTCATGTAAAGATATGGTTTAATATATGTAATAACTAGCTTTACTACCCGGCTTCGCCCGGGACTTGGATTCACCACGCCCGACCGCCTTTGTCTCCCCAGTGGCGATGTTCACACATCACACCAATTACTCGTTTGAGGCTGAGTCGACCTAGGGGAGGCCCAGGATCGGTTCAAATGATCGTCACTGGAAACCCAGTCATTGTGAAGCATGTAGAGGTTGCTCTGTAAAGTATCTACATCTGCATGCATGTGTGCACCGAGCGCTTCTCAAGAGTTAACTGTCCATCGAGAAACATCGATGCTCAAAGCAGGTGTCTCAGCCACTGGCTGATGCATACATGGATATTACGAGACTAATTGTAATTTTTTCTGGTTTTTCAGAAAAAGCGCAACGTCCTAAACGAGACAAAGTATGTGGAGCTCATGGTAATCGGCGACAATAGAGAGGTAAGCCATCAACATCGGTTACCCATTTAGACCTCCACAATGGCAAATTGGTGCATAGCCCGCGTGCGGTTTTTAAACTCCGATGCGTGATTTTTCTGCGCCGATGCCGCCGTCCACTGTCGTCTTCTTCACACCCCTCGCTTTGCACCGCGAGCCGTGCATGCAGCAGGGGGCTTTAACATCACACGAGTTAAGCTACGGCGCTGTTTTGCGTGACTAAATGAATGCAGGTGTTTTTTTTGTACGTGCAAATAATTTCAAGAACAAAAAGACGAACTTGCCCAATGGTCATCTTTTGTTGTTTTCACGCAGGCTAGCGTGACGTGTGTGGCTTAAATGATCAAAATTGTTTATCGTAAGATGTCGTGCTCATAATTATGTTTCCTCAAGCGTGTAATCATGCTGCCAGCCTTATGATAAAAAAGCGTCCGATATCTCATACTCTTCATCTCTTACCACGACAGTTACAACGCAATAATTTTACACTACTTGTCCTCAATAGCAATAAAACATTCTCATGCGCTGGCTTCGCTGTCTTAATGATGCATTTTTCCTGAAGAAGCTCGCAGCACGCGGAGCGAAATGTCAACCATCGACGCCAACAACACGCGGCACATCCCGAGGACACATCAGAGAGCGGCACAGCACAACAGTGAACACCTACGTGATAGTGAAACCTGTGCCGAGGCAAAAAAGTTACGTCCTTGACATGGTATTTGCTTTCATCCCCAAAAAGGTTAAGTTGCCTGCGTCATCCTCCCTTGCAGTTTCAGTCTCAAAGCCATGACGTGGAGAGGGTGAAGAGGCGCGTGCTTGATCTTGCCAACAACATGGATGGGGTAAGCGTGAACACCTGAGAGTGAATCTGATATGAGGCAGATTTACCGCAGCGTACATTGTCACCAGGCAAACCTCTTTTTCCCCCGATGCCAGTTGTGCTGACGGCGTCGCTTGATGGGAAGAAGACTTTGTTCGTAAATCTGATTTATCTGAGCGGTGTGCCCCCATGTGTCAGAGATTGGCCCATGCAAGCCACAGTTGTCACAGGACTTATTCTTAAAAATCCTTCAAGCGGAAAGAGGCACAACTTTTGAAGGCACAACCCAGAAAAACAAAGCTCTTATCTTGTAGCTTCTGGCTTTTGCTGTGTGTCCTGGTTTGTGCTACATGAGCTTGAAGCTTTGTTAATGATAAAAAAAGCATTTAAAGTTGCAACATTATAGAGTGCTATAGTGATCTTGACTTAAAGCTTTCGTGATTGCAGGTATTCATACTCTTTGGGTCTTTAATAAAATAATAACAATTATTATTTTCTATCTATGTGACTTTACCGAAAGACCCGAAGAGTCTGCTATAGTGATGTCACTTCATCGCCGTTGCATGAAATGTAGGCCTGTAACAAGTTTAAAAAGTCATTAAAACCATTTCTTTCTTTGCTTTCTGACGTTGGAGGGAGAACTTTGGACCGGCTCAAATGTCACTCGCCACTGATATTAGCCATGGCCAGGAATTTAACTCTGGTAGCCAGGTAAATAATCCAGTTTGCAAACCGCTGCGCCGCCACCCTTCCCATGCCTATATGATCGTTACACTGTTATAATTTAGTATTGCTTTACTTTTACAGTCTATCTGTTATAGTGGAATAATGCTTATAATAGTGGTTTTCTGTAGAAACCACCACATTGGGCCCTGTGGGTAGAGTGCTCGTTGAGTTGTTACATCACAGGCCCGCAAGAGTTTGAGCTTGCTTGGTGAGGCCTGCATCCAGCAGTGGATTGTTCATGGCTGATTATGATGGATTGAGTGCTTGACTCACAATTGCAACGGGTACGTGTTCAAATTCCCGTCATCTCTGCAGCCCATCATCTCCGCAGGATGCATAAAATAAGAACTACTTTTTTGGTAAAATAATCAATGAAAATTGGCCTTTGGTAAGACCGACTGACCACTGCCATCAGAGGTGTAGCTAGGGGGGGGGCAGGGGGGTACATATGTCCCCGGGCGCCAAGGTAAAGGGGCGCCAAAATGAGGCTTTCAACGTTACATTATAACTTATTGCGGCGGGCGCGGCAGCCTGAAACTACTGCACAAATCTACACCTCAACCTAAAAGTTTATATATCCCGCCACACACAGCCTACATGTCATGTAATTACATTTTGGTATGTGATTAAACGGGGGGGGGGGGGCGCCAATTTAATAGTTCGTCCCCGGGCGCAAAATATCCTAGCTACACCACTAACTGCCATTGACAGGTGGATTTTCCACCGCACACTTGGGGAGGGGGGTGTGGGGGGGGGTAGGGGTCTCCAATGGAGACGGGCACTGCCCATCGCTTATGTGAGTGACGGGAGATTTTGGGCCCGGCTTGTGACCATCGACACACCGGCCCTTGTCGCGTCGTCGGCAGTACTACAAGCCGCTGAACGTGCGCATCGCGCTGGTCGGCGTCGAGGTGTGGAACGTGCGAGACCTCATCGTGCGGGACTACAGCGCCAGCGACACGCTCAGCCGCTTCCTCGAGTGGCGCATGACCAACCTTCTGCCCCGCAAGCACAATGACAATGCTCATCTCCTCACGTAAGACGCTGCCTTCCCCCACGCAAGCCTTCCCCTGCACACACACATACCCTGTGCTGCGACACTTTAGCCTCTTAGGGCCACAGATTGTTGTTGAGCCCAGCTGTAGCGGGAGGTAGGAAATTGGACAGTGAAATGTTAAGATTGTCCACCTCCCTTCTTGCAGCCGAGGCCTTCCGTCAACAATCGGTTAACATTTTCCACTGCTATTCCCAATCTCGAACTCCATGCGAATTGGCCATTCGGCTGTGGAACTAAGTTATGGGCAGCAGATGGTAGTGCAGAAAAATCCAGTGTTGTACTGCACTATGGTCCCACGACTATGCTCCCCATCTTCACCAAACCCATTGGCCAGTTTGAAGTGTTGTCAGATAACCCCTGCGACCCGCACACTTTGGGGAGTCCCTCGCTAGCAGTGGATTGTCAACAGGGCTGCACAGGTAAGTTGCCATATTGTGAGTGCTCGTGCAAGCGTACGTTCATATGGATGTCGCGACTGACAAGTCCAGTGGCGAGGAATCTTACCAGTGCAGCCTCTGTTGTCTGTGCGTGCAGTGGAGGCGTCTTCTCCGATTCGGCCATCGGCATGGCCCCTGTGTCAACCATGTGCACTAAAGATCGCTCGGGAGGAATTTCCATTGTAAGTTATAATGATTAATTCTATATCTAACTATGTGATATGTGTGTGGAGTGTGTGTGTGTGTTTGTCAACTCAGCCATCAATGAGTACCTGGTTATGGAGTGTAAACGTCAGGTGGAGGGGCGAAGTGTTGGCCACCCACCCCCTCATGTGCCGCGATGGAATTCAAAGTTCACCAGCAGCACTTGCCTCCGTAGTCTATAAGTGCATAACTTAAGCTTTTGGTATAATGTATGTAGCACATGTATTTCACTACAAATGTACAGGTCTGTGTAGTTGATTTTTCTCCTCCATGAATGAAATATTTTATTTATTTATTGCCACCTTTGTGGCAAGTTCAGCCTGTCCGTTGCCATTGCCTGCCTGCTGTCAGGAAGAATTGTGGGTGCCAAATACTACCACACTGCAGGACTCATTGGCTCTGGGTTCAAAGTTACTGGTTCGTTGCTTTGTTTCAGCATTGCATGATATTCTAGCGAGCAATACGATTTGCTGACAAGCGAGAAATATTCCATGGCTCCGTTAACTGATACAATACCAGTGTTATTTGTAAGGCATTTGAATATAGTAGCATCTGAAGAAGCTGTACAGAACTGAGTGGGTAACGTGCATCCTGGGCAGAGGTGGCACTTTCATTGAATCCAGAGAAAGTCCTGAGCCTAGACTTTAATCGAGATGGGGAGTTGAGAGCACGGATTTCTGGGGGGAAGGGAGCTCCAAACTATTGGGGGCAGCAGAGGAAAAAGAGCGACTTCCCACTGAGCAAACATTGACGGGAGCAGAGAGCCTTTGTTGCTGGAGCAGCAGAGAGAGCATGGAGGGGAGTCGTGTGAGATGCGAGGGGAGAGAGAGGCAGGGGCCAAGTGCATGGAGGATCTATGAAGACGGAGAGTGCGTTCGTGCAGCTGACCCAGGACTGATTTAGGAGCCAGTGGAGTTTTGGAGTGATGTGTTCTCGTTTACGATTGTGGGTTAACAATCTGGCAGTGGCATTTTGGATCATCTGAGAGATTTGGGGAGGCTACAGAAGAGAGTGGCAGTTGTCGAGTTGATGTGTGATTAATGCATGGATGGAGTAAGGAAAGTGGTGGTTATGGGAGATGTTGTGCAGGTGGAGGTATGAGGTTCTGGAGAATTGGGAGACGTGGGATGAGAATGAGAGCTCGGGATCAATCACAACTCCAAGGTTCCGCACGTCACAGTACGGTGAAAACTGACGTAGCTTATGAGTTGTGACTGTTGTAGCCACTCACAATAAACAGGTTTGTTCAGTATTGTAATAAGCTATGTGCAGTGCACTACGCTTAAAATATATACATACTAGCGGGAAGTACCCTGCGTTGCCCGGGGGAAAAATCTATTTAAAAACTTCTCAAAACTTTAAAACATAACATATACAAATGAAAAGCAAACTTTGATCATTACCTCATTAATTTAAATTAAAATAAAACCCAACGCGCGGTGGAAAAAAAAACTTACGCTCGCACGCCAAGATTCGATTCTTTAAATCGCGCAAAGGAATCGAAGGTTGTAGAGTTCTTTAGAATCGGCCAATTCCCGTTTAATCGATACCACAAACGCTCACCAGATATCGATTATCGTCAGTCCTGTATGCGGGTTGACGCCACACACTTCATGGTAACCCCCCCCCCCCCCCCAAATACAAAAGTCTATTTTTATACTTTTTGCATGGTGTACAGTCTGGAAGCTACCCACATGCCAAATTTCAAGAAGTATGCTAAACATTTCGAACAGACACACAATCACAAATTTCCCTTTTATATACAGTGATCCCTCGTTTATCGCGGTTAATGGGGACCGGAACCCCTCGCGATAGGTGAAAATCCGCGAAGTAGGATTGGCCCCCTAGGAATTTCCGTATATGTGTGTGTGGGTACCAGAATGTTTAAAATATGTATATTTATACTTTATATATATATATATTTTACTTAAATCTATTTAATTATAAAACCTTAATAATATACATTCACTCTCTCTCTCTCTCATACGATACGTATTATGGTGTTCTACACTCACCAATGACAGTAGTATCTTGAGACTTGACTCCAGTAATGACGACGATGACGATGACAATGACGATGACAATGACGACGATGACAGACCTGTGCAGTTCGATGAATGTGATGATGAATGATGATGATGGTGTTACTGCACAGGTATAATGAGGCCTTTAAATTAGTTCGAAAAATCCGCGATGCACTGAGGCCGCGAAACTTGAACAGCGAAGTGGCGAGGGATTACTGTATATAGATATCGTTATTGCGGATGAGATTTGTTGTTTTTAAATGATCAAAGTACCAATTTAGGCCATTGAATTGTCCTTGGTTGGGAGGCTCATGTCACCGGGTTCCAGGCACAGTTCGTGAACCGCACCACCAATGCTCCTCCACTCTTCTATTACGAATCAGCTTGTGATAGTTTCTAAATTGTGGTGTGATAATTAATGCAACATGCAGGTTAACTTTCGGTCGCCATGGTTGTCTAGCCTATGACTATATCGCCCTGAATGCGCCCGATCTTGTCAGATTTCAGGAGCTAAGCTGTTTCGTGCCTGGATAGTGAGTGGATGGGCGACCACGATGCATGAAAAGTTTTTCAGGCCTTGGAGAGGCAGCAGAGGGTAGTGCAAGAAAATGTCTACGTACTCTGTTTAGTTTGTTATCCTTCTGCACCTCTGAATAGCATGGTTGGCTAGTTCAGCATACATACATACACATGTGTCTATGCTTCCCACCTTCACCAACGCACACGGACCAGTGTGGTGAAATACCAAATAACTACTACCTTGGAGGTTAGGGGAGCACGTCATGCAGCAGTGGATTGACAAATGGCTGTAACCCGTACATGTACGTGGTTGCCTTTGCCTATAGGGTCAAAGTTCATAAGTTGAGATTAATCTTCACTTCCGTGACAATTCATTGATTAAAAAACATTTAACGAGCACACCGTCTGCCAGATTTGTGGAACAGATCTCATGATGTTAATTATTCACGGCCAAAGGTTGACTTTTACCCAAACTCAGAATATTACAAACCTTTTGCCACGCTTAAAAGATTTCCCCTTTTGTTTCTGGTGCCAGGAAAAATCGAATCTAAAAGAGCAAAATGTTCATTTGGATGTCATCAAATAAAGCAACAGCTTGCATGGGGATGGGGTGGCACAATAAATTTGTATGTTGGATTTAGTGTTAAAAGAATAACGGAGAACTAATAACACATTTTCTGAAACTTAAAAAACTTAATTTGGCAATGCTTCTTTGGCAGTGGTGCACAAACACAATTGACAAAACGTCTCAACACACTCATCAGTAACAACATTGCCTCAAAAGAAAAAGAATGGACAACTGGGCGACGTTTCGGGCAGTGGCCCTTCATTGACCAAAAGGAACATGTTGTGGCCGAGGAAACAACGATTCTAAACTGAAGATTGAATACATGGAACTCTGGGAAATGATTTGGAAAATAATACGTGGCAAGCGGGTGGAAGTGTGAAAGCAGTTAAAAGGACATTAATGATTGGCACTTCGCAAATGGCCACCAAAATTCATGATAGAGATAGGGTCTGAAAATGAATGGTAGAATTTTATGCAGAGCTATAGCTAAAATAAATCTTACCGCCCAGGAATCTGGACCATATCTAAAGGCGCTTCCGCACCCGAACTATCAGTTGCGCGTCTAACTCTCCCTCGAAATTGTGCAACTTGATCATCGGCGCAACGGCTTTGTCCACATCTGAGCGATTGGTTGTGCAACAAGTCGCGCGTCTGGTGTGGCCAAAGTGTGTTGGGGCTGAGGACGCTGGCAGCCAGAGGCACCGCCTGACCCCCACTGCACGGAGAGAGTGTTGTAGACGTGGCGTCTACACAGTTGCGCCCGATGGCTATTCCTTCGCCGCCATGGTGGCCTTGCAAGCGCGGCGCGGTTACGCGGGGCACGGTGAAAGCGCCGCCATTGTCGGGTGCCCTCTCCCGCCAGGACCACTCGACGAGCGCGCTCGCCGTGGCCTCCACGATGGCCCACGAGGTCGGCCACAACCTGGGCATGAACCACGACATGCCGGAGCGCGGCTGCGTCTGCTCGGCGTCCGCCAACAAGGGCGGCTGCATCATGGAGCCTGCCTCCGGGTATGTTTCCCATTTCCCTCTTGCTTCGGTAACTTTGTTGTGATTGTGCTACGATCGGTCTAAACGTAACCCGTCCGAGCAAAGTTGCGCGAAAGGGAAACGTTTTTTTTAACATTGATTTTTGTTTGTGCAATATATTTCATTTCTCGCTTAACATGGTTATTTTTTTTGCACTTGGTTTTATTTGCTTCATTACTGTACTTTTATTTGTTTTGCTTTTGTCATTTTGACAACCCAGGTCACTCTTGCAAATGAGACTCATCCTGGTCTCCTTAGAGTTCTCATCTGGCTGCACAAATTCTACTTGACTTGATTTGACCCTCTGTGTGTGTGTGTGTATCTAAGTGCACGTGCACGCGCGCATGGAAGTGTACCACCGCCTGTGTGCGTAGGTCGACTTAGCCTCAAATGAGTACCTGGTTCAATATGTAAACATTGCCACGAGGGAGACAAAGACGGACGGGGGGGGGGTGCTGGACACCCACGACCTCGTGTGCCGTGCCGGCCTTGACAGGCGCTCGCTAACAGCATTTGCCCCAACAGTCTGTTAAGGCTACACAGGCGATCTTTGTCTTTGTGCGTGCATACGCGCGTTCAGCTTCACGCCTGGCCAGGTGTTCAGCTCGTGCAGTCGAAAGGACCTGCAGGGCAGCCTCCAGCAGGGAGTGGGCATGTGTCTCTTCAACGTGCCGGGCCCTGGCGACCTGTACGGTGGCCCGCGCTGCGGGAACCAGTACGTGGAGGTCGGCGAGCAGTGCGACTGCGGCACAGTCCAGGTACCCCATCTCACGAGCCCCGCGCTTGGCCTCGCTGTGCGCACTGCCGCCTGCGGGGCACGGCAGCTTGCCGTGACGATGCCATTGGCCACTTGGGCTTAGGGGGGTGGGGGGCCTGTGCCTACGTTGGATCGCTGAGCTGGCGCCGCTGAGATCCCGAGTTCAGTCCTAGGCGGGCACCCGTCGTTAAACGAGGCGTTCCAAGTGCGGCGAGTTGATCGTTTTGGTCTGCCGCCGAGTAATGGTGTAAAACACGACAACGATCTTCCTTTGAAATGGCAAAACCCGGGCCCAATGGCTCACGCTCACTACTGCGATGGAGCGCATTGGAGGTGATGGTGGGTTGGTGAAATTCCCAAACCCGCTGGTCTGTAAGGTGGCCAAAATATGTTGGTACAACAAATGGATTTTTGAATCCACCGTCTTTTGAGATTTGAATGATCACCCTTTATACGAATGGGTTTTCTCTAAGTACTCTGGTTGCCTACCACGTGAATAATACTCAAGTGGAATTGGCTAAACATCCGAATGCAGCACCCTGCTCAAAGAGTCTTGGATCAGGTGTTCATAGAGAAATTAAAACGTTATTATTAGTATCATCAGCATCATCATCATTTGTTGCAGTGGCATCTGTTCTCTTGAATTGACATCTATTTGGGAGCCATCTATCAATGAATCTGTGGTGTCATCCTTTTTAATTATCCAGGAAGGCTTCAAGACTGAGGAGGGCCCTGCAATGGACGTAACATTATTGTTATGCTATCAGTTTCTAACAACATCGTTAGGATCACTTAAAGTTATTATAGTGTGCACAATTTGTTGTTATTTACAACTTGTGTTACTCATCATAGTTATTTTACCCTGTAAAATGTTATATTTTAGAAATTGGCTTTTACCCGGTGATAAATAAACAACGTCTGTCTTCTTCACCAGGAATGCAACAATGTGTGCTGCGATGCCAGCACGTGTATGCTCAAGAAAGGTGCACAGTGTGCCGAAGGGCTGTGTTGCAAAGATTGCCAGGTGAGAGCATTTGTTACATCGTGCGTGTGTGTGCATTTGTGTGCGTGCATGTGTGTGCGTACGCTCGTGTGGGCATGCGTGTGTGTGGGGAAAAGCAGTAGGGAATTGGCTAGCGAGACCATGCTACGAATATCCGAACCAGTCATGGGCCTCCGCAAGGCCTACTTGGCCTATAATGAGTAGCTGGTGTTGTGTGTAAGCATCGTAACTGGGGAGACAAAGGTGGCCAGGCGTGGTGCTTCCCATAACTTTTCTCCATTGCTCGTTCCCTTTGTCTTCCCTCCCCTCTTCCCTCCACTCATTCCCGTCCCTCCACTCATTCCATTCCTCCCCTGGCCTTTGGTGACCCCCATGTGCCCTCCGTTACGGTCACTCATTTCTCGGCCCTTGCCATCTAAATCACTCGATTTTTGTTTCCACTCTTTAAGCTATGCAAAACGCCTCGAGCTGAGGCGTTATATGAATATAGAAGAAGATAAAATACCGCTGCTCTGTGCGCTGTGCGCACGTTATTAAGTGCTCGTTAACGGAACTTGCGCCAACAGTCTGTATTGCTACAAGGGGGGGTCTTTGTCTTGATAAGGAGGAGAGTGGTGTTGCTGGCCACATCTAACATGAGTGGCAAGCGATAACTGAAGCACCTCTCTTGGCAGATTTTGGAAGTGAAGTGAAGTTGAGCCTGGTTAGTCCTCACAAAACAGCGTTATAAGCTGCTGTTGAGGGGCTATGCAGTGGGCAGCAGAGGGCAGTGCAGAAAATTCCATTGTCGATCGGTGCAACTCTGGTCCCCGCCTTCACCAATCCGCACCGACCAGGGTGGTAAAGTATAATCGAAGTGTTGCCATGACCATCAAGACATGGGGAGGCCCTCATCCAGCAGTGAGTTGACAAAAGGGCTGTGCATTTACTAGATAGCTTGTTCCCAAGCTTCATTCTGTCTTATCGGTGCACTATTTATTCATGGAATGTTTTTAACGTATGCATCAATTTATTGTTTTTACATCATCATAGACCATGTGAGGTTGTTCCGTGCCCATCCCGGACTCCCTAAAGAAAACACTGGAAATTAAATCCGGATGCAAAAAAAATATGCTGGAATATTTTCCAGAATATTAAATGAATAAGCCGCCTTTATCCAGGTGTATTCCTCCTACAGCCACAAACCAGTTTTCCCACATCTTATGGCTTATGCCACGAATTCAGGGTTTTTAAAGGCAGGGGTTAGTGGATAACACAGATCACGATATGCATGAAAGACCCATCCTGCAGTGTGGGCGTGTGTGTGCACACATTCCTATGTATTGGCACGTGTGTACATGCATGTGCCTGCATTCTTGTGTATTGGAATTCGCGCATGTTTGCATGCGTTTGCATGCATTAAAGATGTGCGGTAGAATAGTGGTTAGCAACATTGCTTTACGAAACTGGCCACCTGAGTTAAATTCCTGTTCACGGCCAACACCAGTGACTATTATCTGAACCAGTCCTGGGCCTCCCTTAGATCGATTCAACCTAAAATGAGTGCTTGGTGCAGCGTGTAAACATCAACACTAGGGAGACAAAGGCGGCTGGGCATGTTGCCGGTCACCCATGCCCTCGTGTGCCGTGCCGGCGTTCATAGGTGCTCACTAACAGCACTTGCCCCAAAAGGTCTATAACTGGCTATGCGTGGGCGGGGGGGGGGTGGTCTTTGCATTAAAGAGTTTCGGTTCATGTGCATTCGTGCGCACAGATTCTGAGCGAGCACACGCTTTGCCGTGGCATCATGGGAGAGTGCGACCTGGCCGAGTACTGCGACGGTACCAACCCCAACTGCCCGGGCAACGTGTTCCTCAAGAGCGGCTCCCCTTGCCAGGGCGGCGCCGCGTTTTGCTACACGGGCATCTGCAACACGCTCGCCGAGCAGTGCCAGCAGCTGTGGGGATCAGGTGATGCCCCTGGCTGTCCCTCGCCAACCCCCCCCATCCCCCATTGCACGTTTTCCCCTTTTGCATTGGTGGCGTAGCTATCGAAGTGTGCAGGCGGTGCGGCGGCAGCAGGCCCCACGAATTGGATGGGTCCAAGCACCGGACTACGGAGAGTGGTGGGGGGAAATTGGACAGGGTCAGCTCATTTCATTCCTTGCACCTGGGCCTATTCGACGGCCCACGCTATGCCACTGCCCTAACGAGCCAATCGGACACTGTCGCGATCCATCACTCAGTGGTGTAGCTATCGAGTGCAAGCGGTGCAACTGCACCAGGGCCCACGGGCTAGATGTGGAGGTTATTTCGACAGATTTGGCCAGATGTTTATGTGGCCCATGAGCCTATGACCTCATCAGCCAGAATTTGCCCAGTCTCAGATTTCGGAAGCTAAGCAGGGTGTATCTCGGATAGTGCTTGGATGGGCGCCCATCAGGTGGTGTGGACTGTGAGGCTACTTGGTGGGCAGCAGAAGAAAATTAAGAAAAATCTGAACTTATAAGCTCCCACGTCTATGTCCCCTGCCTTCACCAACCCACACTGTCCAGCGTGGTGAAGTATGGTCAAATAAAACCCCCATGACCCCGAACAGCTTGGGGTACATCCTTATCCAGCAGCGGATTGACTGAGCTGTACACATACTCACGTGCATATGCACATCTGCAGGGCTTTCTCTATATCGAGCGCCAAATAACTCGAGGCTTTCTTAGTTCTGTATAACTGCACGCGACCCCCCGCCCCCCCCCCCGCCCCCACCTCCTTTTCCCCTCACAGAATCCGAGCCGGCCGAAGACCTCTGCTATCAGGTGGTCAACGACAACGGGGACAAGTTTGGGAACTGTGGCCGTGACAAGTCCGGCTCCTACATCGCCTGCTTGACCGCGTAAGGCGGCGGGTGCCGCCCTCGGCCTCGCCCCCCCCCCCCTGCGACGAGCGATGAGCGGTGCCGCAGCCACGCTGCCGTCACTCGAGCCGATAGTTGAGCAACGTGAATGGCTCCCCCGTTGTGTTTGCCTCCTGGAGGTGTTTTTGTTGTTTTCTATTTATTAAGGCATTCTTTTCCCCACCGCCCATTTTGCCCAAAGAATTAATCCCTGAGAAAAAAAATTATCACGGCGATTTATTTATATTGCCCAAGTATGCGGGCAGTGTTGCTGCTGCTGCTGCTGCACTTAATGAGTCTGCAGTAACAGTCTCCAGCCCACAGATTAAGGGACTGATGAAGAGAAGTTTTACCGTTGTTCACGGGCACAGCCCTTTTGTCAATCCGCTGCTGGATGAGGACCTCCCTAATCCACGTAGGTAATGGGGCTTATTTTACCACACTTCACCACGCTGCTCAGTGCGGGATGGTGAAGGCGGGAGACATGAACGTGGGCGCATAGAAGTTAAGCACAACGGATTTTGCTGCAATGCACTCTGCTGCCTACCATCGCGGAGCCCCGCAACCTGTTTATTTGCACGACGATCTATCCATGCGCTATCCAGGCTCAAACCTGCTTAGCTTATGAGATCTGACAAGAATCGGGCACATTCTTGGCAATTTTGTATTTCCATGCGCAAATTCATACTTTACGGCACCCTTCTTTGTGAGTGGGCCAAAGCCGTTGCTCACAATTCCACGTTGCTACGGCACATTCTGGGTGGTTTGGTCATGGGCAGGTTATTGTCCACACGTATGGCTCTTTTGCTAGAAAGCTGTGAGGCTGAACCTGACCAAACTGACAGTTGACAACAACTAAAACACAGAAAAGTAAAGAAAAGTGTCATTTTGTTAAACTCCATTGCACTTTAAATATAATTGGCCGAAAGAAAAACCTCTTCATAAAATGAAATGTCTCTCATTTGTAACTGTTGAAATTGCCAATGATAATTACATTGGTCTAAATTTGCTACAAAATCGATGTTAAAGTCCAATAATGGCCTTGAAAGCCGATTATCCAATTTTTTTATTAATCCGTGAACACGTTCCATCGTTACACATTTAAACAGGAACGTTGTTTAAATGTGTAACTATGCATCCATTCATTGATTACAATTTATTCTTCGGAGCACGATACATCCCAAAAATCGTGCGTGTAAGAAGCAATTCATTTTTATTCGTAGATGTTGTATGTAACACATTCACATGACCCCCTGCAGTCACTAGAGTGCACTATACTCATCACCGTTATATAAAGAAACCAATCTCAGATTGTAACAATTCATAGAGTCAGGACTTTTTTTATACTTGCTTAAGTGAAGTGCAATTGATTCCCTGAAGGTGTTAATGGGGTCCGCATGTAATCAACGAGTGGCGTAGGGTGCGAAAGAGATAGTGAGTGGACCTTAAACCCTCGTGGACAAATCTAACTAGTGCGTGACGATTGGAAGGGGTTAATTGTGGAGGTCGTTTACTTGCAGATACGTTTCTTGTAACAACGATTGTGGTAATAACATTGAAGCAATGGAAATAATTCATCAGTAATACACTCGCAAATTAGTACCGCGCTGCACAGTTTCTGTGATATTCAGAGGCGCGAGGAATCACAGACAAGCGACAAAGCAGCCAGAACCAATAGCAACAATCTCCCAAGCTCTGTGGCCTTATATTGGGGACATTTAGCCAACTCCATGAATGAGTGTTTACATATGTGGAAGGAGAGCGGTGTGCCTGTATAAAACCCTCACTTGCGAGGGGTGTAACACATCCACAGTCGCCTCCAATTATCACGGTTGGCTGTGTACGGCACGAAAGAAGCTCAACGTACACACATCCGCCCATTCTGGATGGTGTTTGAAGCTGCGATGCTACACGCACACGCAGGAACATCATGTGCGGGAAGCTGCTGTGTCGGGGTGGCACGGGCCAGCCTATCGTCGGCTGGGACATGCAAATCATCGACACGAGCATCACCATTGGCAACGTGCAGCACAAGTGCCGCGGGACTTACTTCAATCTGGGCAGCGACGTGCCTGATCCGGGCTACGTGCTGTCGGGCACCAAGTGCGGAGAGGACAAGGTACCAGCAGTGCCACGGTCACCGATGCGTGCACCGTGTAGCTGTCATGTTCTTTATACGTTCACATTTCCACTTATCTCTTCACTTGCCTGCCTTCAGCTCGGTCACCTCCAGACAGTTAGATATGTAACGATGGACATTGCACTTAAACATGCTTGGGATATTTGTGTGCGCTGTCAGCAGGGGAAATTGTATCGTGGCTTTGTTGTTACGCTTTACAGGAACGGAAATTGATCGTTAACTCCTGAGAGTCCTCTGCAGGTGGAGTTTTGACTTCCAAAATCTGCTCCAAGGGAAATTTAGCCAGCTCCATTAATACGATTCGGAGGAAATCCGCGCAATTCGTTGTATAACGCCTACGACCAAATCACCCGGAATGCGCCCGACTTTGTCAGATCCTGGAATATAAGTGGCGGTTAAGCCATGTGGTTGAAAGTAGAGGGCAATTGTTGTACTGTACTTTTATACTCTAGTGTCTGTGCTCCTTCACCAACCTGCACTGACCATTGTGGTGAAGTATGGTCAAATAACTCCCACGAGCCATTGCACGTAAGGCCATGTGACCCTGGTGTACACGGTCACACAAGTAACTTAAAAATGTAACAAGTGACGAGACCGTGTACATCCGTACAATGATGTAAATATGGCAGCGAGTTTTAAAAAATAGCCAATACTTGGGTTTTGTTCCAGGGCTATTGAGGTCTCGTGGGTAAGAGGAACTGGACCGTGACATTTCATTATCAAGGTCGACCATTGGTGATGATTAAAAGGGGTGTATTGTGCAGCAGGAAGCTGTTGAACCACGGCAATGTAGAGACTTCTAGTCTTGGATCAACAATTAAGGTCTACGTGCTCATCAAAGTCTGAAGTTGTTGACTGCTGTAAACTCTGGTAATGACTAGCTTTGGATCACAAGTTCAGAGCAAAGCACGACTATATTATTTGGAAAAAGTTTTAGCTGGAAAGTAGCAATGGATTTGAAACCTGTCCAGGTTGTGTCAATTCCAAAGGGAAATCATAGACCTGAAGCCTTGTGGGCTGACTAATCAATTGCTTTTTAGTTGCGTTGAAATAACATTGTGCTTTTAAAAAAATGACATGATTATTTTTTCTGTGAATCATCAGCGTGTACTACTGTTGTTATATATGCAGTGTGCAGTATGCGACGATGTCCATGAGTGTGTCCACACTCCTTAACACGTCTGATAAATTGTCCGTCATTGAAATTAAGATTTAACGCCACGCTCGGCTGCTCGTTCGTCAAACGCATGCTCACGCGTGTCAGTTCAAAGCCCACGTGAACATCCCATTGGCAGCTCTTCCAGCCGCCATTGTCCTGCCATCGATTCCATACGCGTCCATAATAACCTTGGCTGGAGCAATGCACTCTGGCTGGACTTGGTGTTGTATTGCAGTTGTTCTTTATCCAAAGTGCCTTTTTGTTGTTGTTGTTGTTGTTGATCCACAGGCCTGCTTGAACCAGGAATGCCAGAAAGTGTCGGTGTTCGGCGTTCAGGCGTGTAACAACTACTGCGGCGGTCACGGGGTACGCTTTGCCTGCTAATGCCACTGATCCCCACGATTGTGCGATTATGGATCTCGCTCGTAGTAACAGCCTCGGCTTAGAGCGAGCACAGCTGGGGGCAAAGGCTCGCGGGGGCTGTAAGAGAACGCGTGAAAAGGGCACCAGCATGGGCCAAGCCCAGATTATTGTACGAGCGTATTGCTGATATTTATTGGGGGTTACCGAGGCTGCTGTCGTGATGCCAGGTATTCGGTTTAAACTGCCGATTTTGTGCTGAGCTAGTACATCGCCGTGCACTTGTCATGCTGCGTAGTGTAATTAGGTTGAAACGCAGTCTTGCTGTGCGTGTGGTCTCTGTGCGTGCGCAAACAGCGGTGCACCAGTTGGCGCACCGCGCTACGAATGCAGTGACCCGAGTTGATTTCCTGCCAATGGCTAATGTCTATGGCGAGTGATATCTGAACTGGTCCTGGGTGTCTCCCTTAGGTTGACTCAGCCTTAAATGAGTTCTTGGTGCGGTGTGTCGACATCATTAATGGGGAGGCACGCCACCTCTTCGTGCACCGTGTCAGCTTTAATAGGCGCTTCTGAGCAGCACTTGCCCAACCAGTCTGTAAAATGCCATACTGGTATTGGCATTTGTTGACCGCACTGCACTAAGGTACTTGTGACTCAGGCGGAATTCCCCAGCCCGTGTGCATCGTTCGTAACTGGTGGTCTACACATGTCCTCTACCCCTTCCTCGGTGGACTTGGCCCAAAATGAGTGTCTGGTGTGGCATGTAAACATCCGCACTAGGGAGACAAAGGCAGCTACGTGCCGGCTCACTGCGTGGCTGCCGTTCTGCTTGTGTGGCTCCACACGCCTCTTAGTCGTTCTCTCTCTTGGAGAGTGAGCGAATATTGTGTGTTACAAGTTGACATTATTATTGTTATTAGTTAACACACCATCGCCTTGTGTACTGAGATAACCTAGAAACCTGTGTCCAGATTTAAAAAATATAATTTTCTAATCTTAATAACTTGAGTGTTTAAACACCTCGACTTCAATTATCAAACTGCAACGGCCCTCGCAGCAGTTGTACTATACATAGCCTTTAGTCAACATAATTTTATGGACAGGCTGGCCTCCAACACGATCATGTGGGATTTCTGCCTCGGCGCCACAAGCAACGAATGAGCCCCGCAGCCCGTGCCAGCTGCAGCAGGTGGACACGTTTGTCCTGAATGCGTCGATAACGTCGATGACGTGCGCTCTCATGGTGCGCTCGCTTACCTGGCTGCGCCCGCCTGCCTGCCTGTCATTGGCTAGGTTTGCAACAACAACAACAACTGCCACTGCGATGCTGGCTGGGCACCTCCCAACTGCTCCAGTCCAGGGAACGGGGGCAGCTTGGACGGTGGCTCTCCCTGGAGCCCCACTCCACCGAGTAAGCCTCGCTGCTCCGCTTGACCGCTTCACCGCTTGACCACTGCCGGCAACCGCCGCCGCCGTCGGAGCTGCTGCTGCTTCTGCTTTCACCGCAGCGATTTCCCCTCTAGCTTTTTCGCCGAAATCTTTGCCGGCCCGGTACCATTGCTGTTGCCCTGTCCTTTTGTTTTTATCTTGTTCTTTATTTAGTTGTGCATACTCCTATGTGTACTGGAGACGTTTTTTATTATTCTATTTTATCATTATTTTTGTTAATCTTTAGAAAAAAGATTATGAAGGCATTGACGGACCCTACAGTATTAACCCTTTTGTATTGTTTATCCTTTCGGAATTATTTTATTCCTGTTGGTTTTATTGCTCAAACGTACTTGACTGTTGTGTGTTTTAAGAAGTGTGCTTTTTAATGTTAAGTAAGTTAATATCGTTAGCTTGCTTACAACCTGCTTTTAAAGTGATGCTTGCTCTGAAAATGTACTGCATCGTTCTCCTTTTGAAATGGGGTTTTTGGTTAACTCTTTTGAGACCGACCAAAAAGAAACTCGCGTACATGTTTCCTTTGCAGGCCTTGCTGACATTTCATTGTTGTACCAGGGACTGCAGTGTTCCGGTGTGCCACAGACTGTTTGGTGAAATCAACACCAGGGTGATTGTCCGAAGATGACATTCGTTGAATCTTTGGCCTACTCATCACATTGAGTTTGTTTTTGAGAATAATTATGAGAAAGCCACTTGTATGAATGTGTTTTAAAACACAATACCACCTGGAATGGAATGGTGGCACTTCCTTTAATGGCTTGCAAGTCGGGCCATATTGCCCATGTGCCAAGGCCAGATATTTAACTTGTCGGTACCACCTCAGGTGACGTCACTTTACCTATCCCACTGTATTTATTTGGCCAACAGTAGTGAACTTTGCGATAACCACTGTTAATGAGAGGGTTATCACGTAAATAACTTCTTAATCAGTGCGGCTGAAGTTGTTTTACCTTAGGTGGTACCGAGTTCTGCTTTGGCCCATGGACTAATATTTCGAAGGGAATCGTGTACCATGTTTGTGCAATGTGACATCCTGGTTTCCTATAGTCATGATTTGTTTTTGTTTGCAGGTGGGCAGATGATTGTACATGAATGGATTACCAACCATCACTGCATGGTTCATTTTGACCACAAAACAAACTAATATCTCACCCTGTCTATCCATCCTACACGACCTCTTCCATTCTGCAATTTGTATTGTGGCACCACCGTGCAATCACGTGTTTTCTTTCAGGTATTTGAAACATAAACAGTATTTCTTTATTGCGCGTCTGTGTATTTCGATGTTTCGCACATCATTCCAGGTCACTGCTGCGACATGAAGATAAATGCCGCAGCTTGGGCGACGTTTCAAGCAGACGTCTCGCATCTGAAAATTGACCAACACAAATCTGAAAAATATATTTTGGAAAAGAAACAGAGCACCATCCGTCATTATTTACTGCTGCATCAAATAAATAGTTATTTTGTACAGCAAGCAATGGATGATTTTCATTGGAAGGCGGCCTGTGCTCCTTCACATCCTGCGCCCATCGCGGGTGCACATTTAACGCCACTCTTTTGTTTCATATCTCCTTGGCAGGCTACCCTCCGTTAAACCTCACATCAGTAGTGATTGAGAACAGCTCGTACGTGGGCTACCCGTCCACGAACCACGCCACAACGGTAGACGAGACCAGATCAGTGTCCGCAGTCGTTGGTGTCAATACGCCAGCCCACGGTAGCGGTCACGGTGAGGTCACATCCACCCGCATAACCGCAGACACGACGCCCGTAGTGAACATTTCGACGCACACCAGCAGCCCCCCCCCCCCCCCCCCGTGACCTCGTTGCCTGGTGGTAATGACGAAGGTACTCACGCACCGTTCCCAATGTGTTGCCACAGGCCCCAGGTTGACACCTGACCCCCTTAATTGTATCACTTGCCCATGGCTTTGGAGAGGCTTTCATCCAGCAGTGAATTGGTAATGGCTGATGATAATAATAACAATCTTTCTTTGTATGTAGTCTTAGGTTTTTTCGGTAAAGTCACGTAGGTAAAAAATTAAAATTAAAATTAATTAAAGTAAAATAAAAGTAAAATAAAAATCACGACGTTTCGGAGGCAACACAAGCTTCCATCTTCAGGTGGAACCATCACAACACGATAGCCGTATCAAGTAAGAGAAATTCCAAGAAAACAGTCCTTGTATATATACTGAAGACGGAAAGCTTGTGTTGCCTCCGAAACGTCGTGATTTTTATTTAATTTTTATTTTACTTTTATTAATTTTTATTTTTTGCCTACGTGACTTTACCGAAAAAAAAACCTAAGAATATGAATTCTTGCAGTCACGAAAGCTTCAAATCTAGAATTTCTTTGTATGGCCTGTGAAGAGCAATGAGGAGAGCTTGGGTTGTAAGTGATTTAGCCGATAAAATTGCTTTGGGAGTTGTTTAATTGGAACTACACCGCATTCAAACATTATATTTGGGGCAGTGTGAAGTTTTATGGCCCCAGGATTAATAGCTGTGGTCGCAGTCACACATGAGGAGGGTCTTTTATTTCCTACCTATGAATTTGGTGTCAGTATCGTCCGTGGGATGATTACGATTATGGAGTGGTGGTTTAGGCAGTGCCAGTTAATTCTACAGGGCTTGGTTTATATTTGGCAGCAAAGTGACCATTGGAACTAAAATCAAAACTATGAAGTTGGTCATATCACTGAAGTTGTTGCGAAGTGCTGCTGTAAAATCGCACAGAAACACCTGCAGAAGCAACAGTAATATTACAGTAATTGTTTTAATTCATTACATTTTTATGAGATTTAAAACAGGACATCCGCAAACATTTCCAGCTTTGTTCACATTAGCAATGTCATAACTGTAATTACATATTAATTTGACGACTTCTTATCATTAAGCATGCACTGCATAATCGTTCAGTGGCCTAGTTGGCTGGCGAGAAGATTGCAATGCGTGTGAGCAGTAAATGCACGCAGTGTGAGTGCGCACCCATTTGAGTAATTAGTAAAGTAAATAAACTACAGGGGTGAACCATAGTGGCGCAGCGATTTATTGTGCGCTGTGCTATGAATCTGGTGGCCATAGTTCAATTCCTGGCCCAACCAACATCAGTGGCGAGTGGTATCTGAATCGGTCCTGGTTGCCCCCTTCGCTAAACCTGTGCTGACCAGCACAGTGCAGGATGGTAAAAACAAACAAAAAACCCCGATGACCGATGCAGCGTGGGGAGGCTTTTGTCCACCCGTATTGCTCTAGGCACACATTGCATCTCGTATGCAAACCGCTGAGATTTTCTTAACGTTCTTCGAAAATTGTTTTTTCAACAGTGACCGAAACTCCTAACCTACGGAGTGTACCAGGTACCCATGTATGCATGCCGATGCTGCAATAATCTTTTTTATTAAAAGTGGGGGCTGATTTTTTTTACCCCCCCATGTTTAATATGATTGTGGTGGTGGTGGATTGACCTTATGATGAAGTGTCCAATGTACCTTGATAAAAGGTCATCAAAAAAATCACATGGCATGATCTCCCTTCTCCAAAAACAAAAATCCCCGCGTAATACCTTTTGTCCATAAATTCTCACAGCGGCGTTTTGTTAAAGGATGGGAAGCGCGTCGCAGAATCTTGGCTTTGTGGACTCTGTATTCGCGTGGGATTTTAATGCGGCAATGCTGCGCCGCACCGTCTTGCAGTTAGGTTTTGGAAGGAAGCCCTTTCTCATGTCAATGTGATGGAACTTTGATGGTGGTTGTGCATTGATCCATGGGCTCAGTGGAGTACCGTGACTAATGAAGGGCATGTGAGTGGTACTGTGGGGGGGTTTGTGGGTGAGGGAGTACAGGCATGCCCATTATTACCTCCATCTGTTAGGAGGTTGGGTGGAGGGGGTTGCTCAGGAAGTGGCTGAGTCCAGTGGCATTGGGTGATCAATGCCTCTCTCACCTATTGGCTACTTTCCAGTGTGTTTTTATTTGACTTCATTGGCCAGTAAGCCACTGTCCAATTGGCCAGCAGGATGCACGACCTGCCCTATACGACGCTCTGTCCCGCAGTTTTCAAACAAGTTACCTACGACCGAGGTTCTGCAGAGCTTGAAATTAGTGTGGGCAATCATAGTGGCTCTCGGAAGGACGTGGGAAAAACTCCACCACAGTTAAAGGAAGTTTACTGCTAGCTGTAAAAAGTCGTGCGTTTCCCAGGAGTCATTCTGTTTGAAATTGGTTGCTCGAAGAAATTTGTTCTTTTGTAATTAGAGCTTGTTCTTTCAGGATCACCGCATTGTTGGTGCTCTTTCAACACACTTAAAATTAAACTGCCACGAATGATTCGCATTGCAATATTTGTAGAAGGGGACCGCGTAATTGAGCCGCCTCCGCCGCCGTGCTTCCTCGCACCGTTCGCGCGACCCGAGCATCTTGCCGCAAAAAGGCGCGTGGGAGCAAAAGGGCTGCGTGGGCGAATTGTTGCACTGCGTCGGTTGAAAAACGTGGCGCCCGCACACTGACCTCCTCTCTCCTCAGGAAGTCGAGACGACTCTGTGGACAGTAATAGTAATTCAGGTGACCCTCGCGGAATGTCCGTCCTGTTGCTCTGTTGATGATCACTTAATTTTTTTTCCCCCAAATCCATTCTGAGCTTGCAATGGATTTTTCACATAGGGACAATGTGGCGTCCTCTGTGTCTTACGAGCCGATGATGGTGATGATGATGTTCAATTGTTGTACGCCACAGGGCATCAAACTTGTACACGGCAACTGTAACAGAAAGCAATGAAGCAGATAATTATGGAAATGTTAATATTTAACTTCTTGAACAATTGCTATTTTGTTTTAGATATTGTAATTTACAGTCCATGTGCATTTCTCCGGTTTGATGTTGAGATCCTGTTTTAGTGGGAAACCTTTCAGCAGATTCTGGTTATCAGTTACAGTTCACACAGTTTGATGCCCTGGTACAATCTAATGATATGCTTTCCTCCTTCCATCTTCAAGGCAAAATCAAACACTGACGATTACTTTCATTGTGATGCTTCTTCCTCCTTGCAGCAAATGTCAGAGTTGCTCAGAGAATGGGCAAAACTCTTTGCTGCAAAGCAATGGCAGTCGAGCAGAACAGTGGCTGGATTAGACGGTGGTCTCTTTGGGTCAACTTTCACCTTGATGGCTAGTTGAAGATGAAAATGTGAGCCATGCTTCATCTCAAGAAGATTTCTTTTCTTGGCGTAGGGAAAGCCAGATAATTATTTTAGGCATTAGACCAAACGAAACATTGTCAGCATCCTTATTGCCAAACCCAGATGTAATGTAGAGTACGACAAAATAACAGTTTACAGAGGAAGATAGTTTTAAAATCAAGAGTGAAGTATTCATAGATATAGAGATTGTTTATTTAATTCTGTCACTCCTGAGTAAACTGGGAAAAAAAGAACCTCATTTTATTGAAAGCTCAATTTCGAGGCCTTAGTCACATGCGTAGTGAGGCTATGGCTTCACTTGCAAGGCCTGTTGGCTTCCGGTGCTCGGGTCTGCAGCAATCACTGCTGCAGTCTATCAAGCGCTGTGAGCAGAGTGCCGTGCACCAGGGCTGGGGTTATCTGAGGCTGAGATTGAAAAACCGCTGTTCGTAACGGGAGGGGGTACCCCCGCCGGTCCATAGACTCAATATGGGTTTTTTTTCTCATCGTGGAACAGATTATGGCTATTTTCTAGATGCATGGCCTGCTCTACGGTGAGACAATGGCATTGAATCTTCGGGGAGGATGTCCCCTTCTGAAGATTGATGGTTCTCAGTACGGGCCTCAGCTTGTTACTCGTAATGGACAATTTAACTCTAGTGCCGCTTTCTCGGCTTGACGCTAAACCCGGGTGTCTCCCCGCGCGCCATAATTGAGTTGTCATCGTGGAAGGAACAGGTGCTTAGTCTTCACCTGAGTGCGCGTACAAATCAGCGTCGGAGATTTTATCTGAATTTGCATACCGGTGAGGAAGATTGTGTGGCTAAATGCTCGAGCTGTAGACAAATTTCATCGCAGCGTTGTTAGGGTGCGACAGACCCCTAGGATGCATGGCACCTCATTGGAATGCCCGTGCTGTGTGCGGCGAGTGAAATGCAGGGCAATTCAATATATATACGTTTGCACGCTGCACACGGTCGCACTTGTACCGATGTGACCCCAAGGAATGTTTAAAAAAAATGGTACCAGTTAATCTTTTCGTTCCTCACGATATTGAAGACAGGACGTTCCGTAGGTGACTCTTCCACCCACGCTGTCCGCAGCTGTCGATGACAAATAAACAAATATTTTTTTTGTTTTCATTTCTATACAAAATGTTAATGTCTGTATTCATGTGCTAATTGTGTGACTGTTCCTAGCTGATGCCATTGTCCCTTGTGCTTTTACCGGTGCAGTATTGATCTGCATCCGCGAATTTCTCTTTGGCCGGTTCCACACTTTATGTCGCAAATTTCCTCTGCTGCTCCTTCTACCCTGGTTTTCTGCGACTTTGTCGCTCTAAAACGTGTTCCGCTTTCTTGCCTGGGTGGTGAAATCCGTGGCGTATGGGTCAACGTTTCTTTTGTAAGGCTAATGTGGAAAATATTCAACTGCCACATGCCTTCCCAGTGGTGCTCTGTTATTTTGTCCAACTTGCATGGTCAGATATTGTTATGATCTTTTCCGAATGAGACATTTTCATGCGCATATAAAAGTATATTTTTTTAAAGTATGTAATGCGTACCTCAAAAAAGAGTTCCGAAAGAAAATGATCATAATTATTTGTAAAATTTAGTGTGGGATTTTGTCCACTGCACAATAATCCCAGTGGTTCCACTGTGATTCATCTGACCACGCCCACCAGTGACAATTGGTATTCTGAACGTGGCCTGGGGTTTTTCCTCGGCCAGTTTGGTATAAAATTCGAATGCACGGTGCAGTTTGTGGAAGTCGACACCGGGGGTAGATATCAAACGAGAACGTCTGGTGTTGGCCCCCACCACCGCTTCCTGCGCTATGTTTTTGGTAGGTGCTCGCTAACGGCAATGGCGCCTCAACTGTCCATTGCAGCATTATCCCGATGCTTGTGATCAAGTAGAGATTTTTAAATGCATGTCATATTTCACAATGTTATCACTTAGTAGTAATGTTGAGGCACTCAGGCGTTTTTGCCGTGGCACACGTTGTCGCGTGCAGTGCACTTATGACCAAATCGTCAGCCAGAAGACACCTAATATCAGATCTCGGAAGCTAACCAGGCAATGAGCCTGGATAGTGCTTGTATAAGTGACCACCATGCATAGAACAGGTGTTGTAAGCTGCTGCTGAACTATATTGTTGGCAGAGGACGGAGCAATAAAATGCATAGTTGTACTATACTTTGCAAGAACGTCTATGATCCCCACCTTCACCAACCCGCACTGACCGGCGTGGTTAAGCATGGCCAAATAACGCTAATGACCCACGCGGTTTGGGGAAGCCTTCATCCAGCAGCGGATTGACAAAAGTGCCGTGCATGTACGTGTGCAATTAAGAGCGCAGGACATGCTGTGTGCGGTCGTTGCATGCTTGCGATTGGCCTTTGTTAGTCACACTGGGGGCACCGCGGCCGTGAGGCGAGCGCTGAGACAGCGGTTGTTTGACCTGCTGTATCACGTTTCTAGGTAGCAACGCCGGCAAGGTGGCCCTGCTGGTGATCTTCCTCTTGGTGGTGCCTCTCCTTGCCTGCGGAGTGGTCCTGTGCTACTGTTACCGGGAGGCACTCAAAAAGTCCTGGCAGAGTGGCCGTAAGCCGCGCGCTCAGACGTACAGGTGAGTGCGGCTAACTTTGGCCGGGCAGTCCCAGGGAGTAATTATCAACTCGGTGGTAGCACAGAACGGACCTGGAGGCAGTACGTATGTATGTTGAACTTCTTTTGCACTGTACGTAGCCAATTGGAGGTGCAGGGGAAGGACAACAAACTAAACACAAAAAGCAGTAAAAAAAGTTTTCACTTCAGATTTAAAAGTGCACAGCTCCAGTGGTTTCCTAATATCGGAAGGAAGAGCATTCCAGACGGCCGCAGAAGCGCATCTGAAAGCGTGCGTTCGATGGTTAGCCAAAGGCCGCTGCTGCTGCGAGGATGACCGGATTTTGGGTGATGGTTTATTCTCCTTGACGGTCAGAAAGGTATCGTGGTTAATTTGTGGCAAGCACTTTTGCATGGAGGGCACACGCGTTCCAACCATTGTGTAGACCAAGGGCTTGAAGACGAATAAGAAATGAGACGTTGCAAAATGTATTGTGTCCCGCACACAAATCTTGGGACAGATTTTAAATTGACTTGGCTATATTTGCACTTTTTCTTTACTAAAATTGCGTAAATGTGTTTGCATTGAGTTATCTCAGCTGCGTGTAAAATGTAAAATCTCGACGTTGTCTTTTGTCACACTCTCTGTGGACTTTACTACGCTGTTATGTGCTAATAGTAGGCATGTAACGATGCAACGATTTGTCTGATTTAAAATGAATTTTTCTGCTTGCGGTAGATGCATCGGATTTAGTGCGTGATAATTATTTATGATCTATGAAAATCATGCAGGTTGTGTTATTGTACATTGCGGCTAAGCGAATGAAACTGAACAAGCGGGTTAAACCAAAAAGATTAAAACATTACAACATTGTGTTCATAAAGTGAGCAGCAACCCAGAATCATGGCCATTGAATTGCAGGGATGGTTTAATGATGTGCGTTATAAATATGGTTTGCTTTTCTCCGGTGACGATGGTGATTGTGATGAAATAGGTTGAGGTGCATTTATTTTTTCCTCAGCTTTGTTTGCATCGTATATTGTGGCGTGACACTGTGCATATCGCCTGCCCCAGTGAGACCCGGGCTCATTTCCAACCCCGTTCAGTCATATTTACAGCATGTCCCCGTTTACTTTGTACAACCACATAGCTTGCACCTCGTATTTTTAAGTTCAGGTTCAATTCCACGTGGACAACTGTGGATTTTCAACCCCACAGACACTACAGACTTACCTGTGAAATAGATGCAGTCACTTTTAGATGTTTTATAATTATAAATTGCATCACATAGCAATCAGTGAGTCTTTAATTCAGCATGGATTTAGACCTGCAGTACGTTGAAAGCTCCATAGGAATTTTATAATCATCTAACAAAAAGGAAAAGCATGCACTAAACTCAATCCCATTATTGTCCACGTGTGCATGGCACGTACAATATGCTAGCGTCTGCCACTGTCTGCCACTGGTTGCAATCGTAAATTTGAAATGAGACTTTGTCATGACTACTGTAAGATCATGTTCGGTTTACTTTAAAGTGTAAAATGGGAATGTATGAGTACAGGGCTAAGCCAGGGACATGTGGGTTATTAGAAGCGCTATTTTGTGCATGATGCTTGTCATGTGCACTTTTGATGGCCTAGATAAGTGACGTGTGTCTGTGTCCTTGTGTGTTCCTTTGCTTGGTTTTAGCGATTGTGCCAGGGACAGTCATGAGGTACAGAAAATGACAGATTTGGAGGCCCAGGAGTTGGAAGGGTAATAGTGTCTCTTGGTGGTGGGGCTTGGGACAGCTTCCATTTTGCCTGAATACTGGAATGCCAAATCACTAGAACGAACAGTGCCTTAAAAATCCATTCAATTTGGCTCAATCGCTGCAGTGCGTCTGCAAATACTGTGAACATTGTGACGGTGTTAATTAAAAATGTGGTAATGAGCCATTTACACGTTTCATCAAATCTAAGCTCTATAGCACACCATCATTGTGGGAATTTCCCCTTTGTCTCCGTTATCTCGAGCTGAATTGCAATGTAACAAATTTAAATAATATTTCCCGTCCAAAATGGAAGCTGGCTGGGCATTGTCGTGTTTAACCGTTGTGTGTCCACATACGTCCTAAGTGTAGGCGCAATGTTTTTTTTAATTTTAGAGCGGCAGGCTTCATTGTCAATGCATTGTGAGTGGCATGGCTTACGGGGGTACGCGGAGCAAGGGATTCTTGATTGTCTTGCGCTTCCAAAACCCGAGTCCAATGCTTTTCATACTCAATCACTGTGGCGATCGCCACCCTCTGGATGTTCCAATTGATTGTTGCAGCGTTTGTCTTGAGCCGGTATCCTGTACACCTTGGCGGTTTTTTGTTTTTGTTGTAAAAGGAGCTTTTGGGTTCTCGTGTTCAATGAAGAAAATGTGCAGCATCGATCGATGGCTACCGCTTGGCCATGCCTGGATGTTTCCGCTGAGTTTGGATGTGTCGTTTTACAGGGACAGCGAGGCTGGGAATGGAGGGGATGCTGGACATGGCGGCAGGGTTCAGCAAACCGAGTTGCACACGGCACGGCCTGCACTGGTAAGACGAATGTGCCCCCTAGCATTGTTGTTGCCAGTGGCAAAAGCAACTATAATGATTCGGTGGTGGCTGTGCCTCATAGGGACAGAGCACTGGAGCTGGCATTAAAATCCTGGGTTCAAATCTGGATAGCCATCCGTCATCAAACTGGGTTCCTGAGTGTAGCCAGCTGATGGTCTCAGCCTGGTTACTGGATTGCATACAAAAAAAACCACGCCATGTCAATTTGATTTTTAAATCTGGTTTAGCACTTCATCGCTCTGAGAATGTAAAATATGACATTTGCCGCGATGTGTTTTCGAGCGCGCTCCTAAAAACTTGGATTGAAATGATCACAGAATTAATAATGTACATTTGTAAGGTGAATTTCATCCGTAGTTTCCGTGTATGGAAAGTAGAAAATAAACAGATCCAGGCAGGGTAAATGGGCTGAACTGGGATGGGGGGGGGGTAGTAAAGGCCAAGTTAAAGAGGTGAGTTTGCAAGACAGACTTTAATCGCTTTAATACTTTAATAGCTTGAACGATTCCCGATTGTTCTGTGGTATCACATTCCACGAGCCGTTCCCTAATATGGGGTAGGGGTACTGCTCTGCAGGGGCACCAAATGGATACTTTGACTCTGAACGTAATGCAGGTAGCACATTTGGAACACCATTCGGTTGCTAGGCTCCGTGGAGGGCAGAACAAACAGAATCAATAGTTGTACTTTATGCTTCGCTCGTGTGTGCTCCCCATCTTCACCCACCCGCCCTGGCCAGCATGATGTAGCATTGTCAAGTAACCCCCCTTGATCCATATAGGCATGGGGAGGACCTCATCGAGCAGTCGAATGACACACGGCTGTCTCACGCACACAGACCGTGTACAATGTGCCCTCTTAACAGTCCCCCTTGTGAGATGTTTATAGCCAATTCGCTCGTGTGTCAGGCACGAGTCACATCTCTGACTGCCCTTGCCCCAGTGGAGCTGCACCTCCCACCTCCTCCATGTGTTGTGCTGGTGACCTGGACGATGCTCTCCGTTTTTTTTTTTTCTCCGCCAGTCCCCGACGAGGCCAAAACCCCCGACGAAGCCACTGCCTAGCGGAGGTCACGATCAGAACTCGACGACCAATGAGGTGCGCTGCTCGCCGACCTTCGTCCGCACTGTCACCGGATGCATGGTGTTACCAGGCCGATTGCTCGCCACCTTTAATAGTACTACAGCAGAGGGTGCTGTTTTTACGTCGAGGTCGAGCGTGGCTGGGTGTCGTGCTCGCGTAGAATGACTCGGGGAGCAACACAAGTAGCCGCTGGTAGTTCAGTCACAACAAACTTACCGAATTCATCGTGAATTTTGGTTTATAACAGATAAAATACTAATATTTGTGCTTGTACACCACTGTAAATGCATTCCCTTTTTAAATCCTTTATATTAAGTTCGCGTGCTTGCTTGCTTGCTTGCGTGCTTGCTTGCTTGCTTACGACCGTGCAAATCTTTCGGTCGTTTTTTAACCCACTTCCCGTGATCCAATCGAGCTGACATTTTCCACACAGACTCGTTGTGCGAGACAATTAATGTTCATGAAAAAAAATTCCCAAAATTTTACACTTTTTAGGCAAAAAAAAATGATTTTACATATATTCAAATAGAACTCATTCACAGTATAAGAGCCCAGAGCGTAACCCCTCCACAGGCCGTGGCGGAGTAGCGCAGTTGGTAGCGCCCTCGCTTCCCATGCCAAAGGTCGCGGGATCGATCCCCGCGTCCTCCGCAGGCGAATATATTTTTAAATCCTTTATATTAAGTTCGCTGCCACGCATATAAAGGATTTATAGTGAAAACTTTGTTTTTACGGGTTTTACTTATTTATTTAAATGAAGGGATCGCGATTCTAAATGGACTTTATTTAATGATAGACACGTGGCAAGCAAAACTGTAAAAGACTGGGAGTAGTGTTGTCTTGTGTTATGTGAAAATTCCATTATGATTGAACAATACCGCTGCCTAAATTGTCACCTGTACATGATGACCTTACCTTCTCCCTCACCTGCTAAACTAATACCGGGCCTCTGTGACATTAGGCTAGCGAAGTCAAGTGTTTTCCTTGATGTTGTTTTATTTACGTCAAGTCAATATCAAGTTTCCAGATTAAATTAGTCAAATGCCATTCGGAACTCTCACAAAAAGCACTGTATGACTTCATACTCAATGCTAGACGATATACCTCTGGAAAGTTGCATCGCAGAACTACTTATGAGATATCTATATCAGTGTTTGTTCCATGGCAAAAATACAATTTGCAATAACATTTCAGCCACATTAAGTGATTTCTTTTTTTATGGGACATGTTTGTGTAATGATGTATGACCCAGCAGTGCTGGCTCGGTAACTCTGACCCACCCAAATCCCTCTGTAAACAAGTTTTAAAAAATGTGGGAAAATCTGCACCCATTTCTCCCCATGGCAGCCACCGTATAAACCACCGCCACCACAGAAACCGCTGCCGTCGAACCCGGCGAGGCGTCCCGTGATGCTGTCACAAACCAAGATCCCTTCGGGGCCATCCTACGTGGCCCAGCCTGTCGTGGAGGTCACGCCCAGCAGGTGGGTGGCCACACTGTTGCATGATGACGCAGCCCAGTCAACAAATTGCTGTCACCTTGTGGACACTGACATATACGTACGTATGTTGAACTTCTTTCACACCGTACGTAGTCAACCGTGCTAATCAGAGGTGCAGGGTACATGTAAAGGCTTCCCGACACAAGTTTGAAGCTTTGTTAAGTAATCTTTTTTTTAGTCCACATGTTTATCCAGGAAAGCTTCACTTGGATCTCAAGACTCTTTTTCCAGAAGGGTCTTGATAGGTTTTTGCAGGGGGGGGGGGGGGGGGGTGACGTTGCTGTGTGTTTTGCCAAATGAGTGATTTAATTTAGGGGGAGTTTTGTTATAAATTCTTAAATCAAGAGCCCTCATCTCATAGATGAAGGTGTTTGTTTAACCTGGTGGACTCACCAAGAGATGAGGCTCTTGAAGGTGCTTTCAAATCATGACCCACCAAGTGATATTTGCTTGTTGAGATGTGAAGAGGAAAAGATTTGTGAGATGAAAGTGAGATAAACAAGGGAGAGATGAGATACGAGACAAGAGATACAGATTCGCGGTCACGTACGGCACGATGCTGTGTGACGTCATAATGTTTGTACACGTCACATATGATGTTCCGTGGCTTGCCAGTACACTCTAATTTTATTATGTTGCTCACCAAAATATTGAGTTGATGAGCCCTGTTGTAATCCTTAACAAGATGAGGGCTACAATGGCTAGTTCACGTTTTGGGTCACAACTGCTTAGGATCGTCACCACAATTGATAACGATTTCCTGTTGGGCAAACTGGTGAAGGTGGGCACAAGAAATTGTGGCCAGAACACAAACGAGTGACGAGATATGTGCGGCCCTGAGGCAATGGTGGAAATTTCACATTTCTCAGATGGGGGTCCCATGTGCTCTGTTGAAAAATCACTTGAATTCCAAACAAATTATCCTAATTTGATCTACCCTGGGGAATGGTGGGCTCCGTTGACCCCAACTAGGATTTGAAACTCGCAACGTTCCAATTGTGAGTTAGGCTCACTGATACATCCCCCTTGCCAGATTTATTTTTCACAAAGTTTCCACTTTTGTTTTAGTACTCTGAGAGAACCCGTTATTTGTGTGTGTCTAACTGCAGCAAAGTAGCACTTACCACTGTGCAGGGTATGAATGAGTGTCTCCAGGTGTTCAATAAAATGTTGAGAAAAAAAGTGTGTCGCCGCATGATATTGAGATGTTATTGTATTCCATCAGCCTTTGAACCTTGGACTGATTTTGGCTGTCAGAGACTCATCAGCAGAATCGGGCCTGTGAAACGAATGTTGCTAGAGGCAGACGTTTATCCGTGTATTACTAGCCATAAATGTAATGAGGGATTTATTTATCTTTGAATATTATCTGATTTGCAGCTAGACTGGAATAGCTACGTGACTTGTAGCCACATACAATAGTGAGCATTATACTGGCTGTGGTGTACCGCTGAAATTAAGCCCTCACCTTCATCGTCAAGCACTGCCCATATTTTTAAATCCTTTATATTAAGTTCACTTGTTTGCTTGCTTGCGCGCTTACGACCGTGCAAATCTTTCGGTCGTTTTTTAACCCACTTGCCGTGATCCAATCGAGCTGACATTTTGCACACAGACTCGTTGTGCGTGACAATTTATTTTCGTGAAATTTTTCCCCCAAAATGTTCCACTTTTTAGGGAAATGTTTTTTTCATATTTAATTTAAAATACCAATGTGATAAAAAATAAACTCTTACTCAAGAAAAACAGAAATGAATAATAAAATAAAACCGATTCCACGCATATAAAGGATTTATAGTGAAAAACTTTGTTTTTACGGGTTAATTTATTTCCTCCCAAGTGTTGCTGTTCACCAGGAGAATAGTGCCCCCTGCTGCAACAACATGGTTTTTCATGTGATTTCCCATACGAAGACAGAATTTTCCAGGCCCAATGCTCCTTTTTTTGGGGGGGGGGTAGGTTTCATGATGTTCGAGATACAAATTTCCACATGCAAACTTCTTTGATGCTCTTAGATGTATTTTTTTTTCAAATGCTTACTATGCGCCATCTTTAAGTTCTGTTCACTTGAAATATTTTCCTAATTTATTTAAAATGTGTTCATGTTATGTTCTTGTAGGCATGTAAATATGCATGTAGCCACTCCCAGAGATGTTATCAGTTGTGACAACTTTGGGTCATTCAATTCAATAACTTCTCGTCTTGTTCTTGCTGACTCATTTGGTATTGCTTCTCGTTTGTGCTTTCTCGTTTGTACAGTTTGGCCCTCAATTTTTTATATAAATGTAGCATGAGTACAACATTTTAATAAATCGTAAATAATCGTTTCTCTGCACGACTGGTTATAGATGTGTGTATGTAAGAATAATCAATGAATTGATTAATAGTCACATATTTAGTTTAATGATAATTACTTTTACTATTATTCTGTTTACCCCATAATGCCTCGCTGAGTTGCAGGAGAGTTCTGCTTCGGATGTTCAGCCAGTTCATTTTTAAGTATATATGTTGGAGGATACCGAAATTCCTGGGGAGAACCTACACATCCATGAAGAGATTACCCAAACACCACATAGAAAGGTCTATGATAACGTAGGCCCATCCATATCAGCATCCACACTTTAGAATTGTATATTGGACATTTCGCATGAGGGCTGGAGCCGGTGGCACATTGGGTTCATGGACTGCGTTACAAATTTGTCGACCCGAATTCAATTCCCGGCCAAGGCCAATATTAATGGCGACTAATATCTTGACCGGTCATGGGCCTCCCCCTAAATTCACTACCCTACTCTGAACTGTGTAGTGAAGTACGGTCACGTGACCTCCATTAGCAACATGGCGTGGGGAGGCTTTCATCCAGCAGTGGATCGACAAAGGACTGGACATTACGTTTCACATGGGGCATGAGTTGAAAATATGTTTTGTTCTATGTGCCATTGTGTGTTTTCAGACCACCACCTCCCGCACCCAAGAGCAAGCCCTCCTCCAATGTCAGGGCCTGAGCCTCTTGGAAATATTGCTGAGCGAGTCACACCTGACAGGGCTTGAGACCAAGAAAATAGCTCCACGTTCGGTAATGATAAACAACAGTCTGGGCCAAAGCAAAGATGTGAAAATGACACTCGGTGTTGCTGTATGCTGCTGTTTCGCAACTTATATCAGACACAACCAGCAAGATACAAACAGATGGCACCCTGGCATCATAACACGCGTCAATTATAAGAGCACAAATCCACTGTTGCTGCGTGATTTACAAAACTGACGAAATGCCGATTTAAGTATGAGAACTTCTTTGGGTTTGCTGGTTCTGGATGTAAATATCTTTTCCATTTTGAGGCAAATGCATATCACTGAGCAATGTGCTCAGAGTAGACCAGCAAATTGCTCCAAATCCAGTTTATTTAGTAAAATCACAATTTTAAGTTTTCTTGCTAAAAATACCTTGCTAATTAACAAAAAAGTCCAATCATTTGTATGTCATCACCTTGATATGATTTGACAAAAGCATTAGATGCTGTGAGGTATAATCATAATGCCATATCTTTCTCCAGGAAGGATAAATATATGGTATTACTGATTCTCAAGATGTATTATCAGGTGGGTTCTGCATTGGAATGTTTATCCAGCCCGTTTAAGGAATCTGTTGAATCTGGGAGGAAACTGGAATACCCAGAGAAAATCCAAACTTATGAGATGCAAACACACAAAGGTCAGCACAGAACGGATCCATGAACAGTACTTATATCTCCTTGACCACGTTAGAACTCGGAACTCGGTGGGTTTAAGTTTTCCAAACCTCTCCAGGATCCACTAGCCCTAGTCTCCAACACACTGGATCACAGGCACGCACCACTATGTCCTGGTTGAGTTCGTTGTTGTATATGTTGCATTTTAAAACAAGTTACAATTAAGGCAGTGGAAATGTTGTCACAATTGGCATGTACATTTCTAATTACATATTTACGAGAAATTGTTTATTCTTAAAGTGTTTACTTAGTCACTGTAACAAAATTCGTGGACTACGGCCACACTTTCTCAAGTAATAATAGTACATATTAAATGTTGATTTACTGCCTATTAAATGGACATTTGGTAGAGTTTAATAGTTACAATTGTTTTTAAAAAAATTATATCATTGTGGAATTGTGATTGAGCTGCAGTCCAACAATTACAATGATCCTTTTAACCACCCAGACGATTTGGCCGTATGCGCACATTTATTAAGTGAATGTGTAAATGAAATATTTCTGTGGGTTACAAACTGCGAAAATGCCTTTCTCAAAATGTTGTAAAGATTTGTATGGCTTTTGTTAACTGACTTATGCACTCCGTGACCATAATTATAGTTTGACATTACATACCTACGAGCAACTTGAGACGTTTTTCAATGTTAGTGGTGTTCCTCTGTGACTAAATTAAATGTCTTAAATAATATATTCTATAAGAAAGGGCTTTTTAGAAATACTTGACATATTTTCCTTTTATTATATTTTATTAATCTAGTATATACTGTAGTTGAATTGTAATTAAAAAGAATCATGGGTAAGTGGTTGTGTATAGTTTGTATAAATCTGTTATCACTTTGTTGTACAATTCCATCTTTTTAAAAAAATAAAATCGTGAGAATTATGACAAATGACATTCTGCCAGAACGTACAATGACACGTCGTATATATTATCCTCATAAGCATAAAGCCTCTCCACGGAGGCCAAATGACAAAGGGTTATGGTGTGGTAGCGGTTCATATCTTCTAAATATAACTGCCATTATATTTCGAAAAAAAAGTGTGGCAGTGTGATAAAAATGTGTTTTCTGAAAGTCATTATGGGGGATATTACTGTACCGCTCTCTTGCATGAGTTTAGTGCAATACATATATCAAAAAATCAATTTCATGCTATGAAGATTTCTGTTGATGTTCTCTGTTAAATGTGTTATGGTTTGCGCGTAATTAAGTTGTATGACTCCTTGTACAGATTTATTGTTGGTATGTTCTACGTTTGTCTTTTTAAAACGGATTAAATTTTTCAGGATTACTGCATCAGCAGTTTGTCTTACGTCTGAGGAAAAAATGTTGCCGTACATTGAACTCTTGTACGTTTCAAAGAGTGTTTCTGAATGGCTGAAAAGGAGGTTCATGCCAAATGAATGTGCAACTGGATGGGTTTACTCTAGGATTCGCTGCTTTTTAAAAATTGGTTTTACATTTACGTAGATATTTGGTGATATAATCCACCTGGAATAATGAAAATAAAGAGTATCTGATCTGTGTATGGTATTGACTCGCTCGCTTTGTGGCTCTACTTCCTTGTATGGAGCACCAACCAACATCATCATCATCATTGTCAGCTTCCATGATAAATCCACTGTTGGATGAAGGCCTGCTGAAGTCGTCGCCATCGCTATTGCTTCTGTGATGTAATAAACCACCTACGACTTGCACACGGGCTGATTTCATCAACTCCATCTCTTTGGTGGACAGGTCCTCGGATATGTTTTGGCGTCACTCCAATTACTATTCTTCTCCAGTCATGTGCCTTGCCCAAGCCCACTACTTTCATGGGCAATTTTAATTATGTATATAACTTGCATATGTTCTCGAATCCATGTGTTACTCGCAATGTTATTCCAATTTCCATTCACGTACCACCCAACGCACGACTATCCGGCAGGGTCAACATATGTGCTCATCAGTGGCGTTACGTTGGTGCCCAGTCAACCTTTGCTCTGCCATTATTGTTCGTTGCCTTGTCTGGCACTCACTTTGCCCAGCCATCTGTCATGTCGACTTCCTGTCCCTGGTCATGTCTTTGCGTGAAAGCTCCATGTTTCCTCTGTGACCGTCTGCCTCTATATAAAATAAGCATGCCCACTGTTTCTGTACTCATTTAAACGCAGCAAAAAATACAAATTGTATGACTTGATGTATATTTTGTGAGCGCAAAAATCGATTTCTTGTGCCAGTTGATGCATTGTCACATGCCAAATAGGTAGTAATTAAACCAAGTGGGTGCACATACATGTTGCTTGCTTGACAGGCAAGCTGTCATGCTTCATAATTGTAGGAGCCGTATATATTCAATACATCTCAAAGTATTGCATATCAAGGATCACATCCTTCACAGATGGGATCAGATCACGAATTTTATGTACCGTGTTGAATCAAACCTGGATCTTGTGTTTGCTCATGATTTTGGAAATCTTTTTGGTAACCCCTGCTATGTATGGCAAGGTGATGGTTTTGATTGGGTCCTCAGATGGTTCTTTCCCAACGGTTGGGGTGATAGCTTTACGGATTGTGTCGTCCGCATATCCATTCATCTTGAGGGCTTGGTGTACGTGTTCCATTTCACTGGCTAGGTGGTGATGGTCGGAAATACAACGGGCTCTATGGTGTAGAGTTTTGATGAGGGAATTCTGGGCTGGATGGTGGTGGGAGTCAGGGTTTAGATAAGCATCCATATGGGTGGTGTTCCTGTAGACAGTGTCCCATTGAGCCATCTGGTTTCTTTTTTATTAAAACATCCAAGAATGGTAACATTCCATCCTTTTCCACCTCCATGGTCTCATAATTGGTTGACCGTGTAAGTCAATCCCAAGCTTCTGCTGTGGGTCTAGTTGCCAACTCCGAAGCTATTCAGGAAGATTTTTTTTTCATGTTCTTAAAATATCCCCTTAAAATCTCCCGGATTGCTTTCAATAGTTACCGGGAGGTCGATGCCAATTCTGGTAAAGACTCCTGGGCCAATCTGGGAAGGTTGGCAACCAGAGCTGTAGATAGAGCCCTGTCCGGGCCCGGAAGCATTCGCGTACCGTGCGTTTCTGGGTGACGATCTGGTGGTCTGCTGGACAGAATTCGCAAGTTCAGCCGGGACAACAACAAAAATCATAATTTGAAAGCGAGACACAAATGTCATTGTCCACACTGGAAACTGGGACTGCCTTTATGGGGCGTTTGGTATCGTTTAAAAGCTTCTGCTCGTGTTCAATTATTTCCAATTATTTCAATGCAGACGCATACTGTAATACAAAAGTGCCAGTGCTGCACAGTGATATTTATGTCTGTAATTGTTAAACGTATCGTGGCATGTTCGTGGTGACAACTGCTTTGGCCATGCTGATGACATCTTGAGACGTCTTGAAGTTTATGCCAAATGACTGTGACAGCATTGCGAAGGGCCGGCACAACTCACTTCACCAGTACATCACATTAAGGTGGGTGGCACCATAGCTTGTACTCAAGAGTATAACTGGTAAATTACGTTTTATAGCATGGAAATGAATAGGCTTTACCCTTTCTGGCAATAAAACAGGAAGTGTTAAGATGTCCAAACACCAAATAGCTTATGCAAGGCATCAAGTCTGCATTAACCTGTGTAAAAACATGCAAACCACACAAGTACATGCGGTTCATGCAGATTTGATGCCTCGCAAAAGTTATCTATTTGGTGTATAAACATCTTAACACCTGTTTTATTGCCAGAAAGGGTAAACCCTATTATTTTCCACACTTTGATACTGGAAAAACGGCCTCATAGATGCGTTTTTTACAGCCTGTGGTCGATCCACTGCTGTATTAGGAATTCGCCAATGCCGAGCCTCATCCATGAGACGCCACGCATCGTGGGGGCCTCCAGGCCGCAGTCGTTATCGTTGCTGACCCACCGTTAATTATGTCCACGTAAAGTAATTTCGTCAAACCACTGCTGTATGAGGACCTTCCCAATTCATGACGGGTTAGTCGACAAACTTACACGCTGGCCAGTGTTGGTTGGATGAAGGCGGGGAGCATAGACGTGGGAGAAAACTACAGCGCAATGTAAGTTCTAGATTTGAAGCTTTCGTGACTGCAAGGATTCATATTCTTAGGTTTTTTCGGTAAAGTCACGTAGGTAAAACATCAAAATTAATAAAAATAAAATAAAATCACGACGTTTCGGAGGCAACACAAGTCTCCGTCATCAGGTGGGACCGTCACAGCCAGATTAGCTGCATCAAGTGATATCAAGTGATGCAGCTAATCTGGCTGTGACGGTCCCACCTGATGACGGAGACTTGTGTTGCCTCCGAAACGTCGTGATTTTTATTTTATTTTTATTAATTTTGATGTTTTACCTACGTGACTTTACCGAAAAAAACCTAAGAATAGCAATGTAAGTTGTTACACCAACCCTCCGCTGCCCACATCCACATCAATACTAAGTGACTGCGACGTCACCACGGCGCCTGTGCCAGGCCAGGTGCACTTTGAGGACACGTGAAGTGTCGAAGGCTCACTGACAGGTCACGGGACGGACCCAGGTGCCACATGGGTTGACTGATCGAGACGATATTCTTGGTTCTTTCGGTAAAGTCACGTATAAGGGAAATAATATAAATATTAAAAAAATACAAAATCTCACGACGTTTCGACTGCAACACAAGCAATCATCATCAGGTGTGAAATCCACAGCAAGAAAATGTATTTTATTTTTCTTCTACGTGACTTTACCGAAAGAACCAAGAATATGAATCCCTGCAGTCACAAAAGCTTTAAATCAAAATTTGACCGAGACGACTTGGAGCCCAATGACACACCACCTGTGTGTGCATAGGGGTCACCCAGTCAAGCACTACCCAGGCTCAAATCTTGGGTTTGGATGGGCACATCAAGTTCAAGTTCACTTATTAGGTATAGCCCTGTGAGCCATTCGGCTCTTGATTTTGTCAAAGGGCAAATGGATGTCAAAGGGCAAATGGAATACATCCGTTGAAATGCGAATGAGAGTGCTCGTGTGAAATCCTAATGCCACACAGGCCTCCTAAGGTCTTAAATTTTCCTCTCGCCACGTGGAGTTCAACAGGTGCCTGACCTCGAACGCGTGGGCGAGATCTCGCGAGAGGCGGGGGCTAGTCTCGCGAGATCTCGCGAGAGGCGGGGGCAAGTCTCGCGAGATAACCGCGTTGTTTACGTCTCCAAGGCAACGCGCCCAACAGGCCTCGGTGCAAACTGAAGCCTTCGTTCAGCCACTTAACGTTTCTGTGGTTTTCATTGTGCCAAGTATTTTTTTTTAACAACAAGATTCATGTTTTTTGTATAAGTACAGTGTTGTGTATACGGGGTCAGCTATGGAAGAGGTACGTACTCGTCATTTATATACCGAGGATCACATTAATTTAATATTGCAGTTCAGGCATGCCAATACACGTTGTACTGTTTGTTATTAAAATATTTTTTGTGCATATAATACTGTAACATTGCGAATATTTAAGCTGTGGAAGGTTAACCTCAATGTAGGTTGATATATTCAATGTGTTTCGACCAATTTAGAAAAAAGAACAGTTTTAACATTTTTTTAAACCAAATCCATCAGTCATCTTTCAAACATAATTCAATGCTTGCGCATTTTCATCATTCCTATAAGTCAAATATTCACCACATCGATAAATGTACGATACACGTTATATTGACTTATCTTTATACATTTACTTGTGTTCTGGAATATTTTACTATTTAGCACATTTCATACTAATTTCACCGGTACTTCAATCTCATGTCTCCATTGGAAACGATATAAAAAAAGTCCCAAGTGTCTTCATCTGTCTAAACTACCACCAACCACCATCATCATCATTACGATCCATAGGGCAGATCAGCCCGTAAGGTGTCCACTGCACATTGCGTCATTTCTTTCCACTTTTCCCTCCGTCTTGTGGTGCCAATATGCTCAAGTCGTGGCCACATCTTTCTGGCACAGATCTATTGCGATGTCGTCGCCAGGACATCTTCTGTTAAGTCTTCCTCTCTTTCCCCTTCCTTCCATTTCGACCGAACAGCGCACTTTCAATTTTCCTGTTCTTGTCCATTACACATGTGTGTCCAAATAGTGCCTGGATCAGGTCTTCTTCTTCTATGTGAAATGTGTATTTTCTTATTCAATTTCACACGTGAACCATTTTACAACTCTGTTTACACGTATTATTATTCATGTTCTATGAAGAGCCATTGCCCGAAACGTCACTAAGGCCACACACACACACTGTTGTTGTTGACGGATGTGTTGAGTGGTTTGTTGTGAACTCTGCTTGTACACCACTCCCAACGCATGAGCAACAGGCTCACAACGGAATAAATACTCTAAACGTAGCATAAGTGAAACTAATACAACTATTCTCATCCACTGACTTTACAATAAGAATTAGGAGAATATATAGAATCTACTTATGCAAATACAAGCAAGAAAATTTCGTTTCCAAACGAAGAGAAGAAATTACTCCATCCACAAATGCAGTTCAGCCTGACTAAATGCATTTGTGTTGGGGAAATGAAGATATTCGTCTTGGTGTTAAGTGGGATATTCGGGATTATCTATTCATATAAATCCCCGCGAAAACGATAGGGAGAAATTATATCGCAATGCCTCTACATGTCTCCCACCAATCTCAATTCACGCATTAAATCGTTTAACTAACTCCATTGGAAGATATGGAGCCATCAATGTGACGGTATTCAGTCGCCTGTTGAGCAGAAAATAAGAGTGTCATTAGAAATCAGTCGGGTATCAATCATCCTGGACAGTGTATTAAAGAGTGGCGCACTGGTTAGGGCACTCTTTTCTGAACCCAATGAAGTAGGGTTACACAACCCCTTTAACCGAACCGGCAACAGGAGGCCTTCATACAGCAGGCGATTTGTCACAGGGCTGAAAATAAAAAAAAGAATCGGAATATTTGACCTGGATGATCTCTTGAGATGGAATATCTCATTTCCAAGGGTGTCCAGGCTATCAAGTGATACATACATAGCAATGCCGCATATACATACATTTTTTAATCTACATCTTATTCAGGATATATTTATATAATAATAAGTTACATTTACACTGTGTCAAGAACAGGAAACAAGACAGCTCAGAAAGCCAGCGTGAGCATCACGCCGCAATAGACCACATAAGTAAATGGTGCACACAGCCGGTTCATATATATATTAAAGTATAGGTTTTAACTGTCAGGGCTTAATTTAATTTGAGTCTGTCCTGGTTAGCAACCCAGATAATAGTTCCTGGCACACCGTATCCAGTATACGTCTCGATATTAAAGTGCTGTCATTACTAGTCACGTGTGTACTCCAGTCTCCTAGTGATGTGACAAATATTCAGTGAGTAAGTTAACCCTGGTCCTATAAATTACACGAACTTTATACAGTACTCGTATAAATAAACAGCATGTAATCAAACAAAACCAAAGCCCATTTTAAACCGAATGACCATGTGTGCACGCAGGAAATAGAGATGGAGAAAGAGAAGGCTCCCCCCGTTGTTGGCGACGAGGGCACGTTTGAGTCGCTGGAGAGGGACTTCCAGGAGGTGCTGAGCGAGCTGACAGGCGACAAGAGCCTGGAAAAGTTCCGCGATGAGTACGAGAAGCTGCACCGCGCCCTCAAGAAGTCCCACGACAACGAGAAGCGCCTAATGACCAAGTGCCGTGAGCTGAATGCCGAGATTGTCGCCAACTCTGCCAAGGTGTCCACCGCCCTCAAGCTATCGCAGGAGGATCACGCCAGCATCGCTTCCCTCAAGAAGGTCAGCAACTTCTTAAATATAAAAAATCCCCCACAATGTAATCCGATTGTGTTATCATCATCATATCATGAGCCGAAGAAACTATTCGGATCTCTCACAGAGCAATGCTTTAATGGTAGAAAATGGGCCACTGAATTGGATACCATAGAGCTCCTTCTGGGATCCCTTCAAGTGACTTGATTCATATTGTAGAGGGCAGCATTTTCCCATATGAGAGCGCATGACAGCCAAAATGCCAAATTAAGTGCATTCATTGGTGATCAGGCTGAGAACATCAACTTATTACACTTTGAGAGCTCAGTTTAATCACAAGTGGCTGCCTGGATACGAGCCCAGGATCTCAGGGATGCCAGCTTAGCACTCTGACCTCTGAGCTACTCAGCGACCTTGGTCAGGAATGTCCTCATAGCTTTCCTATGCCGATTAATTAATCAAATGTGGAATGCACTTCCATCACTGACAGCTGAAATCCCTGCTTTAGAAATTACTGAAATTGTATCCTATTTTTGTTGTGGAATGGTGCGTCATGAATAATAATCATTTGTTAAACCAGGAATGTTCGTGTGATTTTAAAGGACACTTTTACTAAGTTCCTGCTTTAGATAGTTTGGCTAATTTATTTGTATTGGTTTGCTTGTGGTAGGAAACTATAGTATTTGGAGAACACCCATGTGGGGGATAATGCTCAAAAGTCCACACAGATGGGGGGTTATTGGCCTACTTGATTTAATGACATCTCCTGACTACCTGGTATCGCAATGAGTTTGAGAGTTTTACAAAGTGGCGTGATCAACCAACCCTTGCCTTCTAAGTGCTTTTGTAAGGTGTGTATTTTATGTGGGAGGAATCTGGAGTGACCAAAGAAAACCCACCCATATGAGGGGATAACACTAGAACTGCAGAAATAGTTCAGCAAGCTACTTCGATGTACTGCCTCCTACTGGTACTTTGCTGCCGCACTGGTGATACATTGTGCAAGAGCTAAACTGATGTCATAAAAAGTATATGTTATGATTGGAGTGAGAAAGGTTTGTTGCTGCCTTTTAAGTTATACTAAACTGATACACTGCAAGGGGGTATTTGTATTGCAGGACTCAAGTGAACATATGCTGATTGTGTTTTATCCATGTATCATCTCCCCTTCAATTAAATCAGTATGTTTTGGAAAAGGAAGATATTTCCCTGGAATCAACTATTGATATATGTTGCCTCATTCAAGTTTTGAGAAAAGTCATATTAATGCATAGCCTCGTGGTAGATTGCACGATTATGCTTTGGGAGATTTATATAGCTTGCTGCCTGCTTTGAATTAAATTATTATAAAGACCCAGTGACCAACTTTTACATTTCATTGTGTGTGTTTGCTTGAAGGAAATTGAGAAAGCTTGGAAGATGGTGGACGCAGCCCATGAGAAGGAGCAGAGGGCCAAAGAAACCATCCAGACCCTCAAGCAGGAGATCACAAACCTGGCCAAGATGGTCGAACAAGGAGCTGGCATTTCTCAAGGACAGGAATACAAGTAGATAAGGCAACAGCCAGGCATTCATAAGGAATATTGATGACTGTGATTAGTGGTTAACATTGTTAGTCGTATTCACAGTGTATCCCTATATTGAAACTAAGGATTGAGCAGTGCTCATTTGCATTGACTAAGTTGTGGAATCTCCACGATGTCTGATGGCGTGGATCACTCGCTTAGTCGGACAAGCACTCTTGACCGCCCCCGACCACTGGTATTCATAGTGCTTGTCCTGTTTATCACGTTGAAATTTAATACTGCAATTTAAGCTCGCATTTGTGTAAAGCATGAAGCAAATGACAACATTTGACCGTACAGTGGTAAGTTGTAAAGATGACAAACAATTTAATGCACTGTTCATTTGTATATTTGAATGCTGCATATAGATGTACTGTAATAGTCATGCATTTACTTCTGGATTTAGATATTAAAGTATATTCTTACACTCATGTGTACTAAATTGTGTATGTATAAATAGTTTAGTTATCATTTGTTGCAATTACTTGCTGTAAACTCTGCAGCCACTAGAAGCGCTACATTTACGAAAATGGCAAAACAAGTATTGTTTGTTGAATAAAAGCACGACTCACAATTGTGGCAATTCATCAAAGCAGCAAGCAATGCAGTATTTTATATGCCTAATATTTCAAATACGAATTATGTTTGGCATAAGTTTCATGTTTGCCCCATGTGTCCTCAGCTTAAACGATCTGCTAAAAGCCAAAGAGGACTTGACGAAGGAGAGGGATGGGCTGCTGTCTGATGTGGTGAGGCTCCGTGAGGATCTTGCACAGGCAACCACCCAGCAGCAGAAGATGGAGCAGGATATGACTGAGGTTGAACAAACCATTTCCGAGGTAAGGCAGCTATCACAACGTTCTGAGACAGATACACGCAGCTACGTTCATGGGATGCAAACTCACCTGCTCATTTAAAAACATTCTTACAAGTAATGTTTTCATTTTCGGTTTTTGCCCAAGGAGGAGTAGTGGTGCAGTGGTTAGCACACAGTGCGATGGACCCAGTCACCTGAGTTCAGTTCCTGGCCATAACTAAAATCAGTAGCGAGTGATATCTGAACCAGTCCAGTTATGCCCACTCCCCGCCCCAACCCCCTTAACAAACCTATACTGAGCAGCATGGTGAAGTATGGTCAAATAACCCCCATGACCAATATGGCATGTGGAAGCTTTCATCCAGCTGCAGATTGCATCAGAGCTGTAAAGTTATTTTAAAATATTGAAGCAACTCAAAATGTTGGGCAGAAAAGGTCGAAAAAGAGGGTTGCATTTTTAAACACATTGAGATGTTAAATTAATGAAAGTACATATTTTTATACGTATTTTGAGTGAGACTCATTTAACCTTGACATGTTTCTGAGTTTTTTAATATCGTGTATTAAATCATTTTAATGTGTGGCAATAGAAGTGTGCATGCCGCTTAACGATTTGTGGGGTTTCAGGAGTTAATTAACTTAATGGTCTCTTGCAAAGGAAACTTGGTTGAAATATTTCGTCGTATCTCCCACCACAGCTTCAGCAAGACATCCAGATGCGACAGAATGACATAATGCGGGAGACTCGTCGCAAGGAGAAGCTGGAGCGGGAGGTTAAGCAGATGCAGATGGATATAGACAACAAACATGCTGAGAACAAGAATCTGCAGGGCCATCTGCAGCGCAGCAAGGATGAGCTACAGAGGCAGGAGCAGCAGCTTAAAGACCAGAACGTAAGGCTTTGGCTGTGTGGTTCACAGGCCAGAGTGCTGAGCTGGCACCTATTAGTTCCTGGATTCAAATCCAGACCTGCGTAGTGAGTTGGTCTTAGTCCATCAAAATAAATGTTGGTTCCACATTTAATTTGCCTAAAATCCATGGGCCGTTCTCAAACACGAAGGATTGCACTTCTCTGTGAAATATTCAAATGGGCACTTTGCCCCATGACATTGCAAATATAACACAATTGGAATTCAAATTTGGTAAAAGGAAAACAACTTTTTAAAGATGGGAAGGAAATTATTGTTTTACTTCAAGAATTATTGAGAGAAAAGCACTCATGCCAACACTATAACTACCTCATAATGAGCACAGAAACTCTAATTAAATTATGCTTTCATCCCCGGTTGACTCTTTACTGATCCTTTGTTGGTCCCCTTTGTTGTTACTTTTGAACTATGCCAGAGGGATTGTTGGATTTTGTATCGGACACATTTCATTCATGTCCATCATTTTTTTATTTAGTGTAATTTATCACGTGTGTGTTGTCTCTCTGTGTGCCATAGATACAAAATGAGCGAACAATCAAGGAAAGTGAAAGCCTGAAGGTCAGATCCATGAAGCTGCAGCAAGAGTACGATCAGAAGGTCATGTTGGTGGATCAGCTGGCGCATGAGAACCAGCAGAGTTCTGGTGAACTAAAAGTACGTGCTGCTTGCTCACCACATTTTAATCTGAAGATGTGATAAGATTATCCCACGGGAATGATCTCAAACTGGAGAGCTGTCACACTATTTTTTAAAATTGTTTGTAAAGAAGTGTACGAAGAAAGGTATTGAGACATGTAAAATGTATAAAAGCCCGAAGACGTTTCTCCTTTTATTATAAACGTTCAGTGGATTGCACTTATTTGTGTCATCGTACTCTCCAGCAGAGGGCCCCATAACACAACATTGGACCAAATCTTTGTTCCCGGAATATTTTCTCACAATGATATTGTGGATTACAGCCACATCACTTTTTACATTATAATTGATGCAATCCATTGTCACTGCCTTGTTTGTTTATTTTACATTTTAAGCAGAATTTTTATATTTAAAAATACAATAAATCATAACGTATGTATGTAGGCTGCACTTCTTTCGCACCGTGCGTAAACGAGGATACCCCAATGTTAAGTTTCAAGAAATACAGTTGATGATTCTCAATCTGTCTGCTCTTGATGGACAGGCTCGGGAGGATGAAGTGTTCCAGATGAAGCATGAGATCACTCGGCTCACCAAGATGCGTGAAATGACGCAGAAGAAGCTCCGTCAGATTGAGGACCAAAAGACGGAGGTGGAGCAACAGAGAGAGATTTTGAAAAACCAGATTTCTAGAATGGAGAAAGGTTTGTTTCCTGTTTCCTCTCTAAATCTCAATTGCTTCACCAGGATCTCTGTTATCTGAGCTAATTTTTATCTGTTCTTTTCACGAAAAGAAAATGATAATTATTGTTTAGGCTTCAGTCATAAACTACGCAAGTTGTCGTGTGAAATGGAAATTACTCAACAGTTAGTGTGCTGAAAATTTAAGTTGAAATGTAAATTTATCACAATGTTTGCATGACTTCATGTATTTTTATTTATAATTTCTGTATAACTTCTAATTTGTTGATGTTTGTATAGTTTGAACAAGTATTTTTGAGAGGACAAACACACTGCAGTTATGCACCAATGAGTACATTTTTTTGTGCAGGAGTGAGATGGATTGTGGCATCATACGACCATGAGAGATGGTATGGAAAATTCTTAATCCAGCAGTGAATCGTAGTGGCTCACAATAGTGATGATAACATATTTATGAATATTGACATTTATTGTGCAGAGGCCGAGGCTTCAAAAAAACAGATGGAAGTTGACAAGAAGATTATTGATGAACTACTGCGAGAGAAAGAGTTATTGAATAAGGTCAGAACACCACGCTAACATTTACTCTTAATATGTACATAATGTTTGTATAAGTGTATGCCTTCGTGTTTCTTTTACACAACAACAATGCATTCTGGTTAACATTTGCCCAACTGATGTTTGGTGATATAGCAGAAGTGTCCTCGGGTTATGCACATTAAGAGATATTCTTAATTCAAGCGATTTGTATGTATGTTGAACTTTTTTCGCACCATACATAGCCATCAGTGCTAATCGGAGGTGCGGGGGAAGGAAGACAAACGAAACTGAACTTGGCATTGTGCGTGATTAAATATTGTACACTATTAAATATACAACACTGTCGAAAACACTGCATATTAGTCGAGCACAATAGTAGACATGCTACATGCCACAAAGCCACTGCTTACGTGTGTGCTAGCTGCTTAACTGCTCCGTTGCGTGGATTGCAGAACATCGGCAAAGCGGCAGGCGAGACACAAAAGCAGGTGCACATGGTGCGCCTGCACGAGCAGTCCAAGCGCAACCTGGAGCAAGAGATCCAGAATTACAAGGACGAGGCCCAGAAGCAGCGCAAGATCATCTTCCAGCTGGAGAAAGAGCGCGACCGCTACATCAACGAGGCCAGCGACCTCACGCAAAAGGCACGGCTGTGGATGCTGCACGGGACCCTCACTACCGTGGCAGGCTCGTGAAATAATTTTCAACTAATACATGAACGTGCAACTAACTGTCTTTTGTCTTATTGCCAAAATAAAATAACCCTTAGTCCGTCAAGCATTGGGCCTGCTGGATTAATATTTGTAGCGGTTGTTTATTTAAGTGAAGCAAACCCTAGAATAGTCCAAACTTCTCTGAGTTTCACAGTAATTGCATTATAAATATTATGCATGTGGAAATTCACATGCCGGTGTATAGATTGTACAATTCGATTCTAGAATCTTTTTTTCTTGTTTGTAATGTTTGCTGTCTTGCCCTGGGGGTGCATATAGAATCTACTGTAGTATAAAATGAATTGCATCATTCTTAAATATACATGTTTATGCTAGAATCGTGAGCATAATACATTTTAATTAATAGGATAATTATTACATGCATAATATTTATGCATGAAATAAATAATAGTACAGCTTTGTACTTTGATATCCCCCTATGCTGAACTGGAATTCCACTGGAGTAAACCACTGCAAGTAAATGTTTGGCATAGGAATTTTAATGTATGATGTGGAATTGTACATTATATATTAAATTGTATATAAAGTAATTCTATAACATCAGGCACAGTTTAGCATGATGCAGAATTTGTTCATTTACATGTTAATCATGCTTTGTATTTTTGGATTTCACCCAACTTGAAAGGCTCATGTTTCTTTATGAATGCAAATGCCTTGCCAAACCACTACAATGAGTAAATATGACTGGCCATCGTTCTTAGGCCAGGATTAGGAACCACTCGTGGCTAAATAAGCAAGCTTGATGCTGAGTTGATTGCTGATGGCTTCACTCGAAGTCTCCGGTTGCCTGTGTAAACCTTTCAGGTTCTACTGCACATGGAGGATGTGAAGGTGCGCGAGATGCAGATCTTTGACTTCAAGAAGAAGATAGCAGAAGCCGAGACGAAACTCAAGCAGCAGCAAAACCTGTATGAGGCCGTGCGCTCTGACCGCAACCTCTACAGCAAGAATCTCATCGAGGCACAGGTGCTGTCACTGCCTGGCAGAGTGCTCGTGTCGTGATAGTCATTCACCGAGAGAGCCTTTTTGTTTCACTGCTGTCCATGAGTGCCTTCAGAGCACCCTATATTGACATATTTTGCCCTTCCCATTATGTTCCATTCTAACTCTATATTTTAAAAGTGTAATGTTATGCTGATTTATTTTATCATCAGCAACCATGATCAATCCACTGCTGGATGAAGACCTCCCTATACCACCACCATCCCCAAAAGCCGATTAATTTAGATAGGTTACATTTTAAGTTGTAAGCAAAGAGTTTCTAAAACTTTGCAAACATTACTTTTGTTTTTTCTCGTGTTTATCTTCGTGATTTACTTTGAGTAGTTCTACAATCCTTTCCCATATTTCACTTTTATTAATTGTGACGGTGTGTAGAGACCTTGATACAGTAGTGGCTAAACAATGACTGATGATAAGACGAGAGAAACAGTTAATGTTAGTCAGGGTTGTTTGTCACCATGCATTCTAAATCATTAACCAAAGCTAATAGCTTTGAAGCAGTTGTAGTAATTCAGTCTGAAGAGGGTAAACTCAGTTCTACTGCAGGTCAGGTATGTACTCATGTGCCGGTGTATATATTTTTTCGGCAGCCAATGATCCAAATTATTTTCTAAAGGTACTATATGTATGTGACTGCGCGAGACCATTAATACTTGTGACTCAGGGTTGCATTCATGATGTTATTAATTTATCATGAAGACACACTCGAGTGCATGATGGTCTTGTGACTTTTATTAACAGCCGTGGCAGCACAGCCTTGTGTCACGCCAGCTGTATTTTGGCATGCTGCTTGTTTTTATCAGTATATCTACTATAAAAATGCATATTTTACTTCAATCGTGTAATACGTAGCATTATGATCAGTGTTTATGGTATATCACGAAATTCTAATGGATGTGTGTATGACAATCACATTTCTTAAAATGTAATCTCATTTGTGAAGGATGAAATAACGGAGACAAAGCGGAAACTGAAGATAATGAATCACCAGATTGATCAGCTCAAGGAAGAGATCACGGCCAAAGAGGCGACGCTGGTCAAAGAGCACATGGAGAACCAGCGAGTGGAGAAGGAGAGGGAAGCTCTCAAGGTATGAGTTGTTCAGTCGTCGTGAGACGTACTGGTATGTACTGGCCAAATGTTGCTTGATTAATTACCTCCAACAAACTGCTTGCATCGACATTTGCAATTCTACATTTGCAATCAAAAAGGACCGCGTCTCATTAACTCTAAATTATAACAGAGATATGTTAGAATAGGCTAATATTTCAGGCAGTGGCCTATGTTGAGAAGAGAAATCGAGCAGAAAATTTTTGACCGAATTATATTTGGCAATCACACTTTACATGAAGACTGTTGATAGGAACAATATTCAATTGATACCTAAATCATGAATGATTCATATTCTTGTGCACCACTGTCTTTGCAGTCTCAATATTTCATATGATACATACTTACATCTATTTCTCAAAGCCAATTTCAAGTATATGTGTAGCTTACTTATGCAACAGAAGTGTAGTGACTCACTCCGAGTCGGGGTTCTTAAGACACCTTCTTTGTTCCTACACGTCAGGGAACTACAGACGCCCTACGTACTTACACGCCAGTCACACATCCGTCTCTTGACGGCACTGCCTAGCTAGTACAGTTGACAGGCTGGCTAGCTAGCGGCGTCTTCGGGTGGTCGAGGCGGCGGCGACGAAGGTGACGAACAGCGACACGGCGAGGGGGGTCCACTCCCAGCAACAGCCCCGAGCCCCCGTCCTGGGCCCTCTCTTATCCTCCTGGCGTGGCCTCGCCCCGCCCTAGCCACGTCCCCCTTCTAGAACATACTAGCGGGTTCTCGGCTTCCAGATGGACCCCTGTCCTAGGCTTCCCTTTTGATCTCCTCCTGCTGACGTGTGTACTGCCCCCTGCTGTCAGTATCCCTTTCCGTCAGCAGCCCGCGTTATTACACCACAAATGTAGCACAATATATAGAGAACTATTTTTAAATACAGAATGATTGGTAATAATGGAATGGATGTTTACATGTTTCAGTTTTTCCAAGTGAGTAAGAAACTATTCAGAAGCATTTTCTTAGGCAGCATTGTTTTTTTTACCATGATGATTGGTTTATGCTTATGACCAAATCACTCGCCAATCTCCTCAAATTTCGGGAAGCTAAGTGGGATGGAGCTTGGGTAGCGCTTAGATGAGTGACCACCATGCACAAACATATTAGTTTAGGGCCTAAGGTACCACGTGGTGGTCAGTAGAGGGCGGTGCAGTAAATTAATTGATGTCCTGTACGTTGATGCTGTGTTCCCCACCTTCACCACCAGCACTATCCATAATGGTGAAATATGGTAAAACAACCCTCACGACCCGCACAGACGTGGGGAGGGGCCTCATCCAGCAGTGGCTTTACAAAAAGGCTGTATATGTACACCTTGGTTTACAGTGGAACGTGCTTATGTATGTTGAACTTCTTTCGCGCCGTACGTAGCCAACCGTGCTAATCGGAGGTGCGGGGGAAGGACAACAAACTAAACACAAAAAGCAGTTTTCAAGAAGTTATTTTTCAGCCTAGATTTAAAAGTGCATGGTCGTTGCTTGCAGGTGGAACTGCAGCGGATGAAACTGCAAGCAACGGAAACAAAGGCCTTCATCGACTCGCAGGAGGTGGAAGAGCGGAAGCTGCTGCGAATCATATCTGAGGCGGACCAGGACCGTCTCCGGCAGAAGAAGGAGCTAGATCAGGTTGGAACCGTTGCAACGAAGAACTGAATTTCATTACGTTAGGTGTATGCAGTGGTGATTAACGAAAGGCACATGCAGGCATGAGGTGGCTTGTAGCTCCAGAAAAACTTGAGGTAATTCTACAACCTTGGTAGATGTCAGCATTGTTTGATAATGACAGTTAATGAAAGTTCTTAATCAGCATTTAATACCTAATTTGCTTTATAAAAGACAGTGTACATACACAAGACAGAAAGGCACTATAAATGTAATAACAGCATCAAGATCCATCATAGAGGTTTTTTGGGTTAGATCGCGTAAATAGAAATGTTGCGTTGAACCCGCCACCACCCGACACAGCCAATTAGTAAGGTTTGTTATATAAACAAAACATGGCAATTCGTTACTAGTACAGCACACCGGTGTGTTGGAAAGTAAACCCACAACGTTTACAATTCGAGTACGACGTTTTATGACAGCCAGATATGGCTTTTCCCTGATGATGCTAGTTGTAGTTACTGGCGAAACGTTGTACTCGAATTGTGCCTCTATTATGGATGTTGGTCGTGGAAGCATAAACATGTCATACAGTAATTATATATCTAATAACTAATGTGGTAAGACCATAAACTCACTACACTTGAGTACCAGGTTTAATCACAGATGGCTGCCAGGGTTTGAACCCACCATTTCAGCAGTTCCAGTGCAGCGCTCTGATCTCTAAGCTTCCTCAACGCAAATAGAATTCAAAATGTGCACACCGTCCTATCTCACGGATTTCCTCTTGCCACGCGATCTCTGTCTGCTGCCCCCGCAGGTCCTGACGGAGCGCGACGTGCTGGGCACACAGCTGGTGCGGCGCAACGATGAGCTGGCTCTGCTGTATGAGAAGATCAAGATCCAACAGTCGACGCTCAACAAGGGCGAGGTGCAGTACCGCCAGCGCCTAGAGGACATCCGCCTGCTCAAGCTGGAGATCCGCAAGCTGCGTCGCGAGAAGAACATCCTCACCCGCAGCACGGCCAATGTCGAGGACCTCCGGTAACGCTGCCATGCCCATTCCCATACCCTGTGCTGAGTGGAGTAACCGGACCTTACGTCACACACAGCCACACAAGAGACCTGAGCTTTGTTGTTTATCAAGCCTGACTCTGTTAATGAGACCCTGAAGGTTGAAACTGGTACAGAGTTTGGTTCCTTAAACAAATTCTGCAGGCCAATATCCTTATCTGGATAAAATGTTGTTATCTACATGTAGAGACACAAAACAGAGGTCTACTTTTATATAATCTTAGACAATAAACAATTATAAACACATAATGAGTTAATGTTACGAGTGTTGACAGGCAGCATCGTAAAAGCATCCATAAAGGAGATGCAACCCGAAAAACAAAGATGGTCTTATCTTGCCACATCAGCACTATAGTGGCAACGCTACTTGGACATATTAAAAATGTCAGGGAGTGATGTCATATTGACATTACAAGACTGATATGTTGGTGTGCCTGTCAATATCTGTGTGTCTGTTTATTATTTAAGCTTAACACTCACGTCAAACAGTGTGGAATACACAGCCGAGTTACCTATTCACAACAATAGAGCTATCTGTTTTATGGTATTTGTTTTCATTTAAGGAGGAGCGTTCATGCAGCTACGAACCTGGCGAGAACTGGTCCTGGGCCTCTCTTAGGTAGACTCAGCCTCAAATGAGGACCTGGTGTGGTGTGTAAACATTGACACTCGGCAGACAAAGGCAGCTGGGCGTGGTGCTGGTCACTCACCCCGTCGTGTGCCGTGCCAGCCTTCATAGGTGTTCGCTAACAGCACTTGCCTCATAAGTCAGTTAAGATTATATGGGGGCTCTTCATCTTGTTTTCCTTTAAGGATGACACAATAACAGCGGTTTTTGACCAATTTTAGAAAGTGATCAGATGCTAGAGTGTAACAGTCCTCTGAGTACATGGCCGCATTTGTAACTCAATATTAATGGGCACACACGAAGTAATTAAAGGTCCTGTCACACTCTGCATGCCCTTTTATGCCCTTGACTGCAGCACTCGTGACTTCCAAATAAGCAGTTTAAGCATTGAAGCCAAGCGCAATGGTTATTATATTAATATTTTGTTATTATGCCTGACTGAATTGTTTTATATTTATTTTTGCAATATATTCCAATTGTGCTATGAGAAGAAGAACATTCTATTCAGTGACTCTTCCATTGGCCAGTGCATTATCCTGTGCCAGAGAACGGTCAGCAGAAGGTGATATCACACGAGTACTCAACATCCACATTAGAAGCAGCACATTTTCTCAAATGCCCTGTTATAGAGACGTTAAACACATGACAATGAATTCAAACTTTTTTTTCACTATTAGTGCTGAAATGTTGGAAATTTAAGTTAAAAACTATATTTTATAGTCATGCGTTCTATACTTGAGAACCTAGTTTAATCACAAGTGACTGCCCAGATTTGAATCAAACATCTCAGTGGTGCTAGTTCAATCCTCTTACCCTTGAGTTACCCACCCATCTCTCGGACTTGCTCTTTTTTTAATATGTCCTCGAGATGAGAGCACATCACCCGAATACTCCGGTCCCTCCAACGGCTCACAATCCAATCCCAAAGAAATTTCAATAAATGTATCTGCCTACCTCTCCCGAGGTCTCTAATTCTCCCCTGCTACCTGCATTGTGTGGAACTACCTTTTCCTATCCATCTGTGTTGTCGACTCTGTTGAAGTCCAATCTCAAGACTTCCCTTCTTTCCCACTGCCTTTGAATGAAGGACCCTCCCTTTATAAAATAAATGTAAACTATTTTTATGCAGCGTCTTGGGATGCAGTGACATTTGGCCGCCATCTAAATCCTGACTGTATCGTATTCTATTAACGGCGATGCGGTGTGGCAGGCGAGAGGTGTACCACATGCAGCGTGACCTTTTGAGGGAGAGGACGCGCTGCAAGGCTCTGGAGGAGGAGCTAGAGAACCCCATGAACATCCATCGGTGGAGGAAGTTGGAGGTGGGGCCCTATTTGCATGAGCACTCCTCGCAGTCGGTCAACGTTGCTGTCAAGAAATGCCTGTTTATAATTGAAAAATAATTGTAGTTTGACCTATGCGACAGCATTCGTCTTAACCGTAGGGGATAAGGCGGCATTTAATTACCATTGCTTTAATCTATTTTGGGCTACATTTAACAAAACATTTTGTCACTGACGGAGAGTTCGGTTTACACACCGGGTTCATTGCCACTTTGGTACTGTGTGGTAATCTTTTCTAAATATAAGATGTAGCCACAATTCCAGTTTTATTTATAAAATTTATTAATGTGTGTTTTATCAATGAACATGAGACCATTATTGGGCACTTAAAACTTAATGATTTCATTTGAGGCTTTGCTTTATTTTTTTACATTAATATGTAAAGGACAAAATTATATATTTTAATGGTCTTGCTTTTTTTACATTTCTTGCTTTTGATATGAAAACACAAAATTGTATAAATTGTAATTATATAATCTTGCAACTACGATTTCAAGTTTTCTGAGCTTAAGCATGTATGTTAATTAATACATAACAACATTTCTAGTTTGTATTTATCAATTACACTAATGCAGACATTTAATATAGAACTTGAGGGCCATAGTTAAAGCATCAAGAGTCTAACACTGTATTCCACTACCAACAGGGCAGTGATCCCAGCACATACGAGCTGATCCAGAAGATCCACATGCTGCAAAAGAGACTCATCACGAAGACAGAGGAGGTGGTCGAGAGGGAGCTGCTCATTCAGGTCTTCCCTACACCCTTGACACATCCTTGGCTTCTGACTTATGAGTTATCAATTAGATAAAGGCATGATAACAATGGTTACCAGGTTTCTTCCAAGAATCTTGGGGTACTGATAGGATGACTTCGTGTCTAACCATCGGCTGCTGCAGGAAACTTAAGGTGAGGCTCGCTACCTGTACCGGACCCTCTGTGCTAGAGAAGCTCGTGGCTAGGAGAGGAGGCCGTGTGGTCGGCTATAGGCCTGCTCCTCGGGGCTGCGTTAGATGGACGGTTACTGTCGAGACTCGGAGAAAGGAAGGGAGTTGGCTTGGGGGCTTCGCCAGGAGGGAACGCTAAGGGTTGGTGCTGGATGGTGGATGCCACTACGTGCTTGAATTGCTAACATGTGGGCTGTCGCAGGACATTGGACTGCAGATGCAAATGCTCGTAGCGAGTTCTTTCGTGGATTCTCATTTCATGCCCATGCGGAGCCGGTGTAATTATTTGCTTGCTTAAGCAGTCTCTAAGCTGGTAAATGCAGTGTAAGTTTCTCATTTCACACTTGGCTAATTTGGCAGCTCTCTCCAGATGATGGTGCAGAATTAAAAAAAATATTTTCAATATTGTCACAGGTTGTAATTGAAGTAATATTTTATTGACTGTAGTAAGTTAATACCTAAGCCAGAGAGAACACTTTAGCCATTAAATAAACCCGACAAATGTTATACAGCTATGACCATATGTACGTATTAAAAAAACATATTTTCAGTGATAATAGCTAATCCTTTAGGATATTCATGTTTTGCTTGGTAACTGACATTCATATGGCGCATTAGCCATGTTTTAAATCATCAGATGCACACTTGAACACAAGCAATTAAATGTTTTAAATTAGAAACAGTGTATTGTGTTTTCTTGAAGCAATATTTTTTTAATGGTGGGATAAATTATGATGGGGTCACAACTCAAAATATTGTCAGTATATTTTATGCACTGACCTTCAATCGTGCCTAATTTATCAAAGCTTTCAACCAAATTACCCAGAATGTGTCATCAAATCTCAGACTCTATGTAGGGTTGAGCATAGATGGTGCTTGGATGGGTGACTGACATGCACACCAGGTTGTCGTGGGGCTATGTTGCGGTCTGCAGAGCGAAGTGCGGCAACATCCATTGTACTATACTTCTATGCTCCTGCATCTATGCTCCCCAACTTCACCAACCCACACTGAATAACCCCCACGATCCACATGGCACGGAGAGGCACTCATCCAGCAGTGTACTGATAAATGGGCTGTACATGTACAATTTAATGGAATGTGTTACTGCCTGTGCTTGTGTGTGTCTAGGAAAAAGAGAAGCTATACGTGGAGCTCAAACACATCCTGGCTCGCCAACCCGGCCCGGAGGTTGCCGAACAGCTCCAGATTTATCAACAGACACTTCGTGAGAAAACCAAGCAGATGAAAGTAGGAAGCTTGGCTCAAATTCATTTTCCATACATTTCCTGAATGGTGTGCAGTGGTGGATGTGATGCATTGAGGCTATGCAGTTGCATACCCAGTTGCTAAAGTGATATACTTATAATATGTAATGTACCTGGCAAAATCGAGTGGAATGATGAGTGTGGTTTATTCTAGATTTGAAGTTTTCGTGACTGCAAGGATCCATACTCTTTAGTTCTTTCGGTAAAGTCACGTAGGTAAAAACATTAAAAAAAAATAGAAATAAATAGATTAAATCACGACGTTTCGATTGCAACACAAGCATTCATCATCAGGTGTGACAACCACAGCAGTAAAATTTCTTGCTGTGGTTGTCACACCTGATGATGATGCTTGTGTTGCAATCGAAACGTCGTGATTTAATTTATTTATTTCTCTTTTTTCACCTATGTGACTTTACCGAAAGAACCAAAGAGTATAGTGTGGTTTATGTAGTTAAAACCTGGCTAACATTCTACAATACGTAGAAGTTGGCTACTTCCTATAACTTAGTGTTTATTCCAGTATCCGCTTTGTGTGTTTGTGTATGCAAATCTGCCAGAGCCTGGCCTCGGAGCTCAACATGTATGAGTCACAATGCCAGGAGAACAAATATGAGATGGAGAGGCTTTCCCGTGAGTTGCAGAACGTCAAGAAGAAATACCTTATACAGAAACGCAAGGAGCAGCAGACGAAGTAAGAAGCTCTTGATGTTCATATATATACTCTATACATACTCTGTATATATGGCGTCATGTGAAATTGCAGGATTATAATGAAATGAGTAGTATTTGATGGTCTCCTTCGAAATAGTCTCATTTGGCACTGTTACATCGCTGCCAGCAATTGCTTCTCTTCGGAAAGCCATTCTTGAAGTTTTCAACTGGAAAGTTTCTCAGTTTCCTCATCACGCCTTGAGACATTAGTGGAAGGCGCCTTACAAATAAATGTAAATTATGATCACATTTGCTTCATTGTCCACATTGTCTTTGAAAGGTGTTCCATTCAGAGTGAGTTTCATGCTTCGTATTCTCAGCACGGGTTGTTTGTACCATGGTCATAGTTTACATATGGCAGACTTCCCAATTTAACATTAAAATCCCTTTTTAAATCCTTTATATTAAGTTCACTTGCTTGCTTGCTTGCGCGCTTACGACCGTGCAAATCTTTCGGTCGTTTTTTAACCCACTTCCCGTGATCCAATCGAGCTGACATTTTGCACACAGACTCGTTGTGCGTGACAATGTATTTTCGTGAAAAAAAAATTCCAAAATTTTACACTTTTTAGGAATTTTTTTTAAATATTTAATTACCAATTGCTTAATGGTGGCAGGCAATCATCTGACCCATAGGTGGCAGCCATCTCAAGCCAGAGGACGAGAGGACTCTAGCCGCCACGCATATAAAGGATTTATAGTGAAAATTTTTCATCATTGCTCTTCATAGCTCACAATGTGTGAAGCTCGTACTAACAGGGCCTCCTGAGTGTGTGATTGGCATGCTGAATCACTTGACTGCGTGTACACGAAAATTATGCAATCATTCCGTACACTTTTTAGCGGACAATGTTATTTATTTTGTAATATTTCATTTACTATTGCATAAATATATACATAAAGGTGTAAGAATTATGATAATATTCAAAAGTTATAATTCTACTTTATTGAGTACCACTTTGTGGAAAGTCAACAGTGGTCATCATATGGAGACTCTGACCTCATGATGGGAATGTGGAATTTCCACCACTGGCTCATGGCCGACAACAGAGATGAGATAGAATTATCCAGATGGCAGCTTATGAAGGAGACCCTGACATTAAAAAAAATATAACCCCTTCCTCCCCACCTCCCTCTCCAAATGTATGCATTGTGTATGTGTGTGTACTGTTACTGGTGTTAAGATAAATTTAAACCATATATATGTACCAAAACCTTACAGATTGTCAAGTCTTTTTTGGAATGCTGATATTTGGGGTTTTCCCATTTACTCACTGAGATTTTTTTAATCTGAAGGAGGACATTATCTCTATTTTGGCATTCGTCAATGTTGAATACAGGACTTACATTGTTGACGGTGATTTAGCCAGTGATTTATTGATGCGTCTTTACGCGGCTCTGCAGCTAACCTGCGCTCGTGCCTTGTGATTCCACCAAAGGCAACAACTGAGCCTTGCGTGATGTGCTGCTTCTCTTGACAGGCAGCGGGACCGTGAACTCGCGCTGGCCGAGTCCGGAGAGTCTCTCATCCAGCCGCAGCGCACTGACATGCCCCGATTCACAGGAGGGGGCTTCAGTATGTCCGCGAAAGCGTCCGTCTGATACCCCACAGCCACGCACATGTACGGGTCGGTTTTGTCAATCCATTGCTGGACGATGGCCTCCCGATGCCCTGCGGGTTGTGAGGGATATTTGATCCTACTTGGCCACACCGGTCATTGTGGGATGGGCGAAGGTGGGGAAAGTGCAGAACAACAAGAGGCGGAAGTTTTGCAATGTTTTATTACCCGGTGTATTTTATGATTTCTTGTGGATATGCTTTGTTTTTTAATTTCATAGATGTGAACAAGCAGAGCCAATGGCGGTAATTCGAATACCTATTCAGTCGTGTGCAGTCGTCCTCTGTTCTTTGTAACCACAGACTTTTGTGCAGTCTGGCGTTATTTCATCAGTAAAACACTTTTATAATGGGGCATTTCGCAATTTCACTTTTAATCAACAGGGTTTGTAATTTTTACAGTATTTCACACCACTCCACCACCTCGACTATATATTGCAATATGTACTGAAGGTTAATGGAATAGCATATATTTAATTTAAATTCTGATTACAATAAGAAAATAGAATTTTACAATAAAAAAACAATTATACATTGTCTTCAAAAAATGTAATCCAGTGTTCTTTGCCGCTGACACGTTAACTCGGAATGCATTTTTGTTACTCAATTCAAAATCGTTTTGGATGGAGAGCAACAATAAACAGTTGTGGAATGATAGCAGATAATTGTGTGGTAGTCTGTTTTTATCATGCCTAAAGCTCGTCAACACATCGAACACGCAACGTAAAACTATGAAGGCACCTTAGATACGTATCTAGGCTGTGTGTTTCGGGTGTCCCAATGAGTTTGAACCTTCCTAATTGAGCTAAAATACTTGAAAGTGACATGCAGGAGCGCTGTCACAGCACTTTTGTAACTCGCTACAGTTCAAGTTCATTTATTATTTTTATTTTCATTTCAAGTTCATTTATTAGGTATAGCCCTGTGAGCCATTCGGCTCTTGAATCGGGTGCAACCGCAACAAACAAAAAACAAAAACATGAACAAGAAAACATCTTAAGGTGACTATGTGCAAACAGAAAATCCAAGAAAAGACAGCAAAATATTGCAGAAAAAGCACCGTACACCAACACTGTGTGCAAAAATCCCAGTGGGATGCAAGTCAAACAACAACCACAAGACAACTTAGATTAAGGCCATCAGTCTAACTGTACTACAACAAACAAACATGGCCAAACCAAAAAACTTTTCGAAAATCACCAAAATAAAGCCATAAAAGCAATGAAACAGTGATCATAGGAACTGCTACAGTCATGGATTTAAAGAGTCTCGCGGTGCATCAATCCTTCAACTAATTTCTTCATTTAGATCTTTTTGTCTTCCCCCCCCCCAATTTTATACAAATTTCGCTCTCGGTGTTGTGTCATGAGATTAAATATTTAGAGCAGTACAAGCCTGCATATTTGCGAAAAGCCTACGGAAGTGAATACTTCTGAGCTATAAAATCATTTCAAAATAACCGTTGGTTCACGTAATACGATGGGAAAGGCAAGTAACTTTCATTACATGACAGACCTATTATTCTAATACTCTGGAGTTTAAAACAAGTCCGTGAATAATTGTGGTGAAGACACGAAGAAAGAATAATAACAACATCTTACACGTCGTCAAGACCCGACCACACATGGCAAGTCACCAGCTGCATGGCTGTTATACTTTCTGTTTATTTCGGTAAAGTCACGTAGGTAAAAAATATGAAAGAAAAAAAAAAATAAATGAAAAATTAACTAAATTAAATCACGACGTTTCGGGTGCAACACAAGCGTCCGTCTTCAGGTGGGGACAACGTAGCGAAAGCACAAACGCTTAAGTTTGTCTCACTTGTGCGAAAGCACAAACGCTTAAGTGTGTCTCACTTAAGCGTTTTGTGCTTTCGCTACCTGAAGAAGGCCGCTTGTGTTGCACCCGAAACGTCGTGATTTAATTTAGTTGTTTTTTCATTTATTTTTTATTCTATTTTTATATTTTTTACCTACGTGACTTTATCGAAAAAACCAAAGCGTATGAATCCTTGCAGTCACGAAAACTTCAAATCTCGAATGCATGGCTGTTGTACTGTCAGCTGTCGAGTTGCTGCTGTCTTCGCCATTCGAGAAACTGCGCGACGACTGCACATACCCTGGCACAGAAGATTGCTACTCGTCTGCTGTTGTCGCCTCAACGCTAGCGTGAGACACAATGTGCTGCATACTGAAAGCTGATTTCCTTTGTTGCGTTGTTTGCCTCATCAATCATCACATTGTGTACAGGGTGACACTTTATTGACCTCAAATGTATATTTTTCCTTTTAAGGCCACGCAGCGTTACTCACGAATGTGTTTATTGTTTTTGTTATTTGTGCTTGTGCACCATTGCAACAGAGTATCACCAAATAACAGAGGTGTGGACTCGAGTCATGTGACTTGGACTCGAGTCAGACTCGAGTCATGAATTTGATGACTTGCGACTCGACTTGGACTTGCATAACAATGACTTTGTCCCACCTCTGAGATGTGGACTCGAGTCATGTGACTTGGACTCGAGTCAGACTCGAGTCATGAATTTGATGACTTGCGACTCGACTTGGACTTGCATAACAATGACTTTGTCCCACCTCTGCCAAATAATGTATTTAGCGACAAAAGCGCTTTAGTTTTTTGGGTTGTTTCTTTTAAAATAGTTGAGATATCCTCAAAATTACCTTTTCGTTTTGATCATCTTTGAGCCATGATCATACCACTGCTAGATGAAACCCTCTCCAAGCCACCGCCATCTCATTGCGTGACGTGATAATCCACATTTTGTGTTCGAGCAATATGTAACTTCACGATTCTCATGAACATTAATGTTAAATATATATTGCGTGTGAACGACTTGACAAGTATAAGGTAAGATGCATTGATGAATAGGGCTTTTAAAACTAGCTTTGCAACATTCTGATATGATGGCCACTGGAATTCACGAGGAAGTCAAGTGACGCACCTGCCAAGTATCTTCTCCTGCGTTGCTCCGACCAACACACTTGTGAATTGAGCACGTTAAGGTAAGGAACACGTACAATGTGATTTAATGATGTATCTTCTAAACACGCAAGACCAACATTTCAATATAGTACGCAATATGCCGAAATGTTCACGGTGCCTTAATAAAAAATGTTTAATCATTCCATAATGTGTTGGATTTGATCAACTCGTATTTTCTCCAGCAGTTATTTGCACACGTTTTGAGCGATGGCTTTGCCGAGCATCTTGATGAGTGGCAATTTATGGAAGTCCCCACCTCAAGACCAATTCATCTTCAGAAAGAAGGTGAGTGCCCGATGGCATCGCTTACTGACGGGGCCTTGGAGCATGATTTATACTGCTCGGCATCAATATATGCTGTAGGTTTACCTTGCTGCGTGAAGGAAGGTATTCTATGCGGGCAAATTCATCGCTTCAGACCACACGCATACTTAACACCTACTGAGACTGTCGGGCGATGGATTCGTTAATATTTATAAACACAACAACTAGTTTTTATATACTCGTGTGTGTTATACTTGTCTCACGAGTGCAACGTGTTATGTATACACACATTTAACAGTGCCTCATACAAAGGGCACAGATCCAATCAATTTTTATTTTACGTACCAACATCGCTATGGATACACATCTACATTTAACAGTGCATCATGCAAAGGGCACAGATAATTAAATCTTTATTTTACGTGCCAACATCGCTATGGATACACATCTACATTTAACAGTGCATCATGCAAAGGGCACAGATAATTAAATCTTTCTTTTACATGCCAATATCGTGTATCCATACTATTCATCTTCTGTAATCTGCACTGATGTTTTACTTTAGCGAGGGCAATATTGGCACGTTAAATAAAGATGCATTGATGGATCTGTGCCCTTTGTATGAGGCACTGTGGCATACGTGTGTAATGCGGGCGAAAGCGACCTTCCGGATGTGACGTCACGAGGAGGCGGAGCCAGGTGACGTGGGTGAAAGGTTGGGGTCCTTAAGCGGGTAAACCGGAAAGAGAAGTCAGTCGGGGTGTGAATGGAAAGGTGTGGGGCCACGCGGGCGTACGAGCCGAGGGGGCACCGTCAGAAGCGGGAGCCAACCCTGGGAACAGTAGGGAGCTACTGGGAGGTGTAAAGCTGCAGATAGAGATAGGCAGTAAGGCTGTGTGTGAGGGGCAGCGGGGTGGCTGCCAAGAGTCGCAGGAGCGACGAGAAGGCGAGACAGCACGAGGCTGTCAGAGCTGCAGCAGGAACAGCCAAGGGAGCTGTGTGAGAGTACAGCAGCGGAGCTGCTGTGGGGCTGCAAGAGCGACAAGAACAGCAGCGGGGCTGCTGATGTGGACTGGAGTGACATCGGAACCAGCACAGAGAGAATAAGAGAGACAGCCGTGTGGGAACGCAGTACGGACCGAATAAAGGACACTGAGCCAGAGATCGTGGTCAAGTCTTTTATTACACGTGTATACGTAACAGGCATCATCAGGCGATCAGGAGCTCAATCCCAGCGAAACGTTATACCCAATTGTTAAATGTTTGTGGCTTTGCTCTCCAGCACACCGGTGTGCCGAAACAACGCAAATTGTCGTGTCTGCTCACGCGACAGCTTCATTAATTTAGCCGAGTCGGGTGGAGGAGGGTCCACGACACACACTGGCGTGCGTACGTCTCCACAGTACACGCGAAGACGCTGTCCGTGAAAGCTTTTGAGGTTGTAATATCCATCGTGTGCACATGCTCACTCAGAAAGAAAACTCACATCGGTGCACTTTTAGTACAAGAATGCTGTACATAAAATGATAACTTATTGACTCTGCACAGCTGTCCTTGGAACAAAACCGTACACATATGTGTCGGTATTTTTTTTTTGCGTAATCTTGTCCTGTGTTGACATTAAATCGTAAAAATAACAATTTTCAAACGGGCTTTGAAGAGCACATGTTTCCAATCTGGTAAATCGTGCATGCAGGCTGCTTCATGGCAGAAAATGTAGAAAATCACCACCAAACAGTGGCTTTAAAAATACATTTCCCTTTAACTCCAGTGTGGGCACACACACACACACCGTTATGAAACGACTAGTCAAAGTTGACCATATGAGCGAGTAAATTAACTTGTGTATTTAACGTCGTGCTTAAATTATTCCAGGTCTGTCCGGGTCTGTAACCTGGGGAAATATTTCTGCATCCGGCACATTACATCCAGTATACCTTTCAGCAAAGTTGTGGCTGCTCGTCACATGCCTAGTCCAACAACAACCGCCATTCGCCACTAAGTGGCGGTGATTGCACCGCGGCGCTTGTGCCAGGCTACGTGCACCTTTAAGGCCACGTGAAGTGTTGAACGCCCGCTGGCAGGAGGTCACGGGTGCCATGGGTTGACTGACTTAAGATGACTGGCCGATGTACCACTCGTGTCCCCTACTGTGCCTCGTCCATTCGAGCTGCGACATGGAAAATATTCGGTGAGAAATTAGGCCCTGATGAAAAGATAAGATTCGTATGCTGATGTACATGTAACACGTGTTACACTGCTTTGCATGCAGGCGAGCTGGAAAAACAGGTACTTTGTGCTTCGGGACTTTGGTTATCAGTGCTTGCTGGAGTATTACGAGAGCGAAAGCCACTACGTCACCAACCAACCGCTTGGAATCATTTCCATGTCAAGGTTTGGAGCCGACACACGTCAATGCCAGGCTGTGTCCATGCATTGTGTACATTCACACAGTCGAGTATAGCAACATTATAAAAACACTGCTCTCGTGGACTCCAATAACCAGTTTAGTCGGTTTAAACACACAACAAGATGCGTTAACTACGGCAGATGGTGTTGATACGGTTTATTGAGAAGTGGTAAAGCTTAAATAGATGGTGATCATTCCGTGACGGCTTGATATGATTTACAAGCTGGAATTGGGTATTATCGCAGCACGTTTTCGATTTCTAGAAGACCTTGATTTTCCTGACTGCAGTTTGAAGTTAGTGACACGTCTTTAAAACAATATATCTGTCGAGTGATTCATTTCGGTATTTGGCAAACTTATTCGTTTTAGGATCATCCTGAGTTTAACACGTAGGCTTTCGCGACCAATATCATCCATAATAAAGGTTTTTTTGCGGGTTAGATCGTACTGAGATTGTAAATGTTGTGGCTTGGCTCTCCGACACACCGGTGTGCTGTACTAGTGACGAATTGGTATGTTCAGTTTACGTGACAACCCTCACTCGTTGGTTGTTTCGGGTGGTGGCGGGTCTTAACGACACATTCATATATATACGCGAAAAAACCGAGCTCAAGCATTAAGGCCCAAAACACCAAGTGTCCAACAACAGACAACACTATCAAAGTTATAATAGATAAGTCACCATTTTTCTTTAGTCCAATAAAGATACAATCTTCCTCCATCCATCACACCCTACCCCCCTATTCACCCCTGTTCACTTCGTAACACAATTGATCTTTCTATGGTTCTTGTGCAATAAGTATGGAGCGATGGCTGTGGTGTTTTCTTCCGAGCGTTCCAATAAAAGTATTAATGGTCCCTTAGGTGACGCCACAATCGGGCGCAGTTTAACGTCATAGTCAGGACAACAAAGCAAAATATTTCACAATTCACCTTTGAACCGTTTAAGGGCTTGGCGTACTTCCCCTGACATTTAACATTCTGACGTCCTCATCCTTCTTACCTCAATGTGTACGCATGCTGTGGATTAACTGTATTTTTGTCACAGGCATTTTTAAGTGAATATTTAATACGATCCAAGTGCTCTGATCCGAACATATGGATTGCAATGACCTTTATATTTGGAATCAGCGATGGGACAGACATCGATGTTGAATTCAAAATGGTGCATTCTTGTGACCTATTTCAAGAGAGATTTCAATTGTTATTATCTGTATTCTTAAATAATTTCCACCTGACTGATCAGTGCGGCATGAATTTTAATGTCAATTCATTTATTTAAAGACCTGGAAAGAGCACTTTGATACCATAATGATCTTTTTCAAGGCAGACCTAAATGAAATAAATTCGTAATTACAGCATAGGTTTTAACACTGCATTTTTTTTTTCTATTATCATTTTTATCATTTTTATTATTTTTTTTATTTATACCTACGTGACTTTAACGAAAAAACCTAAGAGTATGAATCCTTGCAGTCGCGAAAGCTTCAAATCTAGAAGCTTCAAATCTAGAAGAACATATCTGTTTAATATTCTAAGGTTTTCGGTAAAGTCACGTAGGTAAAACATTAAAATTAATAAAAGTAGAATAAAAATAAAATACAAATAATTTTTATTTTACTTTTATTAATTTTAATTTTTTACCTACGTGACTTTACCGACAACCTTAGAATATGAATCCTTGCAGTCACGAAAGCTTCAAATCTAGAATAAATATCTGTTTATGGCACACAACTTGAAAGCGCAATGAAGTAATGTATGTTTCTCAAGGACAATTATTGAAGGCAGACTGACACCAAAATACTAAAACAGAGATTTGAGCGAGAGCAAGCAGCCATGCTTTTGGAACATTTAAAAAAAAATAAACAGCATGCCGGTGTGTTGAGAGAAGAAAGTTTTCAATCGTTGCATATTATTGTAACATGTGGATTTAATTAACATACATTGACAAATAAAGATGAACAGTACACAAAGCATGTACAGATGCATCCTGAGTATTACACTGACATACATACAGAAAGAGGAAACACATAGATCAGAGAACAAAGAAATACATTTGTGGCCTTGGGCAGGACAAATCACTCACCAAAAGAATGATGGCTAAGGCCTCTGCGTTCTGTATTACCTTTTCACTGATACCTCGGCGTAGATTGCCAACGCAGAAACAATTCTCCACTGATGTATTATCTGCTGTGCTATTAATGTGCAGCGTTGAAAATATAGAAGTCAATCCGGAGCAGAACCCAAAGTGGTCGGCTGTGAAGACCATGATGCTGCACGATCCAGGGGACGCCGTGTTGTACTTCCAGGTCTACAAGCGTCAGTACTTCCTCGTTGGCAGCAGGTAAGGAGGAAACGTACTCGTAAAGATCCAACATAGCTATGAAGAAACCAGTTGTATGTGAACTAAAATAAAACTGTAAATAAGTATGCATAATGCTTCTTGGGTAGGGTTGCCACCTCTTTGGTTTTCCAGGAATGTTACATTTTTTTTGACGGAACTGTCTTTGGAAATCTGTAAGTCTTCGTGTGACGTAAAAAGTCCCAGTTTTTGCCAGTTGCATAATTATAGTTATGAGACACCACTCGAGGCAATTCCTGGGTCGTGTTTGTACATCAGAGGAGGCAACTCTATTCCTGAGGCAGCATCAACATAATTACACTTCCATTTTTTTGGCTGCAATTTTTTGGAACCTCACAGTTCACTTGTGGGTACCTCACCCATACAACGTTCGGCATCGTTAACTCTGTATGGCTGCTGGATATGCCTAACTGATTATTCCTTCTGTGGGTGAAATTATTTTTAGTCTTGATAATAATGCTATATGAAGTAGCATCAACGTTAAATTAAAAACTGGTTCTTGTGACTAAGATTCAAGTATATTGTTTAAGCACTTGCAGTGCATGCTCAAATGTAGCATCGTAAGTTAGAATACATAATGGTGAGCTTTCCACCAATCAGAGATTAGCATGTTAAAGGTAGATCGCCAAGCATCCTCCATTAACATGCTAAGGTGGTTATGTTAATCTATTACATTAACATAGCTACCTTGGCGCATTCGCCGTGTAGAAGGCTCGGCGATCTTGCATTGACTTGCTAATTTTTGCCTGGCAGCGCTCTGATTGGTGGAAACCCCACCACCGCCGCAGTCGCTGCCCACCACTTGCATTGGCATTGGCTGCTGACATTTGGGCTACGCCCATTTCAAACCTTTATAAGCAGTTGTCTTTAGAAGCTAACCCCCCTTTTCCTGAAGACGACCACTTGTGTTGCGATCGAAACGTCGATATTTTTTGTTCTTTTTTTCTGGCTATGTGGCTTTACCGAAAGACCCAAAGAATATGTATGAGGTTAACAGAAAAATAATTTTAAATGTTGGTAAGGTCAAGTAAATGAACTTTTTGTTCAACATGTATGAGAAGCTTGACAGAAAAACTATTTAAAATATTGGTAAGGTCAAGTAAATTTACTTTTTGTTCAACATGAGAAGCTTAACTTGTGACAAGCATTAGATGTTGTATCGAGTACCGTACTGCATATGTTAGTACAACTAAAGCACTTATGGACAAGCAGGTGAGATGAAGTGAGATTTGCAAAAATCAATCGTGCACTTTATATAGTAAAGAACAGGGTGGCTATTTGCTGACTGCAATAAAACACTTGGCCCCACTGTTGTGTGGCAGACGGCGTCTCCCTCAAATTCACTCTGAATAGTCGAATGGGCAGCAGGATGGCGCAGTGGTATAAGACTTGTCACTCGTAGCAAGAAGGGACCTAGGTTCAATAGCCTACTCGGGTGTTTTTTTCTGCTTGGCATTTGCACGGTCTCCCCGCGATCTCCATGAGTTTCATACGGGTTCTCCCGTTTCCCTCCCATAGCTAAAACAAAAAGGCAATACACACACACAATGTTACCGGCGTTGACCAAACATCCCAACGCTTAGAAATAACTCAATTGGAATACACGTGGCAATATCACCAGTACAGCCAACAACGTGGCAAGACCATTGTGAAAAAAATTTCTGCTTTGTGGTGCATTCACGTCGCAATCTCTGTTAGATTTACCAATCGCTCACCCAGTGAGTGGTATCTGTTGTGACATGCTTCACAGGAGGGACATTGATAAGTGGATGCAGAAACTAAAAGAGGTCCGTGCGCCGCTCCATGTAAGTGCCACAAGTCTACGCACACTACGCACAGTCGGAGGAGGGTTTGATTACGCCGAGCTAGCTGAGCGTGGCAGCTGCTCAGGTTGTGTTCAGGCTGGAGTCGTGAGTGGCGGCTTGGCTTCGGCCAATGGAGAGTCGCTGGAGAATCAATAGCAGCAAAGTTGGAAATGAAGTAACAAAAAAAACCAACACGTAATGTGTTCAGTTTTCCATGAATGAATGACAAAGTCAGAACAGGTTTCGTAAATGAGTTTTTTTTACTTTTAAGTGAATCTGAATTTCTTACGCAAAGTACGTAGCCAACCGTGCTAATCCGAGGTCCATGATGCGTGTCCTGAGAAAGAGAGATACACACGGCCTAGATATATATCTGCAAGCTAATAATCATTGTTTGTCTAAATCAGGGGCGGGGAACCTTTTTTTCTGCCAAGGGCCATTTGGATATTTATAACATCATTCGCGGGCCATACAAATTGATCAACTTAAAAATTAGCCTGCTATATTTGGTCAAACATTTAATTAACTCACCCCTAATGTGATGGCTGGAACTGCTTCTCCTTGGTAAGGAGTGTGATGTTAGCTGGTATTGATGATGTTGCTACTCGCAACGGCTTTTCCAGGTTTGCTCCGAGATTTATTGAATTTCGAGTCCCGCCTGCGGTTGCCTTGGCAGGGCCACACCAAATGATTTCGCGGGCCTTATACGGCCCACGGGCCGGACGTTCCCCACCCCTGGTCTAAATATACACAGTATACGTCTTTCAGCTTATGGAGTATTATACTATGTTAGAAAGAAAAAAAATTGCTGGGTGGAGGGAGGGACTCATGGTTACGTCCAAGGGATGTGCGGTCTTCGAGTATCAAACAATACAAATAACAATGTTCAGCTCTTTATCAATCTACTGCTGGACGAAGGCCTCTCGACACCATGTCAATCATGGTGGTCGATTGGGTTTTTGATCATTCTTCACCACGCTGGTCAGTGCAGGTTGGTGAAGGGGTACCACAAAAAATTAACCCGTAAAAACAAAGTTTTTCACTATAAATCCTTTATATGCGTGGCGGCTAGAGTCATCTCGTCCTCTGGCTTGAGATGGCTGCCACCTATGGGTCAGATGATTGCCTGCCACCATTAAGAAATTGGTAATTAAATATTTAAAAAAAATTCCTAAAAAGTGTAAAATTTTGGAAAAAAAATTTCACGAAAATTAATTGTCACGCACAACGAGTCTGTGTGCAAAATGTCAGCTCGATTGGATCACGGGAAGTGGGTTAAAAAACGACCGAAAGATTTTCACGGTCGTAGGCACGCATGCAAGTAAGCAAGTGAACTTAATATAAATGATTTAAAAATGGGCCAGTTCAGACGTCACTCGCCACACCGATGTCAGCCACAGGCAGGGAACAAACTCAGGTTACAGGGTTCAGAAGTGCTGTGCGCAAACCACTGGCACCACCTTGAGACCCCAGACTATATAAGAATTTTAAAATGGATATTCAGTCTGGCTATGGAAATGTCAAGAGTATTTGATGCCATGAAACAATGTATCAAAGATTTCAACTTCTAAAATGTACCCGTTAATTGCATGTGTTTAAACTCTGTGCATCAGCACATGTACTAAACATTTAGCACAGCTATAGCGATGTACAGGTGGCAAATTAATGATTTAGCAGTCAACATACAACTGTGTATGAATTATATAACATTCAGCACAATTATATGAATGTTGGCAGTCAGGTGCATATAGGGTAGTCATCAAATCTTTAAATGACAATAAAAACCCATCATAACACAAAAATAGCACAATCTGAAAATCCATAACTTTCAAACATATCGCAGACACGTGTACAATACAGGGTGTTCAAATAAATAGACCCGATTTGAAATCGCTATATCTCTGAAACCACGAACCGCCCATGAATGAAACTCTTACCACTTGAAAGTTCGGGGCGTAGAGTTTCAAATGATTACTGCTCGATGCCTCTCCCAGCGCACAAACAGCCCCTAGCCTCAGTCATTCGCAAGATGGTGACCCCGCAACACAAAGGGGCGTTTTGCCTTCTGCAGTTCAGCAAGACTGAATCCGTAATTGCGGTGCAGCGTGCGTTTCAACGGCGTTTTGGCATTGATCCGCCAATGTCAAAGTGCATGGTGGCACAAAAGACCGTGTTTCTGTGCCACCATTAGCGACGAATTTGGATGACCTCAAAAACAGAATCACGGCAGCGGTGAATTCAGCGAAAGAAGACACTTTGAGAGGCGTTTGGGACGAATTTAACTATCGTCTCGATGTTGTCCGTACAGCAGGTGGAGGGCACATAGAGCATTTATAAAATGGTTAGTAAAACTTGATAACTCATTTAACCGTTTGTAACTGTTTGTGTAATTGTAACATGCTGCCATCGTGAAATATACTGCTTTGAAATGGGTCCATCTTTTAAAAAATAACACCCTGTATTATAACTGCAATGCAGTTCTTCAGGAGATGTTGATGGTTTATTACAAAATGTACAAATGTAAAAATGTACACATTTGTCAACATGTTGTTTGAAACATATGGCAGTGTGACAGTAAAGCCATAACTAAAGCAAGCATGTATAGCCTTCGGTTTAAATATGACGGTTCATGAACCAGAGCAAAAATTGGTACCACTTAAGATAGCAAAACTGTATTCGTACCGATGCATTTATATGGATAATGAGAGTCAATTATGTCATAACCCACCCATTATCACATAATTCACCTTTGTTGGTCACGTAAACAATTTGGAACCACTCAACTTCTGGCACCACAGGTGGTACCAACAAGCAAAATGTCTATTCTGGGCTCATGGACAAATATGGTGGAAAAGAACTAGTTGCCAACAATCACATCGTGTAAAAACCATGCAAACATTAACAACGACGCTTTTCTCCGATTTACTTTTCACAATTATAAGCCCATACGCTACAATGAAGACACGAAGGACAACGGAATCGGCATCCTGTCTAAACCAAGCAACCAATCATTCCCCGCGTGGTCAATGGACAAGCTCAGAATTGATAAGGAGTTTGCAGCAGGCCAGCCAGAACACACCAAGTCGTCGAGCCCAATGGAAGCCAGCGCTGCTGCTGAGCAGCATACCAGCCCCGGACAGTCATGGAAGGTTTCCGACTGCTACAGGTGAGGTGATTTATGGGGTGGCGACACGGCCCAGCGGTGGAGTAGCGTGTTTACCACTGTTGTACATATATATGTTGAACTTCTTTCACACCGTACATAGCCAACTGCGCTAATAGGAGGTGCGGGGAAAAGACAACGAACTAAACACAAAAAGCAGTTCTAAATAAATTAGTTTTCAATCTAGATTCAAAAGTGCATAGCTGCCGTTGCTTCCGACTATCTGAAGGAAGAGCATTCCAGACGTCCCGCAGAAGAAGCACATCTGAAAGCGTGCGATGCAGTGACTATGTTTGTTCGATGGTTAGCCAAAATCTGCTGCAAGGATGACCGGAGTTCTCGTGATGGTTTATGCTCCTTGACGAGATAAGCAGGGTATTGTGGCTCACTTGTGGCAAGCGCTTTGTGTGTAATGAGTGCGACTCTCTAATGTATCCGTCGGCAACTGGAAGCCAATGCAGCTCGGTGGTGCACTGGACGGACACGGTCAGATCCTGCAGTACCCGTCACAACACGTCCTAAAGAATGTTGTACACGTGGCTTGCGGGGACCCTCATTCAGCAGTCATTGTTCCATCCTTTGAGTCAGGAGACACTCTTCACTTTTGATTCGAAAAAGCAAACACACAAATAATGACCAGGACCTGTAATAGATGCACGACACATGCAAATTGTTCTTTGTTTTTGTGCGCATTGTTTTATTTCCAGCCCTTTATCAGTCCACTGCTGGATGAAGGTCTCCCCCACATCGTGTTTGTCACGGGCGTTGTTTGACCAAACTGCTTTACCACGATGGGCAATGCGAGTTGGTGATGGGGGGGGGGTCGCCCAGGAGAACCGATTCAAATGTCACTTCTCGCTGACGTTAGCTTTGACCAATAATCAAACTCAGGTCGCTCGGATTCATTGCACACGAACCACATGGCTTCCGCTCCCTGTCACCATTTATACTTTTTCAGAATGGATTTGTGTTGTTGTTTACATTTAGCACTCTACAAAACAACGTGACCCACGAAGCGTGACATTTTCAAATGTACAATCGGTGATCGAATGTTGACCGCCATGATTTTGTTCATTTGTTAGGCCTTTCTTTTTTTGGGGGGCAGTGGGGGGACTCTTTTATTGGGTGAAATTGTGAACAAATCGTCTCATCAGACATTATTACATCGAATCGGCATAACCATTGGTTCGCTGCAGCTGAAAGACCCATGCTCGTGAGACTGCTAAGTCGTTAACATGCACACGCACAACGCGTTTTAAATATTGTATTTCTCTGTCCCACAGGCAGATGAAAAAGGACCAGACTGCACAGTTGATCACTGTGAAGGTCAACCGCAGTGATGTCCTTGACAACATGTCATTTTCTGAATACAATGGCAGAATATAGTAAGTTGATAGGGGCCGTCCATAAATGACGTCACGCACCTAGGGGGGGGGGTGTTGATAAATATGACGTCACATCAAAATGCGCAACTTTAAATAAATATAGACAACACGTTCTACTTAATTAAATAGACTTTTTAATAAATGTTGTCTCCTACAACATCAGAGTGCAGCGCCACATTAAATACGCACTACAATGACAATAGTTTAAAGCGATTTGAAGCATGTTTTATTTTGGGGTTGGGGGGGGGACAGAGCTTTGTGACGTCATATTTGAGGGGGTGGTCTGACCTTTTGTGACGCCGTGTGACGAGGGGGGAGTAAAAAATCGTCCAAAATCGCGTGACGTCATTTATGGACGGCCCCAATTACCTCCATAACGTCTGTCATGAGGGTTGCACTGGGGGAACCATACCCAGCTGGGAGATGAAAACCGAGATACACACAGAGACACGGAGATACACACAGAGAGACACGGCCAGCACCACGCCCGGCCGCCTTTATCTCCCCAGTGGCGATGTTTACACACCGCACCATGTACTCATTTGAGGCTGAGTCGACTTAGAGGAGGGCCGGGACAGATTCAGGTAATCGTCAATGGTGTTGGCCGTGAATTGAATCGGGTCGCCGGGTTCAGATTGCAGTGCGCTAACCCCCCCACACACAGACACGGAGATATGCACACACAGAGACACAGATTGACATCACCGTCAGTTTGTTTAACTTTTTAAACCTCGCCAAACAGGTATTGAACTGTATATCTCTGTTGTGGTGTGCGCAGCATTCTGGTAATCGGAGAGGCATCAGAAATAAAGGAACTGCACTTTGGTGATGAAATTCTGGCCGTGAATGACCTTAGACCCAGAAACGCCGGAGACATAAAGCGTTTTACATCCCAGAGCATCAAGGAGGAGGTATGACTTTTGTATCCACTCCAACTGCTATAACATTGTTATTAACGTTAAAGTTAAGCATAGTCATTGAAATTATACCTTTAAAGGCTGTAATATCATGCACATTATTATTATAATTATCTTTATTTACTGAAGAATGCCTCGCTGAGCCACCCGGCATTTGTCCAGGAGCGTCCTACATTGGGATGTTTGGTCTATGCCATGCATGATCAGATTATGTATTTATACTGGAAGACTCCTATGGGGCCGTCCATAAATGACGTCACGCACCTAGGGGGGGGGGCAGACATTTGTGACGATGTGTGACGAGGGGGGGGGTGAGATATGTGACGTCACATCAAAATGCGCAACTTTAAATAAATATACACAACACGTTCTACTTAGTTAAATATACTTTTTAATAAATGTTTTCTACAACATCAGAGTGCAGCGCCACAGTAAATACGCACTACAATGACAATAGTTTAAAGCGACTTGAAGCATGTTTTATTTGGGGGGGGGGGGCAAAAGAGTCCAAAATCGCGTGACGTCATTTATGGACGGCTTCTATGAGCTATACAGCTCTTTCTCACATGTCCAGTAGGGGCGGTTCAGAAAGTTATAACTCACATTTGTCAATAACAGTGCGGCCTTACAAACAAAAAGTATACAATAGGCGACGTTTCGGGCAATGGCCCTTCTTCACAGCACATAGAAGAGCCAGACAGGTAGCGCGTGTCCTCTCCATGTGCTGTGCAGAATGGGTTTTAGAAGTTGGGAGTGATGTGTGCATAATCAAGGCTCCCCCATAGGTTCCATAATCCATCACTAAGATGCACTTCCGTGTCTGACCATCTCGTGGCCCAAGGCTACAACGCCTGGTTATCCCCAGGCAATCTCGCCTTCCAAGAACTAAGTAGGTTATGCTGCCTAAATCGGACAAAAATTGTGTGCATTCGTGTGATACAGGCATTGGCCACATATTTGATTTTTCATTTCTTCTATCTGGCATATGGGACATCTTGTGCATTATCGTGAATTGTAATAGCATTTTCACATGTACAGTATATTGTATTGTGTCGGTTTGAACAAAATTAGCAGAAATGTCACGAATCAATTTAATCTGGGCCAACTTGTTGTTTCTTAATTTTAAACGGTGAACGTTTGTTTGTTGATTTTGCACAATGAAGGTCGCAGTTTCTGTGCGGAGAGTACCACAGGCCGTGATAATTCAGCTGAAAAGACAACGCCAAAACGATCCGTGGGACTTGAGAGTGGAGGGAGCCAAGGTGAGCGTGAGCGCATCTTTTCACTGCATCCACAGGAACAGGTGCCAAGAGCTGTGAGTGCCCTCTCATGATTACTCAGCGTTGGCCCGAAACATCAATTCTCAAGCTCACCACAGTACACAAAGCAAAGAGGGGAATACATCAAATGTATTATTAAGAGGTCAGTGCAGATGTTCACGCACTGAACTTGCTACTGTGTAAATTTTTTTAATTAATAAAAGTAAAAAAAAAATAATAAAATAAAAATCACGACGTTTCGGAGGCAACACAAGCTTCCGTCTTCAGGTGGAACCGTCACAGCACAAATAGCTGTATCAAGTGAGAGAAATTCCAAGAAAACAGTCCTTGTATATATCCTGGTTGAGGGTGGGAGGAGCCAAGGTAGGCCCTGAATATTATTTTTGTGAGGTTCGGTGCGGCTGAAGCACGCTGTTAGGAATGAATCCTTGCAGTCACGAAAGCTTCAAATCTAGAATTGCTACTGTGTGCCACCGGTAACCCAAGTTCAACTCCTGGCCGTGGCTAAAGACAGCGGCAAGTGTTATCTGCGCCGGTGCCTGGCCCCCATTCACCAACCTGCACTGACTAGTGCGGTGAAGTATGGTAAAACAACTTATATGACCAACATGAACATGGGGAGCCTTTGATCCAATTTTGATTTGAACAAGGCCGTAAATTATAATTTATTTGTGTGATCGTATCTTTGCGCGATGCAGAATATCCATGCAGTGTGCTGAGTTATCGTGTGGCTAGAGCACAACTGAAGATCACAAGTTCAACTTTTGGTCGCAGATCCACTCAGCTCTTCATTTCCCTGGGGTCAACAAAATTAGTTTCCTTCCTGTGACGTCAATAGCATCTGTAGTGCCTCTCCCCATGCCATGGAAATGTAGAATTTCCATCGCTAAATCAGTGTTGGGAAATAGAGAGGGGCAGTGCCTCATAGTTGGTTAAGCAGGAAACCACTAACTTGTTGTAACTAATCAGTTTTACATGAGCGTTGTTGTAAAATATATAATTATACAGTTCAGTGGGAATCCTATCCAATTGGTGTGGGGTACTAAGTACGAATCCGAGTCGCCTTGTTCGTCCGCACATTTACTACTTTTACGTGAGTGGCAAAGCGCGAATAAACACGGTTTATAGGAAGATATCGCCGACAATTCTGGTGACTTCCTCTTATCCTAAATTATGAAGGCTTAGATAATGGGAAGCATTTAGTGCGAAGAAAAGAGAAAGAGGAGTTTCGCTGTGCGTACAGTTGTGTATGTACTTGTGTACGTGTACGAGCACACGCACCAGCGCCCACTCACAGCACTTGCTCCTACATTCTACAAGAAAAGTTAAAATTAGCCTTTGTATCTGTGCCTTGTCGAAGACAAAATTGCGCAGTTGAGTGAAAGCTATTGCACTTACTCAATCAGTTGAGCGCCATGCGCCGGCTAGGGAGACACAGTCGTTTAATCACAGAGTACATTCAAATCGATAGAAAAGAGCAGGTGTTTGACCTGGTCCTTTCCCTGCCATTGATTGAATATAATGGGCGACAGAGCAAAGCTGCAGGGGGTCAAGAAGCGAGATTGTTCCACATTCAGTTTCCCTGCGGAGAAACTTGTCACGTTTTCTTTTTCCCCCGGACAGGTTCTGAGCATCAACCCCGATATGATCGCCGACAAGACAAAGCAAGAGGACATTTCATTTGACGGGAAGCTGGGAGATTTCTGGCAGCTCACAGAGGTCAATTTACACCCTCTTGACATCCTCAAGCCCAAGAATGAAGTGAAGGTAATTTTACTGGTAGCAAACTGGTTCGATAACTTCGATTTAAGGTTTCTGCAGCCTTGATTGAAACTCATTTTTAAACTTTATTCTGGTTCTGACAGCGTGTGGGACTTCATCACTTTTGTAGCCTTCACGCGGCACAATGAGAAATCATGACCAATGCCATCATCAACCCAGCAGCCGAACATCGATCTACAATATTCAGCTCTCCAGAGCAGCAACGCAAACCACCAGTTTTTGCCTAAGTCGCCCTCCTTTCACCAACCACTCCTAATTCGCAATTTGCCTTTGTGAACCATCGAGACCAGGTGGAAGGAGGGCAACAACTACTGTTTGGTTTTTTCGGTAGAGTCACGTAGGTAAAAATAAATAAATGAAAAAACAACTAAATCATCAACACAGCAGTCGAACATGACTTTACCGAAAAAAGTATGAATCCTTGCAGTCACGAACACTTCAAATCTAGGGCAACAACTGTCTAGTAAACATCAAATCCAATTCTAGATTTGAAGCTTTCGTGACTGCAAGGTTTCATATTCTTAGGTTTTTTCGGTAAAGTCACGTAGGTAAAAAATTTAAATTAAATTTAATAAAAGTAAAATAAAATAAAAAAAATAAAAAATCACGACGTTTCGGAGGCAACACAAGCTTTCGGCCGTGACAGTTCCACCTGAAGATGGAAGCTTGTGTTGCCTCCGAAACGTCGTAATTTTTTATTTTTATTTTATTTTACTTTTATTAATTTTAATTTTAATTTTTTACCTGCGTGACTTTACCGAAAAAACCTAAGAATATCAAATCCAATGCCAAGGTTAGCTCAACATCGGCATGTTTCCTGGGTCATGATCAAGTCCCAGAGGCAGTCATGCCCGTGTAAAGTTTAAAACGGAAAAAAACAGATTCGTGTTGACATATTTGGAAAGGGTCTTAAGTCTTTATTCAAATCGTGCATAACGTCATGGATCGCATACGCACTATGCAGTTTACACGCCAATGTTTTATTGACGTAATGTTTGTATGCAATACAGTAAAACAGCGCTAAGCCAGACACGGCTAAGATGGGATTCAGGATGAGCCGGAAAGATGAAGAAAAATGATTACATCTTAAAATAAACCGGATCATTCCAACTTATAACAACTATCGCTCTACGATTTCAGTAAACATGGCAAAGTTGGGTCACCGTTGTTGTCATTGTGGTTAGACCCAGAACCGGCCCTAGACCTTTGGGGGCCCTAAGCAAAATTTGGTTGGAGGCCCCTTTGATGTATGATTTTTTTCACCCACTAGCTAGCAGTGACTCTAGGGGGCCCTCTGCTGGCCACGGGGCCCTTTGCAATTGCAAGGGTCGCTTAGTGGCTGGGCCGGCTCTGGTTAGACCCGTTGGACAAACGTTGCCACAGCGTTTACTGGGATCTATAATTGTTTACTCGGTTATGATATACAGCTCCATGTTAATATAGCGCCCGTGAGATTCAGCCTCTTGGGATTTTTGTTTGTTTGTTTAAGAATCAGCCTCTTGTTTATTAAGTTTAAGAATCGGCCTTCCTCCTCTGCTTTGTGGTGTTGGCATTGACATGGATAAAACCGTACCGTACACGATTAAAGATTTGTAAAGCTCAATTTAACAGTGAATATTTTGTTATTTGTTATCAACTTACTGCATGTTAAGTAAATGTTGGGTTTAAATTGCTTGTAAATCTAATTTCACGGTAATGATATAGTATCTAATTAATAGCAGCATTCCGGCAGAGGTGGGACAAAGTCATTGTTATGCAAGTCCAAGTCGAGTCGCAAGTCATCAAATTCATGACTCGAGTCTGACTCGAGTCCAAGTCACATGACTCGAGTCCACATCTCATAGGTGGGACAAAGTCATTGTTATGCAAGTCCAAGTCGAGTCGCAAGTCATCAAATTGATGACTCGAGTCTGACTCGAGTCCAAGTCACATGACTCGAGTCCACACCTCTGCATTCCGGGCACTGCCATCATGATCGTCGCTCCCATAGAGTATTCTGGCTTCGAGAGGGTTTGCCATCCTGTGGTTTAAATGACTTCACTTAAGTGCTGTACACGTATAACATGCTTACCCAGTAAACAACGGCATGTGGTTGGAAACATTGGGCTAACGTTGTTCTGATGTTTCATGTTTACTGAGTAAATAGAACAGACGTGTTGAGACTGCATTTGTAATTCTATTGCATATCGCAATCTGTTCAGAAGCTAAATACCAATGTTGACGTCTGCTAACTACATTAGAGAGTTCGTGTGGTTTTGCTTGCTCCGTTAAAGGAGCGCAGATGTACAAGTAGTTCACTATATGCTCCAGAGTTGTGGTTGCAGGGTCACAGTCGCACCACTATCTCTCATTTTCCATTCATGAAGGAGATGTGCGCATCGGTCTGTTGATGTTCTGATGCAGTTGATGGTTACACCCAGTGTCTTTGAGGAGGAATGTCAAAGGGTCTCGAATGTGGTGTTTATTCTGGACGTTCGCGTTGTTCCACTCCGTTGGCCAGTGTTCTTCTGCACGTGGGTGAAATTCTAGGATGGTAACACGTGGGTGTATTCATATGAAATGCACTCTTTGCTAAAACATGTCTCTTCTTGGTTCTTTCGGTAAAGTCACGTAGAAGGAAAGTAATAAAATAATAAAAATAAAAATAAAACATAATAAAATAATTATCACGACGTGTCGGCCACAACGCAAGCAGCCGTCCTCAGGTGAAGAACATGTCTGTCGATAAGACAGAGTCTGAATGACAAGTCCTAGGCTTGGAGCGTCTATTTAAGCTGACTTTACCGAAAGAACCAAGAAGATGAATTCCTGCAGTAACGAAAGCTTTACATCGAAAACATGTCTCGTCAAATATCCAAATAAATCTCGCCGAGTCTTGGCGGGTTGGGTTTTGTTTTTTCTTCTTCTAGAAATCCCCGCTCTAAGATGTCGCACGACACGTGACAAAAACGTGTACAAATGAGAACCGGCTTTCGTGCATTATGCAAAACACCAGCATTTGCTGAAAAAATGCAGTGGTCCTATTATCTGAGGTCACTGAACATACATTTCAGCTGATGTGACCGTCATACAAAGAGAGACGACCACAATGGGATTATATCCTAGTCCCTAAATAAGTATTTTGCATGTGGAAGGATAACGGAAGTACCCAGAAAACAAACACGCGCATACTGTGTTTCCATAAACATATGAAGCTCAGCGACCTGTTTGCTTCACTGCCGGCTTCCGGCTGCCTCACAACCCTTTGTGCACGATGAATTCCAAACAAACAAACCTACCATCCCCGCTTCCAAAGCGTTGATTTACACACTGAAGCCGCTGTGCTGATGTTGTTAATGCCAGTCATGCCAACTGCGATTTTATCACTATTTTTCATGGCTTTTTGTGTTTCCCCTCCTGGCAATTTTTTTGTCAAAGCCACCACTGGAGGGACAAATTTAGTGCCATTTACTGCAAATAAAATGATGTCTGATTCGGAGGGCTTCCAGCCGTGCCAAAGATATTGTATCAGTTTACAATGATTAATAATCATCATCAGCTATGGTCAATCCGCAGCTGGATGAAGGCGTTCCCAATGCGTGTTGATCACATGGGCTTTTGATTATACTTCACCACGCTGGTCAGTGAAAATCTGTGTATTGGTAGAGACCCAGAACTGGCTCGGATATCGCTTGCCGCTGATGTATGCCGTGACTGGGAATCGAATTCGGGTAACCGGATTCATAGTGCATTGCACGAACCGCTGCACGACCACTCGTTACTATTTGTAATAAGATGTTCTGTTGCGTGTAGCAATATGTTCAGGAACTAATGCCAATATTGAGGTCTGCTAGCCACGAGAGAACTTCAGGAGAGCGTGTTTAGTTTTGCTATTAGTTTGTTGAAAGAGTGCAGACTACATGCGTTTACTGTCTGGTCCATAGTTTAGACCGCATAACCACAACAGCACTGTAGAGGTAAAGGGTATGGTGACATTTTTGACTTTAGAGGCGGTGGCAGATGCAAGGGAAGTCTAACTAGTGACTCTTTGATGTTCGTTTGGCGACTTTCTGCTTTATGAGAGTTGCTAACGCTGCTTTAAGATCCCGACGTGCTGTGTGTGTGTGTGCACGCGCAGGATCTGAAAGGAATGCTGGGCACAAAGCTGGAAGCGTGGCTCGTGCTTCATCGCGCGAGGTTCATCCGCGATCTCATGGACGCAGGGATGCGCTGAGAACTCCGCCTCGTGCATCGGTTTAGTGACGCAGTGTGCAGCATCAATACCATAGGTGCCGGCAGGACATTGCACTCCTCTGGCGTGTTGCTTCTGTTTAGATGAAATGCCAGCATTGTCTGATGAAGAGCAAGGAGTACACCACGCAAATAAGTCATATATTTCCAAATATCGCCTCTATATTTTGCAAGTTGGTCTCCTTTATGTGATATTGAGCTTCTTGTGAATAATAATCAATGTCGAAATAAAATGCCAACATGGTGAACATTCATTCTCACCATTGTCTTTGACTGGTCGCCTGTTTAAGAAAATTTGTCAAAGTTTTTGCGAAGGCACCACCTTATAAGACATTTGCACACGTAAAGCTCAAAAATAATTGCATACATTTTATGCACAGAACTTTGTTGCATTCTTAAAATGTTGCACAACATCCAATGGTAAACACTGCAATTTATTGGCTTCCATTTTGCAAGAGTAATTATAGTCAATCGTGGCCTATTGTAATAAACCTTAATGAAATATCGTAGGAAATATAGGCAAGGAGTTGGTGCCTCCCCAGGCTACGAATACCAAAAAAATACACTTTAGAGGAAGAATACAAAAGTTTAAAAACCTAACCTGGTAAAAACTGATGGCACCAGCTTGTTTTAATGAATCCTCTCCCAGGGTTTAGAGTGTAACATTCCCACCAAGTTGAATTTTGAGCTTCCATGATAACCATCAACGCCATATAAAACTAATCAAAGTATCTTTGCCTACGCAACACTTTCTTTCGTGCGTTTCAGCAAATTTGCATGTTGCAGACCAATGTGAATGGGAATTTTGCGATTTGGCACTCAACTTGTGGAAGAGCTTTCCCAGAGATTATGTATGCATCCACAATCAATTGAAGACTAAGTTAAAGCCATTTTCAGATAGCCTGTGAATAACTTAAGAGAAGTACAGCTTAGCTTTTTCGATACTGTTGCCATTTGTTGCATATGTTGTGTGTACTGTTGTTTTTATATTGTAATTAAAGTAGTCTCCAATCACTTTCTTCATGAGCACTTACCTCAAATACCCCTTTGTGCTGGCAACTCAAGATGTACTGCATGGGAAGGGTGGTATAAATGAGACATTGTGATAATGAATATGCAGATTAATTTTGCCGTTGCTGCATTCCATGTTAAATCGAGCAACAGACATACTGTTGTAAGCGACTTTATTTCAGTTTTGCTGGACAGTTTAACATTCAATTTCTTCATCGCAATCACAATAAGCACGGTTCAACAACATATAAATTTGGTCATAATGGTCTTCGAAGACATTATTTGAAAATAATGACCATGAGAAGTATTTTCAGCCTCTTTGAAATAGAATGTAAACATATACCGGTCAAAATGTCACATCATAATGCGCAGGGCACACAGTGTGCTTTACTGAATGGCAAACGAAACAGGGCTATAAGTAATGCAAGCATTCAACTAAATTAGGCTGATGGATTTCATTAATTTCTATTCTTATTATGGTTTTCTTGGCGTATGTAGATTTTGATAAACATCAACTGAGTTAATGCAGGACAATTTACGTAATTTTGTTCATGTGATAAATGTTTTTTTTAGATTGAATGTTAAATGTAAAAAAGATGCTCTGTATAGTGTGTGGACGTCCATTGGTACCAAGAATAAATAAGCAAATCTAACAAATGTTGTCATTCGTCATGACAGTAATTTACACATGCAATGAATACGTTAACAATGTACTTTCTGGGTTGAAAGTCTATCTATATATATAAAAAAAGGGAAATTTGTGATTATGTGTGTCTGTTCCAAATGTTTAGCGGACTTCCCGACATGCAACAAACTTGAAATTTGGCATGTGGGTACTTTCCAGACTGTACACCATGCAAACATTATTAAAATAGACTTTTTTTGGGGGGGGCGGCATAATGCATATATTTTGCACGGCAAGTGAGCTGTGACGTCACATCAGTCATGTGACCCGTGTGGAAATTACAAATGTGTTGCAGGTCTATGGCGTTCTTCGCGCACCATTGCTTGATGATTTCAGTCGTTTACTGCCGTACGCACCCTGAAAGTTGCGTGTGTCTGCAGCAAGCGCGTCTATGTGTACCTATGGACGCGCGCGCGTTTGTGTGTGGGTGGAGCGGTGGTGTAGTGGTTAGCGCGCTTTGCTACGAACCCGGCTACCTGAGTTCGATTCCCGCACACGGCCACCACCGGTGACGATTATTTGAATTGGTCCTGGGCTTCCCCTAGGTCGACTCAGCCTCAAACGGGAAACTGGCGTGGTGTGTGAACATTGCCACTGGGGAGACAAAGGCGGCCAGGCAAAGCCCGGGACTTGCATTCGGAGTATGTTTTAAAACTCAGAATTCGTTTTATTTTTGACTCGTAATAATGTTTTATTTTTAAATCAAGCATAATTTTAAGAAGTTTAACCATCTATGCCCATGTAGAAACATTATCCATGTAAGTTGTATTTGTCAATACGATTATGCACAATTATGCCCTACACAGCCCTAATGCAACAAGAATGTGCTTCAAATCTTTCTGAAGAACAAAACATTTGTGTAAGCATACGTCCATGTTTACACGGGGAGAGTGGTGGCTGGTGGCGATGTTAAAATATCAAAATACGGGAGGTTCGGTCTCCAGAGGTGTGGACTCGAGTCATGTGACTTGGACTCGAGTCAGACTCGAGTCATGAATTTGATGACTTGCGACTCGACTTGGACTTGCATAACAATGACTTTGTCCCACCTATGAGATGTGGACTCGAGTCATGTGACTTGGACTCGAGTCAGACTCGAGTCATGAATTTGATGACTTGCGACTCGACTTGGACTTGCATAACAATGACTTTGTCCCACCTCTGTCGGTCTCCCTAGATCACAGGGATAATGAATGCGAGTCTCCTGCCAAATTCGGGGGTTGTAAACATGCAAGGGGTTATGGCACATGAGTTAGTGCACTGTGTTATGAACCCAGCAACCCGAGTTGGATTCCAGGCCACGGCCAATATCAGTGGCAAGTAATATTTGAAACCGTCCTGCCCCCAAAACCCCCAATCACCAACCCACACCCACCAGTGTGGTGAAGTATGGCCAATCTATTTTCTTGGCTGATATGGCATGGGGAGAAATGCATCTAGTGGTGAACGAAGGATGATCAATGATAAACATGAGCGTACATGTTTAACAGCGGGGTTCTGCAAAGACAACTTACAAGTCACACACAAAGCATACTTTATCAACCATCATTACCATCATGCTGGATGAAGACCTCCCCTCGACATCCCACATGGTACTTTGACGTCACAGTCTATCTCTTGTTCATTGAGCTCATCACTCCAACTCCGCAGAAGTAATCCTCTTGGTATACTTTAACACATGTCCTCAAACGCCCTGAATTATTGTTGCCATTGCTTTGTGGGGAAAAAAACACAAGATCATATGAGCATCCATATATAAATATGTGCAACATATCTGAATATGTGCATATATCATAGCAATGGCATATATGAAACATTAATATGTACAGATTTTCGATTTAATGGAAAAGGCTAAATATAATACTTTGTATTCCAAACTCATTCATAAATACAGGCTTGTCTCGCTTAACAAGTGTTTTTTTCTATTACAATTCACTTTCACAAGCAATTTGAATTGAGATCAATTTGTTCGCAAAACGACCGTTACTTATTCAGGGCCACCGTCTCGTGTTCACATGCATTGTGGCTCTTGAAAAATTGAGGGTTTTTTTACTGACCCCTGGTCATGACCATATGCTTTGGACAACATCTTCATGTCACAATATTTCATGTTGATTAGAGTTAGATTAGAGAGCCATTCAATGGCTTGAGCAGGGCTGAGTGAATGGCTTCAGTTCTCTCGATTAATGATCTTGGGGGGAAAGCCTCAAGATACTTTTTTTTAGAAGGCTCCTGCCACGTTTCTTTTGCAGTAGGGGGCGATGTCGCGGTGTGTAACCCAAATGGAGTAATTTGCAAGTATGTGGATGTTCGGCCAATATCAATTGCATTGTATATATGTGTAGCTATGTGAGGAAACTGGAGAAATCAGAGGAAACTCATGCAGAACAGTGCGAAATACAAACTCCACACAGAAATGCACCAGTCATGAATCAAACCCAGGCCCTTTTTGCTGGAAGGGACAGGTATTGCCACTGTGGCACCCTGCCTCCGTATCACGAGATGTTCAGATGCGAATCAACATTGGCCATTGCTTTCCTGGGAAGGTTGAAGCTGGGGAGGTTCTTGCATTGGACTGGAGAAAGGAGGCGATTATTCACAACCTGGGTGCTTGCCCAGGTCCCCTTGCCATTGCTCCCTCCAGTGCAGGGCGCGTGCGACCTCCACTCACCGCCTGTGCTGCCCAAGTGCAAAGTGGCAGTTGAAGTCGTAGCGGTCGTGACAGCGGCGCCCGCACAAGTTGCACCAGAACGGGTTGTCGTGACCGTGACAGCCCATGTGAATGGTGAAGAGCACATTGTCTGGGAACCATATGCCACAGTGTGGGCACGTGTGGCCATCCACTGGGGCTCCAGGTCCTGGGCCAGGAAACCTAAGTGAGGAGTGGGAGTTTGGAAGGACTGACCTGGACACGTGGGGCACAGACAGGATGACTGCACTGCTGCTGCTGCTGCTACTGCTGCTGCTGCTGCGACTCCTCAGCGTGTTGCCTTTTATGATGATTTCCCTGTCGCTCGATGGCCTGTGCAATGATGTTGAGCACTCGCTGCCATTCTCTGCTGGCTCCATCTTGCCTGTGTATGATGAAGATGTGTGGGGCGAGCAGGATTGTGAGTGGCAACGTGGCTCTCTGTGTGTTTGATGCTGTGGTTGCTTTTCTGGGTGGGATTGATTTGGGGAATGCTGAGTAAGGCTGTACGAGGATGCAATCACGGGGCTTTTAGACAGTGCCTCCAGGTTGTGTGAATTTCTTTGTGTTTGCTTATCTTTCTTTTGCGATGCCAACTCATCAGCGTTGTATCCCTGAATGTGCTCTTCAGTGTCACTGTGAATTATTCCATAATCATTTCCATAGCCCACCTCATCAATGATCCTGCCAGTCTTCCAACAGATCACTTTCTGGCTACATTCCTCGATTCGCACTGCACGAGACCCACAATCCACTTTCAACCCCAAACCGGAGATGTGCTCCACAGACATGGATGGCTGGCCAAGCGGACGCCCGTCCAACAGATGGGCAGCAGCAGCAGCCCCACCATCTGAAATCAAACCGTCACGTCGCAGGTCAGGGGTCATGTCGCCACTGCCAAATGTCCCCACGGCGTCGGACGTGCAACTCACACTCGCCACGTTCAAAACGCTTCTGGTGCACTTAGTGCCAGCCCACTGCCCTCCGCCGTGGCCGGCGATTCGATGGCACAAGCTGATCTGCGGCGAATGGTGGGTCCTGTGGACGAACCCCACCGACGCCATCCGGCCCCGGGCTCCTCCTCCTCCCCGGAGACCCCACGGAGCCGACCCCGAAGCCTCGTGGCGACGGCGCCGGTGGTGCGACAGGTTGCTGCGGTCGCCGCAGCGGAAGGAGCAGAGGTTGCACTTGTAGGGCTTCTCCCCCGTGTGCGAGTGCGTGTGCGCCTCCAGGTGGCGCACGTACGCAGAGGCGAAGGGGCACAGCTGGCAGCGGAATGGCTTCTCTCCTGCGCGCCGCACAGCCGGGCAACGTGATTCCCTGGGGCGAGTTCTCTCATTGAGCACGTACGTTCAGCTGAGCTTTATTTTGTTAAGGGTTGAGCAACGCCTTGCTTATTGAAATTAGGGGTTTCTCTGGATCCTTGCGAGCAAAGTAAAGTATAAATTTCGATTTAAAGCTTTCGTAAATATGCTAAATTCCTCTTGATATGCAAATTATTTTGTCAAGACGCTCTTCGCCCCTCCTTTCCAGCATAAATAGTCGCTCCAAGCCTGGGGCGTGCCATTCAGACTCTGTCTACGTGACAGACCTTTTCTCCACCTGAAGACGGCTGCTTGCGTTGTGGCCGAAACGTCGTGAGAATTATTTTATCATTTCCCTTCTACGTGACTTTACCGAAAGAACCAAGAAGACAAAGTAAAGTAGTAATCCTTAACGAGCAATTGTAAATGTTGTGGATTTACTCTCCAACACACCAGTGGGCTGAAGTAGTAACTCGTTGGCGCGTTTTATACTCTTTGGTTCTTTCGGTAAAGTCACGTAGGTATAAAATAAAATAAATTAAAATGTAGATTGGCGCGTTTTGATTCTGTGACAAACCTTACTGGCTGTGTCGGGTGGTGGAGGGTTACGACACATTTATACTTACGCGATCTAACCCAGAAACCTTCATAATGAATGAGCATTATTCATTGTCATCATCAGCCATTGTCTATCCACTGCGGAGTGAAGGCCTCCCCGTGCTGTTCCACGATCCATCTCACTCCTGCACGTACACCGATCTCATTGCTCCATCGCCTCTCAGGCGATTCCCTACTTTGGCTGCGATCCCATCACTAGTCTTGTCCATCGACCATCACCCCTTTTAGCAACGTGTACTGCCCTAGCTAACGTTCCATAACTGTCAATATGATGACTGATTTTACACTTGTTCCCTGGTCCACATGTTCCTATTTCTATCAGTGGAATTCCATCGATGCGTGAACTCTAGCATTTTTTGCACACTTTCCAGATTTTGTAAAATTTTCTTTGAGCCATAGGTAATTTTCAAACATCCTTTGTTAGATCAACATTGATTACAGCGTTGATTATGAAAGCCAAAGAAAATGGTTATTATTCCCCACGAACTTTGCTTTTGTGACCAGGACAGTGATATTTTGAAATTTGCCTATTTTCAATGAGAAAACGTGGTGTGCATTTGTGTCATTCCTTCACGTAAAGTCCTGGTCACAAAAGCTAAGTTTATGGGGAATAATAGCCATTTTCTATACTTTTTAGGCATAAGCAATAAAAAACATAACACTTACTACGCAGGAATAAAAATCGTGTTACATAGTGAAATCATTTCCATGAGATTAATACTTGCTCTACAAGGTTATCCCCATTTAGTGCAAGTATTTAGGTCAATCTCTTATCGCGCTCTCTCTCTCTCGCACATTGTTACTACATATGGACAATATCCCTTGACACCTTCCAACAACCTGACCATGCTTTCTCATCACAGTATGCATATTGCAGTTAAACTTGTTGCACGAGAGAAATAGCATCCGGTACCCAGCTTTATTTTTGTGATGTTGCATTGTTGCCAATAACATCCAATACAATCAACAGCATTTGTTTAACCAGCCTGACTGCTCATGAAACCCAAAAGGTTGAAACCGGTACAGAGTTTGCTTGCTTGAGGAACTGCCGCTTGATAATGTTGATTCTAGATTTGAAGCTTTCGTGACTGCAAGGATTCATACTCTTAGGTTTTTTCGGTAAAGTCACGTAGGTAAAAAAATAATAATAAAAGAATAATAAATGAAAATAACTAAATTAAATCACGACGTTTCGGAGGCAACACAAGTCTCCGTCTTCAGGTGTATAATTTACTGTATTAAGTAAATTTAGCTGTGACGGTCCCACCTGAAGACGGAGACTTGTGTTGCCTCCGAAACGTCGTGATTTAATTTAGTTATTTTCAGCTCTCATGAAATTGTCTTTTCCGAGACCAAGGTTCTCTGCAAACCTCCCGGCTACCATCAAAGGTTTGTACACGAAGCCATACAAATATACAAACACAGACATAATTTCAACCGTGATGATGGGTACAAACTTAGTAATCATTGGAAAGATGTTATCAACCACGCAAAAAAGACTTAATCACAAATTTTTTGGACCATCTTATCTGACAGGCACTATTTTACTGTACTTTACCGAGTGTTAACATCCCCAGTTATTTTAACAGTACTCTCTTCATTGTTCAGCCAGCATTGGTATAAACATGGGCATTTTCGTTCTTTTGTCTATCATGTGTATCAGACCCCCCCCTCCCCCTCTCTCTCCATTGTGTTGGCGTGTGCAGTAATTGGCCGCTTGCGCACAAGCGCTTCCACGTCCGTCGCCCACCCTTTTGGCCTCGCCCCCCCCCGGCCCCCCCTCCCTCCCGATACGTTCCATTCATTGGCTACCATAGTCTGATGAGCTCCCCCTAAGTTTGTACCCATCATCATTTTCGTTCTTTTGTCTATCATGTGTATTAGACCTCCCCTCCTCCTCTCTGCCCATTGTGTTGGCGGGTGCAGTGGCTGGCCGCTTGCGCACAATCGCTCCATTGTGTTGGCGTGTGCAGTAATTGGCCGCTTGCGCACAAGCGCTTCCACGTCCATCGCCCACCCTTTTGGCCTCGCCCCCCCTCCCTCCCGATACGTTCCTTTCATTGGCTACCATAGTCTGATGAGCTCCCCACTCCCTCTCCCTCCCCCCTCAACTCGCTTTTAAGGGATTACATCTTGAATCATTGCCTCACTTGATACAGCTAATCTGGCTGTGACGGTCCCACCTGATGACGGAGACTTGTGTTGCCTCCGAAACGTCGTGATTTTTGTTTTTATTTTATTTTACTTTCTACGTGACTTAACGAAAAAACCTAAGAAGATGATTCCTTGCAGTCACGAAAGCTTAAAATCTAGAATTAGTTATTTTCATTTATTATTATTTTGTTATTATAATTTTTTTGCCTACGTGACTTTACCGAAAAAACCTAAGAGTTTGATAATGTTGGTCTGGTAAGCAATAGGCTGATGGACTTAATTTTTGGTGCATGGAGACAAAGCAGAGTTTTGCTTGTACAGTATACAAACGTCCGCGTATCAAGGTTGGCTACGTACGGCGCAAAATAAGTTCAACATACATACACCAACCTGTTGATATCACGCAGACCGCAATGATTTCTTTCTCGGGTCTTGTTGTTTTTGCAACCATTACACAACACCGAATGGCTAGACTGCTGACAAATCTAAATAGTGACACATGTGCAACGTCTATAAAAGGTATGGTGGTCCTGTGTGGTCCTCCGTAAATAGAGCCCTTATCCACCCAAGTCTTTATTCAGCCGGGTAATGCATATTATATACTTTCATGATGTCGGACACTCACTGAGGCATATTTGAGTTAGCTATGCTGCCATGACTGCTGTACTCTGATCTACAGCTGCGTTGTGCAATCAGTATGGGCAGTTGTCAGCTGAAGACCCTCTCTTGATGAGAGCCTCACCATTCTGGCGAATTGCCCGATGATGCTGGATGTAATTACCAGCGAAACGCCGTACTCAAAAATGGTAAATGTTGTGGATTCACTCTTCAACACACCGGTGGGCTAAAGTAGTGAACTATTTGTCTTTAGTCAACGTGACACTTTTTTGGTGATTGGCCGTGTCGGGTGGTGGAGGGTTACGACACATTTATTAATAACGCGATCTAATCCTAAAACGTTTATTATGAATAATATTGGTCGCGAAAGCCTACGTGTTAAACATGTATTTCAACATACAGTAATTAGTGATTTACTCTGGATTGAGAGAATAAACGTCGAAAATAAAGAAATGTGCACAACTCTTCACCATAACTTTCTAAAATACATTTGTTTGTCATGTAATTGATTCGTATTTGCCCAATTTTCGTTTCTCTGGGTTTTCAATACTGTAGTGATTTTCATGATGATTCTGCTCAAGACTTAAGGGTATTTATCTTTAGACTTTTTTTTGCATGTGTAGATTACACCTGCAGCACCACCCTCGCCTTCCATAGATATCCCAAACATTACCTGTTGACGTAATTGAGTGGTAAGAAGATTCATTTGTTGGAGAAAGAGTAGAGTTAAAATATTTCGAAGATAAAACTGAATCAAAATCATTAAGATATTATCTTTTATTCTGGGGCGAGGGAGTATGAGTGACAGGACGTATCCACATTAATTATGAAACATCTTGAAACGCCTCTGACAGTGTTAATTACCGGCAGCTGTGTGATGACATTTAACAAAGAAAAAAGCAACGGAATGAGCAAAGATGATTAAATTTTTGAAATGTCAACATAGACTTGGTTCGGCAAACTACTTAACCATTCGTGGAGTTCATGTACAGCCCCTGTGTCAATCGACTGTTGGATGAGTTCCTCCCCCTCCCCTCCATGCCGAGTGGGTCATGGGCGTTATTTGACCGTGCCGGTCAGTACCAATGCAGGTTTGGTGAAGGCAGGATGCATAGGCGTATAGTACAACAATGGATTTCCCTTCACTCGCCTCTGCTGACCATCACGTAACAGCCCAGAAGCCACCTTTGACAATTTGCTGTACGTCTTGGCCGCCCATCCAAACACTATACATGCCAAATCCTACTCTACGTAGGTATGAAATAAAATAAATCACGACGTTTCGGGCGCAACACAAGCGTCCGTCCTGCTTAACTTAGCTTCCGAGATGTGGCGAGATCAAATGCATTCGGGGTGATTTGGTGAAGGCACATGAGCATATAAAGTAAAAGCAATTTCCTGCTCAAATGAGCATAGCGAGATTAGTGCTCATCTCTTGTTTACACCCCAGAGGCAGTGGTGGAAATTTCGCATTTCTACAAAGGTGGCGAGTCTATCCATAGGACAGCCACTGTTGACTTCCCCACTAAAGCGTTAATCATTGTATCGATCCCGGAGAGATAATGAGCCGAGTCAAACCCCCAAACAGTATTTGAACTAGCAAACTCCAAATTACAAGTCACTCGCTCCACAGCTGATCCACCGGCGCTTACACATATATTAATGTCGGTCTAAAAACTGAAATCACTTAAAATGTTCCAGCCCTCCGAAAGACTAACAAAACTATGAAACGTTTTTCGCCGTGTGACCCGAGGCAGCTTTGGCAGAGATGCCTCCGTGCGAGACTGCAGGCCAGCGTCGTCTGCAGCCACGCGACGAGCAGGGCAACATTCTTCCTGGAAAAGGGTGGTGCTATGGCAATTATGGAATTCTTGTTTAACGTAAGGCTGCTCTGTACACGGAAACTATTTTAGAAACCATTAAGTGGGTTCTATACTTGGACGTCCAGTAAACAGCCTGTGTCTTCTCCTGACGCAAGTAGGATGTGCCCGGTAAACAACGTCTCATTGCGGCACTGGGTATGATACATTTCGTGGTTTGGATTACGAGCGCAGACTCTGAGGTTGCAGGCGGTAGCGTTCGAAATCGACAGATGCACCACCACATGCAAACTTTCAATACGGTGTCCGACATAAATGGCACCAGCACCATGGACCTGACAAGCGGCTGAAACTTGATTTTAAAAAAGCCATTTTTGGATACTTTCATAAGTGCAACACTTATTTAACGAGCTCGTGTTTGTTGTGGGAAGGTGTGCATGCCCTTTCGTGGCAGTGTTAAGTGCTGAATATTTATTTTACAAAGACAAAACAAATATGCAACATGGCTAAAAACATGATAGTGGTTAATGATTTGAACAGAAACCCTCGCCCCTCATTAAATGGAAAAGCCTATGGCGCAAACCGACAGAATGTCCTGGCTGATGCTGATTAAATGGTTAAAATGTAACCAATTTGGCAGTGTCGCAGTTTGAGGATACCAGCAACTATATACCTTTTTTTAAAGCGTGCTCCCATAACTAAATACAATGTTTATTGATATTTATTTTTCTATTGTGACATTCCATTCATTCTTCGTATATTTTTTTATTCATGAATTTCTATCGTTCTGCAAACTCTTTTCTCTTTTGATTTAGCCCGTGTGTCTACTACCGTGTTATCTACATTGAGATACAACTGTTTGCCAAGTAAGGCTTGTTCCTTGCACAATAACTTACATATTGCCCCCAATTAGTTTGACAACAGCACACAATCTGTTACCTATGGCAGAGGGTATTAGCTGATGCGTTTACAAATTTGCAATATGGAAATGAGAGCTGTGTTGTTGTTTTTTACATTTAATACGTTCATAGCTAAATCTTAAGCAAAGCATTGCAAGAAAACGATCAGATTTCCATGTCTTATTGGGTAGACAATTCCACTGCACAGTTCACAAACACTGTTTGCCTGTCTCATGCAAGATTTTCCTGTAGATTTTCACGAATTAAAATACACATTCTCCACTAGAGGGTGGGACAGATCCTTTTTGTTGTAATTAAATTATTCAATTTCGATCATCACCACCGAGACACCACCATCTTCTTCACAGGAGCCTTTTGGAGAACGATGCAGCCACCGTGACAGGAATTTTTCACAAACTAAAAGCCTTGTGCCAGCCTTCTCAGTTCTATAATAGTTTTTTACACAATTGCTGGGCACGGGCCCAAAGGCCCACATTGTCAAACAACCAGCAACAATTAACACACTATCAAAGTAGTCAGTCTTCTGCGATATTCCTGAAGGACCCTGTACTCGTTCTCTGCAGCATTGACGTGTTTGGCTTTGTCGTTGCTGTGCTCACCCACCAAGGTATTACCTCGTGAAATACCCGGGCAAAATGGCTAAATGGCACCATCCGTGTAACAAATTAAAAAAAATACAAACATAACCAATAGATAAGAGTTAACACGTTTCTTGAATTGAACGAGGTTATATTTTCTTGGGAGAGACGATGGGGAGAAATTCCAAAGTTCTGTTTCTTTCGAGGAAAAAAAGCAGAAGAAGAGAGGTCTGCTTGACGTGCGCGGTATGGTGGTTCTCAACACGGGTCGAGGAATCATTGAGTGGAGTTCACGGGAACGTTAACGATGCCAGTAGCGATAGAAGAGCGACAAGGGAGCAGCTGACTGCCGGCGAGCGAGCAACCGGAGTGAATTAGCGAGTGCTGAATCATTAAAATCAATGAACGAGCTCTCGCTCAACTCTCGATGAGCTTCACATCGCAAACGAATGACCTTATTGAGTGAACTCTGAGTTGTTTGCCCACCAAACGCTGGCAGGAATGTTATATTTGAAGAACAGATGGCAGAGGCGTAGCTAGGATATTTTGCGCCCGGGGACGAACTATAAATATGGCGCCCCCCCCCCCCCCCCGTTTAATCACATTTTCCTATTACATCGAATAAGGAATAACAATCTAAATTTTAATGAAACATTGTATTTAAAGCAAATTTATAGAAATTATATTACATGGCTCACTCAGTCACTATCGTAGACTGGTTGACAGTCTACAAAAGATTAATTTATCTTGATTACACTGTCGCAAACTGGTCAATCACGTAAGCAAAATCTGTTTTTTTTCCAATGTTTCTCTTTCAACGCTAAGAAGAGCAAGATTGCTGAGACGATCTTGTCCCATTGAAGCACGCAAATACGACAAAATAAGTTTCAATTTGCTGAACGACCGCTCACAGCTTGCAATTGAAACTGCTATTAATAAAATTTGCAGTGAAATTAGCAAATTCGGAAATATGTCGTCTCCATAAAACACAATAAAACCAATAAGATCCAAAAGGAGTTTCTGGTAGAATTTCATTCCGGTTACTGAGCAGCATGTTGCAATCTTCAATTTCTGTGAAAAAATCGTGGCCATTGATGTCGGTGTCATAGAAATTTCCAAAATCTGTGCAATTTCGACTAATTGCATCGACATCTGTGTCGGATAGAAGAGTTTTGACGTCCAGCAGAAATCCAAATTTTGTGTTCAGGTCTTTTAGTCGTAAAAACCGTGTTGACATCTCCTGTTTACATCGATAAAATACGCTCTTCATAACGCGGACAATTTCTTCTTCTGCTGAAAGTCCTGCATCTCTTGCCAGTTCTCCTGGCATCTTCCAACGTCGCCTAATTCTTCTGTCCACATCGATCCCCCAGGCTGTGCATCTTGTTTTGGCGTTTTCTACAGCAATTTGGCTCAAATCATCACGAAGCTTGACAAATTCATACTCCAAAGATTCAAGATCAGTTGCTGCTTCCTTGAAATTCATAGTAGGATCCTGTAAGCGCTTCTGAACACGATCAATTTTTCCAAGAATGACATTTCAGAAATGTAATAAAACTATGAAGTTAAAATTTAATACGCATGCCTGTAACTGTTCTGCATCACTTCTGGTTTCAGGCGTCATAGTTACGTCCTCCGATAATTTGTCTAGCAGCCCTACTAGTTCATCCAGTTCTTCATAGATAGCTTTAACAGCTTTTGATCGCGCACTCCAGCGTGTTTCAGACTCCCGCTTTACTGTGATGGGCACAGCTTTTTTAACTCTTCCCAACGAATTGTTGAAGGAGAGAAAAACAAATATATACTTTCAACTGTTCCAAAAAATGTGACGACAAGTGGATCCCTTTAGCTGAATGTACTCCTGCTAAGTTTAAGCTGTGGTTGTCACAGTTGACAAACAATGCTCTGTGATTTTTGTCACAAATTCGTTGTTGAAGGCCGGATATATTCCCAGTCATCACAGCAGCATTGTCGTAACATTGTGCTTGACAGTCGGCTAGAGGTATGTTGTCAGATTTTAGTCTCTCGACGATGACTCTTTCTAGGCTTGCTGCATCTTTTGCATTTATATCGATATAACCTAAAAATTATTCTTTGATAGTTACTTTTTTAGTTTGAAAATCCACATCCACAAATCTTATGACCTGAGAAAATGTAATTACATGACATGTAGGCTGTGTGTGGCGGGATATATAAACTTTTAGGTTGCGGTGTAGATTGTGCAGTAGTTTCAGGCTGCCACGCCCGCCGCAATAAGTTATAATGTAACGTTGTAAGCCTCATTTTGGCGCCCCTTTACCTTGGCGCCCGGGGACACATGTACCCCCCTGCCCCCCCCTAGCTACGCCTCTGACAGATGGTTAATCAAGAAAACGTCCCACGTACGAGGACGGCAGTAAGCCACCCCGTAAAACAAGCCCTAAATGTTCACAGCCTCACAACGCAGTTGGCATGCCAACACATCTCGCACTATACACTCCGTGTAATAATCGGAGGATTATGATTTTATGAAGGAAAGCTGTTTAAATTCTTACAACGCCAATCACATTTGAACCCTTTGTACACATCGCAGCATTGTATAATTTGTAAGAATGCAGAACAAATACGTTAATTTTGCAAGAGGGAAGTTGTTGGTCTATAGTCCCAACCGGCACAAACCGGTTATGGCTGTCGTGAGTGCCACATCAGCGACAGTATACACTTCATTGGCATCAAATTATCGGGCTTATTTTTTACACAGAAGATAAAAATATGCTCAGCACACTCGTTATTTTATTATCGAGTGAAAGCCATGTAAGGTAACGAGACGATTATATATTTTTCGACGCTCACAATGAGGGGTGTACACAGAACATTCGGTGAAAAAAGCCAACATTTTTTTATGGTTTCCATAGAAATGTGGTCAAGAAAAGTGCCATTTCATATAAATGCCACATAAACGCCAAAACATTGTCTGCGCCCCCCCACAACCCTAGACAATGCAATAGTTTAATGGCCTCTTGTCCCTTCTAAAGTAAACACGTGTTAACAATGTCATGGGCGAGGCACTGGAGTCAGCCTGGCGCGCTGCAGGTTCTATTAAAACGGCCGATTGTGCATCCCAGGAGATTCCGAACAATGCACTCGAAAGAGAGAGAGACCCATGTCTCTCGAGACGGTGTTCCCAGACGCAAGTCGCCGGCTAGCAACAAGCCAGCAACAAAAGAAAAAAGGGACAAACAGGGCAGGCCAGTCTGTGGCGAGGCAAGGGGAGGGGATGGGTGGTGGTGGTGGTCGGCACACACCCTGCATCTCTTCCTGTCTCTGTGGGCTTGCTCACCCGCACCGCGCTGGTTCAAACCAGTACGCGCCGGCATCTGCCCTAAATCCTCTAAAGCCCAACCAACCACCCTCCCTCCCTCCCCCCGTGATAAACCAACACTGGCCGTGTCATCCGCCTTGCGTGGGTGGCACAATGCCAAGGCCAACAACAAAGGGTACACACACACGCACCACACACTACACACGCACACACACGCACCACACACACACACGCAGGGACGTCGGTGGCTTACGATTCGCCACGTTCAGCAGAAAAGCCCTCCTCATCCTCCCCGACTGTCAAATATTCAAACCGTAAGGTGAAGTTCTGTGTGACACTGGTGGAGTTTACCACCTTGTCCTGGGTTTTTTTCATGCTGTTTTTACAGGATTTGCACTCTTTTTGAGATGGCTGTTCTTGGGGAAATCCACGGCTTCCTGGACCATTAAACATTACAATCCGTTGATAATATTCATAATAATGGGTTTTTTTGGGGGGTTAGATCGCGTAAGTATAAATGTGTCGTTAACCCGCCGCCACCCGACAGGCAATTTGGTGAGGTTTGTCGCGTAAGCAAAACTTGACAATTCGTTACTACTTGCCAGAATTGGTCGAGAAGGCCGACGTGTTAAACATTACTATCCCCTGTTTTGGGTCAGTTGCGTGTAGTTCTCCCTCTTTCCCATATGTCCCATCATTCTAGTTGTACATCTGAGGTGGCAACCCTCTACGCGGCGCAGACGACACAAGGGGTTAGAGTTGGGGTGGCACAAGAAGGCAATGCCGCCTCTTAAGGCCCCATGTGGTGTAAACATACATTCTCTCCCATTCTTGCTGCCCTTTTAGCCCATCTGGAGGCGTTTGGAGTACAGTGGCGAGATACCACAAATCCATGAATTTTACAAAATGTGTACAAAGTTCACTCGCGAAAGAGTTGTACTTCAAAATCGTTCAGCCATGCAAATGTGTTCGGCAGTAAGATGTCGAAGCTATTTAAAGAGGTAAAACAGTGCTGATGAGACGCATATTAATTATGTACTGTCCAAACTAATTATGTAAGAGATGTAACCCAAGTCTCGTGTTCAGGGCTATATGTGCCCTCCTCTGCCCTCCTCCCCTTCAGTTTAAAAATATGCCATCAAACACAGCTGCCTTCCAAATGTGAATCTTTTTTTTTTACCCAGAAAGCAAGTGGAGAATGTAATGAAAATGCTAAAGTATAAAATACAGACTTTTTTTTCATCACATCACACTATCCTCCCCAATCTCTATACTACCCCACCCACCACCAACCTCCACAAATATTAAACGATATCTGTAATATGGTCAAATATATGGCCAACTTATTATTACATCAAGGTCTACAGACGGTGGTATTTAATTTCAGCATCAGCTGCCACGTTGACAGTCTCGAGGGCCCAGTAGGGGTCGTAACGCGGCGATGGAAGGTGGGGGGGGAGGTTGCGTAATGCGTCAGTCTGGCTCAGTGCGCACAGAGTTGAACAACTGATTACAAACCAAGGCAAAAAGTCACGGCAGTGAAAGAGCGAGGCTGCAAGAACTTCCTTTTCAACAAGAGGGGGGGAAAAAATCCCCTTCAAATACTGCACAGGTATCTGTTGTCCCACAATTGAATATCGATCAGTGCAGCAGCCGTCCGCCTATCGTTCACTCAAGCTCTTTGGCCTGACATTGTCTCTACGCCTTATGAAGGGCCATTTACCGAAACGTCGCCTATTATTTATATTTCGTTTTGGGGTAGTTATTGACAAATGTGCGGAAATGTTGGTTTCAACTGTTAAAGCCGTATATGTATAAAAACTAAACATTGCTTGGAGGGCACATGCATGGAGTTGCAGTATCCCATAGCCGCTTCACTAAATACAGAGGCCCCATTGCCATGAGAGCAGAATCGCCTTTCACCAGAGACAAAATCATCCTTCACAAACCTGCACTGACCAGCGTGGTGAAGTATGGTCAAACAACCCCTCCCCCGCCCACCCCATGACCGACCGAAAAGGCATAGACCCAGTACACATGGAGCTTTGAGACCAACGTTGGGCCGAATTTGTCCCATACCTGTCAACCCCTTATCACAGAAAAATTCAGACCTTTTTGATCACCCCGTGCCCTTATTAATCTCAACGTTCATCCTACAAAGTCCCATCACAAGGGAGAAACACAAACAAATCGGTTGTTTTGTTGTTGTTGCCCGCATTGAAACGGCTGTACGCCGTATGGACCTGAAAACTCAATTTATCTGTACAAAGAATACGGGTAAACCGTATGGGTTGACAGGTACGTGGTCCAATGATTCCAACACGTGCCAACGTTGGCTCGACGTTGCATGTTTACCGGGGAGGCAGTCCTTCATCCAGCGACGGATTGAACAGGGGCTCTAAACACGAGCTATTATTTTACTTACGTGCCCAATTTTGAACATCTTGAACTGTGCAATCACGAGCACGTTTCACAATATTCTACGCGATGCTGACCTTTTTTTTGACCTCGTTCATAACGTTAGAGAAATAATAACCAGCGAGGCACCTCTCGGCGTTTATAGCGAGATAGACACGTGTCGTGTCTTTGTTAGACGCGTGTGCTGCTGTGAGTAGTGTGCGCGTACAGTTGTTAATCCAGCGTTTTAATCTCTGTGGTTTTACACGTGGGGCCGGCCCTCTTGCTGTGCGAGCGTTAGACTGCTCTGGACGATGAGTAATAGGTTGTCACTGCTAACATAATTCTTCGAGGTCTGAGATGGGGTAATGCAACGCACTTGGTTGTAGGATGTGTGATACATTTATAGATACCACGCCGATTTCTGATGACGCTTGATTTTCAACAGGTGATGAATATACTATGAAAGATATAGCTCCGTTCTCTTACAAAGAGAGTGTAGAAAAGATAAACACACACTTTGAGATTGACGTGTAGAGGCTTTTAAACAAAACCTAGATGTATTTTGTATCACTCTTGTTTGTGGGGTATCTATAAATGGATCGCCAACTTCTACATATATCCACACACAACAAATAAAATCAACATATTCGACAACAACAGTGCCCAAGGTCACTTACTTTTGTTAACAGTCAAATACGATGTCTGTTATTCGTAGCCACTCTCGACGACTACGCATGCACCACAACGAGCCCAACGTGAATTTACCCTTGAGCTGAATCACCACCACCATCACCAACCTCCCCTCATCTCCGAAGTGACCAATTCATTCAATCGCCAAGGGGGTGAATCATCACATTCACAACATTCACAATGATTTAGTACGGTGAGTGCGGGACTGGAATAATGTATTTAAATTGTCTACACTACATACTGTCTAGACTACAACCCTTCAGCTCAGTGTAGAATTCAGTTACTCTTTCTGAGATGTGTAACTGCAGTATTCGACCTCTTATTTTTATCTGCCACCTTTTTGTCAATCGACTTTCTGGATGAAGGCCCCCTCCCATGCTGTACGGGTCGTGGGGGTTATATGACCACACTTGTCACTGCCGGTTGCAGTAGGCGGGGAGCATAGGTGTGGGAGTATAGTGCACTACAACAGTGGATTTTGCTGCACGTCTCCATGCTAACAACACAGCAACCTATAACACCTTGACTTAAAGCTTTCATGACTGCAAAAATTCATATTCTTTGGGTCTTTCGGTAAAAATCACGTAGATAGGTGCCAAGAAAATAACAAAACATACATTTTTTGTTATTTTCTTTGAACATACGTGACTTTACCGAAAGACCCAAAGAATACCTATAACACCTGTTTTCGCATGGTGGTCGCTCATCCAAGCACTATCCAGGCTCCAACATGCTTAACTTCTGAGACCTGAGAAGATCAGGTGCATTCTGGCTAATTTGGTCTCGTGAGCGTCATATACAATCATATAATTACTTTGATTATAATTGTTTTACGTATCCAAAATTTGACTGCCTTGTCTGCATGAGTGGGTCAGATTTACAATGATATACATCATTGTAATACCGATCTCATTTACACTGACTTCTGCTGCCATCATGTCTTGCAATGCCAAACTAATTTTGTTCAGGGCTAGCTTGGCCCTGATCTCAGAGAGAATTAGACTGCTCAGTACTGAACTAGATCATGTAGACAAGACACTATTGAAATCACACTTAACATTGACAGAAAAAATTACTATATCTGATTATGAACATGTAGATAACGTGACTGCTTCATCAGCCGCCACAATGTCAGCTAAATGTAAAAATAACCTGATTTCCAAGTTCAACCTCCTTTCCAAGAAGAAACCAGATCCACATAAAAAAGTTAGACGTTGACAAGGTTGTTATTAATCTGAGTAATATCCCAATTTCCGATGGTCTAAAGTCGGTTTTGGCTAAAGGGTGGAACTTCGCAGTCACCCACAAACACAAACCAGTGGATGACATTATTGCCCAGGTCGATGTAGCTCTTCAGGGTTTGGGACACATCGCTGCAGACGAGACAAGATCTGAAATCGCTGCAATCCTCAAAAGCGCTAAGATACCAGCCAGCAATACCAGTAAGGATGAGCGTTTTAAGTTATCTCAATTGAAAAAGAGGGATGATATCGTCATCCTCTCAGCCGACAACAGCAATGCCATGGTCATCATGGACAAAACCGTGTACTTACTTAATGATGGTAGCTACACAAAAATTAAAAGAGATCCCACCAACAGCCTCGTTATAAAACAAACAGTATCATCACTGATTCAGCTTCATTAATTGAACAGACCAAACGCGTTTCCTTAAAACCTTCTGCCGCTCGACCACCCAGATTATATGGCTAACCAAAAATCCATAAAGAAGGTACACCCCTTCGTCCTATCGTCTCCACCATTGGCTCACCCACCTACAAACTGCCCGAGATCTGTCTGAGACCTTGCAGCCATTCACTGGTAAGACCACCCCTTCTGTTCTTAACTCAGCTCACCTGGTATCGTCAATTAAGGACATCTCACTGTCCCCAGGTGATTTACTCGTCAGTTTCGATGTAGTTTCTTTGTTCACCAAAGTTCCTGTGCCTGATACCATTGCAATCATTGAAGATTTGGTACAACAAGGATTGAATGCTGATGTACCGGCCCTGGTGAGACACTGCCTCACCAGAACATTCTACAAACAAACTGAAGGCACCCCAATGGGTTCTCCCTTATCTCCGGTTGTAGCCAATATTTACATGGAAAATTTTGAGACGGATGCCATCCAGGCATCCACTCTACGCCCGTCCTTGCGGAAGAGGTACGTGGATGACACGTTTGTCATCTGGCCACATGGCCGACCAGCTCTGAACCAATTCCTCAACCACATCAATTCCATACACCCAGCCATCAAATTCACCATGACGGTAGAAAAGGATGGCATGCTACCTTTCTTGGATGATCTAATTAAAAAGAGACCAGATGGCTCAATGAGCCATTCTGTCTACAGGAATGTATCCCAATCTGACGCCTACCTAAAACCTGATTCCCACCACCATCCATCTCAGAAGAATTCCCTCATCAAAACTCCACACCATAGAGCTCAATGTATCTCCGACCATGAACACCTAACCAGTGAACTCAAACACGTACACCAAGCTCTCAAGGCGAATGGATATTCTGACTACACAATCCGCAAAGCCATCACCCCAGCCGTGAGGAAGGAGCCATCTGAGGATCCAATCAAAACCATCACCTTGCCATACATAGCAGGGGTAACCAAAAATATTTCCTAAATCATGAACAAACACAAGATCCAGGTCCGATTTAACACAGTACATACAATTTGTGATCTAATCCCATCTGTGAAGGACAAGATTCCTGACATGCAATATCCCGGCGTCTATAAACTAAGTTGTATCTGCGGCAGCAGTTACATTGGGGAAATTAAACGACATGTCTCGGACCGTGTTCGTCAGCATAAGGCAGATTTGAAACACGGTAGGACCAATACTTGTGCCGTGGCTGATCATTTTTTTAATGCGGCTGGCTCGCACGAAATGTATTTCTCTAAGACCATGGTACTTTGCAAGCCTACTGGCTATCAACAAAGATTCGTTCATGAAGCCATCCATATATACAGACACAGACACAATTTCAACCGAGAGGATGGTTATAAACTCAGCTCTCATTGAAAAGATGTCATCAACCACTTTGGGTCATGAATTGATTTGTGAGGCTAACCCCCCTTTTCCTGATGACGACCGCTTGTGTTGCGATCGAAACGTCGTGGTGTTTGTTTTTATTTATATTTTTATTATTGAAAGAACCAATAATAAGTCTACATTATAGACTGCCAGTACGCTCACTCAGGCTAAGAACCATTGCTACAGTCTACATTACAGACTGCCAATACGCTCACCAGCTTAAAAACCAGGCTACAGTCTACATTATAGACTGCCAGTACATTCAACGAGGTTAAGAACCAGGCTACAGTTTACATTATAGACTGCCAGTATACTCACCCAGCTTGATAACCATTGCTACAGTCTACATTATAGACTACCAGTACACTCACCAAACTTAATAACCAGGCTACAGTCTACATTCTAGATTGCCACTACACTCACTCCGATTAAGAACCAGGCTACAGTCTACATTAGTGTTTTTTATTCTTTTTATTCACTTTATTTTTTATTATAATTTTTCTATCTACGTGACTTTATCGAATGAACCAAAGAATATGAATTATTTCAGGCATGAAAGTTTTAAGTCAAAATGTAATTATATATACAGCACTGCATTATAGTAGTTGCCCATTTACGGTCCCAATTATGAAATGCAAGGTACCAATTGTATGCAGAAAATAAGCAGAAATAAGCCAATTTGAATTAAGTTCAATAGGAAATATGCAGGGACCTTCATATGCAGTGGGCCGATTGCATTGTAAGCATAACAGAAAGTTACGTAAGACGAGGCCATATGAGTCACAGAAGGTTGCAAGTTCAAATTCCAGTCGGGGATTGACTCGACTTTCGTTTCTCTAGTCAATTAACTGAGTACCACTGTGCAAAGTCAGCAGTGGTCGGCCTACAGATAGACTGGTACCCTACCATATGAATGTGAATTTATTTGCCACTGGCTCATGACCGCTCACAAAGTCGAGCGGTGCCTCATTCATTTCTTATTTGAGCAGGAAAACACTTTGACGCGACTATCATTTGAGAATGATTATAATTTAGGACTAAGGGACAGGAGATAAAAAAAAGTGGCAGAGTTCTGCATCTTACTGTGAGACCGTGTGTGTAATAAAGACAAAGATCACCCATATAGCCTTGACAGACTGTTGGGGCAAGTCCCGTTAGCGCGCACATATGAAGACCGGCACAGCAAAACGAGGGGGTGGGTGCCTAACCACCACGTGGCAATGTTTACACATCATACCAGGTATTCATTTGAGGCTGAGTGGACCTAGGAGAGCTCCAGGACTGGCTCAGATAATCATGAAAGGTGTTGGCTATAAGTTGGAATCAAACTCCCCAGGTGCTTGAACGCAATGTGCTAACCGTTAGACTGCAGGCGCATACAGTGCCAGAGGTGTGGACTCGAGTCATGCGACTTGGACTCGAGTCAGACTCGAGTCATGATTTTGATGACTTCAGACTCGACTTGGGACTTGCCTCATCTTTGACTCGACTTGACTCGGGACTCGAGAGCAAAGACTTGAGACTTACTTGTGACTTGCACAACAATGACTTTGTCCCACCTCAGAGGTGTGGACTCGAGTCATGCGACTTGGACTCGAGTCAGACTCGAGTCATGATTTTGATGACTTCAGACTCGACTTGGGACTTTCCTCATCTTTGACGACTTGACTCGGGACTCGAGAGCAAAGACTTGAGAATTACTTGTGACTTGCACAACAATGACTTTGTCCCACCTCAGAGGTGTGGACTCGAGTCATGCGACTTGGACTCGAGTCAGACTCGAGTCATGATTTTGATGACTTCAGACTCGACTTGGGACTTGCCTCATCTTTGACTCGACTTGACTCGGGACTCGAGAGCAAAGACTTGAGACTTACTTGTGACTTGCATAACAATGACTTTGTCCCACCTCTGGCATACACAGACCCCCCCCACTCACCTGTGTGTGTCCTCATGTGCTCCTCCAGACGCCTGATGTCCTTGCACGTGTAGTCGCAGAATTTGCACCTCAGCCTCCCGTCCATCATCCGCTCGTAGCCGTTGAGTGGCAGCACGTAGCCATCGTCTTCCGCGCCCCTTTCCACATCGATGGGCAGAGTCGTCATGTTTTCCTGTGCAGTACGCGCAACATGGCTTAATTTCAGCTGGACCTGTACGAGTCAGCGACCGAGAAAATATTTCCATACCCAGGACAACACACCCAGTATAACCACTCCATGGCCGCAGCTACTTAGTCACGTGCCATCGATGCTCGTCTAATAGAGACCCAGACACTATTCAGTGAGAAGTCAAGCTCTGAGGACAGAGTCATCCATTACACTGTGTAACAATTTGTGTTGTTGTTCCTGGGTAGTAAGTATTATTTCCTATCTGCTTATGCCTCAAAAGAACAGAAAATTTATATTATTCCCCACAAACTTTGCTTTCGTGACCAGGACAGTGATTCATCTTCTTGGTTCTTTCGGTAAAGTCACGTAGAAGGGAAGTAATAACATAATAAAAATAAAACATAATAAAATAATTCTCACGACGTTTCAGCCGTCTTCAGGTGGAGAACAGGTCTGTCAAGTAGACAGACCTGTTCCCCACCTGAAGACGGCTGCTTGCATTGTGGCCGAAACGTCGTGAGAATTATTTTATTATGTTTAATTTGTATTATTTTATTACGTCCCTTCTACGTGACTTTACCGAAAGAACCAAGAAGATGAATCCCTGCAGTCACGAAAGCTTTAAATCGAAACAGGACAGTGATATTTTGAAATTTACCTATTTCCAATGAGAAACGGGCGAATTTGTGACTTTTCGTTCACGTAAAGTCAGAAAAAAACAACATGAATCAAAATGAACATGTATTTATATTAAATTTATATAAAAATGACTACAAAAGATTTAGACACCAAAGCGCACTACCACAGGCGGGACTGGCCACAGTGGACCGAGTTCTCTGTGGGGAGGAACAACGTCAAGTGGGAGCCACTGGTGGACCCCCGGAAGGTGCTGATGCCACCACTGCACATCAAATGGGGCCTTATGAAACAATTTGTCAGAGCTGTAGATAAGGAGTCGGTAGCCTTCAAGTACATTCAAAACTTCTTCCCTAAGCTGTCTGAGGCAAAGGTCAAAGCCGGTGTCTTTGTCAGACCACAGATAAAGATGATCCTGGAGTGCAATGAATTCCCCAAGAAGCTCACTCGTAAGGAGAAAGTGGCTTAGCACAGCTTTGTCGCAGTGGTTCGTGGCTTCCTGGGCAATCGCAAGGTCGAAAACTATGTGGAGCTGTCTTCTTGGTTCTTTCGGTAAAGTCACGTAGAAGGGAAATAATAAAATAATAAAAATTAAACATAATAAACACTAGCTGTGATGACCTCTCATTCAAAATGAACATTAATCTTAATTTTAGAACTTTCGTGACTGCAGGAATTATTATTTGTTTCTTTCGGTTAAGTCACGTCTAAAGATAAAATAATAAATTAAATTAAATAATAGAATACGACGTTTGTGTTGCAATCGAAACGTCGTATTCTATTATTTAATTTAATTTATTATTTTATCTTTAGACGTGACTTAACCGAAAGAAACAAATAATCAAAATGAACATTTCTAAATTATATATTTTTTATATTGTCAAATGCAACAACGAATAGTTGAGCACTTTGACATTTCACTGGTTCCTCTCAGAAAAGAAAGATCCGCAAGCGAGATGCCGATGTTCTGCTTAACTCCCTGCCATCATACATTCTAGTGACGTATCTTGCTGGAGCCCACTTCTCTTCAGAGTCAATATGATGTCTTTAACGTGCACATGTTCTCAAATCCATGTGTTCCTCTTTTGTTTCCCATGTCTCTTTGTGCACTTTTAAAATGTTGTGCCATGTTTTATATGCCATGTACACGAATTCAAAGCTGTCTAATTTAGGCCCAAGAATGCGTGCAACATGGAGAGGTTCAATTATTCCGTGTACGTGAATCAGATGGGCTGTTGCATCACAAAACCATGGGAGATTGTGACAGCTTGTGGAGGCCATCATCTAGCAGTAGATCGAACATGGATAACATATACGAAAGAATAATCACGGTTGCTGAGCACAGGTGCACAGGCCCAAAACACCAAGCGGCCAGTCATAAACAGCACTATTGAAGGTGTGTAAGAGTGTAATACTGGTAGGAACCTCCTGGTTACACCAGCCCACAAGGGAGTATTGTGTCCGTCCGTCCGTCGTACAGGGAGGGGCTGGGTGGGGAGGGTGGGGAGGAGCTGGGTGGGGGGCGGGAGGGGTGGGGCTGGGTGGGGAGGGGCTGGTCACCCCGTGGTGCCCTTATAAAACTCAACGTTTAACCTACTCACGCCGGCTTGTGCCTGCCCTCACAGTCGGGCATATTTGCGGAATACACCACGCCGCCGTTGACCCTGGCCATTGACCGAGCAACCCAACGTTCCTACCAGCTCCCTCCGCAGGAATGTGTTACGCTTCTTGACTAGAGCAAGGCTATGAGGAAAATAGACGATGGGAACGAATTCTAAAGTCGAGCAGTGCGAGGAATTACTCAGAAAGAGAAGTGTTGCGACTTGGAGTATGGTGAATGGAAATAGTACGGATGAGAACTAAACGCCCAGTCTCGTAGACCTCACCCCCTCGACATGTGTGGAGGAATATAATGAGTGAAGTTCACGGGAACAATAGCCATGCAGGTGTGTGCTTATATAAATTAATAAGATATACTTACTTATGTACAAAGCCCGCTGTGAGTGCTCATAGGGTGCACAATTTGTATTGCAGCATTTCATACACGTGGAGCAACACAAGATACTGATCTCCATGCAAGGGTTTCAAGGATGATCAGTTGGAATTCATTCAGAGTTAACATTTTTTTTTACCAAATTAAAATATCTCAGCACATATTTTCGAAACACTCTATAAAGCACATGATGCCATAGCTTGAACGCCCGGCGCAGAATTGTAGACCGATTGCGAAAAGTGCACAACAAAACAACCCGTTTTGAGCCAGTTTTCCTCCCTTTTTTTTTACAAATCTCTGCCACATGCGAAGTAGATTTGTGATCTTTTATGTGGGTGATTGTTGTCTTTTTTTATGTAGGTTTCTGTCGATAAAGCAATTGTTTTCATTTGTCAAGTGTGTTGGTGTGTGCCTAAACCATTAAAAGAACTAAGTTTATTTTCTTTATGTTATATTAAGATTACTTTTGGAATGCGATTGGTATCAGCTGTCACAATACACATAGCGGTATACTCTCTTCACATAGACATGTGTGATTAGCTTGATACAATCTATTATATAAAACATTTTCCAAGTACTTTAGAAGAGCATTCTAGGTAATAATTCACAATCCGTTCAGTATTTGGAGTGCTTTGGGAATACTTTATAAATTGTTTGCCTTTCAGCTGTAACACTAGTGTTGTAATTACTTATCATAGACACGTGTGTTTAGCTTGATGGAATTTATGATATCAAGTCTTGCCAAGTGCTGTGTACGAGAGCATTATGGGTAATAATTCAATATCGTTATCTTCAACCCCAGATCACCAGAAGTCCAAATTTCCATCCCTTGCAAGTTCAACACCTATGTGGCTGGCACAGCCAACGCACAGCGGAAGAAACATCGCAAAAAAAAAAGCAATGACCAGCGCGCGACCGACACTCAACAATCCCGCCTGCTCGTTTCGCAAACGCCAAAGGCCACATTGTGTGCCACCACCCCGGCCAAAACCAAAACCTCCAGCAGATGGGGGATACTTCCTGAAAACAAAAAAAAGCACTTATCAACAGGATATGATCTGCTCGATGAAGCAACGACGTAACACATATCCGAGAGCGCCGAGCGAGTTATTTCTTTCGCCGATCAAGTTAACATACTTGCAAGCGCGCGCAGAGTGCCTCCCTTGTGCAGTGAAATTTGGCCGTTAATAATTCGTGCCTCATTTGGCGTTGCTGACAATTCGCATTCATGGAAGCTCGTGTTTACCGGCCCCTTAGCCTCGAGTGCTCGGGGGGTGCTGGGGGGCCTGCCCCCCCCCCCCGAACCCTCTTGCTTAAGACTCAGCTCCCCCTTATAAACTCTTATAGTCAAATAAAATAGTACAATTGAGCATTGGAGCCTTTCCTCATACACGGAGTGAGAGCCGGGGCAGAATGCACAATAGACACGGCCAGCTGACACGTTACTCATTCATACTCTTAGTTCTTTCGGTAAAGTCACGTAGGTAAAAAAATGAAATTAAAATTAATAAAAAATAAAAATAAAATCCTTTTTGTTACCTAGGTGACTTTACCGAAAGAACTAAGAGTATGAATCCTTGCAGTCACGAAAGCATCAAATCTAGAATTACGTTACTCATTCTGTTCAGCATTTAATATTGGCCGTGTCATGGAGTTTTGTATGCCCCCCCACCACCAACCTGTAAATAAGGTTACGCAACGCGGTTCATGGGCACGCCGCTCAATCTCGGTTCTGCATTTTGTTTTGCTTGCGAGCCGACGCTTCCTTGGTAAACACCACTGGGTGACTTTGAGACGCCTCATCATTCAGCACCGGTATTATTCATCACCGGTACGTACCGTTCATTTGAAGAGAAACAAAGACACGAAACAATGGAATTCTTTGCAAACCTCTCGGGGGTCAGTGCTGGCCCTGACATTCTGCAGTTATCACAATTGGGAACATTTGTCAGGGTCAATTGCGCCAAACTCTACCTTCTAAAGTTCTAATGACATTCGCCGACCGAGTTCTCTTGCCAGACCGCAGCAGGCGCATGACCATCGCACACAATAACATTCTGTTACATAACGCGCTTGCTTGCGCACAGTTGCTTGCTTCATCGCCTAAGAGTTACGAAGACAATGAATTGTTAAAAAAGTCCGCTTTTACTTTTATAGTTAGCTATAGTAAATGGGTGCAAGATCGAAGCCAGGCTTTATATCTTCCGGTGCTATGAAATCGTCCACCTGAGTTCGATTCCCAACTACAATCTGAAATCAGACAATGTGCTTGAACTTGTTCGATTGTTTGCATTGCAGGACCCCGAGGGACAGCGACGGCTTGGGGAGGCCTTCATCCAGCAGTGGAATGATCATGTCTGATGATATCGATGATATTATTACATATGTTTCGTTTGCATTTTTGTCCATACCACCCACGTGTCCGATCTCAGAAGCTAAGCGGGGTTAAGCCTGGATGATGCTTCGATGGGGACCACCATAGACACAAACAGGTCGTCATGAGCTTGGAAAATCGTCACACAACCCAAACAGGGTCAGGGTTCACCTTCGTCCTGCAGTGGATTAACAAAGAGGGCGGTTCGTTGCACATGCAACATGTTCATGCGTAGTTCGTCTACGTGAAAATACCGCGTACAATACGCAACGCTGTTATACGTAAAGAGGGGGGGGGGTGGGAGTCTAAGAGCCCTAGTAAAATACAAAAACACATTCCAACTTGACCACTGTTAAAAGTATCGGGCTTCGGTGGAGCGAGCTGATGCCAGTGACTCTCAGACTTGCACTCACTGGGTCTAGGGCCTCGGGGTGAGGAGTTCACAGCACTGCGTGCCTACATTGCCGCTACGCTTCATTAGCCTTTATTGGCTTCACGCAATCGCACCATCTCGCTCCCCTTACTTGCAGTGCAGGCGTAAAAGCTCAATGGTGTAAATACTTTGCGTGGCCTATCTCGCACAACGTATGAGGGCACTGCCGTGTTATTGAATCGCTTTGATGCTCGGCTTTGTTATGCGTTGTGATTTTGTTTTTACCCCGTACATCCACATGTTCCTCGGGCCCATTCCCTCCTTCGGCTGTCTCCTCTCTGTTGTTAGTCTCGACTGCTGGGTGTTTTGATGAGTTCTTCTGGGCCGGATGGTGTATGGTGGGAGTCAGGCTTTAGATAGGAATCCGTGTGTGTGGCTTTCCTGGAGACGGAATGTCCCAACGAGCCATCAGGCCTCGTCTGGATCAAAACATCCAGGAATGGCAGCTTGCCATCATTTTCCACTTCCATGGTGAATTTGATGGATGGGTGTATGGAATTGATGTGGTTGAAAATTTTTCTGACTTTATGTGAACGTAAAGACACAAATTCGCCCGTTTTGTAATTGAAAATAGGTACATTTCTAAATATCACTGTCCTGGTCACAAAAGCAAAGTTTGTGGGGAATAATATCCATTTTATGTACTTTTGAGGCATAAGCAATTAGGAAATACCACTTACTACCCAGGACCAAATTTTCTTATTACACAGTGTAATAATGCCTACGATATGTAATCATTTGTTCTTTGATTTACCAGGCCAGGTGAGAGATAGAGTACTCGGCTTGCAATACAAATGTTGGGGGTCAACTTAACCCTTTATCCCTCCAGGGTCAATATCTGAATTACCACTCAGTGGAGAGTTCGACAGTGTTTGGGCCATAGGAATGTGGAATTTCCATCAATGGCTCAAGAGCTGTAAACAGGAGATTAATGCCAGCCTATGTTCAATTGAACGAGATCAACGCCGACTTGATACACATACATAACACGTGTCTAATCAAGTGTAGTGTTGCGCAAATGAGCACACTAGGGCGGTGCTCATCTCTACTGGTGGCCCTGAGCTGTGGAAATTCCACATTCCTATGACGAGACAGTCTCCATTGGGCCACCACTGCGGACAACCAGTCAACAGGACACCATCTATTGACTTGCCCACTTGTTTTAATATGCGGTCAATCTATGTGTATATATATCCTGTTAACCTTCTCCCTAATGTTGTGCAGCACATTCTGCAGTTACAGGCGTTATTTATACGCAAAAGTGTGTAACCCATCACAGATGTGGCATCCAACACCCGTGACAAAACACTGACGGCTTGTTTTCAAGCATTCATTTCTGAAGTCAAAAAAATGCATTCGAAATTCTGACCCAGAGCGATTTTAAACAACAGTTTTGTATAGCTTCCATGTTGGGTCATATATCAGCGTTGTCAGTTTGGTATGTTCAAAAAAACACGGTTAACTCAAGTAAAAACACGTTAAAAAACTATTTAAAGCTTTCGTGGCTGCAGGGATTCATCTTCTTGGTTCTTTCGGTAAAGTCACGTAGAAGGGAGATAATTATTTTATTATCGTGACTTTACCGAAAGAACAAAGAAAACGTTAAAAACCATCACCGTTTAGTTTCTCGGCGTTCATCCTTTCATATTAAAACACTTAATTACTTCAAATATAGCTGCCATTTTCTGTATAGGATAACGCAAGCAGCAATGTTGATACTGCTAATAAATGACGGCGGCCATGATGCATTGACTTTTGCATTTAGCTTTGCGCAATTGAATGTACTCTCTGTAATCTAGTCTCCGATTGGACGGGACAATCTAGCTAGGACAACACATGGGAAAACGTAACAATGGGATGGAACGTGACAGAGTGCAGGAGAAAGAGAGCTAGATGGGAAATGAGATGGCGGGTGAAGGTGTACAAGATTTGGAGGGTGCACTGGATGGAGGTGGCAAGGGACCGCATGGGTGGATGGAGGCCTTGGCCCAGAAGTGTGATCTTACGAGCTGTGAAATTAAGACTTAGTATTAGCTACTCTTTGGTTCTTTCGGTAAAGTCACGTAGGTATAAAATAAAATAAATTAAATCACGTTTCGGGCGCAACACAAGCGTCCGTCATCAGGTGGGACAACCACAGCAATTCGTTTCTTGCTTATTTTCTACCTGCGTGACTTTACCAAAAGAACCAAAGAGTATGGATCCTTGCAGTCACGAAAACTTCAAATCTAGATTAGTATTATCTCTGTAATGGCCATCAGGGGCGAATCAGTTCACCCTTGGAAAAGCGGTCGGAAGTCGCAATGAGTTTGTTGTCCTTCCCCTGCACCTCCGATTAGCGCGGTTGGCCACGTACGGTGCGCAAACAGGTCCCTGCGGGGTGGGCTGGTAGGAACGAACAAATGAATGGCTATAATAAAATGAAATGGCGGGGGTACGATACGAAGGGAGAGTTTGAGGCCTGGTTCTAGGCTTTATGCCTAGCTGTAGGCTTTAGGCCGCTGTGAGTTAATTTTTAATTTAAATGTTTTAATTAAAAACTATCTCAGGGAATCATAAGGGAATGTTACACTTGTTTAGCCAGGAAAGCCTCACTGAGTCTAAAGGTTTTTGTAGGGTCCTGCCAAGTGTTTGCAGTAGGGGGCGATGTTGCTACACCTAATCGGACATCGGACGGACGGACGATGTCCTACCAGTATAAGTTGAAAATACATAAATACCACCCACATTATACATTCGTCTATAAGCCTATTCAATCTTTGTTTACGCACACACACACAGATGTGTTTGGGGGAAAAAAACATGTCGACACGCCGTGGTACAATACAATAACACGTACAACTTGATCGTATCCACGACTGTAGGTAATGGGCTGTGTAATGCACACACTACAGGCCACTGCCACAAGAATGTGGAATTTCCACCACGGGCTGCGGGCTATCAACAGAGATGAGCACCACCCTTGCATTGCTTGCTTTGGCGTTCGTTCGAGCTTTGGCAAATGTCGTCACCACTCACGACGTGCAAACCCTCCCTGGCCCCGCCGTCGACTGACATTTGCTCGCTCAAAACAAGGGCACCCTTGCCATAAAAGCCCTTTTAATATGCTCACACGTTGGGGTAAACACGACATTAAAAAACAAATGCTTGAAGCTCCCAGCATGTCACACCACGTTAATGCAAGAATGTCAACAATTGGTAAACGCCAAAAGTTGCCATCATCATCATCGTCGTCAACAACAAATAAATAAATAAACACGCAGGAGGGCGGCGGTGGTTGTGTCGAGGCATAATTGAGGGTGGGGGCTTAGGGGCCGTCCATAAATGACGTCACGCGATTTTGCAGGATTTTTGACCCCCCCCTCTCGTCACATGGCGACACAAAAAGTCAGACCCCCCCTCAAATATGACGTCACAAAGCTTTGCCCCCCCCCCCCCCCCAAATAAATAAAACATGCTTAAAATCGCTTTAAACTACAGTACTGTATTGTGATTGTAGTGCGTATTTAATGTGGCGCTGCACTCTGATGTTGTAGGAGAACACATTTATTAAAAAAGTCTATTTAATTAAGTAGAACATGTTGTCTATATTTATTTAAAGTCGCGCATTTTGATGTGACGTCTCATTTCTCAAACCCCCCCCCCCCCTCGTCACACACCGTCACAAATGTCTGACCCCCCCCCCCCTCCTAGGTGCGTGACGTCATTTATGGAAGGCCCCTTAATCGTTGACATGGTCACATGAAATGCAGAACAACGTGTCCACGTGTGGCTTTCCTCCACTCCTTTCGCTCCTGTTTTTCTCTTCTGCCTATTCTGGCTGCAGGTCGACCCTGTCGCTCTTCTTCTGACGATGTCTCTCTCCTGTGCCCTTTCTTCTGAACATTTTTTCTCCTCCTATCGCTCCTTTTCCGAACACGTCTAAAGACGCCTGTCCCTTCTGATCACACAGCTCATAGACGTCTCTCTTCTAAAATATATATCCCGTATTTATTTGTATCTTGTGTATCACTTCTGAATCTCTATCCTGTATTTCGACAGAATACGTTTCTCAACTGAATGTACATCTCCTATTATAATTTATTTTCTAACATTTATATCTCATCTGAAAACATATATCTCCCAGCATCTCGCTCTTCCGTCTCGCCTGATTTGTTTCCCATCTCTGAATACACCCTCTCCTACTTTCAATCTCATCTCTTCAATCTCATCTTAATATATCTAACTTTTTCTGAGAATTCATCTGAGTTCATCTTTCTCAGAACATATATCTCTTCTATCCAATTCCAATGTATCTTCTGTCTCCTGATCATCTTAGGAATGCATACCTCTCATATCACTTCGCTCATTTGAATGTATCTCCTAACATATTTCTCAAATCGTACCTATCAATTTCATATTGTGTGCGAAAACATCAATTTCAATGTTATCTTACTGTCTCTTATCACTTCATCTCTCTTATAAATCATTCCCCATACATCTCTGTCTTGTCTAAATCTGTCCTCATCTCTCTCAATCTCTGTCTTGTCTGCGTCTCTCATTTCACCACGTGACCGCCTCGCCTGGATCTTTCATCCCATCACACTGCACGCTCATCAATTGGCGACGTCTCGCTTCAGCTCTGTGTTGTCTCTACCTGTCATCTCATCACTTATCTCGCGTCTAAATCTCTTCTGTCGTTTCACGAGAGTTCGTGAATTGAAAGTGGGAGGTCTTAGAAATATGGTTTTGCTCAGGGGGTTTCGGAGGTCCCCCCCCACCCCCAAAGGGGCACGTGTAAAACTGCCCGTGCAACAACAAGACTTACGGGACTGCACGGACACGCGTGGGCTTTCATCACGAGAACGGGGAACTCCCCGTAAACCCGTGTAACCACCGCCCTGCAAAGCCTCTGGGCTTCAATGCCAATACCACTCCCTTAAATCTGAACATATGATGCCATCCGAAAATGACGCGAGTCAGCGTAAATCATGCGGAGACCCGACTTTTAAACAAAACAGTAAGTATAGTACTCTGCCAAAGGTATTGTTCAATAGAAAAGCGTAATTGGCCTACTTGAGCAGTTTGTTTTCTTGCTGTGGTTGTCCCACCTGATGACGACCGCTTGTGTTGCGGTCTAAACGTCGTGATCTATTCTTTTTCTACCCACGTGACTTTACCGAAAGAACCAAAGAGTATGGATTCCTGCAGACACGAAAGCTTCAAATCAAGATTGGTAAACATCTATATTTGGAAACATTTACAGCCCCTATCTCAATCCACTGCTGGATGATGAAAGGATTTCTCGTGCCATGTCGGCTATTATGGCGGTTGTTTGACCATACTTTACCAATCTGGTCAGTGTGGGTGGGTTGATGAGGTGGGGTGGGCAGGTGGGGGGCATGGGTGATGACGTTACACGCCACTCATATTAGCAATGGCCAGGAATCGAACTTAGGTTGACAGTAAAACGCATAAGCCACTGTGCCACCACTCCACACCACACATACTTTGTAATAATGATAATAATTTTTGTTTAATTCAATCGGTTGCTATTCTTATGCATTACATCACTCGATTAATATCAAGGATCTTACTATGCGTATATGCATCGTTTCAAAGTATTAAGCATGACCAATACACGTGCAACATTTTCTGTGTGGAATAGACGTTATTTAATGGTATATATTGCGCGTAATACGTTAATGTAACCTTACCAGCTCGTGGAGGTCGCTATATTTTCTACAGTGTGAAACATTCATTTTTTTAAATCAAATCACCACACCGCATCGTTACCATTTCTCAAATCGTTTGGGGGGGGGGGGTGGTGAATTGTTCAACCCATAACGCAAACTTCTTATAAACAGGCACCACGGAATTAAAATCAATAACTTACAGTCCTACGCATTTCACCTTTTAGTTCACGACAAGCCTCACACATGCATATGCCTCTCAAAGCATATCAGAATATTCCCATCACAAATTATTGTTTGATTTAGCCCAATCATTTTGATGTGTGGACAACCAGTCTTTTTAATGCACACACAGCCGGCTCTGAGATTCACACCGTCTGAAGCTATTTTGCATGGCCACAGGTGGCAGCCAGGGTAGGAGCCACATGAGCACAGGAGTTGGCTTATTTTGCAAATGTTCAACAGAACCATTTGGGCAGTCTTTGAAAAAAATATATATCTCTCGTCGTTTTCATTTTTCATTTTCCTTGACCGTTAAAGATGGTTGTTAGAAATAAATACTTTAATCACAATCATAATATATTTGAGTTCGCAGGGGAAATATGCATAAAAATAAGGCGGTTCGATACAAACTTTCCTCTGTAAATATTTGATTTTGTATTCAAATAAAGTCATGAATGACCCCCCTTGTAAAGCAGAAATTCATTCATCTACAGAGTGGATTTTGGTGGAGGGGGGGGGGACCTTGGAAAAAAGTTGAAGAAATAAGATGTGTGAATGAATGAAAATGAAAGATGCAATGTTTTGTCTGATTCAAGACACATTTTGAATTTGAATTAAAGACATGGGCAGAGCTGATTATTCATTCACTCTCTGCCACGTGTCGCTGTGTGGCTATTTAGCACGCTTCTAACTCGGAATAATAAGGCTGGAATAATTAACGGCGCTTCTGGTCAATCCACTACTGGAAAAGGGCCTTCTCACGTCGTGGCAGTCGCGAGAGTCGTTTGACCATACTTCACCACGCTGGTCAGTGCGCATTGGTTAAGGATGTCTTGTTTAAAACAAAACCTTAAAATTGGCACAGTCACTCATAATTATCGATGTCGATGCTGCCAATTGCTCTTTAAATCACACCGCTGAGGCTAACAAAAAAAATCTATTTTGACAATAATTTGATGCAGCATCATCATTATCATACTCAGCAGCAGCCATGATCCATCCACTGCTAGTTGAAGGCGTACTAAAGTCATCACCATGCAACAGTCCATCTAGCTCCTGCACACCGGTTGCTTTCATCGCCCCAACACGAGGGTGGACATCCTCCCGGCCGGGTTTCCTCTTTTGGCTGCCACTCCGTATTCTCAGGTTTTTTCGGTAAAGTCACGTAGGTAAAAACATTAAAATTAATGAAAGTAAAATAAAACAAAACAAAATAAAATTCACGACGTGAATTTTATTTTGTTTTGTTTTATTTTACTTTCATTAATTTTAATGTTTTTACCTACGTGACTTTACCGAAAAAACCTGAGAATATGAATCATTGCTGCCACTCCGTAGTTAATCTCGACCACGGGCCGTCAAGCGATTGCGTCCTGCCCACGCCCCCGTTTCTTAGCATTCAATATCGGCTTCTTGGTTCTTTCGGTAAAGTCACGTAGAAGGGAAATAATAAAACAACAAGAATAAAACAACAAAAATAATTATCACGACGTTTCAGACAGCGTCTGAATGATTCAGACGCTGTCTTTCCGACAGAATCATTCAGACGCTGTCTTTCCGACAGACCTGTTCTTCACCTGAGGACGGCTGCTTGCGTTGTGGCCGAAACGTCGTGAGAATTATTTTATTATGTTTTATTTTTGTTGTTTTATTATTTCCCTTCTACGTGACTTTGCCGAAAGAACCAAGAAGATGAATCCCTGCAGTCACGAAAGCTTTAAATCGAAATTCAATATCGGGTTATAAAATAAACAAAGTATAACCATTTGTGTATCCACTGCTGGATGAAGGCCTCCTCGTGCAGTGTAGGTTATTGGGGGGGGGAAGCGGCGGTGTGTAATGGTCCGAGACTGGCTCAGATATTACTCATCACCAACTCAAGGTCTCTGGGCCCATATCCAAATGTACGAACCACTGTGCTACTGCTCCATGCCTTATAAGGCAACAGGGGGATTCCAACCACAGAACCATCGGATCCTGTTGACTCGTCGTTATTTTAACTTATTTCGTACCATACGTAGCTACATGGCCAACTGTGCTAATCGGAGGACTTATTAACCTGGATATTCATTTGCTTTTAATTATATCCTGTAAAATAGTTTCATTAGTTACCGATTGGCTTTTTTTTCCGAGAGAAGTGTCTCGTTACTTCCCATGGTCATCTGCTAGATTTATTTACTCAAAAGTGTGATCCGTGATGAATTGCTTCATTACTTTAAGCAGTCCAATAATCCCATCTTCAGAAGGGTGTCATCGCCCACGCTGGGAACGTGTTTTTGATATAATGCAAATTACGATGTGGTGGTGTGATGCTGTTGTGAAGGGAGTGGGTGGGCAGACAAAGGACATTTATGGCAAGATAAGTCAACTGAAGTGCGTACGTACAACCTTACTGACGTAGACCAGTTGCTGTAGTGATGTCACGAGCAGCCCTGTACAAACTGTTTATGACTTATGGTGGTTGATAACTAACCGTGTGAAGACAACAGCTGCCAATGTTATATACTCAAAGTAATCATCGTTGTTGAGAAATAAATACTTACCGTACACAATAAATAAGCAGACTTTACGTCTCCTTCACATATTTGTTTCTCCACGTAAAGAAATAAAATTATTTCTTCCACAACCCATCAGCCACACGGCCTTCTGGGAGTGCATAATTCCAGCAACATTATGGGAACCTCATTTGCCAGCAAAAATATGATAATTGTTTTTTTACCCTTCTATCTGGCAACAAAACTGACACCTTTTTACAAGGAGTCATGTTTGCATAGACCGCAATACCTGCAGTCATAATACAAATAACATACATAACTCTGATAATGTGCACTGTCCTTGAAGTTGATGGGTCCACACCCGAGACAGCTTTCCTTAGAGCCTAGTCTCACATGGGTTGGACCAGATGACGCCAAAAGGCGCACATTGTTTCATAACAAGCAAATTCTGGACCGGCTTCAACAACACAGTGTCTCATCAGCAGAGTCATGCTTCCTTTAATCAATGCTGGAGAACTGCTGACCTTACAGGCAATGACCCCCCCCCTCCCCTTACGATACTGAGTCCCAGTTCGACGCGAAATTATATCAAACATAATTCTAAATTAGCATTTGCATCATTGTGGAGAGTATACAATTACAACATATATAAGCAATGTCTCCAATGGCTGTTTTTGAGCTCCAGAATGACTGGCTGTTCTAATGGCACAACAGTTCATGGAAGGGAGACAGGCAGAGTTGGGGTTTGCTCATTGCGCTATGAACCCGACGGTCTAAGTTTGATTCGTTGTAATGGCTAACACTGCTTGTGAGTGGTATCAGAACCAGGCCTGAGACAAAGATTACCCTTATTACCTTGACAGACTGTTGGGGAAAGTGCTGTTAGCAAGCACCTATTAAGGTCTGCACGGTACACGACAGGGTGGGAGGCCAGTACCACGCCCGACTGCCTTTGTCTCCCCGGTGGCGATGTTTACACACTGCACTAGTTACTCATTGAGGCTGAGTCGACCTGGGGGATACACATGACGGGCTGAGATATTCGTCACTGGTGTTGGCCTTGAGCACTCAGCTGGCCGGATTCGTAGCGCAGCGTGGTTACCGCTGCACTATCGCTCCCCCTTCGTCACCCACACTCTGACCAGCGTAGTGAAGTATGGGATGCCTTTATGCAGCAGTGGACTGCCGAAGGGGGCTTCAGAAATAAATACATGAAATACAATTTATCAATGAAACAATACCTCGGCACATTTTCTTCTCAAGCCAATTGCACAGTTAACACTCTAACCGTGCATGAAATATCATGCACACGTTTAGAACAAGTGGAGAGTGGATAATTTCAATTCAACACAAAAAGCCATAACTCAGGAAATCTGAACTGCTGTGTGATAATTATAATATACTTACACGAAAAAGTAGCATTCACCAGCAACATTATAACAGGTGTCCCAGATGCTTTGCATGTCAAGATGACATCACCATGATTTGTGCACATTCTGCATACGGCCTTGCGATTGCCACCAACTCACAAGAGCCTAAAGAGTACGGAATTTGTGGTATTTCCATTTGGTATATTAATTGCAAATGAAGAGAAGATTGTAAAATGGGGCATCTCTGATTAAAGCTTTTAGACCATTGGCTCATCGTCAAACAATGGCCGACTCTTGATTGCATCACAGGCTCTTATCTTGTTAACTCTACTAATTGAGTTGTGCCCTATACAAACTTGAACCAAGAAGGCTTTTGTGAGAGTAGGTGGATTTATTGAATGAAAAACAGTAATAATGAAATCCATTGCGCCTATCCATGGGGAAATTATACCATAAAAATTAATATGAAACGTGTTCCAATCAAGTTCGCATGGTTTTATTCATATTTATGTATTATGTGGGGGGTTGACACGTTTTTGTTCCAAGACACCCATTCATATTCCGCAGCAGTGAAACTCAAAATATTGACGAGCTCATTGGCAAGCATTCAACTAAAACGTCCTGCCCATTGGCCTATTTATTTATTCACCCAAAACAGAGTACTGTACGTAAATACACACAGCGCGTATTAGTAATGAATATATTGCTAAAACAGCTCACGCTTAACAAATGTGCAGTGTACACTATATTTAGCAAACAAACAGGGCCCCGGTACCTTAGTGGGTACAGTATTGACATTTTTTAAAGGCATCCAATGTGCCTGGCAGGCAAAGATACACACACACACATTCTGTACCACGTGAATGCCCTCCTATTGATGATGCAGAGCTGCCTGCCAAGAACGGATCTCTTGAGCACAGGTCATTCACGTAGGACATTCAAAATGTTGTTTTACAACAGCTGTATTGAGTTTGGATTACCCTCGGCAAAAGATTTCGAAAATTTATATGGAATATATATTAGGTTTTTGTATGCCGTTTCCTGTTTTTTCTTCTCAATGTAATGGTACGGTAATGTATTCGCTCTCTTTACCGGTATCATTCGATACCAGCTGCGTGTTTTGCGTTGTTCACGTATAATTGCACAGTGTACTTGCATTATTGCGTGGCTGTTTATTTGTTATTTAAGCAGCTTGTGTGTTTGTGCTGTCGTTGGCAGGGCCATTCTGTCCAAGAAAACTCAATTCATAGCGTTCTCTCACCTGCTTAAATAAATAAATGAAGCGCGGTATTGAGATACAGAGCAGTGTACAATTACACAGACTCTACTACGCCTCACTGAGGGCAAGACACCCTCCACACTAATCATTGCAGCACTGAATGTCCTCGCAACAAAGGTGTAAATAATTATAATTTACGCAAATGTTGTCAATCCACTGCTGGATGAAGGCCTCCTCACGTCTTGGGGGCCGTCCATAAATGACGTCACGCGATTTTGGACGTCACAAAGCTCTGCCCCCCCCCCCCCCCCAAAACCATATTTCCATTTTGAAAATAAAACATGCTTCAAATCGCTTTAAACTATTGTCATTGTAGTGCGTATTTAATGTGGCGCTGCGCTTTGATGTTGTTAGAGAAAACATTAATTAAAATCTATTTAATGAAGTAGAACGTGTTGTCTATATTTATTTAAAGTTGCGCATTTTGATGTGACGTCACATTTCTCACCCCCCCCCCCCTCGTCACACATCGTCACAAATGTCTGACCCCCCTCCCCCCCAGGTGCGTGACGTCATTTATGGACGGCCCCTTGGGGCTTGTTTAACCATACTTCACCACGCTGATCAGTTGGGTTAGGGAGGCCCAGGACACGATCAGAGACATCAAGCACTACCGATGACGTGGTCCAGAATTTAACTGAGACCGTAGCATAGTGCACTCATCACTAAGCCACCGCTCCACCCCCAAGTGTTAATTATAGTAATGGGGTTTTTAAAGAGGATTATATGATTACATTCAATGTAGTTATTATCAGGCAGCTGTACTGGTTGCAGACTTGTGTTGTGAACTGTGCCAAGTAAATAACGCGATCTAACCCAAAAACCTGTATTATGAATAATATTGGTCGCGAAAGCCTACGTGTTAAACTGTGCCAAGTTGTAAGCTTCAGAATTAAATCACACGTAACATAACATCCACAAGAGTACCATTTTTTTTGAAATGTGAAGTTATCTGCCACATTTTAAAAATAATGTTCGGTATTGGCATGTTAATAGTTGAATAAAAAAAAACATTCTGTTTTATAAACATCACAATGAAAGAGTTAATCAAGTTTAACACTGAAAGTTGGACAGATCCCTTATTATACAACTCATGAACATGGGCAAACAGTGCCTCTCCTTGCTGATCTTGTAGTTGAATATTCATTAACAGAACGTTTTACATTCTTGGTTCGAGGCCACATTAATGGGCGCCATTAGCGGCAATATGGTCATTCATTGGTAGATCTCGTTTCTGAGAGGTGGCAGCCAAAAATTATCAGCGAGGAAAATGTAATTGCTGCACCCCCCGTCACCTCCAGCTCTTACTCATCCTCATCCCTAAAAATATCCCCACCAGTAACTATGTAGGGAAGAAATTAAGGTCCAGATTTAGCAACATTCGCGTAAACATAATTAGTGCGTAAACACAACGTGAATAGATGTTGGTGACTTCCTAGAAAATAATTGGGTCAGTTTTTAGGGCTCGTTGAAAACAACGGATTGTTTTTGTGTATATCCAAAGCTTCCGGCTAATTATCTGTAACGTTCCTATTAAGCTCATACTCTGCATTTCTGGTAACTATAAAGTGTGCGCACGGACGTGCACGACGTTCGAGAATTAGTGTTCCAGTAATTACACAAACGGAGCTGCGTTAGTGGGGAAAACACGCAGCGTGACCCGATGCCAAGGGACAATAGTCGGGAAAGCACTCCAGGCCACTGCAACAACAACAACAATAACAAATGATAAGACGACGGTACGTTCAAGCCCTTTGTTTAGTACACCGTTCAGCGAATGCTTCCCGACGATGCATCAAATGTGGGGGCTATTTGACCAAACTTCACGGCGGTCAATGTGGGTTGGTGAAGAGAGGCGGGGTAGTGGGGGGGGCTCAGGATCATGGGGGAGCAGCCAAACATTGGAAGGTTGGGGGCACCCCCCCCCCCCGGTGGGTTTTGGCCACATTACAGATTGCACAGTTGTTGCCCATTATTTGTTCATGCTCCCATTGATTACAGTTGCCATGATACACATATTCTTAGGTTTTTTCGGTAAAGTCACGTAGGTAAAAAAATAAAATTAATAAAAATTAGAATTAATAAAGTTGTTGCCCATTATTTGTTCATGCTCCCATTGATTACAGTTGCCTTGATACACATATTATTACGGTTTTTTCGGTAAAGTCACGTAGCTAAAAAATTATAATTAATAAAGTAAAAAAAATGAAATAAAAATCACGACGTTTCGGAGGCAACACAAGCTTCCGTCTTCAGGTGGAACCGTCACAGCACGACTGCTGTATCAAGTGAGGGAAAGCACTCCACTCACTTGATACAGCTATCGTGCTGTGACGGTTCCACCTGAAGACGGAAGCTTGTGTTGCCTCCGAAACGTCGTGATTTTTATTTTATTTTTATTTTACTTTTATTCATTTAAATTTTTTACCTACGTGACTTTACCGAAAAAACCTAAGAATATGAATCCTTGCAGTCACGAAAGCTTCAAATCTAGAGCCATGATACACGTCGCATTGGCAAACCCTATTCAACGTTCGTTTCACTTGTGTTTGAGATATGGGGACAAAAAAGACGTGTTCTTTTGTGAAACTACTGCAGCATAAGTTTATGAACATAACGAAATGTAATTCAATAAAATTAAAAAGACACATTTCTTGAGACTTTGCATTGCAAATATCCACTCATTATTTCCACTTATGACAGTCTTGGATAGTTTTTATTTATGCATTAAGTTACGTTCCTGTACCGTATACAAACATACTTTACAACTTGCGGATCCGCCGGTGATTCGCACTCTATCACTTATCCGTGACAAAAAAAAATACGGCTGCTCGCAAATAATAGGATCAATTTGCCACTCAACTCCTATCCGCAAAAAAACGCGGACAAGAGGAGTGGGATGTTTCTGGGACGCTGCATTTCTATTGTGACGCCATGAAGGAGAGTGGTGCAGTGTGTGTGTGCACAGCCGTTGGCGCTTAAGTCAATGTGCGTGTTGACCGCGTGCGCTGGCTTGCGGTAATGTGTGGCCGACTGTGTGAATGCGCGTGTTGTCCACACTCTGCACTGTTGAATACTCTGTGTGTGCGTGTATTCTGTGCGAATGATGGTGTGCGTTCTGACAAAAGGTGACCGGTTCGTGTCGCGGTTTGCCCACTGCGCAACAAACCCGGCGACCCGAGTTTGATTCCCGCTCACGGCCAACATCAGTGACGATGATCTGAACCGGTCCTGGGCCACCCGTAGGTTGACTCGGTCTCAAATGAGTACCTGTTGCGATGTGAAAACATTGGTACTGGGGGATAAAGGCAGCTGGGCGTGATGCTGGCCACCCGCCCCCTCGTGTACCATGCCGGCCTTCATAGGTGCTCGTTAACAGCTTTTGCCGCAACAGTCTGTTAAGGCTATCAGGGAGATATTTGTCCAGTTTTGTGCTGTGTGTACTGACCAGGGGTGAAAAATATTGTGGGTGTCTCTGAGCCATATCCAACAATGTTGAGGGTGTAAAGGACACCCAGGACACCCACATTGACTGCACCCCCGCTCAGGACCGGTCAAGGTCCCACTCACCATTGATGTTAGCCATGGCCGGGAATCTAACTTAGGTATCTGGGTTCATGGTGCTGTGCATTAATCACTGCACCACCGCTCCAAACCGGAACGCATGCATTCCGTCCACTGTAATACATGTAACCCAATTCTTCCTGGGAAAAAAACCCCCATGATTTTATTCTGAGTGTTCTTGCCTTGTTAAACAACAAAGGATCTGTCAGTGTACACGAAACCGCTGCGCACATATCCTTCATAAACGGAAAATGAAATACAAGGCAAAGTCGTGCGATTGTGTCCATGCAACCCAAATTATATACCACATAGTAAACTACTGTAGTCTGCACTCCTTAGAAAAAATAACAAAACTACACAAACGCCCTTCAGAAGCCCTCTCGTCGTGGATAGCAGACCTCGACAGACGCTGTCTTTCCAACAGACATGTTCTTCACCTGAGGACGGCTGCTTGCGTTGTGGCCGAAACGTCGTGAGAATTGTATTTTATTATGTTTTATTTTTATTATTTTATTATTTCCCTTCTACGTGACTTTACCGAAAGAACCAAGAAGATTGCCACTGTAATGAATGCTCATCATCATCGGCCATGATCAATCCATTGCTGGATGGAGGCTTCCCCAAGTCGTCATCATCATCTCTCACAGCATCGGGACCAATTGTTGGAATAAATGTCATGGACTTGTTCACTAAACGTTTTAAATAGATATGAAGTGCCTCTGTCATGCAGTGGGGGGACTCGGACATCCGTAGATTCAATCAAAGTTTATATTTGCCGAATGAACCTTACGTGAACTATTCAGAAAAAGGGCTTTGAGGATGAATTCTATGACAAATATGGACAAAGTTTAAAATAGCAGCACTGGATGATGATGCAATTGGTAGGGTGCCGTGTGGCCGAGTGTACCGGAAGCGATTGCTGAGATTGCTGCAGGACGTGCCTTTGGTTCACATGACGCATTGCGTTACATGGGGCTACTAAATTTGGTCAACACATTTTATTTCTGGAAAACGTGTAAAAAATTACAATTTGCATAACTACCGTGTCAACATATGCCATGCACAAACCTATAAAAAAATATTAATGTATAAATGAGCAAGTGTGTATCAATTTTGAGTACTGTACTTTATTTGCTTACACGTTGTATACATTTAATGAACAAGTCCATATTCTATTCGAGCTGCTCTATCCGACTATTTAAGCCATCGATTATTCTCCCGATTATCAGTTAGATTTCTGTAAATATCTGATGACGTGCAAAAAGTTGATGAAAGCTCTCAACTGTGTACCCACGTGTGCCGCTGGACGGCAGGTTATGGACAAGGATTGTTTACGTCATCAGTATTATCAGTTGCATCCCGCCAGGCGTGGTTTGTAGGGGGGTTTCCTGCCTTCAGTAATTGACCACAAAAGTGATTATTTATTTGTACATTTTGGTTTATTGATCGACGTAATTGACCCATTGTCCCAGCTGCACTGTGTTTTCAGCTGTTCTCATTTGCCCTTGGCTTATGTTTTAAAATGATTTGAACCTGTCTATGAAAGATTGGGTGAATTATATTGGTGCCAACACTCAAGCAAACATGCCACCGTTGGACCAACGTCACATGTTTACAGGGATATGTCCAGCCTTGGCTTAGCTAATAAAAACAAACATATGTAAATATTTATAGAATTTGGATATACTCTTATCGCTAGCACTGTGCTTAAAGAAAACAGATGACATTGGTATAGGTCCTCATTGGTTCGTGTCAATTATCTACGCTCACGCCATGCCATGAATCGCGTGTCGATGAACTGAAGTTTGATTCTAGATTTGAAGTTTTCGTGACTGCAAGGATCCATACTCTTTGGTTCTTTCGGTAAAGTCACGTAGGTGAAAATAAAAATAACTAAATTAAATCACGACGTTTCGGGCGCAACACAAGCGTCCGTCATCAGGTGAGGACAACCACAGCAAATAACAATCGCTGAACAACTGAAATTTGATTTGCAATGTAAAGGGTTAAATGTATGTATTGGGTTCGCCGAGCCCTACGGTACAAATTGTCATTGATTATTTAATCGATTCGCCAAGGGGTGACTCGTCACATCCCCGTTGATAATTAAAAGGACCAAACATGCTTCATGTTAAAGACATAAATATGGGGAAACTACATTTGACTATTTGCAAATGTCGGGTTCCAAATGAAGTGTTCAATTCGGCATATGTTCCAAATGCCGGGAACGAATTGCAGAGATGGATTGATGACTTCTGCTCAAGCACAGAAGCGAGATGGATTGTGTAATCACAGGATCGTAGAGGGATAACGGAGGCCTTCACCTAGCAGTGGATTGACCATGGCATTGTTTGACCATACTTCACCACGCTGGTCAATGCGGGTTAGTTAATTGGCTGGCGGGTGCGTGAAAACCTCGGGGCCGACCCAAGGGACACGCTGGCGGGACGATGTCGCTCGGCTGGCCTGGGAACGCCTGGGAATTCCCCAGCAAAAGTGTAGTAGTGTATAGTGTGGTAGTGTATAATGTAGTGTATAGTGTAGTAGTGTCTAGTAGTAGTCTATAGCGGTGTATAGTGATGTATAGTGATGAGTCTGTCGCCAGGGAAAGGGGGGTCTGGACCGCCACTACTCAACACCCTCGTCACCAGGACAAGCGGATTGAGAAACGGACGAACGAACCGTGGCTGAGAATCGAACTTGGACGTGGACGCACGGGCAATGAACAGCGCAGTGCGCTAACCACTGCGCCACCGCTCCGTCCACCACAAGTGTTGTTCCTACTGTGTCGGAATGTGTCAGCTCACGCCCGCGCTCAACCTCGGGGGACAAGTGTTGGAAACGTTTCGTATCCGTGACGATTTCACGTTTGATCTTCTTCGACGATTTCACGATTTGTGTTGTTGTGGTTCTAAAGACCCCCACCAGCTAATACTGACATCAGAACCCCCCCACCCTACACAATCACAGGGAGAAACCTATCGCTCACTCAACAGAGTCATTTAGCAACCAACTCAATATAATCATCAGCAACGGACGGCAGACGACTGTGGTTATCATACCTGTCACCCCCTTATCAGTGCCCTACTTATTACAGACCAATTCAGACCTTATTGGTCACCCCCGTGACCTTATAAATAGCAAAGTTCATCCTACAAAGTCCCATCACAAGGTGAAAAAACACAAACAAGCAGGCACCAAATGTTTAACTCGATTTCCCTGTACAAGAATACGGGTAAATCGTATGGGTCGATAGGTATGGGTCACCCAGAACAGACCGGTAACGACGTATAACGAAACAGCAACGCCCGATCCACAAATACGAAGGGGACATCTCCAGCGAAACCACTCCACGTGCTCCTGTCGCGGTTATCTCGGCTTGACCACCTGGATGTCGTGACATTGTAGCCGTCGCTCTGCACGTTAACACATCATCAGCCCGTATACGAAAGGAAGATGCGAATGAATATAAGATCGAGATATAGCCACGGGGGGCAGGGGGGCGGGTTGTTTGGTCATACTTCACCAATTCTAGGTCACCGCGGGTTAAGGAGTGAAGTGGGGTAAAGTTACAGGTCCACGTGTCGCATCGCTACTGATGTTAGCCGTGGGTCAGAGGGCAACAAAAGCACCGGAACCCCGACTTGACGATTATGCACGGATGACCAAAACGTTGTAACGCTGTACTGCTGTGTTAACAAAGACAAAGACCTCCACCCCCCCCCGTGTAGCCTTAACAGACTTTTGGGGCAAGTGCTGTTAGCGAGTAACGCCTATGAAAGCCGGCACGCCCGGCCGCCTTTGTCTCCCCAGTGGCGATGTACTCATTTGAGGCTGAGTCGACCTAGAGGGAATGCCCATGACCGGTTCAGATAATCCTCGCCGGTGGGAGCGGTGAGTACAGCGGTTAGCGCGCTGTGCTTACGAACCCTGTGACCCGGGTTCGATTACCACTCACTGTGTTAAAACACACACACCCGAATTGGCACGTTACAACTGAAGCACATGACCACTTCGACGCCAAATGAATGTTGAAAAATGCTGTTCTTGTTTCTTACCAAAATTGAGGAGGGGGTCCAAGACTGCTGCAGCGTTTTTTGGCCCTAAATAGGCAATCCTTTCCTTCTTTTCCCCGAGAAGCTGCTGTCTTTGCTGGCTTTGTCACACACACACACTCTCTCTGGAGCAATGTAAGGGCGAAATGGCCCTTGCTGCTAGCCACTGAGTAATCATTCTCACCCATCCCCCAGTCAACCACTCTCTTCACTGCCCAACGCTACTGGAATTTGCTGTTGATTTTTTTTGCTCAGTTTGTATGTAGGAGAGTTCCAGTCACAACACATATTTGCTTAAGTCCCTTGAACCTTAGCTCACAACTAGGCGTGTGCGTTGTGTGTGTGTCTTTTCACTCCAGTGCTGTGCCCCCCCCCCACCACTGGATGCTACTTTCATCATTTCATTGCTACAGTGCCTGTGTAAATGTTTTCCTTTCTTCGGGGTGGTCGGGATGTCTCGTGACCCCCCCCCCACATTTAATTCTCTAAAACGTATTTATTTATTTAAAAGTAAGGTTTATTTAAAACATAAATTAATGTGCAAAATTGAAAACAAATGTTAGGGGTCAATTTATTTTGGGGGTCACGAGACATCTGGACCACCCTGTAGACTCACTAAAGTTACTTACAGTGGCCTGTAGGTGACGAGACATGTACAGCGTGGTCCAGATGTCTCGTGACCCCCAAATTAATTGACCCCTAACATGTTTTCCTTTTTGCACATTAATTTATGTTAATGTCATCTACAGGCCACTGTAAGTAACTTCAGTGAGTCTACAGGATGGTCCATACCACAATAAAATGAAGAGTGAGAAGTGAGACAATTAATTTCTGAGCCTCCACTTGTCCCCCACCCAATGCATGAATGATTCATGTTTACCACTGTCTCCTCTGTAATGTACGAAGCTTATCGCTTTCACAATATTCACTCACGTGCTGAGAAGAAAGCGTGTAATATAAATGCTTCGCCCTGTATTTGGACGAGATAAGCAATACTTGCGACGTGTGCACGCAATGTACAACAACATCACTCGTGTCCACCGCACATTTCGTCACTTGTGTCCACTTGGCTCTCTGTCTTTGTGCCATAATGCTCAGGCAGTGCCACATTTGTCTGGCACCAATCTCGAATGTCGCCCTCAAGCCATTCTCTGTGAGGTCTTCTTCCTTCCATTGGACAAACCACTAGATTCCTATTTCACAATGAAGTATTTGTTTTGTTGTTCAACTATGGAGGCAACGTCACGTGTGCCCCTACAAATGTGGAGTTATTTTTAAAAATGTGTTAACCAGCTACTACTGTTGTTTTCAAATCGACATTCCGTGATGTGATTATTGCTGGAGATATTGGTTATCAGCTTATCTTGATCAACGTTACATTTAATCATTCAAACGGTTTACAAGTGTCAAACTAAATAGATTCAAATGCTTCGTTTTGACCACTAAGACAAGTGTGTGTTTTTGGTTATCTGACAACTACAATTGATGTTAAAATGCAACTTAAGAATCCGTATAGCATATGAGTGACTGCAAAAGTTAAAAAGTGTCAAGTACTCGACATATTTTCACATACAGTAGGCACCATAGGTGGGACAAAGTCATTGTTATGCAAGTCCAAGTCGAGTCGCAAGTCATCAAATTCATGACTCGAGTCTGACTCGAGTCCAAGTCACATGACTCGAGTCCACATCTCATAGGTGGGACAAAGTCATTGTTATGCAAGTCCAAGTCGAGTCGCAAGTCATCAAATTCATGACTCGAGTCTGACTCGAGTCCAAGTCACATGACTCGAGTCCACATCTCAGAGGTGGGACAAAGTCATTGTTATGCAAGTCCAAGTCGAGTCGCAAGTCATCAAATTCATGACTCGAGTCTGACTCGAGTCCAAGTCACATGACTCGAGTCCACACCTCTGGTAGGCAGACGTTGGTGAATTGCAATGGTTGCGTTTGCTTCACAGCACCTGGAGAATGTGATTTATTAAAATTCTAAGTAGGCTTTAGGCTGACTTTGCCTACATACACTCACAGAATCAACACAGCTAGTCAAACACGGCCTCACCTCCATTGAACATACCGTGGTCTTGAAAAATGTGTGTGTATGTTCAGTGTTTTCTCACCAAAGTGCACTTTAGAGGCAACACAAAAGGCCGTTGTGTAGTAATGATTTATTTTGTATTAACACTAAAATGACAGCTGTTTCAACGGTAAGAGATTACATAGCCCTTGTACAAAACTGCATTGGTTTAGCAAACGTTGGGAATGATGATACAGTCCGTAGCCTATACGGAAATTGTGTTCTACAATTATTTTTTTAACGGCGAATGTAAACATAACAAAGAAACATGTACCTTTAACGGACATTACAAAAAAATGGCATGTTATTTCAAATGTAAAATTTCAACGAATACTTTTTTTAAAAAACCCAACAAATGTTTCAACTTGGCAGTTATATATTTTTTTATGTAAACAAATATCTCCTCCCATGATTTACTTGTGGAGATTGTACACCGTGTATTTGTTCATTACTGCACCACACTGAACGATTAAGTGTTTTATTTTCAGTCGTGCAAATAACTTACGACTGTGACCGAATCTCCCAGAATGCACCCCAACCTCGTCAGTTTTCAAAAGCTAAGCAAAGGTTTGGCCTGGATAGTGCTTGGATGTAGTGACACGGTCATGCATGACAGGTTCTATAGGCCGCGGGGTTATGTGCTGACAAGCCAAGGTGTAGTGCGTAAATATACATTGTTATACTGTACTCATGTATGCTCCCTGCATTCACCAACCGATACTGTAGTGATCAGTGTGGTGACGTACGGTCAAAACAGCCCCCATAGCCTGTATGGCATGGGAAGCCCCTCATCCAGCAGTGGATTGACATGAGGGGAGTACATGTGTCAATACAATGTTCGTGCAGGTGATGCGGGAATGTAATTTGGTACAGCGTATGTGGCCCTAATGTCAGGAGACAGTGTCAATGTATTCATTTTAACAAATCATATCGGATTTTTTATTTTGATTTTAAGCTTTTGTGACTGCAGGGATTCATATTCTTGGTTCTTTTCGGTAAAGTCAAGTAGAAGGGAAATAATAAAATTATACAAATAGAAAAACAATAAAAATTATCACGACGTTTCGATTGCAACACAAGCAATCATCATCAGGTGTTAAATCCACAGCAAGAAAAACATTTTCAAACTGACTTCCATTAATTTTCTGGCTGTGGATTTCACACCTGATGATAAATGCTTGTGTTGCAGTCGAAACGTCGTGATCATTTTTATTGTTTCTTTATTTTTATTATTTTATTATTTTCGTTCTACGTGACTTTACCGAAAGAACCAAGAATATAAATCATATCGGCTTATTTTTTTAAACGAATGTTCAAACTGACTTCCGTTAACATTAATGCGTGAATGAATTATCATTTGAAATGTATTTCGGACTTTAAAAAAAAGATTATCTTCGAACATTGATCAATTATTTTTTGTTTCAATTAATTCTGGGGTTTTTGGGTAAATTTTGTAAGCGACGGATTTGAAGTGACCCCACAGGCAGAAGAAAAATAGATGATGATGTTGATAATAATAGACAAAATACAATAACTGAAAGAAGAAACAATTGCAATGTTTGATTGCCAGTGTTAAAATAAATGAAATAACCCTGTGTCCTGCCTTTTGGGCCACCCTATAGATTTAATGTTTTTAAGGGAGTGTTGTTGACAAGTGTGTTGCGTGTCTTTGTTAATTGTGCTTGTGCACCTCTTCCAACGGAATATCCACCGCCACGTTCTTTGTTAGACGGTGGCGAGATGTTAACTACCTCGCCCGGTATGCAGGAGGTCGTGGGTTCGATCCCGACCCTGACGCCTATATATTTGGAGTTTGCATGTTCTCCCTGTGGTCGCGTGGATTTTTTTTTATCCGGGCCCTCCGGTTTTTCCCTTCACGTTTATAAACACGCGTTTAGAGGATTTGGCTGCTCTAAGTGTCCACATGATAAGCCACTTCTTTTAGGTATCATTTGTGATAGTCAAGTCGCTTCTGAGAAAGAGCTATTCAGCTCATTGGGCCTTACCTGGTGAAATTTTTTTTCATTGCATTGGTTTGGCTAAAAACCATGGAGCCACATATCCTCAATGTTACGAGTCTCAGCTTGTGTTCTTTGCCCACGAATACATTTGGTACATTTTGTTCCCGCGTAATTTTACATGGACACACCGCTAACACATTTATAAAACCTCATGTTAATATTTAAAAAAAGCTATGCTGGTAGAAAACGTAATAAATATACAAAACAGTACTGTTCATTCTGAGGCTGCTTAGGAATTGGTCACTTTTGGTCAGTTTCAGATAAGGCTGGAATTCCGATGAGGGAGATAAATGAAAAAAAAAATTAACAAATATAAAAACATGTACTTGGTTCATTATTAATTGAATATGCTCATGAGCACATTCCTAAAATGTGTACACCACTAGGGGTTCGGTGGTTAGTGCAATGTGCTATGAACCCAGCAACCACAGTTTATTTCCCTGCCACGGTTAACATCAGTGGCGAGCGATATCCAAGTTACTCCTGTCCTCCTCTAACACTTCACCAACCTGCGCCGACCAGCGTGGTGAAGTATAGTCAACAATCCCTATGATTGACAAAGTGTGGGCAAGCCGTCATCCAGCAGTGGATTAACAATGGCTATTTATATATACCACTAACATTCATGTTGTTGGGAGGCAGCGCAATATCATAAGCCAGTTATTGATGGTAGTGCTTTAGAAGGCATCAATGTAATAATTATCAATGTAATCAATGTAATATAAAAACTGTAAATGTATCCAACACTTTGACTAGAGTTGGCTTATGCACATGGAATAATGATGCATAACTCAAATGTAAATTATGCTGTACCATCGTTATACGTATAAACAGTGCATTGCATTTGACAAGAGTTCACAGCAGTATACTCAGTAAACATACCGATTGGAATGGTACATTCACTCCTCATGGAAGGCTCCTGTATTCTGCGATACCGTGTTCATTTCACAAGCTATGACGACGCAAGCGTGGCTATTTGAATACTTTACACTACATGAGCAACCTTAGCATGCTATATTTCTCACTACGAAATGATATAAATACGTTCAACAAAACAGCTTATTTTTATACGTAGCCTTTCTCGACCAATGATTAATAAAACATTTTTATGGTTAGATCGTGAATGTATAATACAATTTTTTCACTATAAGCCTCCACTACCCGACATAGCCAATCAAATAAAGTTGTCTCGTGAGCAAATGTCAGAAATCACTATCTGATCTGCAGATTCGTAGTATTCTGTCTGCACATCGCGTACAGGACTTGTGGTTCAGATTACTGCATAACTTTCGGTTTGGCCAGACAACTGCCAAATAGGTGTGGGGTCAAAGCATGCCAGTTTATGGATAACATTTGTAACAAAGTTTGTTACACGTAAAAAGGTAGTCTTTAACCAAAATGCAGAGGCAATCACTGTCATTACGTGAGTCGTTTGGAAATACCCTAACCTGACCGTGGTCTATTTTGATTTGGTTCACTTGGTGTGTTGCTAAGTGAATTGCTAGAATTTTATTGTGGTATTTTATTTGGCATCATTGTTAATGTAACAGTTATTTACTGCTCCAGTCAGAACAAAATATTCTGCCAGTTGCCTATATTGTATTCAGACTATTATAGTTATTTATAAATACTGAGGGTCAAATCTCAGACTTCCAGACACATCTGGTAGGCCAAACATTAATCCACACCCAAATGTTGTTATTGAAAAAGGCCCTTGAGATAACAGAAGTGACTGAGCATGCTGAAATCAGAAATGGTTGAAAGAAACTTCCCTCTTGCACCCGATTAGTGCAGCTAAGATGCTTGTAGTGATAGGTGTCATTACGGGCTATTTGGAAGTGGTAGGCCTCATATGGCTGTAATCCTCATATGGCTCTTTTACAAGTTCCACGTATGGTTGAAATAGTCATTGCCACTACGTCTGTGGTCACTCACTTTCCTTTCTTGCTATGAGACTGTTGATGAGGGTGCCATCTTTCCCTTCTATAGGACATGGAATTCTTAATCTCTTGTGACTTCCTATAGCCCAATATGTAATACATGATTAAAAGGCAGTCGCCACCAAATCTGTAGTCACTCCCTGCTCTTATGAACCAATACCAATATATACCAATACCCGCCACCACGGCACCTGTGCCAGGTCAGGTGCACTTTGAGGCCACGTGAAGTGTCGAAGGCTCGCTGACAGGTCACGAGTCAGACCCAGGTGACATGGGCTGACTGAGACGATTGGCAGATGCACCAACTGTGCCCCCTACTTTGCCAACTTGCTTAATTTTATCCGCCCGGTGCTCCGCTCGTTGTTGTGAGCGTCACTCCTCTGCCCTCCGTTGTTGCTGGAGGGTGACTGTCTCCAACTGACCAGTAGCGTCCTTCACGAGCCTCCTGCATAGAGGCCGATCTTGACACCGCTGGTACCAGTCTTCGGCAAGTCCACTCAGCTCCACATCCTCCCGTACCGCATCAGTACATCTCTTCTCCAGCCCGTGTCATGCCCGTTTATCCTACTCTATCCGGAAAAAACAGAACCTGCTTGGGCATCCTGTGGTTAGGCATCCATGCTACATGACCCTGCCATGGACATCACATAGGTGGTATATATGTACATTTCTGGAAAAGCCACATATGGCTCCACCTAAACCAGGGGTCGGCAACCTACGGCTCCGGAGCCGCATGCGGCTCTTTACGGGCTGCTTCTTGACGATATGTACGTATGTACAGTATGTACTCAGATGCATTGCGGCTCTTGAAATACTGAATTTTGTACCGAATTGGAAAGAAATGGCTCTTCTTGTTATTTTGGTTGCCGACCCCTGACCTAAACAAATACATCAAGTTGCCAGAAAGAGGCAGTTGACATTTTGAATAAAGGATTGAGCAGTTAAACAAATAATACTGATACAGGCACTATAAACTTTGAAATGTAACATCAGAGGCCGCCAATCAAGACCCATTCCATGCCAGCCAGCCAATCAGTTTGTAACAGTACAGGGTAGCTGGCATCAGCAGGAGGGATTGACGCGGCGAGAGATGAACCGACAAAGGGATTGTGGAAAGACGAAAGAGAGTCCAGAGGAACGTAGAGGATTGTGGGACGGACAGAGTTTGCATGATGGACAGAGGAATGTCGGGAAGAACAAAAGAAACACAGAGACGGTTGGGCGGACGTGGGCAGGGTGAGAAAACCAAACAAGGGTCAACAACGATAGTGGGACGAACACTAGGACGGTGGGCATAAACAGAGAATAGGGTGTGGCAGACTGAAAGACGACATCAAACATCTGCCACGTGATTCAAGCGAGGGCAGCCGGCCGCTCGCTGCCCTGCCGCTCCTCCTGCCGCAGCCGCCGCCACTTGAGTCCGTGCAGGAGCGCCGAGGTGGCGTAGAGGAGCGCGCAGACACCGCAGAGGACCGAGGCTGCCACGTACGCGCGATGCGGGCAGCTGGATCGGTAGCCCGTGACGTCACAAAAGGAGTGCGCGCGCGCCGCGTGCGCAGCGACGGCGCACGCGGCGACGCAGAGCAGAGCGCACCCGCAGTCCCCGCACGCGTTGCACGCCAGCCAACCGAGCCGGTGGCCACCTCCACCTCCTCGGTCCTGTCGCTTGCGCGCTAATCCCAGCCCCAGCAGGGCTGTCGCGTAGGCGGCGAGCGTGAGCAGCCACGAGGTGACGGCGGCGAACACGACGAAATGCAGCGCGCCGCGGTAGCGCGTGCACGCCACGCAGAGCCACGCCGCGGTGCTGGCCACGAGCTGAGCGGCGCGCAGCGCGCCCGGGACGCTTCGGGCGTAGGCTCGGTCCACGGAGAGGCGGCTCGCCTTGCTGGTGCTGCTGGTAGTGGCCGCTTGCTGCTGTTGTTGCTGTTGTTGTTGTTGGCCGCTCGTGGGGCCGCTCGGTGACTGAGCCATTGCCGGCGATGCGTCGTTGTCGGCTGTTGTTGTTGTGTGGATGGTCGATTTCAGATTGAGTGGATGGTTGTTGTTGGTGGCGGTGGTTAGTCTTCTCGTACAGTACTTGTGGTGGTGGATAGTGGTTGTTATTTAGTGCACAGCACTCGTGCTGGTAGATATATGGTGGTGGTTGTTAGTTGTTTCACAGTACTTGTGCTGGTAGATTTGTGGTGGTGGTGGTGATGGTTTTGTTGGTTCCCACCTTTGTCCGTTGCGCTGCGGGTTGCAGCCGGGCGCGGCTCGCTGGAATGTCTCTCTGCGCGTCCCTCCCCGCTACTCTCCTTCACGCACTGCCGCAGTCCCCGAAGCGTCTTGGGTTTGCTTTATTCGGCCACTACCACGCGTGGAACCAGCCAAGTATACTGTGGACTGACCGATACCACGACTCCTGTCGCGTCGATCATGTGGACGAACGGATTGCCCAGGTTCCGTGTTGCAGAATCACGGCGCTTGGCTGTCTCCGAGGGTTTCCGTGAGGCTGCGGTTTTTTTTTGTTGTTGGTGCGTGTGCAGGCTTCGGGTTCCGTTTCCTGGCTGCTGCTGCTGTTGCTGCCACGCCGTATTTTTATTATTTATATTCTCGCTATTAATGTAAGGGGTGGGGGGGGTTCTGTTTCATCACGTGAAATTAAAATTATACATTTCGGTGCTCCTTTTAGGAGGGATTTAAGCAGCGTTTTTGCCGAGTCAATTGCGATGAGGCTCAGAATTTTGAAAGCTGAAACCGGTTCGGACTTTGCCAGCGTGAATACATGCGGCTGGAAAATATTGGCGACAGAAAGTTCGTAGGCTGATGAGCCAAAGTTATGTCTGGTAGTGTGGTTAGTTAAACATTTGACCTATTTCAGTTCCCATAACACATCACGGCATATGACCAAATCTCCCGAAATGCGCCACATCTCGTCAAATGTTAACTACCTCGCCTGGTATGCAGGAGGTTGTGGGTTCGACCCCGACCCTGATGCCTCTATATTTGGAGTTTGTTTCCCTCCACAACATTTAGAATCGTGCATTTAGGGTATTTGGCTGCTCTACATTTACACGTGATAAGTCACTTTAGTTGAGCTACCAATTGTGGTCGCTTCTGATAAAGAGCTTTATGGGTCAGTGAGCCTTACCTGGGAAAAAAATGTAAGTTCGTACTCGGAATGTTAATCATGCTGGAGCCCGGATAGTGCATGGATGGGCAATTATCTCGCATAAGCAGGTGTTATAGACTATGGGTCTATGTTGTGGGTAGTGCAGCGTTTAACGCGCTGCGCTACGAACCCAGCAACACGGGTTCGATTCCTGTTCACGGCTAACACCAGTGACGATTATTTGAACCGGTCCTAGGTCTCCCCTAGGTCGACTCAGCCTCAAATGAGTACCTGGTGCGGTGTGTAAACATCGCCACTGGGAAGACAAAGGCGGTCGGTTGTGGTGCTGGCCACCCATTCCCTCGTGTACCGTTCCGGGCCTTCATAAGTGCTCGCTAACAGCACTTGCCCCTACAGTCTGTTAAGGCTATAGCATGTTGCATAGTTGGGTCTCGCCTCGACTATTGCAACTCTTCTTCTTGGTTCTTTCGGTAAAGTCACGTAGAAGGGAAGTAATAACATAATACAAATAAAACATAATAAAATAATTCACACGACGTTTCGGCCACAACGCAAGCAGCCGTCCTCAGGTGAAGACCAGGTCTGTCGGGGAGACAGCGTGTGGCCGAAACGTCGTGTGAATTATTTTATTATGTTTTACTTTTATTATTTTATTACTTCCCTTCTACGTGACTTTACGGAAAGAACCAAGAAGATGAATCCCTGCAGTCACGAAAGCTTTAATTCGAAATTTATTGCAACTCTGTCTTAGTCCGGTCCTCCTCTGGCAACCTCAAAAAACTTGAAAGACTTCAAAACAACCTAGTACGCGTCATCATTGGCCACACTCATCCTCGGCTCGACTCACTTGCATCTCTCCGCACCCTCCACTGGCTCCCCATTGCCAGCAGGGTCACACACAAGATCACCGTGCCTTTACATCTGACAGATGCCTGCGCAGTGCGGCTCACGACCTCCTCTCGATACCAAGATCCAGGAAGGTCACGGCTATGCGCCACTTCTCGGTGGCTGCCCCCACAGTCTGGAACGTCATCCCCTCTGCACATTCGCAGCATCACCTCCATCATCTCCTTCAAGAGACACTTAAAAACTCACCTCTACAACCTGACTTTCGAGTGACTCAGCTTGGCTCCGCACCTCTGAGTTGCGGCCGTTCCGTCCGCAAACTTGCGCGCGTTACAAATTGCATTATTAAAATCTAATCATAACATTGATTGTTAAGAAAAGTGTTCTTGAGCAGGCCACGTCGCAAGAAGGGATACTATTTATATATTATGACTCGTACTTTTATATTAATTAGGCCACATCGCTAGATGGGATGAAGGTCGAGGCTGAAAATGGAGCGACAGCCAGTGGAGAGAAAACACCCAAAGGGACCTCCACCGTGGAGATGGAACGACTAAATCATATCGTGCGCAGGTGCTCTCGATCTTTACATGACAAGACCGTGAGAGATGGCGATGGCTTGGGGGAGGCCTTCATCCAGCAGTGGAAATCCAGTGACTAACGCAGTAATGAGTGCGATGATGGAAAACAAATAGCCAAGATGTGACACATTACGTTTTAGAATGAAAGTGATCGCTTACGCGAAACTGACTTCTTGTAACAGAATGTTAAAGCCTGCTGGAAAAATTGTTTCCAGTTTCACAAGCCTCCCTGAGTCATAGGCGCTCTGCTCTAAACATGGATATGCAGGAAACGTGGTTGAAAGCAATCAGCTGATTTAGGTCCACACTGCAACCGCTACCGACCTGGCTGCTGGGTTAAAGGCAGAACGCCAAATGTTGCATCACACTTCCCGGATTGCAAATTAACGTTATTAGCTCTCCAATGTGGTTTCCTGTTATGCCGTGTGTTGTTCGGAATAACGTCCGACGTTTTGCTCCACGTGCTGGGATGGGAGCTTCTTCAGTTCCTGAAGTTAGTGGGTTCTCAGCATATAGAGCAAAACGTCGGACATTGTGCCGAACATCACGCGGTACAACCCGAAAACACATTGGAGAGCTCCACTGCACAACCATGTAAAGTGTAAACCAACCCCCGCAGTATTATAACGTTCCTGTTACAAAAAATAGATGAATAACAATGTATTGAAATTTGTCAATCTACTGCTGTATGAAGGCCTTGCCACACCGTATCAGTCGTGAGGTTTGACTATACTTCACCATGCTGGTCAGCAGAGGTGTGGACTCGAGTCATGTGACTTGGACTCGAGTCAGACTCGAGTCATTAATTTGATGACTTGCGACTCGACTTGGACTTGCATAACAATGACTTTGTCCCACCTATGAGATGTGGACTCGAGTCATGTGACTTGGACTCGAGTCAGACTCGAGTCATGAATTTGATGACTTGCGACTCGACTTGGACTTGCATAACAATGACTTTGTCCCACCTCTGCTGGTCAGTGCTGGTTGGTAAATGGGTGGTTCAGTAATGACTCGCTGCTGATGCTAACCGTGGCTAGGAATTGAACCCATGCCGTGTCCTGTGTGACGCCACGTTTTGCTGTATGTGCTCTGACGTCACACCAGCTTGCTCTGTGCTCGACACACTTTTACGTCACAACGTGCTCTGTGCTTAGCGACGTCACCAGCGATTCAGAGCCGGAGCCTGAACAATATCAGTCCAGACACCGCTTTTACAAATTAATGCATATCCTTTATTGGCAAATTAATAGGATAGAAGAAAATGTCTACATCCTTCCAAAGAACGTATCCTGTTCACCAACAGCATATAATTGTGTACCGCCTTTACATATTGTCGAAAAATTATTTTTGCACTCAGTGAATATGCTTTATTTAAAAATAAGCCACGTGACATTTTGGCGAATGACAGACAGTAGCTATAATTGGGAAATACAGTACTCTTAAAAAAAAACTATGCATACACCATCATATGACACCAATAGCAGCCGTTAAAGAGATACTATTCCGCATAGGATACCTAAGCCACTCAAATTATTTGAATGTTTACGAATCAGCCAAATAATTATTTTTAAACCCAGGAAGAGATATGGAGAGAGAGGGACAGGGAAGGAGATAATGAGATAGACCTGAAGACAGACGTGAAGAGATATAAAAGACAGTGACACTGAGTGGCACAGAGAGACAATGAGACGAAAAAACATGAAGAGAGATAGACACGGGGACACAACGAAACACAGAAACGAGACATGAGACACTGAGCAGCAGAGACACGCTTCGAGAGTAACTGAGAGATGCACAGAAACGTGGCGAAACTCGAAAATGACAATAGTTTTTCACTTCCAATGTTATGCAAAAATGACATAGACCTCGTCATTGGCGTGGGTGAGCTGTGTGGTGTGATCCAAAATACATGTGTTTTGGGTTAGATCACGTAAATATATAAATGTCTAGTTAAACTCGCCACCACCAATTAGTAAGGTCTGTCACGTTAACAAAGCATGACAATTCGTTACTAGTACAGCACACTGGTGTGTTGGAGAGCAAAGCCACACCATTTACAATGAGGACGATGTTACGTACTCAAATTTACGGACTAAACGCCGTACTCAGATTGTAAATGTTGTGGCTTTTCTCTCCCAGTAACGAATTGGCATGTTCTGTTTACGTGACAAACCTTATTAATTGACTTTGTCGGGCGGTGGTGGGTTGAACGATATATTTACGCGATCTTACCCAAAAACCTGTATTAAAGATATTGGTCGCGAAAGCCTACGTGTTAAACTGTGTGGTGAGAATTTCGCAGAATTGGTTTTGGGGTGTTGTAGTTTCCTGTGAAACCGTGTGGCTTGTTTGCGGATAACACAGATGTTCCCAGAATGTCACACAGCATAAAGAGCCTGTCAGCTTCCTGAATACGTTTTATCTCACAGGCCTTTATCCATCCACTGCTGAATGTATGTACAGTATGTTGAACTTCTTTCGCACCGTACGTTGCCAATCGTGCTAATCGGAGGTGTCAATCGTGCTCATCGAAAGAGGGACTTCAAACCGTGCGGGTCGTGGATGGTTATTTGACCGGACTTCACTGCACTGGTTAGTTAATGCGGCTTGGTGTGGGAGTTTAGAAGTGCAGTACAATAATTAGCGTTGCTGCACGACTCACCACGCAGCCCTGCGACCTCTAAATAACAACATACGGTGCACAGTGGTCACGCAGCGCCTATCTAGATTGTAGGTGTCTTCAAACTGAAAGTTCCCTTCGGGAAAATACAATTGTGGTCGCGCATCTAAGCACTCACTTGCCCATGCCTGAACACGCCAAACTTTCGAGATGCCGCGAAATCTGGCACCTAACCGGGTGATTTTGTCATTTCCTTAACAATCAGGACTTGCGTAGTGAAACAATTATATTCTCCGCTCACACCCACCGATAAGAAGTGACACTTGACCCTAGCGACAACATGAAGCGTTTGTTTGGCGCGCGGTGTTGACCGCCGCTCCTAGAGACGGATTCCAGGGTGAGTAACGGCCTGCCTGCCGTAGAAGGTGGTGGTGGGTCGGCAACTGCGGTCGTGGGATTTAAAAAAAACCCATCTAAGTCTTCGTGAATTCGCAGTGCCAGCAAGTATCTCCCCAGCTGAGCAATGCCCGTGTGCGTCACTGGAGAGCGTCGGCATAACGTTTTAACCCACTGCCGCTATACGACAACACCGACCACAGTTCGATCCCTGACCCCACTTTACGTCAGTGGACGACGAGTCACATCAGTAGTGTGATAAAATCACCCTGTTCCGGGCCTCCCCTTAGGTCGACTCAGCCTGGTAGTTTGTGTATATATATACAGGACACATCTATATACAGTACAACCATGTGTCAATCTACTGCTAGACGGAGGCCTCTAAACTTTTTCGGTCATGCAAATTGTTCGACCATATCTTCTTGGTTCTTTCGGTAAAGTCACGTAGAAGGGAAGTAATAAAATAATAAATATTAAACATAATGTAATGTTTGATGTTTAATATTTTATTACGTGAAATTTTATTATTTTATGATTTCCCTTTTACGTGGCTTTACCGAAAGAACCAAGAAGATGAATCCCTGCAGTCCCGAAAGCTTTAACTCGAAATATAATAATATAATATTATATTATTTAATTGTATAATATTATGACATTATTTTATTATATCAGTATTTTTTTAATATTATTTTATTTTATTATATCAGTATTTTTAAAATATTATTTTATTTTATTCTATTATATAATTTGATTGTTTTATTTTTATTATTTTATTATTTCTCTTCTACGCGACTTTTACAGAAAGAACCAAGAAGATGAGAATTATTTTATTATGTTTTATTTTATTATTTTATTATTTCCCTTCTACGCGACTTTACCGAAAGAACCAAGAAGATGAGAATTATTTTATTATGTTTTATTTTATTATTTTATTATTTCCCTTCTACGCGACTTTACCGAAAGAACCAAGAAGATGAGAATTATTTTATCATGTTTTATTTTTATTATTTTATGATTTCCCTTTTACGTGGCTTTACCGAAAGAACCAAGAAGATGAATCCCTGCAGTCACGAAAGAAGCTTTACATCGAAATGTTCGACCATACTTTACCACGCTAGTCAACGTGGATCGGTAAATGGCGAGGGGTGAGTCCAGGATCGGTTGGGATATCACTTGTCAATGATATTAAGTGTGGTTGGGAATTTAATTCAGTTCTAGATTTGACGCTTTCGTGACTGCAAGGATTCATACTCTTAGGTTTGTTTTCCGGTAAAGTCACGTAGGTAAAAAAACAATAACAATAAAAATAATATAAATAATAATAGAAATAAAATAATAAATCACGACGTTTCGGAGGCAACAAAACGTCGTGATATATTATTTTATTTCTATTATTATTTCTATTTTATTTATTTATTTACCTACGTGACTTTACCGAAAAAAGGCGCTCTTCCCCCTCCAACCCAGCTTAAATATACGCTGCCAAGCCTGGTGGTGTTCATTCAGACACTGTCTTTCCGACAGACCTGTTCTTCACCTGAGGACGGCTGCTTGCGTTGCGGCCGAAACGTCGTGAGAATTATTTTATAATGTTTTATTTTTATTATTTTATTATTTCCCTTCTACGTGACTTTACCGAAAGAACCAAGAAGATGAATCCCTGCAGTCACGAAAGCTTTACATCGAAGTATAATTTAATTCAGGTCACCGGGTTCATCCGTTAACCACTGCACCACCGGCTCCACACTATCAAGGGCTTGGCGTTGCCCACACCACGCACTCCTGCGTGGTGCTGGTCTTAATAGGCGCTCAATAACGGTACTTGAGTCAACGTATACGGCTATACGGGGGGGGAATCTTTGTCTTTTTGACACACGGATGGATAGAGTTCAACCACAGCCTGCGTCATTTGCCGGCAGAGAGGCGTGACTCACCGCGTGCTCGTAAAACGTAAGCAAAATTCTCAGCACGGCTATTTGGAAAAGCCCTGCCATGTCACGATAGCGCGCTTTGACGTGAGATAAGACCGAATGATTTAGTGTCCTGTAAATTATCACACTTGGTCACTGTTTGCAAAGGCACTCCCTGGCACATGGCTTGCTCTGTAAGTTAAACAAATTATGATCGCCCCCATCCCCCCTACTATTTGTCACATCATCATCATCATCTCTGGATAATTTACAGCTAGATTTTCGGCCACCCACCACGCCGTCGCTATCTCACGGTGTAGCGATGGAACGTCCACGACTGGCCCAGAAAGAGATGTGCCTCTCCCAAACATCGCATGAGCAACTGCGTTCTATCTATGTTTGTACTGCGGTCGTGCGAGTGGATGGGAGCGATGAACACACTGGCCGACGAACCAGGCTACCTACCTCAGGGTGATACTCCACCACGACTACCATCAATGGCGAATGATATCAGAACCGGTCCTGGGTCAATTCCTGTGACCGATAGTGGAGGCGTTTATCCAGCAGTGGATTGGCAAAAGGGCTGTAAGTCATTAATTTCAATCGGCCACTATTGTATATATGCATTCGATGGGAGGAAGCCAGTGTTTGGGGTTGGTGTGTCTGTGGAAAGCGCGACCTACAATAACTTCTCATTTATCTTAACTCACGTCTCCCTTTTGTAACAGATATGTTGTCTCAAATGACGATCATCCGGTTAAATAAAGAAATGGTTCATGTCAATATAGTACAATGTCCATGTTTGATATGTATCGTATTGTAGTTACATACGGAGACAGACGGAGAGGGATCCGTTTTAAAATTGTGAACCAAAGAGTTGTGTGATGCAGTAGAATGTTGAGCACCTCACACTGATGTACGTCTGGGTTCCAGTCCAACCATGGGCCTTTTAGTTTGCAGGAGAGATGCGGCACAGAGGTTAACGCATTATGATACCGAGCACCTGAGTTCAAATAAAGGCCATGGCTAAAATTCGCGGTAAGGATTACCTGAATCACCCCTCGGCACAAACCCGCAACTGACGAGCGAGCGTGGTTAAGTTCGGTGAAACAACCCCTATGATCGATACGTGGGGAGCCCTTTATCTAGCAGTGGATTGACAAAGGAGCTGTGGATTAGAATTATTACTTTAGTAAAACGCTTATTTGTCGACTGATTATAGTTTCATTACGCAGTCGTAATTCTTTAACATTAACGTATCCGTATAATAATCGTACATAAGGAGGGAATATAAATACGAATACAGGACCTGATTAATGAATAAAACACATTTTGAGTGTACCCAGACATGTGATATTTTCGCAGCAGAGAACAGCGTATTGTTCAAGATGCCAATTTTACCGTGAATAATTATCCTGAGATATCCTTCTAGAATTACCGCGTGCGCACTTACAAGAGGACGCGTGCATAGAACACACGCAGGACATGGTGTGCCTCCAAAGAACAGAGACACCGGTGAAAACAAAAAAACATCCGTCTTATTGTTTAGATTTTTTTTGGCACCGGCGCTCCATGGGATAGAGGACACTCAACCACGAGAGGATTTGCTTTGGTAAACCGGCAATATTTGCTCAGCACACCTGATGACTGCTGATGAGCTCCAGAAGGGTGAAACTGCCCCCAAAATATACGCGTTTAAACAAACGCTGATGATGAACAAACATTTTGAAAGGAAAATAGGCCGATGGATTAAAGGCATATTTTTGGTGTACAGACACACGAGAATTCTGACACGGGTCACAGGGTGAGTGATGTATTTAAATATGACAACGCCAAGGGCTGTACGCACACTACCACCACTACAACAACTTTAAATAACTGGGTTCTTTCCCTTGGCCACTTAAACACAGTACGGTATACTGTATGTATTAACTCCACACTCACACGTACGGTACAAACACATCCATCCAGCCGATGGTAAAGGTGGCAGATTGTCGGCATGCACCAACCCAGAGCACGTTGACCCACACAGCCCCATAACGCTACCACACCAACCAAAGAGCTGAATGTGGTCGTCTCGCTCGCCTTTATAGCCAGGGCTATTTTTCGCGAACTCAGGACCCCTCTCTGCGGGCTTATCCATTGGCTGGGCTAGGACCCCCCCCCCTCGGAGTTGACGTTTCCGCCGATTTGGTCAGCCCCGTCTTGCCACCCACCCCACGCCCTTGCTCTCCTCCCTCTCCCCACCACCCTCGTCGTCTCTTTCATGTCTGCTGCTGCTGCTGGCTCCACACATCCTGTCGCATGGAACCAATGGCGCAAGGGTGCGGCCACGAGCAGAGAAGGGATGACGCGCCCGGGGATTGGGGGATTTTGTGGGTGGTGGGAGGAGGATTGTGGGGTGACGGCCAATGTGGGTGGGTGGGTGGCTGTGACCTCCCCTCCTCCGCCTGGGAGGCTCAAGTTCGCCGAGGTGGGCGGTACTAACTCGCGCTCTCGCGGCTATAAAATCAACGAGCCCGGCGCTTTGTCCAGCCCATAACCACTCCGTCCGAGCGATGAGAGAGATCCTGCCAACAACGACAGCGTGTCAACCGCTCACAGCACCGGCATCGCTGAGCGACTTTCGGCTGGCTGAACAATGCAGGGCGAAACGTGCGTCGTCCTCCACGCGCTGGCTCCCTGCCACCCGGCCACCCTCGGCACCGCCGCCGCCACCTTCACCGGCGGGTGCAGCAGCAGCCGCCCCGTGAGCCCCGTGAGCCCGGCCGTGACCCCGGCGGGACGCGCCAGCACCGTGGCCGGCAGGCGCGGCGCGAGCGGCCACATCTTCTCGGGCGTGAACGAGCGCGCCGTGCGGGGTCTGCTGTCGCGCGCCGGGGACCAGCAAGCGGTGGAGAGGGCACGGCTGGCGTGCATCGCCGCCTCCGCGTACGGTGGCTCCGCCGCGGAGGAGACGGAGGAGCAGCTGGCGGTCACCGTGAAGGCGCTGGCCGCACTGGAGCAGAAGAAGAGCTCGGGGTTCAGGAAGCTGCTGCGCTTCACCAAACGCTCGCTAAGAATCATCTGAAGAAAAGCCCGCTTCGAGTGGCTGTGGGATCCCTCCTTGGGTCGATGCCACGTTGACGCGCTGGGGGGTGGTGGCTGGTGATGGGGGTGAAACGTGCGAACAAACGAGAGACGCGCGACGCATTGCACCAAGCCCTCTAGGTGCCGGTCTCGAATTATTTTGCGTCGTCGTCGTCTTCATCGTTGCTTCCCCGGTGTCGCCATCCTTCGTTCGCTCGGGTGGAAGAGCACGGAGTTTGCACGAGAAATCTGGAGCGCGAAGGAGGCTCTCTCTCTCTCCTTTGTTGGGGAGGAAATATATGGAGGAGATGAAGGTGAAATGAAAACGCAACTGATTCGTGAATCGATGGCCGGCGTTTTCCGCGCCCGAGGTGGTCCGCAAGCTGAGACGAAATCGTGGCCGGGTGGAAGAAGAAGAGGTCCCATGGCGGCGTAATTTGACGCATCGGTGCGCAAATGTGAAGATGGAAGAGGAAAATGGAGGAAAGAAAGAGCGTTCATTTCAGACTGTGAACCTTACCCTATACAAGATTACGGAGCGCCGAAAAAAAAAGATATCCGGCCGAAAGTGGTGGAAAATCAATGGACCACGTTGCACAAGAAAACATTGCGCTCTTTGCAACGGCGCGCGTATTGGTGTCCGCTTGGATTAATTAACACAATGTATCGCAACTGTTGCTATTGAGGCATAACATGATGATGCCATTTTACTATCGATAGTATGTGCTGCACCTCATTGTTATGCAATGTAAGCGCATGTGCAAAAAAAATGACATGTTAAAACCGTTACCCATAAATATTTATTTGACGAGACCATGTTCGCAGATTTTTTTTTACGCGATTATCTCTGAACTATTATATAGTTCAAAATGATGGTGTAACGATTTGACAATGCGAAACCTTGTCGATTTTGTAAGCGAGTAATGTTACTGTAATGTCGAGTTCCTTTTGTGTTCCGTTGTGCAGTTGTCCACACGTGCCAAAGTCAGACTTGTGATGTGTGAAAACAGCAGGTCTGTGATTTTTCTAAAAAAAAATACATTTTTACAAACTATACCTCACCAAGACTCCGTGTGATATGTTAAACTCACAAACGCCTCACTCATACACCCATTAAAAAGGGAAAGTACTGTATACACTTTATTATACAATTACCGCTTGACAGTTAATGAGGCGTTCAGCAAAACACCCCAAATATTGCTTAATTATGATAATTGATTTAATTATTTACAAAGCAAATCCACGGGTCTCAGTTTTTTTTTTAGGAGTGAGAATTTGATTTCTAGCCAATTACATTACTCCGTTATTTGGAGTGTGGAAGGCAACTGCAATACCAGCAGAACATCCATATCGGGGGATATACAGCTTTAGTGTTCACACAGGCAGCTTCAATCTATCGCCTCAATCCAGTGACTGGACTAAATCACTCCGTAAAACCCCACACATTGCCGCACTGCCATTTCGCTGCCCCATACAGCCCCCACGACGACAACGCTTCGTATGTATTGGCAGGCACCCATCCCAATACTAACCAGGCTCGTACCTGCTTAGCTTGCAAGGCACAACGAGATGACATCGTTATAGTCGGGGCGATTTGGTCGTAGGCAAATGTTCCACAACACATTGTGAAACAGAATTTGCAGTACTTTTGTCTCCCGTATGGTACAGTTACGCAGACTATAAGATTTTCTTATTTTTAGTAATATGTAATGTCAGTTGTGTATAAACAAGTACAATACCGCTCTCCCAAAACAAGATCAGGTATATTTTAGCCAGTGAGGATATTACACCTTAGTTATACTTGAAATGCCATATTTAGCACTGAGTATTGTATATATGCACTTGAAGTGTGCAACTAATTTTCAGTGTTGAAGACTAGGCAGTACTTATGAAGCACCACATATGGAAGACTAGTAAATGGAGCGTCATGATATGGATCGTTTAAAAAATGACTGCAGGCTTTAATTTCAGAGGGCTCGTTTTAAATGTAAAATAGTGTATGTAAGCTAACTACACAGCTTCTCTGCCATGAAACCCGATATGCGAGAGCGAACGTGGAGAGTCCACGAAGGTTAATAAGAGTCGGCATATAAAGACAACTGAATAATTTAAAATTCCTATGAGAATTACTTTAGCCTTATCATTTTAGAAAAGTGCATGTGTGTATAGTGGCCCATTAACGCACTGACCTGATAACCTGCAGACTTAAGGTTAAATCCCACCCATGGTTAACATCAGTGGCAAGTGGGCTCTCAACCGGTCCTCTGCCACCCCTAGGTTGACAAATGAACACCTGGTGTGGTGTGCAATTACTACCGAGGAGATAAAGGCAAGTTGGTTGTTGTATTGGTAACGCCACCTTATTTTGCAGTCCCAAGTGCGCACTGACAGAACCATGCCCAAATGCAGTGGCATAGCTCTTGGGAGTACATGTCGTGCAACTGCACCAGGACCCACGGGCTAGAGTGACCCAGGCACCAGTCTACGAAAATAGAGGGAATTTGATTGGACAGGGGGCCCTACGTCATTACTTGCACCAGGGTCCATGGCAATGACACTAAACCACTGGTCCCACACTTAATAGGTACCTTACAGCTCTTCGACGCACGAGCCTATCAGCACTTGGACCCACAACTGTCTGGCTGAAAAGGGAGCTCTTTGGAAACAGCTCCATAAAAATAGAGGTTCATGTTGGGTCGTGTGAAGTAACCAACGACTTGAGAAATGTAGGTCGTCATGAGTGTTTCGTTAGAATTGAACATTTCTTTCGAAATTCATCTTTACTCCACTCAGTTATAACATTCGGCATCGAAAATACAGTATACTCATAACGGAAGAGGCGCATGTGGTTATGGCTGGAAGGGAAGCTTAGGTTGACACGCCAGCATGAGCAAATATGATGAAACAGTACTCGCACTATGAACAAATCAGACCACACTTTCATGCCATGGTGGCACCAGGGAATTTAAATGAAGCCCTCGTACGAAAAGCATTGCCAATATGCCCTTTATATCACGGACCAATTGGCTCTAAACAGAAATTTCAAATTGTATCAATCCCGTGCACCTTTTCTCCTGCACATTTAGATAAAATGCAATTGTTTCTTCTTTATTGATTAAACAGGACCGTTTATTAAGTAAGATTTATAAATGCAGGAATTACATTAATTGGACATAGATAAATAAAATGATAAAATTGTGATCGATTGGCTTTGGTGAAACAACCTTGCCATTTGAACTATTGTGTTATATCACCATCATGAGCCGTGGTCAATCCACTGCTGGATGAAGGCCACCTCAAGTTGTCACCATTTCTCGCAATCCTGGCGATGCAGTCATCCTTCTACCACTTTTAATCGGTGATTGTCATGCACATTAACTGTACACGTATATACATGTTGGTTGATCATACTTCACCGCATTGGTCAAGGTGGGGAGTATATACATGAGAGCAATAACATTCACTACGACATTTGATTTTCCTGCACTGCCTACTGTTTCCCACCACAAAGCACAGCCCCTAAACTGCCCATGACAACCCGGTTCAAACGGTGTTCACACGTCCAACCACTATCGAGGCTCAACGCTGCTTAGCTTCGGAGATCTGATATTTGGTACATGATTCGATGATTGACTACGTACGGTCCGAAAGAAAGAAGCTGGACGTGCACACATTTGTGTGATTTGGTCACAGGCTTACTAATTATCATTAAAGTTAAATGTTTTGCCGCACTGCGTAAGCACCGCCTATACAGAGCCCTGTTTGTGGTGTTGTTCAAGAGCCACGTTTCATGTTTCACTAGCTCGAATCATTCGCCCGAAGTGATTGACCCAGTAACAGTGCCTGCATTCACAAATCCAGAAATATTTTTTTAAATTGCACCAAAAATATCAAATACATTGACCCAATTTCACAAGTCGAGTGCTGGTCCTGAGTACTTGAAGATGATGGTGCAATTGGAAATGGGTGGCAGCTTGGTTGACGATATCCATTGTAGTAATTCATTGAATGGAAGTGATTAAATGTAACATTAGTATACTGTGCAGTACTGTATTTTCAGTATTGTTCAGGTAAAAACTTTGAACCACATTTTTAAGTATAAACGACACATTCCGCATATCGAACTATAATTGTAATTTGTAAAGGTTATCGAGTGTGCAGGCCGTGCAACTGCACAGACGCCCATTCGCCGGAAGGGCTCAGGCTCCGAGCTACGAAGAGGGGGGAATTGTTCAGCAGGGGCCCGTTCCATTTCTAACCACGGTGACCCATGCCAACCACATTATGCCGCCGAGGACTGCTCAATCTGAAATTGTACATTGGCGTTGTTAATCCAGATTTCTTAGTGGCTTTAGTGGAAAATGTGATTTGAAAAATCGAGTGCATTCATTGAGCGAATTAATTCGGAAAACACAAATCTCGTAGCTATGCATGTGGACAATAATTAACGATTAGAATCAAATTACATTGTCCCAAGTCTAACTACGGTGTTGGTCCCAAATGTATTTTTTTAAACAGGGGCCTACATAAAAATATACATTCAATATATTTTCTTTGGTAAATGGAAATACAATCGCAAATGTTTGGGGCCTCAAGGAGATTGTGGGGAGTGCCTATCGCCCCTAACCCCGTCGTCACTGGCAACATCCCTTTATTCTTGCAAGCCAAGTTGGGCTGCGTTACTAAGCACTGTAATATTCATGCCGTGTGCCTGTGGTTGTAGCGCCATCTGCTGGCTTATCAGCATACAAATCTTTATTTGGACGGGAGGAATGCAACGAGCTATGGGCGGGTCAAGTTACAAGAAACAAAAACAGACGATAGTCGTGCAAAATAGAGAAAAAGATAAGGAAGTCACTCACTATATATGTCTAGGTGGGTGAGCAGTTAATGTCCCCTACTGTGTGGAAGCTTGAAAGGATCTCAGAGGTAGCTCTGTGCTATCCACGACCAATTCAATTGTTGACAAAGACCAACACATAAACATGAATGATCAAAACATGCATAATTTGACTTATAACCACACCGATTAATGTCTCATATCTCATTAGTCATATATTTTACTCCGGGCTTAAAAGTAATGCATACACATTTCATACCTGTCAACCCATACGGTTTTCCCGTATTCTTGTGCAGGGAAATTTAGTTTTCAGGTCTATACGACATACAGCCGTTTCAAAACGGGCAACATTTTTTTTCTTTTTGTTTTTCTCCCTTGTGATGGGACTTTGTAGGATGAACGTTGAGATTTATATGGGCACGTGGTAACCAATACGGTCTGAATTGGTCTGTAATAAGGTAGGCACTGATAAGGGGTTCAAAAGTATGGCATTTGTACAAATACATACGGAATAACCTGCAAATGACAATTTGAATATACATAATGAATCCCCACTATAAGTTGCCACGTTATGCGCTGACGCTACAGATCAACAGGAATGGAGGGCTTTGTCGATCAATCTTTAAATTAACCTCAATTCTGTTACGTTTCGAGAATCAATCCCGCTCTCATACTCGGACGTGGTAAAATGGACAAGCCTAGCACTGTCTATGCCCGCAAACAACCTTGCGGCTTGTTCTGCTGTGGTCTGAATTCAAAGGGTTGTTGGAAGGATGACTTCACATCCTCTCGATTGCTGTGATTCCACGATAAAGGATGCAACAATCAATTGATGTGTTTAAGCGATCTACGTGTGCATGTGTATGGGACTGTTTGGAGAAATTATAAAGTGCACACTTTGAGATGATTGGGAACAGGTGCCCGTAGGGGACTGTATGGGGACAGCGAAATGTACATATGGAGATAATTGAAGGCACGTGGCAGTCAGGGGCGGAGGGCGCTGTCCAATTAAAGACGGGCAGAGAAGGTACAATATAAAGGAGCAGCCCAGGGCATGGGACCAGAAACTACAACGTGGAAGACATCGCGGGACTGACTGTTCGCGGAGCTGTAGGCTGTAGCTACATAATTATTTAAGGAATACAGACTTCACCATTTTACAATGGACGTCTCCAAATAGATTATTTAATGTTGATATGGGATGTCCTAATTGCCTTGTTAATGTGTAGGAGTGTGTATGTATCTGCTCAGGTGTGTGCCATTTAATCAGGTTACGTGTAATCCTTCAAACGACGCATCTATCAATACATTAATATAGACATGCTATTGATTTGAGCATGTGCATAGAAGTATCCTAATTGCCTTGTTGGTGTGTATGTCCACTAAAGTGTAAACCATCAGATGGCACCATTGACAATGTATTAACCAATTAAACATGACTGAATCTGCGTACATAAACTATATTATCGCAGATTTATATTAAATTCCTGAACAAGGGGAGGAACAATGACAACCTGAAATAACCTATGCAATATTTGTATCGTCACAGCTACCTATACTTAATCAATTAAATATATTAAAAGAAAACGCGTGTTCCTGTATATTGGGTAGTCATGCATCCTAACAAATAAGGTATTACAGTTACAATTATAATTTACTTGGTAACTCATCAAAATGTCTAACGACACTTTTAGCCATCATCTCTTGAAGTTTCGATTCTGATGTCTATATATGTGTCGCTGATAATAATACTTTCTACGTCTACGTATATAGTTCAGGCAGTGATCTGCTCCTGGAGCAGTGGTCTTTTTTAGCATGCATCACTGGGATGTTGTTTAATCCAGTTAGCGATGTCTCTGTCTCTTCCAAGTAACATTGACCGCAACGACAATGTAACTTTTATACGCCGGAGTTCTGAAGCTCAGAAATATTAACTTTGATGTGAGTTATGTTTAACCTCCAATTGCTTAAAAATAAATACGTAATATGCACCCTCGATTCCTAATGTGAGGAATAAAGCGAACCCCTGCTCCCCCAAATATAGAAGTCAAACGCCACCTATGAATATTATCAAAGATATTATACTTCGTTAGAACCAATTTGCATACCTGTGAACCCCTTATCAGTGCCTAGCTTATTACAGACCAATTCAGACCTTATTGGTCATCCCCTGCCCTTTATAAATTTCAACGTTCATTCTATAAAGTCTCATCACAAGGGAGAAACACAAATAAATAGACAAAAAAAATGTTGCCCGTATTGTAACGGATGTCCGCCGTATGGACCTAAAAACTAAATTTCCCTGTACAATAATACGGGGTAAACCGTATGGGTTAACAGGGTATGCGAATGGTGCTGAAATGATGTGAGAGTGGCCGATGGGTCGCTTACGAAATAAAACTTATAATTCGTTAATTTATCTTGCTCTCCGATCTTACATTGACATGCAAATTTTTCACTTTAACATCACTAGCACCTCCCACTCAATCATTGGAAAGACGTTATTAACCAGTTTAAGTCATAACTGGCTGTGATGTTTCCATCCTTCCTTCCGATGTTAGTAGTTATTTTCGACTCTCTATTTTTACATTAACAGGTTAAATGTCTTTACATTAACAGGTTCAATGTCTCACTAACACAGCCACCGTTGCTCGTTTTCCTCGATGTGGCGGTGGCTCTCCGATCTTACATTGACATGCTAATTTATTACATTAACATCACTAGCCCCGCCCACTTCGCTTATGACCCTTGGGCTACACCCATTTCAAACCTTTAAAACATCCTGCCTCGGCAGCTTTCACGCTATTTTTTCTCTCCTGATGACAATTGCTTGTGTTGCTATCGAAACCTCGTAGTTTTCTTGTTATTTTCTTTGAACCTATCTACGTGACTTTACCGAAAGACCCAAGAATATCGTTCATTTATTTGAACGCGGACACGACGTATAACGCGACGTAGACACGTCGCTGGCGTATCTATTTTAGTCGTTTAAATATTCACAAGGGGCTTTAAAAAAATGTGAAACACATCTGAGAATTTGCAACAATACCACAATATTCTTGGTTCTTTCGGTAAAGTTACGTAGAAGGGAAATAATAAAATAATAAAAATAAAACAATTAAATTATCACGAAGTTTCGATTGCAACACAAGCAATCATCATCAGGCGTGAAAACCACGGCAATACATTTTTTTGTTTATCAAAGTGCTGTGATTTTCACACTTGATTATGATTGCTTGTGTTGCAATCGAAACGTCGTGAGAACTAAATGTATTATTTGTATTATTTTATTATTTCGCTTCTACGTGACTTTACCGAAAGAACCAAGAATATAAAATTGTTATTGTTATTATTTTTATTATTTTACAAATAATAAAATTGTTATAGTTTTTTATTTAATTATTTGATCTATCTACGTGACTTTACCAAAAGAACCAAGAATATTATGACACCCTGTATATATTTATCGAGATTTTAAATAAAAAAAAATCTCGATAAATGTTTTTAAATTTGAAAAAATCTGGAGGGAAACCCTCGAGAACCTGACAAGGACGGGGGGGGGGGTGATGGGGGGGTGGGTGATGGGGGGGTGATGGGGGGTGGGGAGTGGGGGGTGGGGGATAGGGATGGGGTGGGTGAGGAGTGGGGGATGAGGGGGGGATGGGGGGGATGGGGGGGGATGGGGGGAGGGATGAGGGATGGGGGGTGGGGTGATGGGGGAGGGATGGGGGTGGGGTGATGGGGGGGGGATGGGGGGTGGGGGGAGGGATGAGGGGTGGGGTGATGGGGGAGGGATGGGGGGTGGGGTGATGGGGGGGGATGGGGGTGGGGAGTGGGAGGTGGGGGATAGGGATGGGGTGGGTGGGGAGTGGGGGATGAGGGGGGGATGGGGGATGAGGGGGGGATGGGGGGGGATGGGGGGAGGGATGAGGGGGGATGGGGGGAGGGATGAGGGGGGATGGGGGGGGATGGGGGGGGATGGGGGGAGGGATGAGGGATGGGGGGTGGGGGTCTCTCCACCGCGGCTCCGAAACGATTCAGGCGAAGGTCTCAGCAGCCGCGGGCGACCTCAGCGCGGCGCACATCACGATGCCTCTCTCGCCTGCCAACACGTCTGGCGACGGCGGCGGAGGCGACAACAACAACAACAAGGTTTGTTTGCGAGCCACGGGAGGGGGAGGCTTTGTCTTCATGTTTCTACTGCGAGCGAGAGACGAAGCCGCTCCTCTGAGCGTCGTCTGGACGCTGCTGCTGCTGCGGCTTGGAGCGCGGCGGGTTTTGTAATGGCGATTGACGCCGAAGCCTCGGGCCTAAGGCCTTGGCTCACGGCTTCGGTATTTTCTAAATGTAAAAATAAAATAAACTCTGTTATTGGTGTCGCAACGCGCGTTGAAATACCGATGTTTAATTTGCTGATTAGTGATGTTTGCCGGCGTGTATGTGAATGTTGATGTGCGGTGCGGTGTTTGTGTTGTGTATCACTGCTGCTGCTGCTGTTCATTGTCCTGATGATGGGGAGATGCAACACAGCGGGCATTGAAGGTGTCCCAAGTGGCACCGTAGAGAAGACGACTTTACTATTTAACTACCTTTGTGTGCACCCTTAGAGGGGACATTTATCTGTGATTGATAGGTTATTATTTCGGGTATCTGGTATTTTAAGTCGGAGGAGGGGAGATTGCGCTTAAACTGTGTTTGCGATAGTCACGATTTTGCAAGGTTATCACATAAATGTGCGTTGCTGCCCAGTTACGTTATACATCTTAAGTTGCAGAGTGCAAACCACTGGAATGACGAAATTATGTATCAATAGTGGACAGTAAGCTATCTTGTAATTATCACAGGCACAGTGCAGAGAAAGCAAGGGCTTTTGTTAAACTGTTATTGATGGTCAGTCACCCTTATTTAGTTCCAAAGTGGATGGATTAATACGTTTAGTAATGTTACTGATATTGGCACATTTAAATATAGAGTGGGGTGCGATATGGTTTTTAATAGTAAGTTATGCTTTCTCATGTAATGTTGGCTTGACACCAGCTTTTGATGAAGTTCTGGTATTTTAAGCTCCACGTGTTTCCGATCACGCGAGAAGGTTTCAATGTGTGATTTAATTTGCAAGGGGACAGCCGACTATAGCTATGCTGTACATTAATTATTACTTAGAGCAAACTGGATCAGTTCATCAAAGAGTTGCCTAAAAACGTTTCAATCATGAAAACCAGTGCTAAATAAGTATATTATTCGACAAGGAAATGATGTAAAATGCTATGTACTTAAGCCTCTCCTCCCCAACACGTGAGCATGCCTTATGAGTGCCCTAACTTACTACAGACCAATTCAAACCTTACTGGTCACCCCGTGCCCTTATAAATCTCAACGTTCATCCTACAAAGTCCCATCACAAGGGAGAAACACAAACAAATAGAATTTTTTTTACCGTATTGAAACGGCTGTACGCAGTATGGACCTAAAAACTAAATTTTCCTGTACAAGAATACGGATAAACAAGTTTGCTTGAGCTACTTCGTAGGTCATCTGCCGTGTGATGTCTCGCTATGTGGCTTGTTATTATCGCTAATTGAACACTTGTGAGCAAACCAATGTCAGAAACGCCTTCCAGAATCAATGCAGAGATGTTCTCATTCAACACAGTCGTGATGGTCTTTCGCAGCTGCAGGAGATGCTTGGCTAACACATTAAATATGATTTGAAAAAACAACTTTTTTTAGGGTTATGACTGTACAGAAACTAAATAGCTTGATTCAAGTATCAACAATTTTGTGTCTTGTTTTTACTTTCTATATTATCCGTTTTGTGTATTTTATCATTAGCTACAGTTACATACCATTTGCATGTGTAAGACCATTATTTTTTAAACATGCGATTGAGTACATGTGTTGTGAGTACTACTGATTGATAATGCATATACAGTATTTACTGTTACACGCCTAATTTGAGATTTGATGCACGAATCGTATTTTTTTTGCGAGTAATAAATAATTGCATAATTGTAACCTTAGTTTGTACGCTAAATCTCAATCTGTCTGGGTTAAATCGCAGCAGGCCCACTCCAAGAACCTTCGTTGGCTGCATATCACCTGGCTGAAACGATTTTGTATTTTAATCTTAAAACCAAATGTCACATTCTTATCCTCTTTAATATAACACACATTCACATTGGACTATTCATATTAATGAAAATTTTAAGACCTGAAGAGGATGATGATGTTACTATCAAGAACACAGATTGATTTTGTTTTTTATAACCGTGGAGTCGAAGGCAGGTAAAATCTGGGGCCAGCATGGAGCTGAGCTACTGGAGTGAGCACTTCCTACCATAATTTTAAACATTTTAAAGCAAAAGATTTCAGACAAGCACGATTAGCCATGTCCAATTACTCAATTTAATTCAACATTATTAACTACAAGCTGTAGTTCGTGGTTAATTTTGAAAGTTGAGTTAAAAAAAAAATATCTTGAAATGAAAAGCAGCAGGCCCACGAGACTTCCAGCTGACTTGCCAGGGACTTAAGATGACATCTGATATAGCCACTTCATCTCATGGATGAATGCAAATTGAGGGACAGTGGCTTGCAATGTAACTAAAGCAGTTGGGGCTGTATAATGGTTAGAAGGATATTTTGTTCCAACGAAAGCTGACGGAAATGCAGTACTGTAAGAAACCAATCACAGAAATAAAAGTTAAGGGTATTGCTATATATCACATGCCCTCCAAGCATTGTGGTCGAAAGTACAAAAACACCAACATTTTAAACCACAAATGAAGAAAATGTGTAAATATTGTCATAAAAATTGTCAGATGTTAAAAGCTAATACGTAGTTATTTTGTTTGAATACATTCAAATGACACTTTTTGTTTACAGATGAAACCAGAGCTCGAGTTGGATGGCGTCCTGTTCACTGAAACCTTCTGTAAAGTTTGCTCTGCAAAGCTCATCTCCGAGTCACAGCGCCTGGCTCATTATCAGGTGCAGTTTTCTTCATCTAATTTAATTTGTGGTATGTTTCAACATTCATATGCGCAAAATGGACGCTAATATATATTCATGTCCCCGTCCTATATTTTTTTATCCAGAGCCGTAAGCATGCCAATAAAGTGCGCATGCATTCAATGCTGAACTCAGAAGATGGAGGTCCTGTGCCAAAGATGCTCCGAACAGAGGTGGTAAGTCTGATTCATAAAATTATTTGGACTTAATTTTTTTGCAAGAAGTTCTGTTGCTGTTTTGGCCAAACAGATGACAATACATGCACTGTCTGCTTCATTTTTTTGCAATCTTATCTACAAATTTTGAAATACTAAGTAAAATTACACGAATGTATTAAGGAATCAATGATAAGTGTTTTTTATTCACGTGCATTAAAAACATGTCAAATACTGTATCTAACTGCTGTATGGTTTAAATAATTTGGTGACTGCTTTGTGAAATGTTTTTATTGTCCCACAAGTCATGCATATTTTAACAAATGGAAATGAGGCCTTGCCACTAAATAACAACTCTTATTATATACACAAAATATCACTTTTATCTAGTTCTTTAATAAAGATTTCCATTATTCTGTAATTGGGATTTGTCACGTACAGAGATGTTACTTTTTGCATTTACTGTGTCACTGGCAGCCTGGCGGCACTGAGGATTCCACAGAAGTGGAACGTATGAAGGCATGCACCCTTTGTAGCATGGTCTTCAATTCAGCTGTAGTGGCTCAGGCACATTACCAAGGCAAGACCCATGCCAAGAAGCTGAAGCTGATGTTAGGCACTGAAGATGCCACTGCTACTGTGAGCCCTGCGTCCAAAAGGGGTAAGTGCATTTGCAGTGAATAGAAGGATTTTAACACAATGGCATTCGCAAACAATTGGGACATTTTATGCACAACAACTTGTATTAACATGCTATAGCCATTTGAAGGCACATTGAATGTTTCTCTCAATATTTGGAGGATAATTGCAAAAGACATTGATTGAGCAATCATATTTTGAAAGTTACTGTAAGGTTGTGTTCACCAATAGATACACATGAATAGGCAATAATTTACCAACAAACTAGCTTGAAAATGATATACTATGTGGCTTATTCAATATCTATTCAAAGTATTTTTGAGGCTGTGTAATCATTATGCATCAGCTGTTATATAAAATATGATGTAACTGTGTATCGAACTGTAGAGTAAAATTGATACATTTTCTTGCAAAATACATTAAATGTATTGTGTATAATAATTTGTTAATATGTATGTACATGATTGAATCATGAAAACCCTGCAAACACTCAAGTTTCTTCACCAGAATGCCCAAAACGGAATCGAACTTAAATTGGGAAAAATAACTTAATCGGTATGTACTTGATTGTCTTAATTGGAATTTGTAAATGTCAATCTATTGCTGGATGATGGCCTTTCCATGCCACACGTGATACGAGGGCTATTTGACCATCCTTCACGCTGGTCAGGGTTTGTGAAGCCAGGGACCTTAGGCATTGGAACACAGTACAATACAACAATGTATCGTGCTTCACTGCCCTCTGCTGTCAACGTAGTTTCACAACCGCCCATCATACCTATGTTTATGCACGGTAGTCACCCATCCAAGTGATATCCAGGATCAAGCGAGCATAGCTTATGAGATCTGATGAGATCGGGTGTATGTAATTTGTAACATTGCTATTGTATTCTCTGAGTTGTAAGACACTACATCATGGGACCTTCTTTGCCAGTACCAAAATATGAGAATAGGTTTTCCCCTTTTTTCTAGCAACAAAACAGGTGTTAAGATGTTAAAACGCCAAGCTGAAACCTTTTACAAGGAATCATGGCTGCATTAACCACAATACTTGCAGTCAGAATGCAAACCAAAAACATACTTTGATAATATATGCATTGTCTTTGAAACTGATCCACACCAGAGACAGCTTTCTTTTGAGCCTAGTCTCAAAACGGTGTTAGACCAGAGGACGCCAGTTTCAAAGACAATGCATATATTATCAGTGTTTTTTTGTTTGAATTCTGACCACAAGTATTGTGGTTAATGCAGACATGAAGGATTCAATTTAGTGTTTTAACATCTTAACACCTGTTTTTTTTGCCAGAAAAAATGGGAAAACCTATTCTCATATAAGACACTTTTCTCTCTGTATTTTAAAGCAAAAGTTGGGGGGGGGTGTCTTAACCCTCCAGAGTGTCTTATAATCTGCAGAATATGGTAATATATTTAATACAGTATATTTTGTTGAGTGAGGAGTAGGCCTCGGCAAGGTTATTGTACCCTTTTTACTGGGTAAAAGGGTAAAGGTGTCGACATGCCAAGGGTTAAGGGTAAAGGGTAGGGTAAAAGGTAGACTCGTTGCTTTTTACCTTTTACCTTACCTGCTAAAAGGTAAAAGATAGGGTAGAGTGATTGTATTGTGGTGAGGTAAAAGGTAGGGTAAAGGTAGGCTCGTTGTTTTTACACTTTTACCTTACCTTGCCGAGGCCTAGTGAGGAGACTGGTGTTAAAGTATAGAGTAATTCACATGTGTTGCCTGTTTATATCTACAGTGGTGATCCCTCCAAGTGGTGCTGCAAACCCGGGCCCAGTCGAAGACGCTGCATTGGTCAATGCTTCTCCTCTGGCAGGATCTGACCCACAAAAGCTGTGCAGGCTTTGTAATGCATTTTTTAATAATCCTGGAATGGCAGCTCAACATTATGAAGGAAAGAAGCACCGAAAGAATGCTGCACGCGCTCAAACATTAAGGGAGCCTGCAAGTGCGGTCACAACTCCTACCCCTGCACGTAAGAAATCATTTTGTAGTTTTACATTAATATACAGCTTCTTGGTTCTTTCGGTAAAGTCACGTACAAGGGAAGTAATAAAATAATAAAAATAAAACATAATAAAATAATTCTCACGACGTTTCGGCCACAACGCAAGCAGCCGTCGTGAGAATTATTTTATGTTTTATTTGTATTATTTTAATACTTCCCTTCTATGTGACTTTACCGAAAGAACCAAGAAGATGAATCCCTGCAGTCTCGAAAGCTTTAAATCGAAAATTAATATACAGCATAATGTGAAGCTAACACTGTACTGGATAAGATATTTCATGTCAACATTGCTTTATAATACTAGTTTTTCTTCAATGCAGTACTTTCTTAAATAAAATATTTGTATGTATAGTGTTGAAAGCACATGTATTTTAAGGAATGGCCATATCTTCATCTTGTGGTGATTAACAGTGTAATTTGTTTTCTTTTAGCCGCCAAGACCACCTATGTCTGTGATTTGTGTAATGTGAACCTAAACTCAATGGATCAATACCAGAATCATCTCAAAGGCAACAAACATCAAAACAAGTAAGTAGCGGTCTTTAGCAGCACTTGATACAAATAATGTTTTTATATATGTAAGATTAATTTCTTACCATTAGTTTCATGTAATTAACAGTGGTATTGAAATGCAATCGACCATAATTATTTTGATTTTAAGGCTTTTGTACGAGGCACAATTTATAATTTGTCCTTGATGCATTTCAACATGAAAACTCTGTCCATATATTGTTTGTGCATAAATAAATTATTTAGCATTTTTAATTACATGTTTTAATCTATAAAAAGCTAAATATAAAATACTACCTTTTAGCATTATAAATATTCCTCGACTCCAATATACTGTCGTAATAGTCACATTTAAACAGGCCAAGCATGTTCATCCTGACACGTTGGAAAGGTTGATCAACTTCATATAATGTAGTTTTTCCACTAAAATACTTCAGTTCTACGTGGCTTTCATTTACAAGTCTTGAGATGTTTGGACAATTTCTTATTTTGTGTATTTGACAATCTGATTATCTGGAGAAAACTCCTCTATATACCTGGGGATATAGTAAAACATCTCGGCATATGTGAGAAACTTGCTAGTATGCATGAAATAATTCCTCTCCCTTTGACACATCGTGAAATGATTAGATTTGAGCGGATTATATTTAATAATTTTTTGACCATCTGTTGCCTTTGTCTTGATTATTCGTTGTGTATAATTTGTATGAATTAATAAATACCTCATTCAGATATGCATGATTCATTATGTCGTCTTGTGTGAGCGTTACCATAAGTTATAATTGAAGAATCGTTCGTTCATTTAATGGTTATTTGCTGCCATCTGCTGGTCACAAAGAATAAAATAAATATAGACCGACTGTACGGGAGCCGGAAGTTAGTACTTTATTATATTGACGTGCGAATTAATTAATTATATTAATGCCCCTCCCACAACATGCATATGTTCTCATGGCTCCCACACAAATGTATGCATATATAGCACGATTACCACTTCCTCGCTTCCTTTGCATCCTCCACCAGTGATCATGGCTTGCAGCTCAACATAATTGTCCCCTACCCTTTTATTCTGCCCTTTACGTCCCTCTGAGCTCATCTAATCCCAAGCGACCAAACACGCCTCCCACTGGACACTCTAGGGAAAAAGATTGTTTACAGTTTTAGTTATAGAGAAGCCTGTACAAAACCGAGTCGAGACTTTTGATTATTATTTTGTGGTTGTTTTGCAGGCTGAAGCAAACATCGGCAATACGACCAGTGAGCAGTGACACCACCGCTGAGGGGAAAGATGAGGAATGGAAGCCTGAGACATCAGAAGAGGCATTCGCCGAAGAACCCACTCCTGGCATGGACCCAAAGTGGCTCTGAACACCTCCAGTCACACCATCTCTTGCCACCCTCCCACTTTTGATGTGGTTTCTGCTACAGTACAAGTCTGTCTTTGCTTACGATATACAAATCTAAAAGCTTCACTGCTGAAATAGATTGACTAGTCTTTAGTGTATTTACCATATATTGTGTTTTAATGTAGTAAAATAAGTCATGCTCGATTTGTTTTAAACTTGCATAAAGCTTTTCAAAAGGCACCTATTATAGTACGGTGTGGAAAAAGTTAAACGTCCATAGTTACAGTATGTAAGGATAAAATGTTTGGTTTAGCTTTTTTTTACATAATGCGTTTCAGATATTCAAATGAGTGTTTTTTTCATTACATTAGGTAGTTAATTCAACAAACAATAAAGTTGGGGTGTAAGAATCGCTATACTGTACTATAGTCCACTAAATATTAAACTGACTAACCTCTATGGGGAGGATACTTTTCTTAAAACCAGAAAATTGGAGAAGCTCCGCATTAAGTGGATGAAATTGATATCTTCATTGGCGTTCCTCAAAAGGTGCAGAGATTCGAAGGTAATACCAAATGCAGTTAAAATTACAATAACCCCCCCCCCCTCAAATCGTTGCACCTGACGAGTTAATGAGTTAATGATGACGTCACCCTGCTGCTGCTCTATATAAAACAACGGGGGACAGAGCAGAGCCTCACCATTCTTTCGAATTGCCCGATGATGTTGGATGCAATTACCAGTGAAACGTCGTACTCAAATTGTAAATGTTGTGGTTTCACGCTTCAACACACCGGTGGGCTAAAGCAGTGAACTATTTGTCTTTTGTCAATGTGACACGTTTTTCCTGATTGGCCGTGTCGGGTGGTGGGGGTTTACGACACATTTATAAATAACGCGATCTAAACCCAAAAACGTTGATTATGAATACTGTACTGTAGTCCACTAAATATTAAAATTGGTATGAAGGGTCTAGTTTGATTTGCCAGAGCATGAGTTTCAGCACGTGGGAATGGTGATGTCAACTTGAGGGTTTTTATTGCATTACATACACCGAAGGATTGTAACCTTCTTCTTGGTTCTTTCGGTGAATTCACGTAGAAGGGATATAATAAAATAATAAAAAAGAATTTTTTTTAAAATTATTTTTATTAAAATAATAAAAATAAAACAAAATTGTATTATGTTTTCTATTATTTTATTTTAATAATAAAAAATAAAACATACTTTTATCATGTTTTATTTTTATTATTTTATTATAATAAAATTATGTTTTATTTTATTTTTTCTCTTCTACGTGACTTTACCGAAAGAACCAAGAAGATGAATCCCTGCAGTCACGAAAGCTTTAAATCGAAAGATCGTAAACTTATTGTGGTGGTGGGGTTTGTGTGTTCCAATAACCTTCAGAGCTATGTCGCCTGGAGTCTTGTACTCCGAGTTGGGTCTCCCTTTGTGAACAGGTCTGGGGGGGAGGTTCCAGACAAATAACGGTCCAAAACAAGCCCCTTATGAATGGTTCTGAAATATTAAAATCCTGAGAACCTTGCCCAGACAAGGTTTACTGGGGACCCCCCCCCCCCCCCCCCCCGGAGCCAGGCCTGGGGGTGGTGTTCGCTGGCAAGCGCCTGGTGACTGGGTGACCCACATAACCCAGTTGGACCCAGCCCAAAATGGCTATTTGGTGCCGTCCTGTGGGCCCACCATCTGCAGGACGAAGGGTGAGGGCGGTTGGGATGCCAGTATAGCAGGGAGAGGGATGGTCTCGGATGGACTGGACTTTGGCAATGTATACTAGTTATTGGGACGTCCAATGTCAGGCCGCTGGGGGGAATGAGCCAGAGCTGTTGGAGGAGGTCAGTCTCACCTCCACACACAGAATTGGCACGAGAACCAAATTTCTCGATTGGGGGTGGTTTCTCTCCTATTCCAGAGTATCCCCTGATGAGAGGCTCTGGATGGTTGTGGGGATACTCACAAGGACCCCGGCTGGGTGCTGTTCAGTTGGAGAGTGTCCCAGTGGATGAGAGGGCTACCTCAATGAGACTTTGCGTCTCGGAAAGGAAAATTCTGTGCTTATACACCAAACAGCCATTCAGAGTATTCAGCCTTCTTGGAGACGGTGGGTGTAGTGCTCGATAGTGCTGCCTACCGACTCCATATTCGTACTGGGCGACTTCAATGCTCACGTGGGAAATGATGGAGATACCTGGATAGGTGTTATTGGGAGGAATGGGGGCCCCCCTGATCTGAACCCAAATGGTGAGATGTTATTGGAATTCTGCAATTGTCATGGAATGTCAATAAACACCTTGTTCGAACACAAGGATGCTCATAAGTGTACTTGGTACGAGAGTACCTTGGGCCGAAGGTCAATGATTGACTTGATAGTTGGATCATCGGACCTAAGGCTGTATGTTCTGGACACTTGGGTGAAGAGTGGGGCAGAGCTGTTAACTGATCACCACCTGGTGGGAAGTTGGATCCAACGCTTGGGGCACTGACCAGATAGACATGGAAGGCCCAAATGAATAGTGCGGGTTTTCTGGGAACGGTTGCCAGAAGACCCAGTGCAGAAAGATGTCAACTGCCACCTCCGAGAAAACTTATTCTACACTCGAGGTCATGGATATTGAGTCCGAGTGGATGATGTTCAGGACCATGGTTGTCGATGCAGCTACAAAAAGCTGTGGCCTGAAGGCAGTTGGTGCCTGTCATGGTGGCAACCCTAGGACCTGCTAGTGGACACCAGTGGTGAGGAAAGCTGTCAAGTTGAAGAATGAGGCTTTCTGAGCTATGCTCAGGAAAAAGGTCTCCACTCGATTGAGAGGTACCGGCTTGCCAAGAGGGCGGAAGCGGTAGCAGTCGCAAAAGCCCGGATGTGGGAGGAGTTTGGAGAGGGACTATCGGGCAGCCTGAAAGATGTTCTGGCAAACCATTCGATGCCTTAGGAGGGGTCGACGGGACGTGGCCAAGGCTGTTCTCAGTAAGGGTGGCGTAACATTGAACTCAAGGAGATGGTCGAGAGGTGGAACAAACACTTTCAGGGGCGCCTCAACGCCGTGGAAATGCCCTTGTCTCAGGAGGCAGCCCTGGAAACCGCTGCGGGGGGGCGGGGGGATCCATCCACCTGCTGAAGTCGCTGCAGCGGTCGAGGGCCTTCGTAGCGGCAAAGCTGCTGGGCTGGACGAGATTCCCCCAGGGTTGTTAAAAGTGCTGGAAAGTGTAGGAGTGTCATGGTTAACACGCCTCTTCAATGTTGCATGGGAGGTGGGTACAGTACCTCTGGATTGGCAAACGGGTTGTGGTCCACATTTTTAAGAAAGGGGACTAGAGGGTGTGGTCCAACTACAGAGGGCTCAGCGTCAGAGGCGTAGCTAGGGGGGGGGCAAGGGGGTACATATGTCCCCGGGCGCCAAGGTAAAGGGGCGCCAAAATGAGGCTTACAACGTTACATTATAACTTATTGCGGCGGGCGCGGCAGCCTGAAACTACTGCACAAATCTACACCTCAACCTAAACGTTTATATGTCCCGCCACACACAGCCTACATGTCATGTAATTACATTTTGGTATGTGATTAAACGGGGGGGAGGGGCGCCAATTTTATAGTTCGTCCCCGGGCGCAAAATATCCTAGCTACGCCACTGCTCAGCGTCCCAGGTAAAGCCTATGTCAGAGTGCTGGAGAGAAGGCTACCCGTCCGGTGGTCTAGCCTCAGATTCAGCAGGAACAATGCGGATTCCGTCAGGGTCGTGGAACAATGGACCAGCTCTTTGCCTCTCAGATGTTTGAGGGGTCATGGGAGTATGCTTCTCCAGTCTACCTCTGCTTATTAGAATTAGAGAAGGCATATGACCATGTTCCCCGCAATGTCTTGTGGGAGGTGCTGCGGGAGAATGATGTACCGGTGCTGCTTTTGCATGCTATCCGGTCCCTCTTCCCGCAGTGAGAGCTGTGTGTGTATTCTTGGTGTTAAATCGAAGTCGTTCACTGTGGGTGTTGGACTCTGCCAAAAGTGCAACTTGTCTCTCCTCATTTTTGTGATTTTCATGGACAGGATATCAAGGCGCAGCCCAGGTATGGAGAGTATCCAGTACGGGAGCATGGAGGTGGCGTCGTTGCATTTTGCAGATGACATTCTCTTTCCCTCGTCGGTCTGTGATCTCCAGCGTGCACTTGAACGGTTTGATGCCGAGTGTGAAGCTGCTGGGATGAGGATCAGCACTTCCTAATCTTAGATCATGTTGTGGGAGCTTTACTGTTCTGTGGTAGTGAAGCAGGAGCTGAGTTCTCGAACAGCTCTCGGTTTACCGAAAGAATGAGATCGTGATTACAAGAGGCTGAAATGAGGTTTTGCCACAAGGTTGCCGGGCTCAATTTCCATCATCGGGTAAGGAGCGCTGTAATCCCGGAGAGCCTTGGAGTCGAGCCGCTGCTCCCCCGGTAGACTCCCGCTAGAACTCTACTGGGCACGTCCCACTGGGCGAAGAACCTGGGGCTGGCTCAGGACATGCTGGCGGGACGATGTCACTCGGCTGGCCTGGGAACACCTGGGAATTCCCCAGGAAGAGCTAGGGTTTGTCACCAGGGAAAGAGGTCTGGACCGCCCTACTCAACATGCTGCCGCCGCGACCCTCACCGGGACAAGCAGATTGAGAAACTAACGAGCAATTTCACAACAAATAACCCCTTTTTTTACAATTTGAACATTGGTCGCAAGTCTGTTTTTAACTCTATGGGGCCTGATAAAGGCCTTTATTTTAGCTCATCTTGTAAAGTTGAGTGTGCAGCTAAAGACAACCTGAAAAAAATAATCCTTGGCCTTTTTTCTGCCGTGAGGATTTGGGGGAGAAGAGTGAATAGCAACACTCTTGAAAGTAATGCAAAGTTGTGCTTAAACTTCAAGACAAATAAAATGTTGAAAAAAAATTTGTGTTCGTATTTTATCTATCACAAGTATGGAAAACATATGTCACGTACCAGGTAGAGCTTATGCAAGTTTGGAATTACACTTAGGAAAAGTGTCTGGATCAGTTACCATCCTGTCACCTGACTAATTTGTTAATAGCCCTTTGTCATACCACTGCTGGATGAAGGCCTCCTCTCGCTGTTCCGTAATGGAGGTTGTTGCAAACATTGTCAGCTTTACGTCAGTTAAGTGCAGATGTTTTCTTACAGAACTTCGGTCAACTCAACATATGGTGCAGTCTTGAGCCGTGGCCGTATAAACACCTTGCAAGTGGAGTACTGTAGTAATGTACAAACTGCTTAAAGTCAACATTAAATAATTTAAGGGCAACAAACTTAATGTGTACAGCTTGTGTTTATTTAGAATTTCAACCGTGGTGAATAGAAACGTAAGAATACTCATTTTACCACAGGCTAGTTTTGTGTTGGCCTGCCTCTTTACACGTAATCCATTCATGTACATTGTCCCATTATGCATATAATTATGGTGATCTGTAATGCCTCACTGTATGCTGTGTGTAACGCTTGATATGCTCCGTGGATTATGCAAAAAAATCATGAAAGGCTTATTAAAATGGTAACTAATTGTTAGTTTGTTACAAGAATAATAAAAACCAAATGATCCCCTGTTTTTTGTATTTTATCTTTGCGTTTTGCACACCTTTACAGAATAATAATAAATAATATCCGGTTAATATTTGTGTGACAATAGTTTTTTTAAAATTCTTATACATAGAATAGAAATTGAAATAAAAAAGCAGCATCACTTATTTTGAACTCGATGCAATTTCACTTTGACTTTTGCTCGCACTTATAGTGAAAATTAGTGAACACCGACCTGTCCTTTCGGTTTATAGTTATTTATTTTGTATTTACATCAATATAAAATCTAGCAAGTCTATACTTATTCCTGTAACGATAAAGGTGATTTACAGAGACATTTTTGATTACATTAATTCAATACAATATTTACATTTTAACCTTTTCATATTTTTTTATGAACCTATCATACGAGGGGCAATTACACTAGTCTCTAAATATTCATGAAATTGCTAGAAAGGCAATCTTGGTGAACCTTAGTTCTATTCACAGCCACAGCTAACGTGTCTGAACAGATATCATTTGTGTGGCACGTATCATTTAGGCCAAAAACACGCCAATTTTATATTTTTCCATTAATATATTCAAGTTTTCCAATCAACACGTCAGGCAGGTTACATGTCACACCTACGTTGCCATACATTTATTTACCGAGTTATTTTAAAACATTCCCAGCATTATTGCAAATACGAGGAAGATTTAGGGTTCTGAAACAACTGGTAAACCGGTAACCGTTTTATAATCAACTACTCGTATTAGTAATTTTTAGCAATGATAGCGTGGTAAAAAAAAGAATTAACCCGTAAAAACAAAGTTTTTCACTAACAGGACCCTGCGGGGTGGGCTGGTAGGAATAATACTTAGTACCGGTACAGGGATATCGACCGGGTATAGAGGAGTTAAAGAAAAAATTACTGTATTCTAGTGTAACGTTAATTAAAAGTGTTTGTTTTGACAAGAAACGCTGTGAGATTTAAAGACAACCCCAACACCACCCTCAACACCACCCCTCCCACCAGCCCTCACCACCCCCCACCACCACCCAACCCCACCACCACCACCCCACCACCCCCCACCACCACCTTCTGCACGAGGCCTCGCGAAGCCTCCCGCACTAGGCCTCGCGAAGCCTGCCGCACTAGGCCTGGCGAAGCCTGCTGCACTAGGCCTCGCGAAGCCTTCTCTGCAGTAGACTTAGCGAAGCCTGCTGCACTAGGCCTTGCGAAGCCTTCTCTGCAGTAGACTTAGCGAGCCTTCTGCACTAGTCCTCGCGAAGCCTCTGCAGTAGGCCTCGCGAAGCCTTCCCTGCAGTAGGCCTCGCGAAGCCTTCTCTGCAGTAGGCCTCGCGATGCCTTTTCTGCAGTAGGCCTCGCAAAGCCTTCTCTGCAGTAGGCCTCGCGAAGCCTTCTCTGCACTAGGCCTCGCGAAGCCTTCTCTGCACTAGGCCTCGCGAAGCCTTCTCTGCAGTAGGCCTCGCGAAGCCTTCCCTGCAGTAGGCCTCGCGAAGCCTTCTCTGCAGTAGGCCTCGCGAAGCCTTCCCTGCAGTAGGCCTCGCGAAGCCTTCTCTGCAGTAGGCCTCGCGAAGCTTTCTCTGCAGTAGACCTAGCGAAGCCTTCTGCACTAGGCCTCGCGAAGCCTTCTCTGCAGTAGGCCTCGCGAAGCCTTCCCTGCAGTAGGCCTCGCGAAGCCTTCTCTGCAGTAGGCCTCGCGAAGCCTTCCCTGCAGTAGGCCTCGCGAAGCCTTCTCTGCAGTAGGCCTTGCGATGCCTTTTCTGCAGTAGGCCTCGCAAATAAGGCGATTAAATGTATCTCGTGTCTGTGTTAATATAAATGTATCTTGTCTCTGTGTTAAAAAAACGTGCTGCGTTTCAGTAAAGTTAATTTGAAGCAAAGTTTAAAGTTTCGCCGTGAGGCTCCGGAAGCGACAGCCATCTTGTTTAGTTCACAGATCGCAGGGGGAACGGGCGGCCATCTTGTCGGACAGACGGACAGTCGGACGGACGGACGGACACATTAATCTATTGGTGGTCTGGTCCACTTCGTTCCTACCAGTATAAATCCTTTATATGCGTGGCGGCTAGAGTCCTCTCGTCCTCTGGCTTGAGATGGCTGCCACCTATGGGTCAGATGATTACCTGCCACCATTAAGCAATTGGTAATTAAATATATATATATTTTCCTAAAAAGTGTAAAATTTTGGAAAATAAATTGTCACGCACAACGAGTCTGTGTGCAAAATGTCAGCTCGATTGGATCACGGGAAGTGGGTTAAAAAACGACCGAAAGATTTGCACGGTCGTAAGCGCGCAAGCAAGCAAGCAAGTGAACTTAATATAAAGGATTAAAAAATGCAGCCCCTGCAATGTATTGCTGACCCCACTGATGGTGAAAGGGCCTCGATTAGAAGGAACCTAGAGGGTGTTTTGGTCTAATCTTCCACGCTCAACAGACGTCTTGGAAGAGGTCAGTGTGCCCATCACACTTTACCCCATCGCATGCGAGTTGCCAAATCGCCTGTGGCTGCAGACTGCTGGGTGGACAGGCCAGGTGGCTGGGGATGGAAGAAACTCACACCAATGTTTTAAATACCGCGCCGGGTGATGGAGTCGAATCGGAGACCCTCTGGACTGCAAGGTCCACTGTGATAATATAACCAAGGCCGTAATTATAATATATATTGGGGGACACACACATCCCCCCCAATCATCAAATATGCTCAAAATGCCCCCCCCAATATATTGCTATTAAAAATAATTGCGAGGCTATAGATTTCTGTTGATATGATTGTGGTTATGGTTGTACTTTATATCTCTGGCATTACACACAAGGAGACAAGAAAAGGTAAAAAAACAGCAATGTAATACAATACACGATTATACATTATTATTTGGTTCTTTCGGTTAAGTCACGTCTAAAGATAAAATAATAAATTAAATTAAATAATAGAATACGAAGTTTCGATTGCAACACAACGTCGTATTCTATTATTTAATTTAATTTATTATTTTATCTTTAGACGTGACTTAACCGAAAGAACCAAATAATAATTCCTGCAGTCACGAAAGTTCTAAAATTAAGAACGATTATACATTATTGTACAAAATAAATGAAAAGTCCATCCCATGTGTTAATGAATTTTTTTATATTTTAGGCAGGAAATTAGTTTTCAAATTTAGCTTTTTTTTCTGGGGGGGGACCCCAGACCCCCTGGAAGATTTGGTCCCCCCCCCCAATGTTGACGCCTTTAATATAACCAATACACCACGGAAACTCCATACGTTTTTCACTTGAAATGTAAAGTTTGTGGTGGATATGCAGGCAAAAACCGGTAATCGTTTAAAAAAAAAATCCGTTTTCAATGTGGTTACCGGTTATGCGAATACACAACTCAAGTAAGAATGAATAGAAGTCTTAATTACCTCGAACACTAATTTGTACGTGCATTATTATTGATTATTATTGAGCGGTGACACAGTGGTGTAACACACTGCGCCTTGAACCCGGCAGACTTCGAAAAGCGGCCACGGTTAAGATCAGTGGCGTATATTATCAGAGCATGTTTTTTGTTTGCATGTTCGCCACAATTACGTGTGGTTAATGTAGACATGATTCCTTGCAAGAGGGTTTGTGTTTGGTGTTTGTTGAACGTCTTGGCACCTGTTTTATTGCCAGAAAGGGTCAAACCTCTTATTTTTTCACATTAATTCATTGGCATTTTCCTCGAACGTGGTGGAACAGCATATTGCGTTGCAGTGTGGTAAACGTAAAATTCCGGTAAGGGTTATTTTTAATACGGGACTGGAGTGAGTGAATCCATTCCAGTGGATTCCACTGTTAAAGATCACTCCGTTCCATGAACTCCAGTTCAGGTTTCCTCTCCAACCCAGACCTGGAAGTCCTGCTCAAAACATCTTCGCCACTTTCCGCGTATTCTCGAGGCGTGCTCAATACAAATTAATTAACGAATGCGCACACAAGACGCGTGACAGCGGTAATTAGCACACAAATGCATAACAGTGAGCGAGTTCGTCTTTAAGCAGCACAGTTTACAAGTCGGAGCCACATTCACATCTCGTTCTCGAGGTCCCCCTCGTCAGACCTCGAGACCTCCGTCCTCGCCTGGATTTCCGCGGGGTCTTAAGCGCTCGAGGCCCGGCCGAGGCGACCAAGCGAGCCCGGTTGGGTGGGTTACGGGGTTTGCTGCTGTTTGTGGCGCTGGCAACGATGAAAGCGGCGGCCTTGAGCTACGTTCTCGTGGGCGTCCAGCTACTGCTGTTGGCGACGATGCTGCTCACGCAGGGCTTTGCTGTGGAGACAGTGAAGCCACCGAGCCTGGAGCCCGGGGCGGACGCAGGAGCCGAGATCGGGACTGAGGACGCGGCCGAGAACAGCACCGACCCACCACCGCCGTCGTCGGCTTCATCATCATCACCATCGTCGTTGTTAGGTGTGAAGCGATTTCAAGAGGTCAGAGTGCTGAGCTAGCACTCGCTGAGAACCCCGTGGTCGAATGCAGGCTTTCAGCCGCCCTTGATTAAACCGGGTTGTGTAGTGAGTTGATGGTCTTAGCCTTGGTCACCATTGACCAGGCACATAATTAAATGCGGTTCCGCACAAAATGTAGCCAAATCGCAAGTGTGGGGATTGAATATCTCGACGTGGTTCCACGTCAATTGAAGCTTTCTCGGGGGTAGCTCTGTGGTATCCGCTTCCGTGGGCTGTTCTCTAGCAGGAAGGGTTTTGCTGCTGTGCTTGATATCCGGATGGATACTTTTTAAATCCTTTATATTAAGTTCACTTGCTTGCTTGCTTGCGCGCTTAACCCACTTCCCTTGATCCAATCGAGCTGACATTTTGCACACAGACTCGTTGTGCGTGACAATTTTTTTTCGTGAAATTTTTTTCCCATAACTTTACACTTTTTAGGATTTTTTTTATATTTAATTACCAATTGCTTAATGGTGGCAGGCAATCATCTGACCCATAGGTGGCAGCCATCTCAAGCCAGAGGACGAGAGGACTCTAGCCGCCACGCATATAAAGGATTTATAGTGAAAAACTTTGTTTTTACGGGTTAATTTTTTTACATCATAACATGACGCGGATGGCGCAATTGGGAAGAAGGGAAGGTCTGGAAAGACTGACCACACACATCCTTCCGCTCCACCCGGTGATTTGACACTTTGTTTTGCTCCGACACATCCTGTTGGTGTCTCATTTGTATAAACTATTATAGTTTGATTTGAACTGTCCGTACTGTTGATCTCCTTTGTCTCTATCGTGTTATCTTTAGTGTCTTCTACTGTCCTCGATTTTACTGTTTGTCTTGCCTGTATTCTCTCCTGTTCTATCTCGTGTGTAGTCAGTCGAATTCTGTATCATTTGTACGCCTATTTCTTAGTACTTGTGTGTACTGTAAGTACTGTCTGTCTTCATACCGCCTTGCCTGCCTCGTTCTGCACAGTCTTGCTCTATGTCATTTGTACTTCTCTATCTCGTTTCTACTGTGTCTCGCATATACTGCCCATTTGGTTTGTACTCGTCTCTTGTTTGTTTCAGCCGTTTGTTTAAAGTGAAAAATTGCATGGATGCAAATGCTCAATTTGCTTGCCCCCCCCAAATTCTAATCGTGTATCATAAGCATGAGGATTGACCTTAATTGATGAACACTTCTCAGATGCCTGATCTTTATCATCCTGCTCAGTAGCGGAGGAGTCGGCTGAAGTCCTGGAGGACACGATGGGAGCCGAAGTCAAAGACTACGACATCTACGAGGGTGGAGAGACGAGCGGCGTCCAATACGACCCCACTTCGCCAAATGTTCTGTGCAGCTTCTTGTGAGCAACTCCCTCGGTTCCTCCTGGCTGTGGTTTATTGTTGTTCTCAAGTATGGCCTCTTGTTGACGCGTCTTTGGTACCCCCAGACAATGAGAATTCAGCTATCCGTGAGGAGGGAAAATGCTGCATGTTTGATATGTTTTGGGCTCTCTCACGGGGTAGCAGTACAGATTCTCAGGCATTTCACAAGTGTGAGAATCAGTGCTCTCCATACAGTGGAACATAGCTTCTCTCCACAGCCACCCACCCATGGCCTCTAACGTTCACCAGTCAACACAAACATTTGGCGTATAATATATTCCCTCCTCACAACTGCAGTAGATACATTCTCTGTTATGAATGTAGCTCATCTAGTGGCTGCTGCAGGGTCACATTAAACTATGTAATGTAGTTTTAAGTATTTGAGCGGAAGAATACATTTTAGTTGCTTAATTGATATATCTCTCCCTGATTTATTTTCCGTTTGTACAATGTGTTATTCAGCATAATGTCCTCCATTTTGCTAAATGTATTTGGAGCTTCATGATTCAGTTCTTGAAGAAGCTCAGATTTTGAAGAAGCTCCCAGCACATTGAGAATAACGTCGGACGTTATACGGAACAACACTGGGTACAACCCTAAAACACATCAGAAAGCTACACAGCATAACCATGAAAACATACGCATCGGTAACTGATGAATCGTTACATACTTGATTAGATCTAGATTTGAAGCTTTCGTGACTGCAATGATTCATATTCTTAGGTTTTTTCGGTAAAGTCACGTAGGTAAAAACATTAAAAAGAAAAATTAAATCACGACGTTTCGGAGGCAACACAAGCAGAACTGATTCTTCGGCCGTTGCCGATCATTGCTACAAGTCGGTGGGCTGTCATGAAATTGTATTTTCCGAGACCAAGGTTATCTGCAAACCTCCTGGCTACCATCAAAGGTTTGTACACGAAGCCATACAAATATACAAACACAGACATAATTTAAACCGTGATGACGGTTACAAACTGAGTAATCATTGGAAAGATGTGATTAACCATGCAAAAAAGATTTAACTACACTTATTTGCCAATCTTATTTGACAGACAACCATTACTGTTTTACCATGTTTAGTGGTGGTCTTCTTGTTACAGGTTGAGTCAAAAACCGCACCTCTCCATAACAAAGGCTCAGCCTTTGTTATGCAGTCTATTCTTAGTCTCAAGCCTCACCTTACCATATTAATAATAAGTATGCGGCCCTTGCCCCACCACTTTCTCCAACCATTATATAAACGCAGGGGTAACTCCTGCAATCTCTCATTTACTTGATACAGCTGTCGTGGCTGTGACGGTACCACCTGAAGACGGAAGCTTGTGTTGCCTCCGAAACGTCGTGATTTTATTTTTTTATTTTACTTTTTAATGTTTTTACCTACGTGACTTTACCGAAAAAACCTAAGAATACTTGATTAGACATTCTCTTGGAGCCTTCACCAAACTGCACCGACCAGCGTGGCAACGTTTTATTAAATAACCCCCCTTAGGGCGGCCTGTAGGGGGCCCTCGTCCAGCAGGAGAATGACAAAAGGATTGTACATCATGCATGTATATGGAACTTGTTTTGCACTATTGTGCCCAGCTATCCATGTTATGCATCACCCATTTCTCAGGTTCTTCATGTTTTCTCTCTCCCCCTTATGCCAGCTAGCCAGCAAAACGTTTTAAATGCTATTGTATGATAGTATGATAGCCAAGATGGGTGGGGGGGACGTGTCTTCATCATACTTGCCTGCATGCTAGCCACCCCAGTCAGGAAGCCAGCTAGCAAAAGTTTTTAAAATAATATCGTTTGATATTGCTCCTGTAACATTCAGGAATACTAAGGCTTTCAGGCCAGCGCTGGCATTGTTGTATACCCAGACATGTTTTTTTTATTCAATGACAGCATGGCATGAACCATTCTTCTGTAAGTTACTGAACTTTAGATCTGTTATTATATATTGTGTAACTTTATTTGTGCAAACTTTGTCCCTATTATTGCAGGCCTGATGAGTTTGTGGAATGCGAAGAGCCAGTGGACCATAACAGCAATGAAACAGCCTTGCACGAACTTGGATACGGATGTTTAAAGGTGCTCATGAAGCCTATTGAAATGCAATTCCTGATACTTGATTTCGCTGCTGTAATGGAAATCTCACAAGCATAAACCTCAAACGTGCACGATTCTTGAACATCCTGAGTTACATTCCCATGAATATTGGTTCAGACCTTGTTGAAAGCAGTTGGCACTGTTATAAACAAACCTAGGACATGAACAAAAGCAGCAATATATTGAAAGTGGAAAATGCTGCAAAAAATTTGCTTTTGTGAATTTCTGAACCATTCATGTTGCTTGTTACTTTGAACTGAGAACATATTTTCGTAGTTTTATTTCGTTAAGGAACTTTCTACAGCTATTAACAGGAATTTCAAAAAATCTGAAATTAATTTTCTGCATGCATATTGCCAAACTCTTGTGGCTTTCAAATATATGATAAAAACTATTGACTATGGAAAGGCCTTTGTCCAGCAGTAGATTGACAAAGTATTGTAAATTATTGTTTTTGTATTGGTGACTGTCCCATACCTGTCAACCCTTAAGTTTTGCCCGTATTCTTGTACAGATAAATTTAGTATTTTGGTCCGTATGGCATACAGCCGTTTCAATACGGGAAAATATATATATATTGTCTTTGTGTTCATCCCTTGTGATGGGACTTTGTAGGATGAATGTTGAGATTTATAAGGGAACGGGGTGACCAATAAAGTCTTAATTGGTCTGTAATAAGGTAGGCACTGATTAGGGGTTGACAGGTATGCTGTTCTATGTGCATTGTGTTGTACAATGCATGGACATTAACCTCAACTTACATATGTCACCTTTTCTTGCACATGGTTTTATTAGAAAGTTATTGGTTGTAAAGATAGCCATTGGCAGTTTTGATGGGTTGAATAATGCGTCTTTGTGCCACTTCTCACATCCCTCTTCACTCCCATCCTAGTTTGGGGGCCATGCTTACAAGGATGTGAATCACACTAAAGTAGTCTGCACGGCTCTCCCTAAGATTGAGTGCGTTGGCAAAAGGACTTTTCTTCGGGGACACGTGCCCTGCATCAAGTAAGTGATAAGTATCACATCAATAATATCAACTTCAAATGTGCAGTGTATTGCTTTTATGTCATCCGCATACAGGAAGTGTGCTAAAGTGTTTTTTACTTGTATCATAAACAAATTCCGATATTTTTGAACTGCCAATAAGTCCCATTGATAGCAATTGACGGTATCAATGAGTTTCAGAGAAAATTCTATACATCTATTGTACAGTTTTTTAAACTAGTTTTTGATCATCAGTTTATGGGCCTTCCAGGATAATATTTTTCAGCAGCATTTTTGTTAAGCAGGAAAACTAGTCTTGGCAGCAGAGTCAGTTACGTTAAACTGCTGCTGGGTTGACCGATAATATCAGAGGCAAGAGCGAGAATATTTATCTTACTATTAAGGAAAATATGGAAGTTTTAAGATATAGGCAAAGAATACAATTGTGATATATAATTTGCAACATGGTGATGTAGAACAGTTTCACAATGGTTTTGAATCTAAAAAAAATAGAATTCAGTGTACATTCAATGCCCATTGGGAAAATGTGTGGATAAGAGCTTTCATTCTATTTGTGAATATAACAAACTTTGACAGGGAATGTTGGAGCAGCTGCAACATTCCCTTGCGGTCATCAACACTGATGTTGAAGATACACAAACAAAAAATAAACGAGCAGTAGATGTGGATTGTTGTTCAAATCTAACATTTAAATTTCTGCTCGTTTTGGCGTGTGTAAACATGTTTTTGCTTTGTCTGCTGCAGGTACAATGGACACTACTTTGTCACCACGCTGCTTTACTCGTTTTTCCTGGGCTGCTTTGGGGTGGACCGCTTCTGCCTGGGCCACACGGGCACGGCGGTTGGCAAGCTGCTGACGCTTGGCGGGCTTGGCATTTGGTGGTTTGTGGACCTGATCCTGCTCATCACAGGAGGTCTCATGCCTAGCGATGGCAGCAACTGGTGCACCTTCTATTGAGCCGTGTAGGCTGAAAGCAACTTGTGGCAGCAGACCCAGATTCTGCTAACTTGCAAATTCTGCTGCATCTGGAACGACAAACTTTCCCGCACCTCCGTTGGCTACGTGTGGTGCGAAAGAAGTTCTACATGCATACATATAAACTTCTAGAAAGACGAACACTTGTAGCTGGCCTGACTTCAACAAAATGACTTAACTTTGTGCAATCAGCAGAGATGTTTGTTCTTTTGTTTGCATTTATTTGGCACCGGGTTTGCACATGCACAGGTTTGTATAGTAAACTGTAAATTAGCCTGCTTAAGCAATGCTGTTATTTTTTTTTGTAAAAATTTCTTATTTTCTAGGAAAAGAAGTCATTGAATTGTCAAAAGGAAATGACCATTATAAATGCCTTGCTGCCGTGTGGTCAAGTCATAGTTTTCAAATCTTGATATATACAGTAAACATGCTCTTTTAAATGCATGGCATCATGTTCGTTAAAAGTTTTTTTTTTACTTTTGCATGCCTTTTGCTTTTCACACAATGCAGTCCCAAAGTGGGAACTGTTTAAATAAAACAATTATTGGGCCTTTGGTCCAATGGGTTAATGTATATTTATGATAATTTCCGAAGAAGTGCACACATGGTTCTAATTTTTACACGCTCAAATTTGTGACGGTTAAGTAATTTAACATTTTTGTTTGTGTCATGTTACAGGTTGTGTTCTTTTTTAAGTTGAGTGAATAAATGTTTAAGTTTCTGGAAATACGAATTACAGCAATTTTTATGGCTTTCCAATCTTTTCTTAAGTAAGCGCTTAGGCAATCGAGGGGAGGATAAGGCTATGGGATGCACAGTTATGTATACAGAACAATTTCCACAGTGTAACTTTTATACCTGTGGCTTTTAAGAAAATGTGTGGATAAGAGCTTTCATTCTATTTGTAAATATAACACTTTTTATTTGATACATGTAAAACTTGTAGGCCATTTATTATTGTACTTTTGCTTGAAGACCTTCTGACACCATTTCAGTCTTGTGGGTTATTTGGACACTTTCACCAGGATGATCAGTGTGGGCTGGTGAAGGGGTGGTAATTAACTGGTTAAGATATCAGCCGACATTGATGCTAGCCATGGGGTGGAATCCGACTCGGGTGCCTGGTTTATAAAACGGTGATATAACCATTATGTCACTACTTCACGATGGATACATGGCTAACAGGCAGAATTTAGCTCCTGCAGTGAGTACGTTTGGGATGATGTGGAAGAGTGAAGTGGTGTAGTGTAATGTGCTAATCTTGTGTCAGTATTGGCAGAATGTTAATGGTGGCAGAAGAAAAAAACATCCTTACCAGCAGCCATTGCCTATACACTGCTGGATACTTTCCCTTCGCCATTGACATCTCAAAGGTCTGCGGTGCCACAATCCTCATTCATGAAACATTAAGGAACATTTTCCCTTGTAGTAATCCTGCATAATGCACAGGCATAATATGACTTTGAAAATCCCCCGCCCACCTACGCATTTCACAAGTAGTACTAATCACATACCTGCATTTCCCATAAATATGCTAAATTCCTCTTGATATGCAAATTATTTTGTCAAGGCGCCCTTCCCCCCTTCAAACCCAGCTTAAATATACGCTCCAAGCGTGGTGGTGTTTCATTCAGACGCTGTCTCCCTGACAGACCTGGTCTTCACCTGAGGACGCTGCTTGCGTTGTGGCCGAAACGTCGTGAGAATTGTTTTATTATTTATTATTTTATTACTTCCCTTCTACGTGACTTTACCGAACGAACCAAGAAGATGAACATTTTCCCTCTTAGTAATCGCTGTTTATTCATTTATCGGCGCGTTCCCTTCTTTGGCTGTGCTTCAACGACCAGTCTCATCCACGAGCAGAGCAAACGACCGCGCACGGCAGGTGACCACGTCCAGTCAGGGGAAACCTCGCACAGCAGGCCAATGCGCACAATGGGCACCCGCACGGCATGGGCGACTGCAAGCTGGCAGTTGTGCCAGTGAAAACGTAAACCTGCCACCTGCATTCCGCAGAGCATGTGCGGCACAAATGTAGCCCCTGAATGCACTACAGAATGTCTAATGACCCCTCCCCCATCCCCGCGTTTTGTCTTGCAGCCCTCATACTTTGCATCATTATCACGATCATCCTTTTAAAAACATTTTTAAAATCAAATATGATCACCCTAGGGGGGGGGGGGAAGGAGTCGTCACTGCATTGGCAGCATGCATTTTCATCATCAATTGTGAATTTGTGAGTATGAAAATGTAAATGCTAATCTTCCTATTATCTGTTGTTTTTTTAATAGATAAAAGCTCTGAGACCATCATATGTGCACCCGCCCCCAGTGAAATGGAAAATGATGCCAACTACGTTTTCATATTGGCCAATTTCTAAAAGTCGGTGTGGTGAAGTATGGTCAAACCCCGAGCGTAGGGAGGCCTGCAGAGATCACTCACAACCAGTGGCGGCTCCTGCAAAATCTCTCAGGGGGGGCAAATGTCTGGATGATTGATAATGATAAGGTCCACCCATGCAATGGATACATTAACAGCTTAAGCATGTAAAGGCAACTTCACTTCTTTAATATTAATGAAAAATAAAGTGACTTACAATACATCTTGTTTGTTTCTATACTCACTATTAAAGCAAACCACTCAAGTTTCTTTTATTAAAGATTCCACTAGGTGGCGACAAATTATATTGTTGGATGAAACGTGCTTACGTATGATGACGTAAGCACGTATGATGACGTAAGCACGTTAGGGCGAGCCCTCCCGGAAGCCATAGAGAATGCATTGCAGCGCCCCCGTTCGAAAAAAAACATCTTTGAATGTAAGTCTATGGGACCACTCGGGGCGATTCTCAGCTGGAGGGAAATCGCCCAAAAAGAGGCGGTACTCCACAGAACGTAGCATGACGCTGATTGGACTATATCCAGAGGCACAGTGACGGCTAGCGTGACTCTGTGGTTGAATGACATTGGTGGTGCGTCGCCCAATCGCCCTAGTGAAGAAACCGCCCCTGCTCACAACACTGCAAATGTGAGGCTGTTATGTACCTACACAGGCAGTACAGCACATTTTACTGGTAGGAACCTCCTGGTTACACCAGCCCACAGGGGATTACTGTGTCCGTCGTGCAGGGAGGGGCTGGGTGGGGAGGGAGGGGCTGGGTGGGGAGGGTGGGGCTGGGTGGGGGGGGAAGGGCTGGGTGAGGAGGGGCTGGGTGGGGAGGGGCTGGTCATCCCGTGGTGCCCTTATAAAACTCAACGTTTAACCTACTCACGCCGGCTTGTGCCTGCCCTCACAGTCGGGCATATTTGCGGAATACACCACGCCGCCGTTGACCCTGGCCATTGACCGAGCAACCCAACGTTCCTACCAGCTCCCTCCGCAGGAATGTGTTCTCAGCGAGATTCACCAACCCCATACTATGGGGTAGTGCTGGAATGGTCCTGGACAACCACAAAATCGTGTGAGAAGCGTAGCGGCAGCTTGTGGTATTGTAGCTGTACTACGGGATCGTGCGTTTGATGTTTGCTCCGGTCCAGTCTGCTCTGAAGTTTACTCTGCCAGTTTTCTGTCGGGGCAGGATGGATGATTGACAGTCGCCGGCTTTGCACTGACAAATGAGGCGCTGTCCACTTTTGTCAGTTGTGGCGGGGCTTGGAATATGCAGGATTTACTCTCATTTAAAGACTTTGTCGATGCGAAAGCTCCACTCACTTTGTATAGCCACCATAATCCCTCCCTTTAGCCTGCTGATGGTAGTGCCGGTGTCCTACTGCCGACAGGCTCACTCCCACATGGAGGGTAGTTAGGTGTCAACGTTCAGCCAATAAATTAACGTACTTACAATACAATTTTGACTTGCATAGCGTCAAAATGCCATTACATTTCATGATGATGCACAGAACAATCGGACATGGACAACCAAGGGAAAGGAGTCATTTATTATGTATAGTAAAGCAAGTCCGTCATAAGCAGAGGAAATGATCAAGGTGTTGAGCCTGGACTTCAGGGATAGCGAGTCGACGGTACGCATGGCTGGGGGAAGAGAGTCTCTCACTATGGGGGCGTCAGATATATAAACAAGTACATAATATACATACGCACACAATATACAAACGAACACATGCAGACTACTCCCACATTGTATACTTGCCCACTTTTGGTCTCGATACACAAAGACACATACATTGTGTACATTTCACATGTTCAATATACAGCACTGTATTTCATATCGCGCACAGCTCCACGATCATTGATCTACAACTCTGATTCACATGGCTCAATCCGAACCTCAGTGTCATCCTCACGCACCCAAGCTTCGAAAATGCAAATTTTCATGCGCGTCTATTTCTCCAGAATGTGGTTGATCCTTTGGGTCCTATGACGTGCGTAGGTTTTCGCGTTTATGCGACATTGCACTCCGATGTGTTTTAGGGTTGGACCGCGACTGAGGCATTATGTCTGAAGTTTCGCTCCATGTGCTGGGAGCCATTGAGTTCCGAATGAAGCAAGGTGGAGCATAACGTCGGACATCATGCCAAGCAACACGTGGTACAACTAGGGTGGCCACCTGTCTGGGTTTGAACGGGTTTGACCCGGACAGTTCAAGAATTGGCATCTGTGCTTGGGTGGCAAGAATTGATTTGTGCTGAGATCTGGTGGTATTGTGTTCAACGTTATTACGGTTTACTGCACAATTTTGATGGAGAAATATGTCCAGGTTTGCTCTGTGGAAATAGTGACAACGGCAACCCTAGGTACAAGCCAAAAACACATCAGAGAGCTATCCTTTGGGCCCAATAGGAAATGGAGCTCTATACGTAACTGTCCTTCTCGTCCCTTATTGTGTCTTGGTCCTGTGCCAAGCTGTAGCGACCATGGAGAAATATAATGCTGATGATGACAATATCCTTGTACGTGTCAATCCACTGCTGGATGAGGGCCTCCCACGCTTCACCGAGCTGGTCAGTCGGTGCGAGTCGGTCAATGTGGGGAACAGAGAGGTGGGAGTGTAGATGTACTGTAGTACAACTGGCTTTTGTTGCATTGGTTTCTGTGATCCACAATGTAGGCCCACAGCCCAATGCCAACCTGTTTGTGCGTTGTGATCACCCAACAAAGCACTATCCAGACTGGGCCCTGCTGAGATCTGATGGGATTGGCGGTATTCTGCGTGATTTGGTCATAGGCAAATTCCGCACATTCCAGGATGCTACGTTCTCGACTTGAAATTAAGACATCGCCTGTTCGATGCTATCTCCCGGTGCGGCAGTTGCAACAATTGGCACGTTTCTTAAAATCCCACGCCTCTGTCAACCCAGCAGTCTATACTAGGGCAAGCCACAGTGCGTCGATTGGCATGTTGCGGATGACGAGGGAAAGAGTGGGTCCTCCCACCTCTTGCAAGACATCTGGCTCGTGTGGAAGAGTAGGCCAAATTCCCTCGGGAGAGGATCTCTTGAGCTCCCTCTAGTGGAGGCCCTTCCGCCAGCAGTGGCGTGAGCGAGATATTGCAGGACTGTGCCTTTATCTTTTACAATCTCCCAATTATAGCTGAAATATCTAGTTTTTATTAATGAAATGCTGGTATACCCCAACTTGTAATTTTGTTTTACTTCGTAGCTGTAACCTGTAAATAGAACAGAGTTGGGTAAAGCTTTACTGCTCTCAAGACTTGTATACGCATATAGTGTATACATTTTATTCTTAATTTAGTTACACATGTATTAAATACTTATATTGGACACTGAAGTCCCTCAACAACAATGATAATGGTTTAAGTATTTGATGACTTCCTTATGAGCAAAGGTTGAATATATTTCCTGATTTATAAATGAAACGACAGATTGCATAAAATCCAGGAAACAATTATGAAAACAATGACATTTTAATTCATGACATTTGTTTTCATGAAGTTGTGAGGCATTTAAGTGGCATATTCAATCACCACAGCAAAATAAAGATCTTTTTTTTATTTAAACGCACCAAAATAACGTGCCCACAATCATACCATTGTTAACCTTATCTTCAAGTAAACTGTAAATAATATCAATACAGTAACGTTACTTATGGCAAAGCATTCCTCGTAAAACTGAGGAGCTCATAGCACCAGATTGCTAAACTTGTAAGAAAAGACAGATATAAATGCGTACAATATGCGAGAATAAGAGGTTTGGAAGGTTTTTTTTTGTTTGCTGTATGCATCTAAGAGTCAAAAGAGAAGGCTAAGGAAGTGATGGAATAACCGCAGCCTACTGTATGGAGGCACGCTAAGTACAGTATGTAGTTCGGGCATGTGGAGGCAGGACGATCAGGGCCAATACAAATCCAGAGAAGCACAAAAGCAGCCCTGAAGAGCACCTTCAATGAGACTGGAGTGCAACCAATCAAAATCAATATTATAAAGTGCCCTGTGAATCTTTGTGCAGCCAAGACGAATGTCAAATTTGGTTTCCTTTCTTCCCAGAATAATTGACAGCCTTTTGCCTGCTGGATGAAGGCCTCCCCATACTGTTGGGTATTGTTTGACCATACTTCACCACGCTGGTCAGTGGGTGTTGAATACACCAGATGAAAAATACTATCCGAGATGATTTGTCTGTAGAGATTGCTTTTAAATCTAATCTCTAAGTTATGAAAAGTGAGAGTTTATGGAACTTTTTTATTAAGTGCTTCTGTGTATTTTTATTGGTTCTGATGCTGTGATTTGATTGTATTCACCTTTTTTAGATGTTGCACAGCGAAGATAACTTTGAATACTGTATATATTAATTAAACACTATTTTTATTTTACCAGGTAAGGCCCACTTAGCTATATAGTTATTTTTTTCAAAAGCGACCTGGCTACAAATCGTATCTCAACCAAGTGGCTTATCACGTGGAAATTTATAGCAGCCAAATACTATAAACACGTTTCTAAATGTGGAGGGGAAAACCAGCGGAGACGGAGAAAAATCCACGCAAACACGGGGAGAGAACATGCAAACTCCAAATATACGACAGGCGTCAGGGTCGGGATCGAACCCGCGACCTGCTGTATACCAGGCGAGGTCGTTGACATCTCACCACCGTGGCGAGATTTGCTCAAGTACTACCTGCATACATTAAACTATACACAGCAGTTACCATGATCGCTGTCCCGATTTAAAATAGAGCGGTCGTCATATGATGTCTAAATAGGAAACAACAATCCAAACTGGTGATCGAAAGTAAACCAAGGCCCCTTTGTCCTTCCCCGTGCTCTCCGAGTCTATCAGCAGAGGTATCCCAGCTGCATGTCTTTGATTCAATGGAATGCAGCATTATATTTAATTTACTTTATTTTCGAGCAGCATATGCCAAAGTACGTTTTATAATAACGTAATGAAATAAAAAAAAAAGCTCTGCCGTTATTGCAGTAACCTTGGTGACACCATGTTGTAAGGAAACAACATTCAAATTTGTCTCCTCTCTCACCTTCCTGCCACCTCCATATGCAGTCCTAATGGAAAGTGCCAGCTCGAAGCTGGTGGCATAAACTCTGGATAAACTTGAACTGACGTGCGGGCACCGTAGTGTTAAGACATGTCACCAGAGGGTAAAGAAGAGCCTTCATTTGAAAAGTACGTCCGTACATGGGACAATGATGTGAAGGCTCTGAGTTAGGAGGGGGGGGGGATTGTTACGTGGCTTAAAGACCACGGATCTGTTGACGGTGGTGGAGTGGCGTTATGAGATGAGGTTGTTTTCTCCGGGATACAGGTCAAACAGCTTCTCCACTTCCGCACTGAAGGCATCGCCTGGAGGCACACAAAAGCAGTCCGGAAAAAAATGGTAAGATTCCGCAAAAATGTTGTTCTTGTGGAATCGTTTATGGGTACAGTATATTTCCTGAAAATTATAACTAGATTATAAACTTTGACCGATTCTTAATAGTGTCTCTAGGAATTTTTTCAAATTAATTGTAACTATTTTTATGTTAGTAAGTTAGGCCCACTGAGCTATACAGCTTTTTTTCCAGAAGCGACTTGGCCATAAATGATAGCTCAACGAAGTGGCTTATCACGTGCACATGTATAGCAGCAAAATACTCTAAACGCATGTTTATGCACATTATCTGACGTTTTTTACCTACACTGATATGTTTTTGCACGCATTGGCCAACGGCTAATTGCATGATTGATAGATTTCCATACACAATTCTCACCAAGTCTGATGACAATACTCGTGAAGTGTACGCAGGGTCAACTAAAGCCAGTTTTTGGCCAACCTTTAACTGAGTGAGAGGTCAGTCAGTTTCTTTCAATGACATGGGAACCTAGAAAATTCAGCAGAGGCATTGAAGACTTCCATTCAGCTTCCCCTGAGGCTGTCACTTAGCTGTCAGACCTGGACTTATGAGTTGCTACACACAAGAAGACGAAGAACGAGAGAGGCGATGAACAGCAACGCTTTCCAGTTTCACTCTGGAAGAAGTCGTATCATTTTCTTGGTTCTTTCGGTAAAGTCACGTAGAAGGGAAATAATAAAATAATTCAAATGAAACATGATAAAATAATTCTCACGACGTTTCGGCCACAACGCAAGCAGCCGTCCTCAGGTGAAGAACAACAGACTTGTTCTTCACCTGAGGACTTGTTCTTCACCTGAGGACGGCTGCTTGCGTTGTGGCCGAAACGTCGTGAGAATTATTTTATTATGTTTTATTTTTATTATTTTATTATTTCCCTTCTACGTGACTTTACCGAAAGAACCAAGAAGATGAATCCCTGCAGTCACGAAAGCTTTAAATCGAAATTTAAGTCGTACCGTTGTGACAGTTGTACATCCACACGCGGTGTCCGTCGTATTTGCAGTTGCACTTCATGGCGTTGTTGGTGAAGTCAGTTTCCGAGACCTCGTAGTTTGGGTTTATGACAACCTGGAATTGTGTACAAAGCAGAGCGCCTTTACTTCACCGAATTATTAATGCCACTTGTCATCCCCAAAGGAGCTATATTTTTCGTTTGTGAACAAAACACATTTTTGATCGCACTCAATTATTAATGCTACTTTTAACCAATTATAATTATCGAAGGGCTATATTTTGATCATAAGAAAGGGGAACAGGATGTTGTGTGAGCTCAGTTTGAATGTTAATTCCATTGACTCATACTCCTTAAATTTCTATTCAACATAGTTCAGGTTTGAGTCATGCACAGGTACACCGACAAAGGAACCAGATGCTTATTGAAATGCAATGTTTACATTATTTCATGAGCATCTTTGCCTCCATGTTTCCGTTAAAAAGCTTTTTGGACAATTTCATACGTTTATAATAAAACACTTACATAGCGCATGGAGTGTGAAATATCAACCTTGCTACATAGTTACTGTGATTTGTATTATAGTGGAATCTACACGTACAGCTCTTTTGCCAATCCACTACTGGATGAGCGCTCCCCATGCAGTATGAATCATGTGGATAATTGACCGTACAGTACTTCCCCACAATTAATGTAATGGAATAAATTAATATATATTTCATGTCAAATATAATTTGGTTATAATTTACCAATTCAATATCATTATCACACAATATGTTTTTTTCTCCCAGAATCTAACAAAACAATTCATTATTTTATGAGACGCATGCTAGACTGTATTTAATACATTATACAGCTGATACTTTGCTTGGTATTGTCATAAAATTAAATCTGGACAAATATGGCCAGTTCTTTGAATGAGACTAACAATAAAATTAACAAAGATTCAGGTGCTTTGGAGATGGAATTAGTGCATCATGTTTATTTTATCACGTGGGACTCCAAACTGCAGGTTCGTGAATTGTTGAAAACAAAGCGAGAGACGTCTGCCGGTGGCTCAAAAGTTTGGTGGGGCAGTATTCTGGGTGAGTCTCATGCAAATACGGTAAAACCTTGGATTGCGAGCATAATTCGTTCCGGAAACGTGTTTGTAATCCAAAGCACTCGTATATCAAAGCACTCGCACAATCAGTTGTGATCATGTGACGCTTGGCAGACAAAGCGTATGCACGTACTACTCGTATTGCAAGACCTCGCTCGTTTATTAAATTAATATTTATTTTAAAAATTTGCTCGTCCTGCAAAACACTCGCAGACCAAGTTACTCGCAATCCAAGGTTTTACTGTACATATTATTATTATTGTGATAAATGTTCAGTTTGTGTTGTTGGGTCATCACGTGGCAACGACACTGACCTGGAAGATGTAGTCTCCCGGTGCCACATCCGTCACGTCGACCCACTGGCAGTCGATGTCATGGCGGTAGATGTCTTGGCAGCCGACTGCAATTCCCTGGTCTCCAAAGTTCGCACACTCGTAGCGCTTCTGCACACCTGCACGGAGCCACAATTAAAAATTATAAACGAAACTTTTTTTTTTATTTTACCATCACCTTACCCTACATTGCTGGGGTCACAAAAAAGATCTCCAAAATCCTGATTAAACACAAGATCCAGGTCCGATTCAACACAGTACATAAAATCCGTGATCTGGTACCGTCTGTAAAAGATGTGATTCCAGACATACAGTACCCTGGCGTCTACAAACTAAGTTGCCTCTGTGGTAGCAGTTACATTGGGGAAACCAAACGACACGTCTCAGACCGCATTCGTGAACATAAAGCTGATCTAAAACACGGTAGGACAAACACCTCAGCCGTGGCAGACCACTGTTACAACTCAGTGGGCTCACATGACATTGACTTCTCCAAGACGGAGGTTCTCTGCAAGCCATCTGGCTATCATGAGAGATTCGTTCATGAGGCGATCCACATATACAAACACAGAGACAATTTTAACCGAGAAGATGGATTCAGGCTTAGCAATCATTGGAAGGACGTAATAAACCATTTCGATACACATTAGGGTGAGTTGAATAATACGTAGTGTTATATTAAAATGTATAAAGTATAGGGTGGTTTACAGCAATACAGTATATAATTTAATGTTGGGTTTATCTATGGCAGTATATAGTACTGTATATGCTAAGAGAATAAAGTTTAGATGGAAGTATATTATATACTTCTTACGACGTAGAATTGTAATTTATTATTTGTTGTTAGTAACTCAGCTTATTGTAGAGTATAGTAAGTATCAGTTTATATTTTAGTTTTTTATGTAGTTTTTTACTTTGGTTTTCTACATGGTTGTTTGGTAAATGCAGCTACATATCATTAACATTCCTTTCCTTTATTAACGCTGTTCCTTGCGCCCCCCCGTGGTGCTGTTGATCCTGCATAATGCATGGGCATAATGGGACTTTGAAACCCCTCCGCCCACCTCCTACGCATTGCCCATTGGTATGCTAAATTCCTCTTCATATGCACATTCTTTTGTTAAGGCGCTCCTCCTCGCTACACCTATATAAGCTCCTAGCTTGATAATGTCTCATTCTTCGCCTGAGGACGGCTGCTTGCGTTGTGGCCGAAACGTCGTGAGAATTGTTTTATTATGTTTTATTTTTATTATTTTATTACTTCCCTTCTACGTGACTTTACCGAAAGAACCAAGAAGATGAATCCCTGCAGTCACGAAAGCTTTAAATCGAAAAGCATCATCCCATTTGTTTGTTGAATGTTGGACGATTTTTGACCCCCCCCCCCTCGTCACACGGCGTCACAAAAAGTCAGACCCCCCCCTCAAATATGACGTCACAAAGCTCTGCCCCCCCCCCCCAAAACCATATTTCTATTTCGAAAATAAAACATGCTTCAAATCGCTTTAAACTATTGTCATTGTAGTGCGTATTTAATGTGGCGCTGCACTCTAATGTTGTAGGAGAAAACATTTATTAAAAAGTATATTTAATTCAGTAGAACGTGTTGTCTATATTTATTTATAGTTGCGCATTTTTATGTGACGTCACATTTCTCAACCCCCCTCCCTCGTCACACATCGTCACAAATGTCTGACACCCCCCCCCTACGCAGGGTGATAACCACTGCACCGACACTAACCTCGGGTTTTGTGTTTAATTAGTTCACTAAAACTAACAGATTGTGTCCAGATTTATTTTTGTTATGCTAGTTTGCGGAATACACATTGTAAGTGGGATTTTGTTTTGGAATGTATAAGCCGCACTGGGTATCCAACATTCCGCAGGCCCTGCCTCGCGTACAGAGTTTAGCCAGCAGAGGGCACAGCAGATAAACAGATTAGCGAGTTGAGTTTGGACTGGGAATTATTTATCTACAAATTTTGGGCAAATATACAACGATTATTCCATTAGTTTCAGCACACAAAAAATAATGTATGCGTGTCAAAAATATTAAACGGTGAAGGAAAATAAAAAAACGGTTGCCCTTATTTTTTCAGGCAAAATAGAAAAAGCTACATATCAACCTACGCAAGTTTTGTAGTTATTTTTTTTTATAAATATGCAAATATTAACATTATTTGACACAGACAAGTTCTAAAGAGAAAAATATATGGCCAAACATCATTATCCAGTTTCCCCCTGAAAAGAAAGAGTTGAATGTATTTATATATACTTGAGGGTGAAAATCAGAATGACATGAATTGTAATCAAATGAAAACAAAACTCCAGACTCAATGCAGCATTGATGAGTAAAAACTAATATATGCCAATGGAAACTCTGACACGAATTAAACTCGAAACCGTTTGTCGTATTTTTTTTATATTATGATGGTTAGCATGTGAACCCGCGTTCATAGAAGTTTAAAAAAACATTAAACTGGTAGGAACCCAGTGGTTCCACCAGCCCACAGGGGATTATTGTGTCCGTCCGTCGTGCATCCAAAAATGGGAGGGGTGGGGTGGGTAGAGAGGGGAGGGTGGGGAGGGGCTGGGTGGGGAGGGTGGGGAGGGGCTGGGAGGGGAGGGGCTGGGTGGGGGGTGGGAGAGGTGGGGCTGGGTGGAGAGGGGCTGGTCACCCCTTGGTGCCCTTATAAAACTCAACGTTTAACCTACTCACGCCGGCTTGTGCCCGCCCTCACAGTCGGGCATATTTGCGGAATACACCACGCCGCCGTTGACCCTGGCCATTGATCGAGCAACCCAACGTTCCTACCAGCTCCCTCCGCAGGAATGTGTTCTAACATTAATGACTCAAGCTTCTCTCCCACGTTGCTTCTTAGTGTGCGCTCTTGAATTAATTCACAGCAACGCAAATGTTGGCGATGAGTTTGCGTCGGCGCAGCGAGTTGCCGTCACGAACCTGGCTCGCACGACGTGTCCTCCAGGCAGAAGCTGGCTTTGTGTCCCTCCGCCACCTTCGTGCCGTTGAGCGTGAGCAAGTCGTAGTGGGTGAACACCTCCATGCTGTGGTAATGCCTGCGGTGGTACAAGTGAGCAGAGCAAAGTCCCATCTCCTGCATCGGTGAACAAAATGGGCTCTCGCCAGTTGTAACCGCCGTTCAATGTGCTCACGAGATGACTGCAGTGACAAACATCGACACGTCGAAATCAGCTCAAACTTCCCGTAAACCACCACGTGACTTCTGTGTGGTCACTCTGAATCCCTCCCCTTTCCCAGCCCCCTATGAAAACACACGCTGCCACTCCTCCGTGCAGCTCACTCTTGTTGCTCCTGATCTTTCCTTCCCTCTCAATTTCCCTCATCCCCAACACCTCCCGGTCATTCCTTCTCCTCTTCCCCCCTTTCCTGTCCGGCGTTCCTTCTATTTTTAAAATTACGATGTATTTATTTATTCCTGCTGCTCATCTTGAGATGTGCTCTCCTCTTTGTCTGGCTTGGGAACTTCTATCCCGTCATATGTTCCCTTTCCCATTCATTTTTCTTTCTACGTACATTATATCCTTGACTCTACTCCCCTTCCAGTGGTTTGTCATATTCATCAAGTAAGATTTTTAAAAATATTAGTCAACAATAAATATGAGTGGACTAAAATCTTCAAGCGTGACAATGACTGCAACTACCCAACACGTACCTGAGCATGACTATGATGAAATCAAATTAACTATCCTAAATGAAGATGCAGACTAAGGTAATTGAGTATTTAATAATGTTGAATTTTCATTATTTTATTATTTCTCTTCTACGTGACTTTACTTCAAGAACCAAGAAGATGAATCCCTGCAGTCACGAAAGCTTTAAATCGAAATTTAATTGAGTAATCTTATCAGACAATGCAGTGCACTGAGGAAGGCCAAAAATGGTAATTGGATATGTATGTATATGTAAATAAATTATTTTTACAGTGTTCGCTGATTGGCTGACCAGATATTTTCTGAAGAAAAATTGGCACCTCTCACACAAACATTTAATAACTAATCGTTAACAAATGTTTTACTGCGATAGTGGACCAGACTAAGAGAGTGACAAAAAAAATGCTGAGAACTTAATACTGGTTCTAACAGTGTATTAATGATATTCAAGTTGACTTTGGCTAGGCCTTTGAGTTTTTCAAGACAACAGAATGCAGTGTTTATCAAATCTGGGAGTAGCATTTTCATTGCTTGCTAAATTGTAAAGCTGTTATCACTAAATTAATAAACAACAACGTAATGTATAAACACTCATCGTGTGCTGCAGTGGAGGATTATGGGTAAGAAAATAGATATCCAACTTTGTACATGAAAATAAAATACTCTTTAGTCCATCAGCTGATAGGCCTTCCAGACTAACATTGACTTGCTTAAATAAACACTACGGCATATTTTATTTGTACGTGGAACGACTAACAGAGGCCGGATTATTCATTTCCCCATGATCATTTACTGAATTGCATAGTCCGATCTTATACAGTACAGCTGTTTTGTGCTGAAAAGGGGCCCTCTACATATCTCTTATGTGGAGTGCTCATGCCAATAACATCTGGCACCGAACAGTACTTTCTTTAATAAGCCTGATTCTGCTGATACGTCCTACAAGGTGAAAATGGAACACAGGAATGATATTCAGTCATATTAAAACCCTTTACACGTGGTGGCAGGGAAAGTATCCAGTGGATTGGTGTGACGGTAAAGCAAGTCTGTTCAAATCAACAATGTGTGGATTTGACTGGTGGCTTTAGCTGAGAGCTTTTGCAACTGCCAAGAGCCTTCGGAGCAAACTAGTCCTGGCGAAGGCACTGTGGTGACATCACCATCATTACAACGAGTTGTACTCATGTGAAGACATTTACTATTAATGTACTTACTGCGTGTTGAACTTCTTTCGCACCGTACGTAGCCTACCGTGCTAATCGGATGTAGACATGTACGTATTTGAACTTAATATGTAAAACAACTGCTCATGAGCGCGGTAGTTAGGGGCTATACAACTGTGTATCGTGCATATGGAGGCACACTATAAAGCATTATTTTTTTAATGTTTGCAACATTAACCAATACCATACGCACATCGAAACAGATCGGTAGACTTCCACTGCTTGCTAAGTCATGCAAATTAATCAGGATTCCCGCATTGGGGCTCGCTTGTAGCATCAATAAACTGTGGAGAGAGAAGTCACGGGTTGATCACGAGGGTCCGAAGCAACTAGCCACCCCACGATGGTGCCATGAAAATGTCCAACGGTGACCTTTCCACGGTCTCTGTTTGAGAACCTCAGACATGTGCCTCTGTGAGTTAGTAGACGGAGTTGCTTCGGGGAATTGTGACTCATCGGTTTGCTCATACGCGCACTCTGGGCAATTCCCGTCATCAATCTGCCGTGTTGCGTGCCTCTCGAAGGTGCTGCTTTTTTAAAACGGACTAGCCACGCACATTCTGTGGGACACAAATCACGATGCGACTTCCATTTAGGAGACTAAAAAGAAGTCACGCACAAAACCAGCTGCAGAATCTCCATTACATTTCAGGGGGGTTATTTTTCAGGACTGCATTTGCCTCATCGCTTCCCATCATATATCGCTGCAATGTATATTCTTAATATACTGTACTGCATATATCGGCATTAGCTATAACAATACAGAGAGGCGGCCTTTTGTCATCAGTTGTGAAATGTAGTGAGGCGTGATTATTTTCTGCACCACTGCCAACAAAGTTTTAAAACATTTGAACTATTTGACTTTAGCATTATATAACACGGAGGTTAAACCTGCCACCATCCGACACAGCCAATTAGTAAGGTTTGTCACGTAAACAGAACATGTCAATAAAAAAAAAACCTATATTATGTATTCTTGGATCTTTTGTTTTATATTTTTATTATTTTATTATTTCCCTTCTACGTGACTTTACCGAAAGAACCAATAATATGAATCCCTGCAGTAACGAAAGCTTTAAATCAAAACTATATTATGTATTTAGCATTATTGAAATAGGCAATCAGCTCATAGGTAAATGAGACTGTGAATTTTATACGTAAGGCTTTCGTGACTTATATGATTGATAATGATCACACATCTTAGTAGATGCTTCCACGGAGTACTTTTCGCTCTTGTCTTGATACATTGGCCGCAGACATAGCAAAATGCATCTGCCGGATACTTGGAAAGTTCTAGAATGTTCTAGAAGTTACTCCAAGTTTACTCAGCACTGAATCTATCTGGAATGTTCTGGAAAATAAGTGAATTTCAAAATATCACTGTCCTGGTCACAAAAGCAAAGTTTGTGGGGAATAATAGCCATTTTCTATACTTTTGAGGCATAACCAATTAGGAAATAACACTTACTACCCAGGAACAAAAAAATAAAAAAATGTTACACAGTGTAATTGTTTTCTCTTGGGTTAAATCGTAGAGGTATAATGCCATTTTTTAACGATAACTCTCCACCACCCCGACACAACCTATGAAATCAATTTGTAACGTGGGCAGATATGCAAATAGATTTTGGTTTATTATCAAAACCGGAATGTTGAAAGGCAAGCATCATTTTTACACTTGTATACATGCCGTTTCGCTTGGGATTACATCCAGCATCATCAAGATAGCTAGATTATATTTGATTTATTTCAGCAGAAAAGGCCCAACAAGCTGCTAGGTTGTATTGCAAGAGCTCGGATCTCGTGTGAGAGCTTTTTTACAGTAATACCTCAGTTTACGTCGGGGATGCGTTCCAAAACGGTGTGACGACGAATATCGAAACGACATCAATCAAAGCAATTTCCAGGCTAGGTGGAGGTGAAGGCTGAGAGGCGATGGATACGAGAAAGGACAGATGATGCTGTCAGTGACGTAAGTGTGGGCTTGAGGCGACGCAAATCAGGTCGTGGTATTAAATAAAGTATACACGTAGCAATGCCGAACTTCTCTTGCCCTCTACGTAGCCAACTGTGCGAATCGGAGGTGCGACGTATTAGCGAAATGACGTAAAACGAGTGGGAGAAGACCGCATCTTGAAATGCCCCTGCCCCCCCTCTCGACCGGGGCCGTCCCATCTCGTACCTGTGACACTGATGCCAGACCCACGCGTGGCTGCCGGCCTTGGGCCTGAAGTCGGTGCGTCCGACGTTGTGGATCTGCGAGGAGAAGCGCAGGAGGCGCCGCGAGCCGTACGGCCAGTTCATGGCAGAGGCACTCGCCGACAGGCAGTTCTCCTCGGCGGCGCAGTACAGCAGGTGCAGCGGGCGGTCCTCCAGGTAGGCCGACTCCTGCACGATGCGCGCGTTCAACACCAGGTCCGGGGCACCTGCCGGGAAAGCCGCGCGGCGCTCGTGGTCACGGGGAGCTCTGCGCTGTTGGCCCAAAGTTGGACCACGTCCCCCTCGACCCCGGCGTGTCTGTGTGTGTGTGTGTGTGTCCAATTGGGGGTGGCTGGAGTGAGCGGCAGACGTTCAGTTGTGTCTTTTTTTTCGAGTCCTCTTTCTGTTTGCGTAAAGCTACCGAATGACTGGAGTCGTAAGACTCAGCGAGGTGTTTCTGGGTGAACAGTAAAACGAAATGTTAATACTGGGAGGCTCAACCGCCCGGGATGCAAGGTGATGTTGCAACTCCTCCCTCCCTCAATCCTCCCTACCTTTACATATTTAACAAATATGGTGATGCTGCGTTGGCAGCGGTGCACAAGCAAAAACACAACATCAAAACTCAACACAATCGTCAATAACACTGCATAGGCAACGTTTTGGGCAGTGGCCCCCACGGTTTTATGTTTTTGTTACAAATGTCCAAAAATATTCTGATCAGCTGGTGTTTTATTTTGCATTTTTGAGTGCACTTTAAAATAAAACCTTCGTTTAAAAAATATATGTTTTAAGGAATTTATTTGTAGCTTTTGACATAGCCATGCCCAACTCAGCCACTATCCACACCACACCCGCTAGGGGTGAGTGGCCTGCTCATCGGGCCCTGCCTTGTGCATGAACGCTTTCCACCTCGGTTAGAGTTGCCGACTGAACGAACGGTGCTCGCGATTTAAAGAGTCGACGGTACGGGGCGGTAGCGGTTGTGCGGCGTACTCTCGGTGCAGACGACGCCGGCGGCGTAGCGGCCGCCCCCTCTCTTGCATTTGACGCGGCTGCCGTGGTGGCGGCAGTGAGCCAACGACATCTCGGTTCCCGAGCACTGCACGCCGCTCATGAGCACCTCCTCCACGCCGCTGTCGCCCTGGAAGTACCACGTCTCCTGGGGTGGAGGGCGGCCGGGGGTTCAGGGCAAGATGGTTAAGTTGAGCGGAGCAGTGCGAGACCTCAAGACTGAACTAAACGAAACAACTTTTTTTTCCAGGTAAAGCCCACTGAGGTATATAGCTTTTTTTTTTCAAAAGCGACCTGGGCGCAAATTATAGCTCAAAGAAGTGGCTTATGATGTGGACACTTAAGAGCACGTTTAGAAACGCATGTTTCTAAACGTGAAGGGATCAAACACGCGACCATGGGGATAACGTGGGAACTGCAAAATACAGGCGTTAGAGTCGGGATCGAACCCACGACCTCCTGTATACCAGGCGAGGTAGTTAACATCTCATCACCGTGGCACCCATGCCTGGGAGCCAAGTGCTAATTTCTTCACACAAAACAAACTCCACTGCCTGGGCCCATCCTCTTCTCAGATTTTTGTCATGGTCGATTACTTGCTGAAATAGCAACTATTGTATTATACAATGTGTGTGTAAGACTGTTGTAATATCTATCCTTTGTGAGATGTCAGGGATTGCATTGGCAGTGGAGTAGAAGCACGAGTAAGGACAATTAAAACAACTTCAGAAGATACAGAAGAAAGCCCCATGAGGGAAGCCTATTACACACTGTTCCATTAAAAAAATGTGTCATATGTTGCTCATGGCAGCGAAAAGTATTTGCAATTTGTGTACTGTATAAACAAAAGCAGGGTATTTTAAAATGGGGACTTGAGATCATGCCTTGGCAAAGTCGCGAAGAACAGGCCGCTGCCGTCTGCAGAAGGCATGTGATGCCATATTATTGTTGGGTTTCCTATTTGCGGGATTGCCAGCTGGGCAGGAGATGGTGAATGAGTTATGTCTCGGAAAGTACGGAAACTGCCATTAAAAGAGGATGGCCAAACGGCGCAGTGCGTAATTGCGTTAAGGACAGAAAGATGAAATGAATCAACCGGACTGCAAGAGAGCGGGGCTCGCCCCTGAGGGGAGGGCAGCCTCACGCGCTGCCCTGCGCTGCTGACTTTGAGGTCGCCAAGGTAGTTGGTGCATGGCTAGGGGAGCGGTGGCGCAGCAGTTAGCACGCTGCGCGACAAACCCGGCGGGATCCGAGCTTCGATTCCGGCTCGCAGCCAACACCAGCGACGATTATCTGAGCTAGGCCTGGGCCTCCCCTAGGTCATCTCAGCTTAAAATTAGTACCTGTGTAAATATCGCCACTAGGAAGACAAAAGGCTGCCGGGCTTGGTGCTGGCCACCCATCCCCTCGTGTTGAGCTTCCCAGAAATTTGGTGGCCATACACGTGGATGCAATTCAACGCTTTGGAGGCAGGGTTGGTGGATTGTGCACAGATCTCAGGGCTTGTGGCGGTAGTCTCTACAAGGCAGTACTGCATATAAAATAAGTTGCTGACCTATCTGTGTGGATGATTTGAGTGTTCTTCCCTCGTGTGTGGGTGTTCTCTAGGTACAACTGGACTCGATTAGCCAAAAGTGCCATGCAGGATTCTCTTGGAAAAGAGACTTGAGCTGTTACGCGTAAATAGTTACTGTCGCTATTTTAATTTATTGCAGAGAGGAGGCCTGAGAGTGTGGATGGGCGACCACCATGCATGAGATGTTTTATCGGCTGGTGGACAGCAGAGGGCAGTGCAGCAGAATCCATTGTTGTACTGTACTTATATGCACCCACCTCTGTGCTCCCCAACTTTACCAACCCCCTACTGAGCAAGGAGGTTAAGTGTGGTCCAATAACCCCCACGACCAGCACGGCATGGGAAGGCCCTCATCCGGCATTGGTTTGACACGTGGACCGTACATTTCCTAAAGGTGCACTGTTAACACGACCGGGCCAATGGGATCCTCATTCAAATAACATCACCAAATTGGCAGTGCGTACAAAACCTCAGTGAGTTATGATTGCAGTGAGGCCCCCTCCTTGCAGCGCTCCGCATGGCTGTTTATTTCTGCTGTTGGTGACGGGAGAAATATGTCTGTCCCCTGACCAGCTCCGAATTTCCGCTGACTCTGCACCCATTTGGACTGGGAGTCTGTCTTGCAGCAGTCAAGGCTTCCGGTGTAAAAAGAAAAAAAGATGGTCTGCTGGCCATACAGTAACACGTAACCCAGATGTGAAATAGATTAGAGTGGGGATTTTTTTTTTTAAAGGTGAAGTTGAAGACGAAAAAAGTATTTTTTATTTTGTCAGACCCGGAATCGCTGGCCAAACTGAAATATAAATGAGGTGCCTAAAAGGTTAATTCCCATAACGTTACCAATACAACATTGTAGCCATTTGGCGGTGACATTTTATGTGTTAACTGCAATGACCTTAAGATGACATATACATATATACAGTGTAATGGATGTAAGATCAAAATTCCCAATGAGGTATAAAACAAATACTGTGCAAAAAATGTCAAATTATTTAACGGCAGTGCTTAATAAAATTATACGTTCAAATGTCAGAATGTGAATTTTATGGACTAATCAGTGCCAAAGAAAAAGCATAATCTACATATGTTGAAAATGAACTAAGTAAGAAAAAAAAATGTTTGAGTTATACTTCATATCAATGGAAAGAAAGCCTAATCATTTGTACATTTTTAGTTTTTGAATCTGGAAAGCAATTCTATGAGCTTGCATACTTGTGCAATTGCACAATTCAAAAAGAAATGAGATTGCAATACATGCTACATCTGCAGTGTTACACTGCGTTTTAAATAAAGCGAATGTTACTTGCTGAAAGGAGCAGATAAAATACCCTGAGTGTGCACAAAGAAGCTATCCAAGAGTTGCATGAGCTCACAGTGTGCGTGCGCATGTGTGTGAACCGGTCCTGGGCCTCCCCTAGGTTAACTCAGCCTCTAACGAGTACCCAGAGCGATGTATAAACATCGCTACTAGGGAGACAAAGGCGGCTAGGCGTGGTGCTGGCCACCCACCTCATTGCGTGCCATACCGCCCTTTATAGGCACTGGCGGAGCCAGTGGGGGTGGGGTGGCACTTGCCCCCCCATCCGATCGAAATCCCTAATTTCGATCGGATCATTTGGGTTTATTAGTAATAAATCGGCATTTTGCGACCCCCACTGACACTGTGTAGCATATTATTACGTGCCAGGGACTCTATGAGATGATAGGACAACAGTCTGAGTCCATAATTGGCAATAAATAACGGCAAAGCAGTTATAAGTGACTCAGAATTGTGCGCAGTTGCGTATACAGCACACGACTTCCCTGAAGGCATTCACATTCAGCGAGCACGATGCCGATCACACAACGCGGTTCGAATTTGACCCTCGATCGATGGCTGCGCCATCGCCGCACACGTGTCGAATAAAAAGCAAGGGACAAGTCCTTACTTACTAACAAGTCCTCTATAATTTTTCATTGCTGGAGGGGTTGCCCCCCCCTACCTAAAAATCTTGGCTCCGCCATTGTTTATAGGTGCTCGCTAACAGCACGTGCCCCAACAGCCTGTTGAGGCTATACGGGAAATCTTTGTATTGTCATATCAAAATCTTTTAGACTGATCATGAAATCTCATGGCAGCTGCATAAATGTAACTGAAAAATTCCTCCAGTTATGGGTCACATGATGCAGAAAAATGTGCGGAGATGAATTACTTTCCGCTGCCCTGTGCCACTCATAATGTGAAGAATGAAAGAAACTCGATTCGAAAGAAAATACAGCTTTTAAGAAAATTGCAGTTAAGTGGTCGAGGTTTTGCTGACCAAACAAACACAATGGGCTACCGGCATTACAATAACCAGGACCGGACCCAAAATGGCAACTTTAGGAAACGCAGTTACCTGAAAGAATTCTAAAGTCACGACAGCAATTTCAACGGAAAAGTGGTGAAGGCGCAGCCCCGCAATGTCCTGCTGAGCCACTGCTGGCGGAAGGGCCTCTAGAAAATATTTTGGCATACTCTCCTCTACACTGGTAAAACATCTTAGAAGAAGTGGGGGGGGGGGGGACCCGCACCTTTCCCTACTGCACGTGACCTCAATATCAGTAATATCACAGTTTCGCTGATACCTCTCATTCCGTTGGCCGGGGCGAGGATGGGTCTCAATTTTCTGGATCTACTCTGAGTTCCGTGCTACTCACTAAATCTTCCGTCTATTTAGACGTGACTTGGGGGCAGCTCCCGATTACATTTTTTTACAGAACACTGACTCAGTTTTCCGAACAATAAATCTCCACAGGCATTTACACAAACACCAGATGACACGCATAGACAAAGATGCCCCATTTTAGCCTTGTGAAACTGCCAATTGAAATGTTTTCGTTGCGCATTTCAAAAGGCAATGCAAGGCGGGCCATGGTAAACACCTTTGCTCTGCCACCTTTGTCCCTAATTCCTGACATGGACACAATGAATCAGATATTTATAAATTTTAGGCTGAGCCAACCTCGACGAGGTCCAAATATAATGTTCCACTGGTAGTGTGCGTGCGTTTTGACAACGAATTTTACCCAGATCGCTGTGCTGCAGGTTGCTGATCAGACGACTACACCCACACACACACATACGGACATTCTCCCTTTTAACCTTACAGACTGCAGGGGCAAATGGTCTTAGCGAGAATCAATTGTTGCCAGCATGGTGCACAAAGGGATGCTGCGTTCAGCGAATCGCCTGGCTGCATCTGTCTCCCCAGTGCTGATGTTTATGCACTCCTCTGTATACTCATTTAAGGCCGAGGTGACCTAAGGGAGGCCCAGGATAGATTGAGACACCACCAGCCAACGATGTTATCTTTATCCGTGGCTGAGAATCGAGCGACAGACAAAGATAGCGCATCGTGTGAGCAACTGTCCTCCACGTGCAAAAATACACAGGTCCTCCATGCAGCCTTTAACATACTGTTGTTGGGGCAAGTGCTCTTTGTGAGCATCTATGAAGGGCTGGCATGGCACACAAAGGCATGGTGTGGCCACCACCACCAGACCTGCTGCCTTTGTCTCTCCAGTGGTACACATGGTACCATGTACCCATTTTATGCTTCGTCCATCTCGAGGAGGCACATAACAAGTTCACACAAATATTATCCTTGGCTGAGAATCGAGCACAGGTCACTGGGTTCATGGCGCAGTGCGTGAAAAGCAGTAGTGCACCCACACGCACGCACACGCGCGCTCACGCGCTCACACATAAGCGCGCGCACACACACGCACACGCGCTCACACACACGCACACGCGCTCACACACACGCACACGCGCTCACACATAAGCGCGCGCACACCCACACCCACGCGCAATCAGCATGATTGGTAGAAACTCTGAACAGAACAATAGCGGGTTTAGTGAGAGAGGGCAGCAGCTGCGTAACCTAACGTTACCTTAAGTAACTCAAGTAAAACAAGAATCACAAAATTAATCACAGATTCGACCTACCCGGCCACAGAGTACATTCCGTTCCCCTTAGTGACCACACTTCTTCTGAATTGAGCCAAGGCGTGACCGTATCGCGAAACACACGCTACACAATCGTGAAATATAAATGTGAAGTTCAGTGTTGTGGCGGGTCAACAATTAGCACTGCACATTTACCGTGGGATTATTGTGTTGTCGTGAGTTAACAATAGCCACTGGGAATACTGTGTTGTGGTGGGTCAGCAATGATCTTCGGCCGTGTGTTACTTTCAGCCAGAGGTCGCAACCGGGTACCCGATACCCGTACCCTACCCGATACCCGGCTACCCGTACCCGGCCGGGTACGGGTAGTCCGTGAGTCACTGGTGAGTAGCCGTTTGTCACTCCTTTCGGGTAGGGTACGGGTACGGGTAGGGAACGGGTACCCGTACCCGGCCGGGTACGGGTACGGGTACCGGCCGGGTACGGGTACGGGTACCCATTTGCGACCCTGGTGCGGCCGGGTACGGGTACGGGTAAGGAATCAAAACCCGTTTGCGACCTCTGCTTTCAGCACAACGTTCTGATGGATCATCACAGCGCCCGTCGACAATGTGTACGCACCCATCCTGAGGTCACCGCAGCACTTAGGTGGGTCAACATTGGCCACTGGGCACGCACCAAGACACGTTTAGCTCTGCGGTGGCTCATCGCTGCCAGGGCAGCAGTGCGTAACACGGGGGAGGGGGAGGTCGACTGCTAGCCCAGTGGGCAAGTACGACGACGACGACAGCACATCCTTGTGGCCAGCTCAACACCGCGGAGACCAGGGCGTGTACAACGGCAGCACAGAGAGTTCTCGGTGGGGGTCAGCACCGGCCACATACCGTGAGCGCATGCACAGCAAAGCCCAGGCCCAGCTGACGACAGGCCACCATGGCCTCCAGCGTCGTCCACCCGTCGCCGCAAACCGTGCCCCACCTTTTGGATCGCCTCACCTCGAGCCGGCCCTCCCACTCGTTGCGTCCGCCCGTTAAGCGGATCTGCGAGGAGCGAGCGACAGCGGCGGCAGAGAGAGGGAGCGTGGAAGGGGGGGCAGCGGGGGGCAGCGGAGGAATGGGGGGGGGCAGCCACGTGCGTTCATCCAACGGCGTTCATGCGACAGGGCAGCACTTGAGAAGTGGCCTCCCGCTCACCAGAGAGGCGTAGTCGTCTCCGCCAGAAAGGTACATAGACATCTTGAAAGACTTTTCCATTTACTCGTTGGGTTTTTTTTTTGCGGTTGGGCTGTAGAGCTCTCACAAAGTGTTTTTGGGTTGGATGGCGGCGCTGTCCGACGTTTCGCTCCGCGTGCTGGGAGCTTCCTCAGGAATTCTAGGGAACTGAATTCGGTTCCTGAAGCTCCCAGCACGTGGAGCAAAACGTCGGACATCATGCCGAACAATACGCAGTTCAAGCCGAAAAAACATTGGAAATTGCCAATTATCGCTATTCACACTGCTGTTTTATTTTCTTACGCTCTCTTGAGACAAATTTAGATGTGTATGGGTACACATATATGAGAAATAAAAAGTATATTTTTCGTAACCGAATCCATAACACAAGCTTGGGATGTTTGGCCAATTCCTTCTTGAGTATTTTTAGTATGTACTCTATACACATTATTTTGTTATGCTTGTATATGCAATGAAGTATAATTTATTTTATTTAGACAAGGATATATATTTTAATAATGCCATGAGTATATGACAGCCGTTATTATTTTATAGTTATTATCCGACTACCTCTCAGCGCGTGTCACTGTGATCGTCGTTGCAAAGATGACAAAAGCGAATGCCGTTGTTGGCCGAAATTAACAAGTCAATGGGAAAAAAAGTCTTTCACACCCAAAGTGGCGGTGTCCATTTACCTTTCAGGCAGAGCCCTCTGGACTATGCGGAGAAGCAAAAAAGGGAATGACTGAGATAGCTCCATGCTGCTGAAATCTCTGCATTATGCTGCAGGCAAAAGACAGAAACCACCGAGCTCAAGCGCCCGGCACCCGCCTGAATGATTTGAAATCCCAAGCCGAACCCTGGACAAGAGAGCGGAGTGAGAGCTGAAACAATGGATGGCACGAATTCCACTTTCATGGAGATGCTGCGGCCGCTTCAGCCAAAGCGACGGGCTGATGCCGTCCCCTCGCTTAACGCGACGAAGCCACAAAGCCGAGCTCGCTCCTGCAAAAGAAGGCCCCCATCTCAAAGCGCAGCCGTGGAACCTGCGGAGTGAAGGCAAAAAGGCGGCGGCGGCAGACCGGCGGTGTTACGGGCGGCGCTTTGATCTCGCGGTCGCCGTCGATCCCATCGGCACGACCATCGCGACAACTTCCCTTGCACATCCACTCTTTTTGTTTTTTTTTTCAACGATCGGAGGAACCCCCGCGGGTACATACTTCCATAGCCTGGGCTGCGAAACCCAGGCCGAGTTGCCGACACACCACCGTGGCCTCCAGGGTCCTCCAGTCCTCGCTGCAGATGTATCCCCACTTGTGCTTCCCATTGCCCTTATCCACTAGCACCTCCACCCTGCCCTCGCGCTCGTTGCGCCCACCCGTCAGGCGGATCTGTGCCATTAGCAGTGAATACGGGAACAGGGGGACAGGCACAGGGGTGAGCGTTCGCCCGCTTGCTCGCCCGCTTGCTCGCTCTCTCGAATGGAACAACAGCCACAGGGGTGAACGTTCGTCCGCTTGCTCGCCCGCCCGCCCGCTCGCTCGCTCACTCTCTCGAACGGAACAAATGGACGGATGGGCGAGTGAGTGAATATCGCAGGGATGGGGTCGTGTCCGGTCACCCACGGGGTCACGCGGCGTGGCAGCTTGACACCTGCGTGTTTACGAATGCTTCTGTGAATGCACAAACACGCACACGGTGCGCTACTTTATATGAACACACACACATGGTGCAGATTAACAATACGGATACTGATACACACAAAGTGCGGGAATACGAAGATCATACGAAGAGCGCAGTACTTAAATTTATCCACACAGGCACGCAAGCCTCGACACATAAATTACGAATATAGGGTGTCCAAAAATATGCAAATATAGTCCTTAAATGTATACAAACACACACAAAAACACACGTAACAAATTACATGTGTACAAATGTGCATAACGTTTTGATACATGGTGCACATACAACACAAAACACACGTGCATTCATCAATTTCAGGAACAGATGCAAATGGCAAAAAAAATCACCGTTAATGCATTTACAACATTCTTGCGTCAAACACATATTGAACTGTAAAGGAAGCAGTGTTATTTAAACAATAAAAAAAATGTTATTTTTTTTACAAAAAATCCAGCAAAATAATAAAGCATTCAAATTTGAACAGGGCTAAACTCGGCGCATAGGTAACTCACTCGGAAAAGCAAACGCATAAAAAACATAGAAGCAATCGTTATTTATAAACGTTTAAAATTATTAAAGCGTTCAACGGTAAAACGCAAAACCTTACCTTCTCACTTTCAATTTCAGCGCGAGGCAGGAGAGAAACGACACATTTGCAATTGATCAATTGAGCGTGAGCATTTTGACAACAGTCGGCAAGAAACAATCATCCCAGCAGTCGGTCGGTGCACACGTTAATACTTGCAATATTAGCCGCTGACGCTCTCTACACTCTGGACTGGCTTGCCACTGCTCTGCAGTGTAAATGTTGCTTGCAAACCCTCCCCCCGCGGTGTCACCAAGAGAGGCATGTGAATGTCTCTGGTCGTGCCCCAGTGTGGCAGCATTCAGATTGTCGGGCAACGGGTTCGGGGCGGCGATAAAAGTCATGCGTCGTAAGCCTTTAAACTTTTATCTTGAACTCTGCGCCCCTGAGATTAAAGGGAAATATATATGGGGGGGGGGGTATAAAGTTAGACTGTGCTTGGACCGGGTTGGCGCTACTTAGCGGACACAATTTAAATGTGCTGAGCCACATTTTTTTTTTTTACAACTTTCCAGTTAAAAAACAATGAATATCAGTTTCTTCGCATGCCCGGTGCATGAATGTGGAGCTCCATTTTGGGACATTCAAAGGGTGCAATGTAATGCAGTATGTGTTTTTTGTAGGAATCTTGATCACATGGTTGTTTTTTTGCCTTTGTTGGGAATAAAACATTTGGAGGTTTCTTGTCCCTTACACTGTAATACATTTTCATATTCAACCTTAATGACTTTCGTTTATCGTTCATATTTGTGGTCTATTTATTTATTTATATGCACACACGAGTGTCATGCAGAGTGCAACCTAGCAAGGCCCTCTTCAGGGACAGAAGTGACTGACGGATGTACCTCGCCAAAGGCATTTGAAAATCCTTTTCGACTCTCTGTCCGGTCCTGTCCATAACAGCCGTCACCCATCCTTTCTGTTTAGCTTCTATCTGCCACCCACCCTCTCATCTAGCTGCCACTCACCCTCGCATCTAGCTGCCACCCACCCTCGCCCCGAGCTGCCACCCTCGTCTGCATTTGCCACCCACCCGTGTCTCGAAGCCCATGGCCGGCACGTGGCAGCGCACGGCCGCGTCCTCTCGGTGGCTGCACGAGTTGCCCCCGACCTCGCTGAACTTGCAGTCGGTGAGGGACTTCTCCGCGCCCTTGCACACCACCTGCGTCATGTGCACAGGGCCCGTGCCTGGTGGGCAGCAGGTGGCGGTGGGGTGCGGCAGGGAGACGGGGTGCGGTGGTGAGCGGGCGATGGAGGGCACACGGAATCGCCGCGTGGTGTTCCAGCGCGTGTGCTTGGTTCGCTCGTATTTTGTTAGTCACAGGTAATGTGACGGAAGATTACAAGCAAAAGAGTCTGACCTCTTTGCAGCCCCCGATGTGACTTATGCTTGGCAAGAGGATACTGACTAGAAAGCCCGTGCCTGCTTCCAGTAGCAGGGTAGGAAGGTTTCACAAAATCGCTCTCTGTTGTAGTGCTGCTGGAAAGCCGAATCTTGTAACGAATCAACTGAGAATAAGGCAGCATGTCGTGCGAAAAGAAAGTTAACTTCATGAGCGTGTCCTCTCCACAATGCCTTTACACTAATTGTCTGCAATGTCCTCTTAACTCGGAGGTTACCGAAAGTTGTGTTGGGTTCTCCTGTGTTTGTAATTTTTTTGGCAGCGCATTCCTTCGTTGAAGTTTCTTGCGCCACATTTGCAGCAAAGCGAATGCCATCTCGTTCAGCCCGCGACCTCTCCGGGTACCTATCGACCTGCGTTGTAGGAGACACCGCGGCCTTTTAAGACGCCGTGCATTCTGGGCGAACGTGGACTTTCTCATGCATTTTTGGAGGTCACTGAGTTTCTAGTCCTTAACTCCGAGTTCATTCGCAATGCTCCATCCGTATTGCATTACAAACCTCACAGGAATCCGTGTCATAACAACCAGCACTGCGTGTACGCGCCATGTGATTTTACATTGGCCAATAACCCATGCTTTTGAAATTATGTGTACATGAACAGCCCTTTTGTCAATCAGATGATGGATGAAGGCCTTCCCATGCTGTGCGGTCATGGGGGAAATTTAACCATACTTCACTATCTTGGTCAGTGCGGGTTGGTGAACCAGGTGCCCAGTACTGGTTCAGATGATAACACTCACCACTAATATTAGCCATGGCCGGGAATCTAACTCTGGTTGCCAGGTGTATAGCACAGTGTGCTTTCTACTGCGCCACCTCTGCCCTTCCCCACAATCATCACTGCATAGGTGCAATGTGAAGATAGAGGCCAATAAAACAGGCTTCTGTCATTGAAACAGTGGTGGATGCCTTCGCCAAGAAAGGACTTTTCTCGGTAGGGCACCGCGATATTTAAGTAGTTGTTGTAGCAGTTCAGGTTAATTGAGTTCGTCTGCGCCCCCTGCCGATGCCGTTATTGCCCCCCCGGGGGCTCAGAGTCTGCCACTGCCAAATTCCTGGGTTCTTTCAAGGCTGTCGCTGGGGCGTGATAAGCAGCTGCTCTCACGCACCGCTCGCCCGCTCCCTCGCCCCCCTAAGGGACGCCGCAGACCCCCGTCCGGCCGGGCCTGAGTGACGGTCGGCGGAAGTGCGGAGGTGGCTGCAGCGTGGAGCGCGATCGGCAAACGAATGCAGACCGACCAATGGCGCGCGTGCACTAACGGGCTCTCTCGGTTTTTTTTGAGCCGGTGGAAATTCGACATTCCTACGGTTAAAGGTCAGTTTATCCGTAAGGTAACCTCGGTTGACCAAATCGCCCGAAATTCAGCTGATCTCGGAAGCCGAGCGGGGTTGAGCCTGTGCTACCACATGTACGCTTTTCACCCTCACCAGCCTGGTAAATTATGGTAAAATAACCGCCACAATCCACATGGAATGGGAAGGAATCCCCGCATTTAGCAGTGGATTGCCAGAAGAGCTGCACGTTGTGTGTTGTACCATAACCTCGAATGACTTCCCAGCGGGTGGATGCTCAGCAGGCATTGATCATTTTTACAACACCGGAGGGACGTGAGGTTAAAAGTTAACTGTGGCCGGGATTTGAACTGACGACCTCGTGATCACGAGCCGAGCATTCTACCGGGTGAGCTGCGCTTAAGATAAATGACCGAATTGTAAAATTGTGCCTTTTTGCCACCTACGTGTTGCATGCTTCAGGCAGTTGCCTCACCACCAGTATGGCAGCTGACAAAGGCACTCTCCCTGTCCAGTGTGAAGAATTGCAGCTTCTGATGTAGCAGGTGGTCCAGGAATGAGACACAGATGGTTCATGAATATGTGAATGTACTCTTAAATTTACACTTAACTCGCAAAGGTACTTTCTCATCCCTGCCTTCATCCTTAATGAAAAGTGAATTTGATAAATGTTAAGAATGTTGACCCTCGATGGGAGAGCGTTTGAAATTGGTTCTCTGCAAAAATCAGTCCAGGCATTCCACAATGTGCACAATTCCATTTAAAGGCCGGTTTTGTTCCCTCTATACGAGAGTGACTGCTTCAGTAGCAGCAGAATAATGCATTGAGTTTCACATTTAAGTCAGAGAAACCTTGTGTTTATTTATTGCGTTGGGTTATCAGATGCTATTGGGAAAATCTTCCACGCTACTGATGAGATCAGACGTCAAATCCGCTCCAGAGTTTTCTTGTTTAAGCATACTGTATGCTCCTGGATAATGTTGGTCTGGAAGGTCCACGGACCGATAGAGATCAATATAACTCAATTAACACATTTTATTGGGCATAATATTTCACGACGGTGCATACTCGGTTTTTATACTTTGCTCATATTTGATTGAAACTCGGAGTTTACGGTGCGTGCGATGACCGACTACCAGAGGATTGGGATTGATTGGAGTGCAGAAGTGGCACAGTGGTAGGGGCACTGAACATGATGCCTGAGTTCGATTCCCAGATTCACGTTAATGGCGAGTGCTCTCTGAACTGATCTTAGGCCCGCTTTACCAACCCGCATTGACCAGCGTGGTGAAGTACGGTTGGTTAAACAACCACCGTGATCAACACGGCCTGCGGAGGCCTTCATCCAGCAGTAGATTGACAAAGGTCTGTACGTAATTTTACTTGACTTATTCAATAATGCCGGAGGTATCGGTGGCGTCCTAGATCTCGCACTGAATTACAAGCCTGTCAATCACAACATGGCGTCATGAGTTTTTTATACGACGTTAACGTTTTCATCGCTCAACCTCGACAATATCCTGACGATGCCGATGATCACGCGGGAATAATCACAACCTGCCATCCGCGATGTGAGTCTGCCCTGTCCCTAAATAAAAACTTAGATTATATTTTAAAAGGTACGACCCACTGAGCTATACAGCTCTTTTTCAGAAGCGACCTGGCCCTAAATGAGAGCTCAACGAAGTGGCTTATCGCGTGGAAATGTATAGCGGCCGAATGCTCTGCACGCACGATTCTAAATACCCCGCCGCCAACACCCCCCACCACCTCCTTCCGCGCCCCCCACTCCCCCCAGCCCCGGCATCATCACCTTGTCCGAAGCGCGCGCCGGGCACTGCCTCCTGTGCGGCTCCGAATCCCAGCTCGCGGCACACGACGCTCGACGCCACCAGGTTCCAGCGCTCGTCGCACACCGTGCCCCACTCGCCGTTCTTGAGCACCTCCACGCGGCCCTCGCCCATCTGCGCGCCGCCCTTCAGCCTCACGAGCGGTTGCTGCGGGAGAGCGCGGTTGCTTGGGACGTTCGTGTGTGTGTATGTGGAGCCTCTTTCGCACCGTACGTAGCCAATCGTGCTCGTCGGAGGTGCAGCGGGAAGGACAACAAACTAAGCACAAAACGCAGTTCTCAAGGAATGAGTTTTCAATCTATATTTAAAAGTGCATAGCTCCAGTGGCTTCCTAACATCGGAAGGAAGAGCGTTCCAGACGGCCGCAGAAGCGCATCTGAAAGCGCGCGATGTGGTAGCCGTCTTTGTTCGATGGCCAGCCAAAATCCACTGCGAGGATGACCGGAGTTTGCGCGATGGAACAGCAGGTTTTTGCATACGGTGGCCAAAACGTGCTTGGTATAGGCCCTGGTGCAAATAATTAAATGGGCCCCTGTCTAGTTCCCCCCCCTCCCCCCCCCCCTTTTCATAGCTGTGCAACTGATTGTATTGAGGATGTGTTGAGGCAGATGGGGCTATGCCGAAAGGCCAAATCAGAGTATCTCTTCGCAATCCAGTACACACGGATGGATGACAAAAAGCTTTTCCGCATGTGTGTATCTACCGAAGAATGATCAGTATGGAAGCTGACGGGTAGCTGTCACGGCAAAACGCTTCTGCATAGTTAAAAATAATCCTGTTTGTTCTGGATTGCGGCTTCAAGTTTGGGCGAGGCTAATTTCCCAAGAACAACACAATAGTAGAGTTGTGCTCATATTAGACCATCTTTACAAGAGCAATAGTAGACAGACGGAGAGAGCTAAAGCATAAGCACTTTCAACCTTAGCTGAGAAGCATTAATATTGAATAACTCTGACACCTGTGCTGTCACGGCAAAACGCTTCTGCATAGTTAAAAATAATCCTGTTTGTTCTGGATTGCGGCTTCAAGTTTGGGCGAGGCTAATTTCCCAAGAACAACACAATAGTAGAGTTGTGCTCATATTAGACCATCTTTACAAGAGCAATAGTAGACAGACGGAGAGAGCTAAAGCATAAGCACTTTCAACCTTAGCTGAGAAGCATTAATATTGAATAACTCTGACACCTGTGCTCCGAGCAGTTTGGTGGTCAGGTGAAGTCATGTTAATTTAGTTTCAACCAGAGGTGGGAACTTGAGAGACAAAAGGGATGAGTCTCGTTCGCGAGAGAGAGAGCGAGAGAGTGACCTGGGTGGCGGCGGTGGCAGTGAGGGCCCCACCTCGCTGCGGTAGGCCTTCCTGAAGCCCGAGTTGTGGCTGTGCGCGTATCCGGGCCCCGGGACGCAGCTGACGACGGCGGGGCCTCCGTCCCGGCAGCCCGTCACGTTGTTCCGCACCGGCACCGTGCGGAAGCGGCACGTGGCCAGGTGCACCTCGTTCCCCGTGCAGTTCACGTCCCGCATCCAGTAGCTGTGCGTCCTCTTCTTCAGGTGCGATCTGCCAGCATCGATTCCCAGCACGAGGAGGTTCATTGACATGTACGCAAACGGCTGGGACACGGTTACGTACCCGTACGGTGCGTCAAAAGATGATGAGAGTGGAGCGTTCTAGGAGATTGTTTTTTTTTTAGGTATTTTTCTTTCGTTCAAGTCGAGACGAAGTGTCTCTATGCTCGAATGATTGTGGTGAATTTCGGAGCACAGAGTCGGTTCAGATGTCCAGTTAGCACCGTTGGCTATGTATGGTGCGAAATAAGTTCAACACAGGACATGTTGTTGGCCACTGATGTTAAACACTCAGCCTGGTTGATAGCACAATGCACCAACCTCTGCGTCACCGCTCCACACATACATTTTTCTAGAAATTCATAGAATCTTAATTAAGGTTAAATTCTAAGAAGTGCTACCTTCAACATATCTACAGTATTGAGTAACGGCCTCTACGGCTGGACAGATGCGGTGAGACAAGCAACTGGGTTTGCTCCTTCACCAATGGACCAAAAGTGATTTTTGACACGGGGAGGTTGGGAAGCCCCTTATAGAGGTTCCACACCTGTCTGCCTCGCTTGGATTATTACAGCCATCGCTCACGTGCCATCTGTTTTATTTCTCGTGCTGAAAAAAAACCCCGTTGGCGAATGGTACGAGATCCACAAGGGACCCACAACTGCTTTCCTGAATGAATAAAAGTTGACAGTGAATGCAGAGTGAGCGAACCCGTTTCCACTTAAGACACGATGTGCCGTTGACCCAGGGGGCACTTGGCTTGAAAAACAGGAACTTGTATCCTCATTCTGCAGCCTGAGTATCTTTTTTTGGTTTTACATTTGCAGTGGTTCGGTATAATAAGTAAATAATGATATCAATAATGCTTTCGTGTTATGTTGCATCGTTAGTTGCAAATTAAATCTCGCAAATCGCCGAGGAACTGCAAACAGGCAGGAAGGCAACAGCCAAGCGATGAGCCGCCGCCGCCGCCAACAATTGCCCAAGCTCTGCAGTCCTTTATATTTAGAAATGTTTTCAACCAATTAATGAGTGTTTATACGTATGGGAGGAAACCGCAGCGCCCGGAGAAACCCCACGTGTGTGAGGGAGCAACACTCTATCCCATTAAGATGGGACAGATGATATTATTCCGCACTTTGTCAACCCGTGTTCTCGAGGAAAGCCAGGGGTATGGCAGCCCGATGCCCACGGAAAGGAAGTTTCACAACATTCGTGTGATCCACCGACCCTCGCCTCCACGGTATCGGATCACGGTCATAAGCCGCCAATGCTGTGAATTATTAAAGTAATACGTAATGTGGCCCTATGGGGTTGAGTGGTGGTTATGCACTGCATTATAAACCTGCTTAAATTAGTTTGATTCCAGGCCAAGGATAACGACATCTCAACCGCTTCTGGAAGTCCCCTACAGCAACCAACGCTGACCAGTCTGGTGAAGTATGGTCAAATAACTCCGATGGCTAATCTGATGTTAGGGAGGCCTGCATAGATTAATTGGCGAGATGTATAATGTTATTGTATTATTTATAGTGCAGTACAGCATTGCATATCCAACTGTCTGGGATCTGGGGTTTCAAGTTTCAAGTTTCATGTATTAGGTATCGCCCTGTGAGCCATGCGGCTCTTGAGTCGGGTGCAACCGCAACAAACTAAATATGAACAGAGAACATCTTAAAGTGACGACGCGCAACAGAAATATGCTCGATAAACCATATGTGAAAAGGTCAGATCAAAGGTCAGATCAAAGGTCAGATATCTAGAAAATGACAGTTACACATTGCACAAATACTGCACAGGGTGTGAGCAGTTAATTGATGAGGGAGGATATGTGACGCTCGGAGATGCTACGTACTGTTTAATAGTTTGATTACTAAACCCTCTGTGCACCAGGACACCCACTAACCACGTGGTATTCTCCGTCCATTTGCAGGGGTACGCAATGTTACTTTTGAATACGCAATTAAGAAAAAATGAAAGGAAACTTTTCATTTATGGCGCAATAATTTTAAGCGGTGGGTGCGGCGAATGCCACTCATGAAAATCACGCTCACGAGTTTGAATTGATCCTTCAGTACGTACCGGTCACACCTAGGCTGAGTTTAAAAAAGGGGGCTCTCTTTAATTTTTAAGGTGGGCCTCGAAACGTTGGCGCTGGTATGAATGCGACCTAAACGACACGAGTCTCTAGTGTGTAAAGTACACCGGCCGTGGAGTGCTTGCTCACACGGTTCATTCAAACTCGTGGAAAAAACCGAACTCGAAGGGCAGTGCACAGTCGGCGCACTCACCGTCATGTGCCACATCCCAAATGTCTCGCGAGCTCTGCTCGCCTGCAATGTGGGGCTTTGTTTGCGTCCGTGGAAACGTGCGAGCCGGTTACGCACGAGGGCGTCGTAATTCGTGCGCCGACTTTTTTCACCCTCCTAATTTGTACCGCCTTGATAACTGGAGCCATGCCTCGTGTACAATAGGGTCATTTGGTTAACAGCTAAGGTTGCAGTGCAGTGACTGAAGGCGGCCGATGTGTAACGTTGGATGTTGGAGGGCTTCCATTGGGAAAAGCCCGTTTAACCCTGTCTGACAAAGTTTCTGTTGGCAGCTCTCACCCCACATAGTTGGACGAATTACTTTAAATCAGGGGTAGGCAACCTGCGGCTATTTAAGGACTGCTTTGTGACATTATTTATTCAGGACTGCCGCCTCGTATTCACGTGCATTGCGGCTCTTGAAATATTGAGTTTTATTTTTTTACCAAATTTGGACCAAAATGGCCCTTTTTGTTATTTTGGTTCCTGACCCCTGCCCCAAATGCAACCTGATCTCACCGGATATTGGAAGCTAAGCAAAGTTGGGCCTGGTTTGTTCTTGGATGGGAGACTGTCTGGGAATCCCGGGGTGTTGTCGGCTTGGGCTGCAAGGTGTCCCGAAGTTAGCAGTGCAGTATTAAATCTCTCTGTGCTGAGCTTTGAATGGTGTCCCCTTGTAAGTGTACGTTTTCTCTGGGTACTCCCACAAGCCAAAGACTCATTCGTAGAAATAACCAAATATCCCAATGCAAGATCCTCCTGAAAAATATTCACTGGGTAAAATGTTTTGCTAATTATAGCAGAAGCTGGATATAAGCACACCTAATATAAGTATAGTTCTGATATAAGCAACACATGCTTATGCTACAATGGTGGGAGGAGGACAAAGAGCACATTCTGATTCAAGCACACTTCTCCATATAATCACCAGATGGTCTCGTTCTCAAGGGTTGTGTTTATGCCCAGTGTCGATTGTATTTATATTATCAGACCCAATTCTTATAACCGCAATCTTCCGTTAACCAAATATGTTGAATACCAGACTAACTAAACGACGCTCTGATTGAATACAATTTTTGCTGTGTGGCTATATAAAGTTGATAAACATTCGACTAAAATGTAAATACTCTGGCATACGTGTGTGAAGAGTAAACCTTGCGACAGGCGCCACGATGGCACCAGACTGAGGGAACGTTTGTAACGGTGCGGATTCAAGAACACTTGAAACAAAAAAAATCCCCTAATTTTTTTTTATCCCGATTGTGCTGTCAGCATCACACCACAAGACACAGCATCCATTCTGGTCTCTCGCAGAGCCCGTGTGGCCCTTTGTGTTGGAGAACGATCCACAGAAGCGGATGTCGCAGAGTAACTTCTTCAACATCCCTTTAAGTGACCTCTGGTCCGCACACGGTAGAGGGCAGAATTCGCTCGTAAAATTTCAACAAAACCCCGCCATGATCGTAGGCGATCCGGTGCAGACAAGGTCACGAAATCAGCCTCAGGAATGTTTCCTGCCCCCTCTGTAGGGTATTCATGCCGATACAGTTGCACTATTTATATTGGAGGGAAATGTTAAACCGGAAAATTGTGAAGAGATTGGAAATAGTCTCAGGTTATGGACACCGAAAATTAAAAGGACACAATAAATGTGTCACATTTTGAGTTGTGGCGTGTGGACATTGACATGGTTTTTTTCAATTTCGGTTGTTGGGTTTGTTGGTAGTAACAGCCACAGATTTTATGGCATTTCGCCCACAGAATTGGACATGTTTTGCATGATTCATTCAAAAGGAACATTGGAGAATGGAAAATAGTTGAACACAGCATTCACGACTGCCCACAATTCTTTCCATATCCCTCGTCACTGTCTCATTGTCTGCTGTTGCTAAAAGCTTGCGACGCGGATTTCGACATATTCATTCATTCATTTGCGAGCGAGGTTGCTTTTTAGCGTGCCCCAAAACGGAAACCAGAAGGAATTTTACAAAGGATTTCCCTTTTGTAAAGTAGAGTCGCGCCACTGGAGTCATATCTTCGTGTTTGGCAATGCCAAGAATGGTCAGTACACGATTATTTTAGCAGCGGTGACACAGTGGTTTGTGCCATGGGCTATGAGCCCCTCCCCCCGAGCTGAATGCGATTCCCTGTCGTGGCTAACACCAGTGGCGAGCAATCTATATCTGAACTGGACCTGGGCCACCCCCACCGCCCACCCCATAGGGTGCCTGAACGTGGTGAAGTATGGTCCAACAACCTAAGCCACCAAAACAGTGTGGGATGGGCTTCGACCAGAACTTTATGTAAAAAGAGATGAAAACAGCTGACAACGCGTGGGGCCTGAATATTTTTTCAATTTGTTATGGGCAGTAAGACATGAGAGGCACTGCAATTCGTTTTTAAACGTGTTCTACTTGTGTCTCGTTAAGATGGTTCAGAGATGATATATCAATACAAATGTTTAAATGTTCGTTCGAGTTAATTACAATTCTTCTTTAACTAATTTGAGCATAAAAAGTACATCCTACTGGGCAATGATATGATGATATGGAAGACACAGAAAGTCTTTTGTCTCGTCCAGATTTATTTATACAGGAAAAAGCGCCAGTGGGGTCTCGGGATTCTTTCTGGGACCTTCTACGCAGCCACCCTGAATGCTCCCGACCTCGTTGCATCTCGGAGAGCTAAGCAGGTGCGAGCCTGGTCGGCGCTAGGGAGTGCCGTGACCGGAGGAGGCTTGCGGTGCCTCGCATGCCAGGAGCTGTGCAGTGTGGCCAGGGGATGGTATAGCCGAGCGTTGCCCTCTCATAGACGAGGTGGGGTTTGATCATTGGTTGTTTACCCTTCTATCGGGCAACAAAACTGACACCTTTTTTACAAGGAGTCATGTTTGCATAGACCACAATACCTGCAGTCATAATGCAAACAAAAAACATAACTCTGATAATGTATGCACTGTCCTTGAAGTTGATTGGTCCACACCCGAGACAGCTTTCCGTAGAGCCTAGTCTCACATGGGTTGGACCAGATGACGCCAAAAGGCGCACAACTCAGAGACAATGCACCATCAGAGTATGAGAGCTCGGGGTAAGAATTTACACCATTGGAACCTCATTTGCCAGTAAAAAATATGATAATAGTTTTTTTTACCCTTCTACCTGGCAACAAAACTGACACCTTTTTTTACAATGGGTCATGTTTGCATAGACCACAATACCTGCAGTCATAATACAAGCAGAAAACATAAGGACAGTGCACATTATCAGAGTTATGTTTTTTGTTTGCATTATGACTGCAGGTATTGTGGTCTATGCAAACATGACTCCTTGTAAAAAAAGGTGTCAGTTTTGTTGCCAGATAGAAGGGTAAAAAAAACTATTATCATATTTTTTTACTGGCAAATGAGGTTCCAATGAGGTGGGGTTTCTCCGAGTGCACCGGTTTTCTTCCCGAGCAGAACCAAACGCTCATTCGTGGAATTGGCCAAACGTCCCAGTGCAGCCGGATCCCCCTTTTAACCGCGTAGTGAGATTTTTGTAACACTTTTCTGGGTACATCATTGACGTTGATATTCCGATATCACCGCGGGCATCAGCGGAGTGAATCGGGTAATGCTGCAGACAGGAAGGATTTTGTCGAGTTCTGAAAATGCACCCCGCCACACAATAGCTGGCTCCAAAAAAATTCCCACCTGTCTTGAATTTACGAAAGTATGGACCTCAGCTAAATGGACCATTAAACCACAATGATTACAGAGCAAGGTATTTTATTGATAATTTAAGGATAATTAAAGCAATCTACAAATACGAAACAGATCAGTAAATGGTTGCAGTCAGTGATGATGAAGGGTGGCATTTTAAAGTTGTTTAATTAAATTATCCTTTAAAGGCAAATTCTACATTCAGTGTTTCTTACATGTAGGTATGAAATAGAACATTGACAATAATGATGCATTTAACAACCATTTGTCTTTGTAAATACATAATAAATGGGAATATATATTTATATCATATCAAATGCAGTCATAAGTTATATCATTTATGCAAATTGTAATTTCGCTACTGCGAATGAACAAACAAATTCCAGTGCAAGTTTCGGAGTAAACTGAACGTTGATGCCAATTAATTATAGTGTCATCATGACATCTCTTTTCCAAAATCTGAAAAGGAAACCGTTTTATATCTATAATATTTATTTGTCACTGAGACATTCAGATTTCAGCCAATATAATGTGGAAAACATCCATACGGAAAGCATTCACATCAGTACGCGCTACCATTCCACGACATTTAGGTTTTAAATGGATCTGACATTGGTCACAAAAATCCACAAAGGGAAACGTGCGGGTGCAAGTCCTCTACCCAGACATTACTGCATGGAGAGGGGGCGGCAGTGCTTCAGACTAATCACTAACACGTGCACTCGGCAGTCAGGCTTCCACATTTAAGTCGTGTCCTTCCTAGGGTTTCACTGCTGTCTGGTCTCGAGTAAGAGTCGGTATTCACTCATAAGGCAAATACATTATGCCATAAGCCACCGTAGGGACACTGTAGTTTTTCCTAGAAAGAAAAGAATATCTTACCATTAAATTGCATTTATTTATAGCCTCCACTTATGCTATTTTGTATTGATTAATTATGACTTTTCTACAAGTGGATGTGACATAGGCCATACAAGAATATCTTGACACATAGTCCAATTATGCAGTCCTGGCCAAAATCTCAGTGGCAACTACCTTTCATACAACTCTACGTTCGACGTAATTTATTTATTCAGGAAAGCCGCACAAGGTCTCAATTTGATCATTCTAATTCATATATTGGGAGGCTCCTTGCTATGTACGGAACGATTGGGCAATTGCATCAATGAGCTTTTGGCTTCGCGTGGGCGGAGTGCCCGGAGAAACCCCCCCACCCAAACGAGGGGAGCACACTCGGTGTTCTCTGCAGGGTCACCAGCGCGTGTGCCACCCATACGCCCAGCTAACAACCCAACTTTGGCTTTTTTTCCCTTCCCCCAACAACGGAACTTCACGGTTGCTTTGCTCCGAAACGTTGCGAAAAAACCTGCCTCGCTCATAGAAATTCTGCTAATGACTTTTTTTTTACGTAATATTTTTTTTAAAAAAGCCTGACGTTCAACGCGATCTTGGGCGTGTAAATAGTGCCGCTGTTGTACTGGCCATTGGAACGCCAAGTGTGTTTACTTAAGGGCGTGTTGAGAACAAGTTTATATTTTTTTCTCATTGCAAAATCACATAAAGGGAAATGACCCCAATGTTTGTGTCTGCAATGCACGTAACATTCAGTGGGAACGTTGCCAATGCAGTTGGGTGTGTTCACGGGTTGCCCTCAACATTGTCCAAATACGGCTAAATATCAAAGACATAAACTCAACGCTGTGTAACCGTTAATAAATCGTGAGAACAATTTGAAATCAAGTAAATAAATAATATATCCGGAAACAAAGATCATTCAAGGGAGTGGGAGGCAGAAAAACTCAATCGATAAAGGGGCCCTTCTCTCGCGAAGTTTGGATTAACTTTGAGAACATAAACACGCCACGTGTATCCATGACGCTAATGACCCTCGGTACTTTACGATCCGAGATCCACAGTCGGCTGTGCCAGTACTACGACAGGATCCGTGCGCTTGCGCTGAGCTGCTAGCGATGAATCACATGTGCACGTGTGCACACGCATATTTTTTTGATAAAACACTCGCAGGGTGGAGGTTGGAGACAGGATCGCGATGTGCTTGGCAGGAACCTGGGAAGGGAACTCGATGTGAGATGCAGCCACCCAGCTCTCCGCACGGAGCTACCGGTGTTGACCACGGAGTGCAGAGGCCACGATGATTTACTCAGGTAGCCTGCAGCTATAGCAGAGTGTCTGAAGAGGTTAACGTGCAGCCCTGCAATTGCTCGCTCATGCTACTACTGGCTGAAGGGCCCTCTGTAAAACTAAAAACTATATTCTAGATTTGAAGCTTTCGTGACTGCAAGGATTCATATTCTTAGGTTTTTTCGGTAAAGTCACGTAGGTAAACATTTTTTATTTTACTTTTATTAATTTTAATGTTTTACCTACGTGACTTTACCGAAAAAACCTAAGAATATAAAAACTATATATATATTTATTTTTTACCAGGTAAGGCCCACTGAGCTATATAGCTTTTCATCTTCTTGGTTCTTTCGGTAAAGTCACGTAGAAGGAAAATAATAAAATGATAAAAATAAAACATAATAAAATAATTCTCACGACGTTTCGGCCACAACGTCGTGAGAATTATTTTATTATGTTTTCTTATTTTATTATTTTCCTTCTACGTGACTTTACCGAAAGAACCAAGAAGATGAATCCCTGCAGTCACGAAAGCTTTAAATCGAAATATATAGCTATTTTTAAGAAGTGACCTGGCCACAAATGATAGCTCAACGAAGTAACTTATCGCGTGGAAATGTATTGTAGCAAACACTCTAAACGCGTGATTCTGAATGTGGAGGGAAAACCCGGAGGACCCGGAGAAAAATCCACGTGACCACAGTCACGCAAACTCCAGGTTCTAAATCGAACCCACAACTTCCTGTATACCAGGCGAGGTAGTAACATCTTGCCACCGCGGGGGAGTTTTAGATTGCTTATCTAAAGGGTATTTGGCCTACTCTTCCACGCTGGCCAGATGTATTGGAAGAGCTGGGAGTACCCACACTTCACCCCACCAAACACGTGACCCTGCCGAATTGCTGGCTAACTGGGTGTACCCATTTATACTGCTGGCTGGACAGGGGCGGGAGGATTTAAGAAACGTTCCCATTGTCTCCACTGCAGCGCCGCCGGCAAAATAAACCGGCGACCTTTGGACTGCTGGGCTAGTGTCCCCACCATTACTACACGGTGGGATGTCTAAGATTATTTATTTTGTCCTCTTCCCGCCACGGTTTATTCCAAATGTGCTCTCGGTGTCATGTCATCAGAAGAAGAATACTGAAATCTCGCAAGAGAGCACGCGTCCAGGGTGTCAGAGAATGGCTGTATAATTCATTATTCACAGGCCTTTCCCCTGAAAATCCTTATACTTTTGCACAATAGGGAGCGGCACTTTCCCATGCACTTTCCCATGCACTTTGCCATGCACTTTGCAATGCCTTTGTTTGTTGCATGACAATCAAACCAATTTTTTGGACTCCCAGAGCTGAAATTTCACCAAATGAAGTGCTAAACGCAATTGAAAATGGGTGGGTTTGTTTGTGCAATCACCCATGGGATCGGCTGAGACCATGACCTCAATACAATCGAGAGCTCGGTTTAATCAAAAGCGACTAGGACACAGATTCAAACCCAGAATCGAGAATCTTAGCAGTGCCGACTCAGCGATTTGACCTCTGGGCCACCAAGCCACCGTAAGAGACACTAAATAAAGAAGCTCAAGTAATGACAACCAGATTTGTTCCGTCAAACCAAACACAAACCAACCATTCACTGTCACATTGATTTCCGGACAACACTTAATCATTTTCTGAAATCCACTTAACATTAATCTACTTTCAACGTAGGATAAAAAAAAGCTCAAACTTTAAATATTATATATTTTTAAAGGCTTCGGGTTATATTGATGCACCGGTGCCAGTGGGTATTAAAACTATCAAAAACGTTATAAATAATAACTGCTCAGGCGTTGTTTTAAAAACAGTCCCTGAAGCAACTGACTTCGAACTAGGCCCCGGCAAGGTAAGGTAATTGTACCCTTTTACCGGGTAAAAGGGTAAAGGTAAAGCGTAAAGGTGTCGACATGCCAAGGGGTAAGAGTAAAGGGTAGGGTAAAAGGTAGGCTCGTTGCTTTTTACCTTTTACCTTACCTGATAAAGGGTAAAAGGTAGGGTAGAGTGATTGTATTGTGGAAAGGTAAAAAGTAGGGTAAAGGTAGGCTCGTTGTTTTTACACTTTTACCTTACCTTGCCGAGGCCTACTTCGAACCACCCTTTACGACAACTGATGATTAATGTACAAATAAGACAACATTTCGGGGAGCGGTGTCGCTTTGGTTAGCACAACGTGCTATGAACATGATGACCCGAAATCGATTCCCGGCCATGAATAACCACACGGTCGAGTGATATCGAAACGAGTACTGAGCTCCCTTTCACAAACTCGCATTGACTAGCGTGGAGAAGTATGGTCAAACGATACCCCACGACGTGGGGAGGCCTTCATTCAGCAGTCGTTTGACTAAAGGCCTGTTGGAGACAATATTTCATACCATTGGAATTTCAAATCCCGTTTCACGCCGTTTTTTTAAATCCTAGCAAGTTTTTTTTTTCCCTTTTGTAAAAGTCTGGAGTCACATTCCTGTCTGGGGTGTGTGGCTTTTACGAGTTCCAGTGCCATGAGCCGAAAAAATGGGAAGCCATTGCTCACAACGGGGAGCTGCGTGGGTCCACAAATGTCTCACTTGAGATGGAGAAAAATGACCTTTAGGAGACCACTCTGACCGAGCTGGGAGATAATTGTTTTTTAGGTTGTTCCCATGTGGCTGTTTGCTGGGAAAGCCCTGCATTGTGTGGGAGGCTCATGCAGGGCACAGTGAATGGATGGCTGCGGCGAGGAAGGGCGTCACGGGTCACCCTGGAGAGTGGCAGTCATTCCCGCACGGACGAGTCACTGGCACAAACAGAATGGGAAAATCTGCAAACAGCGCTTTTGACTCACGCGTTTCTCCTTCACCAAAAACAAATGTTTGACTTTTGCTTGAGGTCTTCATTTATGTTATATGCTAAGAACATGTACGTATATGCAATAGCGAATGCTGTACATGCTATGTGGTATAGAATCATTATCAATAGTTTTATAAACCTTGGTCAATCCACTGCTGGATGAAGGTCTCCCCATGCCGTCTAAGTCACGGGGGTTGTTTTGATCATACTTCACCATGTTAGTCAATGCACATTGGTGAAGGGGGGGGGGTGACCCAGGGTTTGTTCAGATATCACTCGCCACTGATGTTACCCAAGGCTGGTAATTAAGCTCCGATCGCTGGGTTCATCGTGCAATGCACTAACCAGAGCGCCGCCACTCCACCCATTTATTTTCAAAACGACCTCGGAAACGATCTCCTTAATGACATACAAGCAGCGGAGTACACTAACCACAAACCCACGATGGAATGAAAGCATTGATGAGTGTCCATTCATCGTATGTAATGATGCCGTGCCCTCATTATGTCATGTAAAACAGGGGCAAATACATTCTATATGTCAGTGCCTCTCACACCACAACCTGCCAAGACCCAAACAGACAGGCCGACCGCCAGCCAACCCTTCCAGGATCATGCCGTGGCCCTGTTTACGTAGCTGGCCGCCGCTGCTGCTGCCGCTGCTGCCGCTACGCTCCGTTGTCGCGCGTTCCCGAGTGGCTCGGTAAGCGGTCGGGCTACGACAGCCGGCACGCCGCAAACAACGGCCTCGTCGCCCTGTCCCCCGTCTCGCCCCGCGATTCCTCGCTGTTTAAGGCGCTCTGGGCAACACGTGCGCACGCGCAAAAATATGCGTGTTGGGAGCTCATTCAAAAGCTACACACGAATAGGGCCCCCATTGAATTCTGCCCTGTGTGAGTTGTTTGGATGCTTGTAAGAGCACATTCTTCAAACGTCTGATTTTCATCTCGGGTTATATGACCGGGCTACTGGCTTTGCCACTGCATTCCAAAAGCTGGAGGCTGTAGGACGCCACATTGAGGTTGTATTCCACCATCATCATTATTATGATCATCATCAATTTTTAATCTACAACTAAATAAAGTCATCACTAAGGTGATGCGTTTTTGGTGGGTAATGAATGAACACTAACTATAATCTTCTGGCCGTAGTCTGCAGACATCTGCGCATAAAACTAATTAATATGTTTTTATTACATCGGTTTCAAAATAATTTAAAATCACCATCGGAATTTTTTGAAGCGATGACTCCTATCATTACTTAACGGCGCCTCTGAGATCTTTCCGTAATTGCCAACACGTGTCTTTCCATGACTGCGTCACTTGAAACGCTATCGCATTATTTTAGAACGGACGCCGTTCACAGGCGAAGTGCCCTAGCCACTGCACGCCTTCATGAGGACCCCACCCCAAAATCATAATCCCAGCACAGCCAATGCCAAAATAAATCCAAACTGGGTCTGGCCAACAACGGCAGGGGGCATTGAAGATGACGACCGAGGTCTGTACGTGGAACCCCCCGCGCTGAGCGGCGCCTAGGAGCGAAGCGGAGAGCAATATGGTCTGTTCTCACATAACGCGTGTTGTTATAACACGAATTGGATAAAAAGCTAAAACAATAAATTCACGATGTTTCGGAGGCAACACAAGTCTCCGTCATCAGGTGGGACCGTCACAGCCAGATTTGCTGCATCAAGTACCTACGTGACTTTACCGAAAAAACTAAGAGTATGAATCATTGCAGTCACGAAAGCTTCAAATCTAGAATGGATATAAAGCAATGAATGTATTGGGGAACACATTTTTTATAACGTGGATTTGAATTGGATATAATGCGATTAAATGAACAGGACTATGTCACACGAGTCGGAATAAGCGGTCGTACCGCTGCCTTGGCGTAGTATCATCACCAAAAGCGGGATGCTGCTGGATGCTTTTAGATGCTACCCATGCGCATCAGTCTTTGTTCAGCCTGCATACGCATCTCACGTGTTATCGCGGACTGTCCTTTATCCTGCATCATTATAACGCGATTTCTACATCACCCGGTGTTCATCAGGAACCCAACTACCCCGTTATAGGAGAACAGACTGTACCAATAATAATGATAATGATAACCCTGGTCAGACGCAGATGTGACACAGACGGGCGCCACGTCCTGAGCGCACGCTTCACCAGACACGGCACACGTGGGATCGTGCACAAGGCCGCTTTGTCTCGCTGCAAGGTCACGCACGTGGCGTCCTTCACGGGCGTTCTCCGTCCACGTTCTGACGAGACGCGATGGGATTCCCGGCGGCGTAAAGTTTCGTTGAGTTGAGATTTCTCTGGGGTTGCCACCTCGTACGTATCAAGGTGAAGGATACCTCACAATGCCAGAAGAGGGGAGAACCACTGATGTGAGGGTTGTTTTTGTCGCAGGACAATCCGTTAAGATGTTTGGTGGATAATTATACAACTGACAAAAACTGTACCAGGGAAGACTTATAGATTTCCCAGGACAGCTGCCTCAAAAAGAGGCCAATCCCAGAAAAACCAGGACAGTTGGTAACCCGCTAAGATTTACACATGAGCATGGTCACCACGCTACAAACCTCTGGTGAGCTGGGTTTAATTCCCAGTCAGGTTGATCATCAGTGGTGAATTACTCCCTTAGTTAGACTCAGCCCTAAGTGATTAACTGGTGCAGAGTGTGAACATCAGGTAAAGGCAGGCTTGGTTGTGGCCACACCGCTACTGTTCCGGCCTTAGTAGGTGCTCGTTAATGTTTATTCGGGGGACCTTTATGTTCTGTGTGTGGGTGTATGTGTTATAAGGGGTGGGCGTAAGTTTTGAGAATGGTGGATAGGGATTGTGACGCAAATATGTCAGACTTATTTAGTTTTTCAGTTGTATTACCAGAACGATCCCAGCTGTGCTGTCGCGTCAGACTACTTCTGTGCTCGAACGAGCACCGGGCTTCGTGCTCACCTCGAGTGACATCCCTCGGCCAGTGATAGAAACTCTACATTCCTATGCAGGTATTCAGTCCTTCCGCATGAAAGCTGCTGTTTATCGACTCCGGGAAAGACGACAGGCTGAGTTTACTCCTGACCCACTGACTCATGTCTTCCTCGTGCCCTTTCGAGTCTGAGTCAAGCGCCCTAACAGCAGCACTCTACTCATGAATCTCCAGCATAAAATAAGCAGACGGAAGTCCGTTAGAATTTGAATAAACATTTTTTAGTCCCTCAAATCATAACAGCGTGTGATCAAGCAGCCAAACTCTGGGATAAGTGTCGACCATTTCAGTTGTTGAACAAACACGGGCCATGCCTGCACTTGCGCAAAACGCAAGGCAAAGCTGCAGCGTCCCGTACCACTGCGGAGCTACGCGACCTCGACGTTCAATTGACCGTGACCTCGACCACCCACACGGCCCTCTTCAGGACCGCTCTTTGTCCCAGGAGCGGTGGCCGGCGTGGGCTCGGGTCAACGGCGTCGTAAACGCCTCACGACCGAGCGGCACGTGACTCCACAGCGCGAACCGTACGCCTCGCCGAGTTTGCCGATTGGGTCGACAAAGGGCCGTCCGCGTGGGGAATTGCATATCTTCAATTTTCGCATTTTTTTTTTTTGACGTGGCCTACAATGCAACACTGACGCGTGCTTTGCGCTAATTCCGTACATACGATCTGGATGCCGGTATCGACTCGAGCGTTTACGTGTCTCACATCTTCACCATTTCAGTGCCCTGCTACGGTTTAGCCAAGGGGACCGCCAATGGCAGCTGTCCCTGTGCAACACAAGGTGTATGCAGTACCGGACTGCAACTGAGCGTTAGTCTGCGAGCAGAAGGTGATGTTGCTCTTTGGTTTTTCCTCAAAGCAGTAAACAACAGTTTATAAAATTTTGTACATTTGGACCGTGACGCCGCAACACACATAGCATCCGCGAATAACGTTGCGGCGTCCACTGTGAAGCTGACCGCGTAAATCTATGGTCATTCCACTCGCGGGATTAACCAGGGCGGCCGCTGGCACGGGTGGACACCGATCGGTTGCATCACCGCTCTCCCCCTGCGCTGTCGTAGCCCGCACCGCCCACCCCACCCATCCCACCCACCCAACCCATGCCATTCACGCCATCTATGCCACCCGTATCACCCACACCGCTCACACCACCCACCCCACCCATCCCACCCACCCCACCCATGCCATTCACGCCACCCACCCCACCCGTACCACCCACACCACCCACCCCACCCACCCCACCCACCCCACCCATGCCATTCACGCCATCTATGCCACCCGTATCACCCACACCGCTCACACCACCCACCCCACCCATCCCACCCACCCCACCCATGCCATTCACGCCACCCACCCCACCCGTTCCACCCACACCACCCACCCCACCCACCCCACCCACCCCACCCATGCCATTCACGCCATCTATGCCACCCGTATCACCCACACCGCTCACACCACCCACACCACCCATCCCACCCACCCCACCCATGCCATTCACGCCACCCACCCCACCCGTACCACCCACACCACCCACCCCACCCACCCCACCCACCCCACCCATGCCATTCACGCCATCTATGCCACCCGTATCACCCACACCGCTCACACCACCCACACCACCCACACCACCCACACCACCCATCCCACCCACCCCACCCATGCCATTCACGCCATCTATGCCACCCGTATCACCCACACCGCTCACACCACCCACACCACCCACACCACCCACACCACCCATCCCACCCACCCCACCCATGCCACTCACGCCATCCATGCCACCCGTACCACCCACGCCACCCACCCCACCCACCCCACCCGCGATACCCACGGCACCCGCGCCACCCACACCTGCCGCACCGCCCGCGTCGCCAGCATTGCCTCACCGGTAGGGTTGCGCGTCGAATCCGCGGTGGCTCGGGAAGCCCAGCATGCCGCACACGACGCGCGCCTCCTCCTCGGCCCAGCCGGCGTCGCACACGCGGCTCCAGCGCCCGCCGTGCTTCACCTCCACCACGCCCTCGGTGACCGGCACGCGCTTCGCCCCGTTCCTCAGCACGGGCTTGAGGCGCACCTCCGTGAAGAGCCGCTCGCCCGGCAGCATCTGCCACGGGACGACGGCGACGGCGAGGAGGAGGAGGAAAGAGGGTTTGGGAAAGAGGGGCAGGTCACACGGCGATGAGCGATTAAACTATTTTTTAGTTTTTTCCCAGGTAAGGCCCACTGAGCTATGTAGCTCTCTTCTAGAAGCAGCCCGGCTATCACAAATGATGGCTCACCAAAGTGGCTTATCTTGTGGACATTTGAGCATCCGGTTACTCTAAATGTGGAGGGAAAAACCGGAGGACCTGGAAAAAAATCCACACGACCACGGGGAGAACATGCAAGCTCCAAATATGCAGCAGGCGTCAGGGTCGGGATCGAACCCACGACCTCCTGTATACTAGATGAGGTAGTTAACATCTCGCCACATGGGCAATTCAATTTGCGTTGGGTTTGGCAGTCGTGCTGCGCGACTCCCTGATGCGGTTTTTTTTCAGTTGTGCCGCGCGGTGCCCGGCGTCGTTGTCGACTCTGTTGTTCATGAAGAAGCTCCCGGCACGTTGCGGCTCCTATTCACGATGTGTGCGTTTGGCTCAATGCGTGCATCGCGAGCCGGGGGAGATACGTTTAATCGAATGAGTAATTTGATCGTTCCACGCCCGAACGCGCTTGACAAATGGAAAGTTTGAAAACTACTTCTCTCTGCGCATAGCTGTAGGCTGGATGGAATAAAACTGTAGCCACTTTGGACAAACGAATGGACACTTTTTAAATTGCAAAAAAATTGCTATATAATTTGAGGTTCTCTATGTGTTTGTTTTAAGCAGCTATTTTAACAAGCAACCTACATTTGTAAACAGATACAAAAGCAAGCGACTGTGAAGAGGTCACTGTTTGACGGTCTGGTAAATATGAACACATTTTGGCCATGAAGTATAAATCAAGGAGCAAAAAAAGTCCGTCTCCAATTTCACGATTAGATTTCACAGCCTTCGATTTCACCACAACTCAGATGTCCCGGGAGGAAACCCCGTGGACCCACAGAAGCTTCCTGCCCAAGAAGCCACAGAACCGCAAACGGGCGAAGAATAAAAACCGATCGTGCGCACACCCACCGGGCGACGATAACTTCGTGGATTGGAACACGGAATGGTATTCGGGTTGCACCTCGGTGTGATGCAGAGGTCGCAAACGGGTTTTGATTCCTTACCCGTACCCGTACCCGGCCGCACCAGGGTCGCAAATAGGTACCCGTACCCTACCCGATACCCGGCTACCCGTACCCGGCCGGGTATCGGGTAGGGTACGGGTATCGGGTAGGGTACGGGTACCCGATTGCGACCTCTGGGGTGGGTTGATTCTAGGAACTTTCATTGTGGGAAGAGACAAGACGTTGGGAAATGAGTGACAAACAGTTACTCACCAGTGACTCACGGCCTACCCGTACCCGTACCCGGCCGCACCAGGGTAGCAAACGGGTACCCGTACCCGACTGGGTACGGGTAGCCGGGTATCGGGTAGGGCACGGGTATCGGGTACCCGATTGCGACCTCTGGTGTGATGGTTACCAACTGGACTTGAACTCCAGAGGTCGCTCGTTCGATCCCCCTGCGTGGCGGTTGAACCAATGGGGAAGTTAATCTACATGTGCACGCTGCTGGGAGTCGGTTGGCAGGTTGTGGGTGGTGGGGTAAAGTGTGGGTACTCCCATCGCTCCCAAGATATCTGGTCAGTGTGGATGAGTAGGCCAAAAATACCCTCCAGAGAGAGCTGTCTCGGGAGCTCCCTCGAGCGGAGGCCCTTCTGCCATGAGAGGAGTGAGCAAGGATTTGCAGGCCTGCTGCCCCTTTACCGAATGCAACGTTGCGCACAGCTCATCAATCCACTGCTGGATGAAGAACTTGTCATGCCCTATGTATGTATGTTGAACTTCTTTCGCACCGTACGTAGCCAACCGTGTCAGTCATTGGGGTTGTTTGACTACACTTCGCCATGCTGGTCAGCGTGGGTTAGTGATGGTGTTGTCGAGAACTGATTCGGATATCTTACTCTTTGGTTCTTTCGGTAAAGTCACGTAGATAAAAAAAAATAAGAAAAAAATATATATGACTTATTTATTTATTCTTATTTTTCTTTTTCTACCTACGTGACTTTACCGAAAGAACCAAAGAGTGTGGATCCTTGCAGTCACGAAAACTTAAAATCTAGAATGATTCGGATATCACTCGCTCTGGCCGGGAATCACATTGAGGTCACCGCTTTGATGGCCGAGTGCGCTAACCAGTACGCCAACTCTTCACTGCCACGACAATAACCTCAAGGATATATGGAACATGCCGTGCACAATTTCAACTGACAACGTGTCGCCGCTCAGCATCAGTGTCAGCAGCAAAGCCCCGTGACAGTCCCGGAGTGATTAATGGGAGACTTTGCCAGACATATCCCAGGGGTAAGCGGGCTTTTTCTTTGGTTGTCTGCGTGGTTCACAGCTGATATATCCATCCTCCAAACCCCCGCCAGCCGCCAGGGAATGTTCTCTGCAGTCACTGCATGAGTGAGACATTGGAAGATTGTATCTCTGGCCTTCCCATAAATGTTCACAATTTTGTTTTACGACTCAGGAGTGCAATGAAACTCCAGCATTCATGAACTCTAACCGGTGTAATTTACCGCGAGGGTATATTAGGTGGCATGTACATGAACAGCCCCTTTGTCAATCCACTGCTGGATGAGAGGCTCCCCCACACTATGCGGCTCGTGGGGGTTATTTAACCATACTTCACCACGCTGGTCAGCGCGGGTTGGTGAAGGTGGGCAGCGTGGAATATTTGGACAATAGTACTGTACACTCATGGCTTTTGCTGGACTGGTCTCCTCTGAAAAGATAGCACCGCAACAGCCTATAACACCTATGTTCTGATTGCTAGTCGCCTGTTCCAAGCAATTTCCAGGCTCCCACCTGCTTAGCTTCTGAGATCTGACAATATCGGGTTGTGTTCTGGGTGATTTTGACAAAGGTTTAGGTGAGCTGAAGGGGAACATTTTAGGACAGAAAAATTACGGGGCGAATGATGTACATAGAACGAATGGAGCAAATAGCAGAGGTGGGACAAAGTCATTGTTATGCAAGTCCAAGTCGAGTCGCAAGTCATCAAATTCATGACTCGAGTCTGACTCGAGTCCAAGTCACATGACTCGAGTCCACATCTCATAGGTGGGACAAAGTCATTGTTATGCAAGTCCAAGTCGAGTCGCAAGTCATCAAATTCATGACTCGAGTCTGACTCGAGTCCAAGTCACATGACTCGAGTCCACACCTCTGGCAAATAGCCATGCAAAACAATGCTAAAATTGTAGTGATAAATACATACATTGTAGCCTTCCAAAGACATAACCTAAAACGCCATGAGCTGAGTCAAAATTGTCGTTGAATTTGAACACGGTATCCTGAAACAGAGCAACTGCGCAGTAAAAACACTTTTCCACTTGTTTCAGGCTGCAGAGGGAACTGCACGGCTGCTTTCTCCCGACTGTCAATCGCGACGCGTACAGACACGGGGACTAATTCTAGATTTGAAGTTTTCGTGACTGCAAGGATTCATACTCTTAGTTTTTTCGGTAAAGTCACGTAGGTAGAAAATTAAAATTAATAAAAATAAAATAATAAAAAAATCACATAGGCTCGCGAGATTTGATTGACCGACACTGCTTTGATAGAAACGAGCAACGACAGTGAAGGGACGTGTGACCTCGTTTCCGCGTGTTTATATATTTTTGTACAATTCGGAAAATAAAGGGGGGCCCCAATTTAAGATGGAAAAGTCTCGCACGGCAGAGCGTCTGCTGTTAAGGGGTCTGAAACGCGAATCGGGCGAGGCGTCTCATTTCCCGCGGCTGTGTGGTTATGCCGAACGCCGACTCCACACAACCAGTGGCGTTTACTTCTGAATCAAGCAAACCACAGTCCGGGGCGGCGTTTGAAAATTTATTTAACGCGCACCAGCGGGTCGCCTTTGTGGAAACGGGGTCGGAATTTATTTTATTTCATAATTCTGCTTGCATAACTCTCACGCAGCTGGCTTAAGTGGTAATTGCATTCGCTCAAAGGCCAAGACTGGCAAACTGGCCGCGTGTCAAGATAAGCAAACTTCAATCCACATGTCAAAGTATCGTCACAGACCAGCCCTATACACACACACACATATAAATAGACTGTATATATTTTACAAAAATCACGTGATTAACATCTCTAGGAATAAGACAGAGTAGTTGTATAGTCCATCAAGAGAGTGAAATGCAAGCCCTGATTTTATTCCTATTTATGGAACACATTCATCCGGTAACTGGGAGCCTCTGGGTTTCATTACCGGATGTCACAATATATATTGCACTATTTATGTTCATATGACTTTCTAATGTTAAATATGTGTTCATAAGTTCAACAAAGATTTCAGAGCAAGCCACTGAATAATTTGTTTTCCAACTAAACATTTAAGGCTTCTTTTTACAGGTAGGAACAACAGGTTCCACACTGCCCACCAGGGATTATTTGTCTGTCTGTCGTGCATATGTGTCTGTCGTGCACGAATGCGCTGTCCAACCAAGTTCCTACCTGCCCACTCAGAAGGAACGTGTTAATCGAAAGAAACATGGGTCAAAATAGCCACAATAATTAACAGTCCGTTGTCAATTCACTCCTGGGTGAAGGTTTCCACATGCCGTGTTGGTCACGGCGGTTGTTTGACCATACTTCATCATGCCGGTCAGTGCGGGTTCACAACGAGAATATTTATACTGGAGGAATCCGATGAGCTATGAAGCTCATTTTCGTAGATGTCCAGTAGTTAGTGAAAGGGGAAGCTCAAATATCACTCGCCACCGATGTTGGCCATGACCGGGAATCAGACTTATTCCGTTGGGTTTATAGCGCAGGACGCAAACCACGACACCTCTGCTCCTTCGCCATGGTCAGTGGGGTAGCTAGCAAGTGTGCAGGCAGTGCAACTGCACCAGGGCACACTAGCCAAAGGGGCTCAAACCCTGAACTATGAAGAGCGGGGAAAATTGGACAGGGGCCCCTATTTAATTATTGACACCAGGGCCACACGATGCAAGCCACACGATGCAACTGCCCAAGATTAGGATAGTAATAAAAATACAGTAAAAAAAAAAGTAAAGTGCTTCATATCTCAAATGACTACACGGCAGCGTTCATCTGCTGTTAAAAGGCATTGTCGGAAATTCCACATTCCCATGGTGGGTGTGAGTTACTCATTCGGATCACCGCTGTAGTAACTGCATTAATGGGGGAGGCTATAATGAAAAAGAAAGTGTTGTTTGTGAGCGTGTGCATACTTTTAAGGTCTCAGTTTCAAAAATGTGAATTGACTCAACAAAAGTGTAGTATGTGTAACGGCATACAGTAGCAGCAGTTGAACACTCTCAATGGTGGCACAGTGGTGCATTGCACCATGGACCTGGCAACCTGAGTTTGAGTCCCAGCCATGGCTCACGTGACATCTCAACGGGTCCCTTGATGCCCCCTTCACTAACCAGCACTGACCAGCGTGGTGAAGTATGGTCAAACAACCCCGGTGACCAACACAGCATGGGGAATCCTTTATCCAGCAGTGGATTTATAAAGGGCATCACATTATGTATTATTCTATATCCGGATGAAAAGATGAATAAGGTTTAGTATGTTTGAGTGCTTAAATGCCACGACATCTCAAAGCAACCTTGCATAAGTAAATAAGCCACGAACATGCAAATGGAACAATTTGGGATCACAATACGATTCAAGGATCTATTCTTATTTGCATCATTTTTGTTTCATTTGTATTATTTTGTTCACTCCATATCCTGCTATATAACTTTTGCATATCATCCTATATTGCTTGGATAAGTAAAAAAAACAGAAATGGTATCTCACACAGACACGCAACTCAATGCATGTATCTTGCATATAAGAATTTATTTTAATTGATTAATCTATGCATTATTTTCGATTTAAAGCTTTCGTGACTGCAGGGATTCATCTTCTTGGTTCTTTCGGTAAAGTCACGTAGAAGGGAAGTAATAAAATAATAAAAATAAAACATAATTATTAAATTATGTTTTATTTTTATTATTATAAAATGAAAATAAAACAATTATTTTATTACGTTTTATTTTTATTATTTTTTTATTTCCCTTCTACGTGACTTTACCGAAAGAACCAAGAAGATGAATCTACGCATTGTTAAATGGCCATTCAAAAATATATAGCTTACGGTAAAATGCTAAACCTGAGCGGACGTACAAGTCGTGTAAAGTGTCCTACAATGGCACGTGACGAGGTGAAAAGGGCACCTGCATGGTGTCCTGCACCTGCCTTGTGACGACCTGCATAGCGCTGCAGACGGAAGCCAAAACAGCAAGCTCGGGAAGGAGAAACGACGGCCCGTGACGCTAGGCAGCTCGCCGTCAGCCAGTCGGGGAATGTTGCACTATTTATTTAATTCCTCTGCGCCTTTGGAGTTTAAAGCTGGCGTGGAGAGGCTACTGCGTGGAAGGCGCTTGGAATTTGCAGTGGGGAAAATAAAATATATATTGGGCTCCACCATGGTCTGGTCTTGCGAATAGTCGCGTGGAATCGTGAGACGTTATTGATGGGCTTTTGTTCTTATCCACAAGCAGATTTCAGCAGGACTCTTAATGTCAAGAAACATTTTTTCAGAAAAAAACGTTTTAAGAGACAGTGCCAGCCCCGATTTTGAAATAGAAGGGTTTTCATTATGAAAACAAAAGGGTTTTCATAATCGTAAATATTTGAACAAATTAAGTGCGCAGCTGTGTGTCGTTTAAGCCTACATTACCTCCTAATTATTAAAAAAATCCCTGTCTTTGGAATAAAGTCCAAAACCATTTTACTTGAGCAAATAAGCAATTTATTTTATGACTTAGACAAAAGTAAGCTAATGTACCATGCTTTGTGTTTCACAGGAAAGCGCCTTATTTAAGAATTAAATTTTTAATTAATTGGTTTGAATTTGTGTTAGAAACGTGGCTTGTTTAGATCGGTGTTGGTCACTGGCACGGTCTTCCTACCTGGCTTGACGCAACAAACAGGCTCAAGAGCGCTTTGCAAAAGGAACATCGGGAAGCAATCACAATCTTTATCTAAGCTACATGAATCCGATGAGCTATGAAGATCTTTTTCACAGATGTCCAATATGGGCGGGTCAGCGAGTTACAACACCAAACAAAAAATTATCGGAGTGCAAAATAGAGAAAATGCTAAGCAAGTCACGAACTATAAATACTCTTTGGTTCTTTCGGTAAAGTCACCGCTTGTGTTGCGATCGAAACGTCGTGATTTGTTTTATTTTATTTTATTTCTACCTACGTGACTTTACCGAACGAACCAAGGAGTATGGATTCCTGCAGTCACGAAAGCTTCCAATCAAGATTGAAATACAAATAAGTAACTGCTTCATTCATTATATGTCTGATTGATCGAGATTGGGCAAGGCAGCAAAACCGACAAAAGGCCTTTTTGCCTTTTGGCGTCCTCTGGTCCTCTGATCTAACACCGTTTGAGACTAGGCTCGAAAGAAAGCTGTCTCTGGTGTGGACCAATCAGTTTCAAAGACATATATTATCAGAGTATGTTTTTTGTTTGCATTCTGACCACAAGTATTGTGGTTAATGCGAACATGATTCCTTGTAAAAGGTTTCAGTTTGGTATTTTAACATCTTAACACCTGTTTTGTTGCCAAAAAAAAGGAGAAAACCTATTCTCAAATTTTAGTACAGGCAAAGGAGGTCCCATGATCTATCTCCATTGTTAGAGTGGAATTATCTAATGATATGAAAAAAACTATTGTGAATTCTCACAGAGCAGAATATTCTACGGAAGCAGATGTTACAGAACTCCTTCTGAAATATCTTCAAGTGACATCATAGCCACACTCGGGGCCAGCTTTCTCGCCTATCCTTCTACAAAGTGATATTTGTCGCACGACAGTGAAACTGATATTTTTTACTCTCAGAGCTGAAACTTAGAGCCACCTTCTGTGTAACATTTAATACGACGGGCATATGTGTGTGTGCAGTCATTGATGACCAAGCTGACACAATCTACTTCCTACACTTAAGAATCCGATTTAATCGCAGGCGGTCGAAACCCATATTCAACCTGATGATCGTAGTGCTGTCAGCTCATCGCTCTGACTAATTAGCCACCTGGTCACCTTATGAAACTATTATTCTTCAATGTTATCAGTCTTTAAAAAATATATATACATGTCTAATGATACGTTTTGGACATTTTGTATACAACGGCCTAACAATATTTTTTTTTATTTGCTCTGCTTCATAGCTACGATAAATACTGCGCCACATGTTGTATACAAAAAATAAATCTCACATCATGTGCTCTGAACGTGGCTGAATGGATGCCACTGGTTGTCGTTAATGCAGGACAGACTCCGATGGTTTTGAAGTCCACTTGGCCCAGTTTGCTTCCACGTGGCTAACTTTTGGCAAACCTGGGCCTCTGCTTTCCCTGCCATGTTTCTTTAGCAACATGTGCTTTGCCATTGCAAAGCGTTGCACCACAGAATGCATCAAATATGATCTGTGCTTTTTATCTTTTTTCTTTCTGCTGCAGGTTTTAACAATCGTGGATACTATAAATTATGGATATTTCAAAAAATCAAGAGTTTTGGGGTTTTTAGCAAATAATAAACCAAACCGTTTATTGTTTCCAGCCGGAAATACCACACATAGTATATTGGACCCACAACACTATGCTACAAATGTCTTGACAATTATTCTCCCATTATCCTTCATTTGTGGGAATGAATAATAAGAGGCAGAGTTGTTTGTGTCTTTAAAAAAGTTATTTTAGACGGCACCGCATGGCATCTGCGTAATATAAATCTTGCCAATATTGGTCACGATGGGTGAAGCTGTTTCCTGTCATGTGGCACTGTTAGAGTTGTTTTGCACTGATCTTCCACCACTGCGGCAGTCAGGATAATACATAATAGGGTAGAGGCACAATGCATCAAGATATGCAAATAATCTGAGCACGTAGAAAAGGTCACAGTTAATTCTAGATTAGAAGTTTTCGTGACTGCAAGGATTCATACTCTTTGTTTTTTTCGGTAAAGTCACGTAGGTAGAAAATTCAAATAAATTAAATCACGACGTTTCGGAAGCAACACAACCCTCCGTCATCAGGTGTAACCGCTCCAGTAAAATTGCTGTAGCGTGTGAAGAGAGCTATTCAGAGACACGTGTTTTTTTATATAGGGTGCTAGGCAGGGAGGAGCCAATGAGGCAGGGGGGGGGGGAGATAACTATCTCGGTGCTTATACAATAAATGTACGGTGCCTGTACGATGAATGGCGAATGGGAACACAAAAGGTCACTGGGCTTTAAAGTTACACATTACAGGTGGCCACGTGGCTCTAGGTTCAGAGCCTTGAACTGGCTGCGTTGAGATCCTGAATGGGAATACAGGTGTCAGGCATCCGTGGTTAGATCTGGTTCTCCGGCATAGTGAATTGACGGTCTTATCCCCAGTCACCAAAGTCTGAACAAGATTACCCGCTCCATCATATCAAATGCAGTCTTGCACTTAATTTAGCAAAATTACAAGATGTGTCATTTTCAAATATTGATTTGACTGTCACGTGACAAACAAACTCGTAGTCAGTGCCGGCTGTGTTCAGGACAAAAAGGGGAACTGGAAGGGATTTTCGGGATAAGTCTGCGAGAAAAAAAGCCTCTTCCACAGCCGTTCACGGATACACAGATAACAGAGTTCCATGAGATCTCTGAATTGATTCTGTGGCCCGTAATAGGATGCCAGTAGCGCAATTGAAAACAAGTAACTAAATGGTAACATTTAAAGCTGTTCCATGGCGCGTTTGGCTGAGCCAAAGCAATGGAAGCCTGACTTCCGGAGGCCTGACGTATTATTTGCGAAAAGGACACCGACTATAAACAGCCGACATCTGTTGCCATTCCCAATTGCGCATCTATGCGACAATACGCAGGGCCGTAGAGACGGGGGTACAAGGTGGGGCAGTTTGTAAAGACGGGGGCACAAAGTGGGGCAGTTTGTAAAGACGGGGGCGCAAGGTGGGGCAGTTTGTAAGACGGGGGTACAAGGTGGGGCAGTTTGTAAAGACGGGGGCACAAGGTGGGGAAGTTTTCTCTGGGGCTCAGATCAGGAGGGGGCCTCAACAAAGGTTGCAAGGGCCTCTGAGGAGTCCGTCTGACATTTTATCTCTGGGACTCCACAAATCCATTAATGGCCCTGGCAACGTGCACCATACTCATTGAGAAAATCCAGCATGGCCCTGAACTCCAATAACAGTTTGGCAGAGCTCATCTCTGATGATGGGCTTGAGCAACTAATGGCAATGTCATATTCCTCTGGCAGAGGCCAGTACGTTGGACAATCACTGTTGACTTTTCCACATCTTCCTCTTGAGGTCTGTGCCTAATGGCAACGTTTTTAGTTCAAGTTTCCTTCATCCTTCACGTCGTGTTATAACTCAGCGGCTCTTTCTTAAACTCATCGAGCATGTATCTTGCTTCTTATACTGCTTCTCTCTTCTCCCACATGCTTCCGTCCTGAGCTTCCTTCAGCAAACCTTCCCCGAGCACAGTGCTCCCAATTGCAAGATGTTGCCTTCTCTGAGTTGCTTCAGGCAGACTTCTCTTTCCCTTACTCCACTTTAGAACTTCCTCAATGCTCTGTCTTTCGGTGCAACTGACTTTCTCCATTCGACGCCGCATGCACCCGCATCTCTAAACCTTGCAGGCGTCTAGCATCTTTCTTTCCACATAGGGGCACCCAATTTGTCAACTCCAGAAGTATGATGGGCTTCAGTTGACCTCTGACTGGGATTTGAACTCCCAGCCATCCAACTGCGATTGGCTCACTGCGCCATAGCGTCACTCAGCCGGCACAACATTCACTCCGTGCAGCTACATTATTCATATTTTTCAAATATGTTTTTTTTTCTTCCACAGGGATTCAGTTTCACCGTTCACGATGGGTCACACAGCTGCCTTATCACTTCCCAGCCAGGTCTCCATTCATTCATGAGGGGCTGCCGAGCGATCTGATAGGGATACCAGTATACTGGCGTGCCTATAGCAGTGTCCTCTTATAAGGTGAGACACCCACCACTCCGTGTCCCTGAGCAGCATCGAACGCACGCGAGCACTGGTACATCCAGCGTTTTTTAATATATAATTTGCAGCCATTGGAATGTGGAATTCTAACCACTGGACAGGCGGTGAGCACCTACCCAAGCGCCTACAAGCAGAAATCAATTATGAACTTTTGCATCCAGCAAATAGCATTATGCATCCACACAGCATGCCCATCTTTCTTTTAGAATGTACAGCCCATTTGCCAATCCACGAATAGATGAAGACTTTTCCGTGCCGTGTCAGGTGTGGGATTCGTTTGGCCATACTTCTCCACGCTGGTTAGTGCAGGTTGCTGAACGGGGTAGCGGCCCAGGGCCAGTGACGGTAGCCGAGGGCGGAAATCGACCTCAGGTCACTGGGGGTTTGTGGTGCAGTGGAGCGCAAACCACTGCACTGGCATGCTACCCCGACTCCACATTGTACAGTGTGGTCATCGGACTCGTTACAAAAAACAATTGTAACAAGGCACTGTCATCTTAAAAAAGCCCAAGAGCAACACCAGAAAAACGTCTACCTGGTTACACATTGCGCATGAGCGCAATAATCCCACTGGAATTGATTATTTGCGGTATTTCCAGCAGACTTCAGATGACAGAACAGTGCATCTCCTGGCGGATACTCCCCCGGCACAGACGGGCCTACAATTCGCGCATTCACATTTCAGCTTCTCTCCCTTTCCGCTTCTGCCGCTGCAGGAACACCCCCACCGTGGACTTTCTCAGTGCACGTCGGACTGAACGCTGCTTCCCCAAATCTAAACAAATATTCCCTTCCTCCCCCCAACCTTCCACCCCCTACCCCCCCCCGCAACCCACCTTCCCGCCCTTCAGATTACAGATTAGATCTCTGGAACTCACTGCCAATCCCAATGGGGAAAGTTGCGTTTGTACAAACACAGTCTGCTACCCTTCGCTGAAGACCTCCGCACCGCCGTCCCCCAGGCTGGAGACAGTGTCAGCGTTCCACCGGGCATTAGCGATTGATGGCTGCCGTGGAATTTGCGCGTGGCACCTTTGACCTTTGCAGAATATTCTTGGTGAAAAAAAAACGCACACGGGCTGTAGCGGAGGCCTCACAGCAGTGCGCGCACGGAATCTCAAACACATGGAGGCTGTTTATTTAGGATCGAGTTAAGTGACATCATCAAAGCCCAGAGTCTAAATCCGACGGGGAAACTCCGACACCCACATGACACCAGGCGAATTGCCAGAGCTCTCGGTGCCAGCGTCAGGGCCACTCAACGAGAAAAATGGAGAGAATGGGCAGAGTGGGAGATTTAGGAGGGTGGCTGTAGAGGCGGGTGCCTTTAGATTTGAATGGTTTCGCGCTCCAGGTTCGCACTTCTGTGTCCTCCGCGGAATCACATCCTCGTTTGTTAATTGGAGACAAATTGGCAGATTTTGTTTTAACAGCAATGGCTCCGTGGTAGTGCAGTGGTAGATGCAGAGGGTTAGTGCACCACGCTATGGACCCACGAACCTGAGCTCGATTCCCGGCCACCGCTAACATCAGTGGCGTGTGATAACTGAAGCAGTCGTGGGCACCTCCCTTCACCAACCCGCATTGACCAACGTGGTGAAGTATGGTTAAACAGCGCCCACGGCCGATACGGTATGGGGGAGGCATCATCCATCAGCGGACTGGGCAAACGGCTGTAAATTATTATTTTTGTTATTGTGGTCTCTGGTGCTAAATGCGTAGAGGGTTGGCCTTGTTGAATTCAGTGGCCTGGCCACAGCTGCACACTGCAATGAACCAAAACTGCGGAATGCTGCTTCCCCAATAGGTTCTGAATTTCTGAACGCTCACATAAACCCTCCCCCCTCTGGTCTCACTCCACTCGCCTCCACGCACTTTCTCCGCTACAGCAACCAAGGCTTTTCTGTTGAAGCCCCCAGTCAGCCTTTGGTCAGTGGGATGTCGCTCATTCTCCTTTGCTGGCCCCCATAGTCTGGATCTCGCTTCTCCCAGCCGCTGGTGATATCAACTCCCTGCCAGACTCAAGATATTTTCCCGCTGCCTTGGACTGACCGCCCCCGCTGTATGAAAAAAATATCCGCACAGTTTGCTATGCGGTCTCATTGAAATGTTGTATGAATCCAAATTGTGTTGTATCGCCACACAAGGACAGTCGCACCGTATTTCCCAATACTCTGTAGGTGCACTATGTGACGGACACTAAAGTACACTATGTGTACCAATATACGGATTTTACAGACGTATGATCCATGCAAGTATGAACAAACGTAGGTGTACACGTCTGGGTCTGCGCCGCATTTAAAATTCCTCACTCGACTCCTGTTTGCTAATTGGAGCAGAATGTCCCGAAATTGCAACGGCATTGCTCTGTTTTGCAAAGACTACGGTGAACCGTAATTGACGCACCGTGTGAACTTTAGAACGGACGACAAAACCAAATGAATCAACCCGGGATCCTGGGCGGTCGATACAGCACCACCACCAGCCCTGCTTGGCACAAAGACGCAGTGTACAGTACGACTAAGGGGCAGGGTGCACGAGAGAGCAGCGTTTATACGAAATGTTCCCGTGAAGAGTACAGACAAAAGAACAACCCTAAGTCTTAAATTTCGATTTAAAGCTTTCGTGACTGCAGGGATTCATCTTCTTGGTTCTTTCGGTAAAGTCACGTAGAATGATTATAATAAAATAATAAATATATTATATTATTTCTATTATTTTATTATGTTTTATTTTTATTATTGTATTATTTTCATTCTACGTGACTTTACCGAAAGAACCAAGAAGATGAACCCTAAGTCTTGCCACTATTACCACTGCGACTCGGCAAGTATCGACGACAACAACAAAAAGCCGGTCTTAAAATGTAATACTTTACACAATAATTGGGGATGCTGCCGCTGCGGTGCGATGGTCAGTGAGCACTCGATGTGCAGTCACAGAGGTCACCGGTTCGATCCCAACTCCCAGCGTATCAGTGGAAACCACGGTTAAAGTTTCTTCTGTATGTATGTATGTATGCAAGGCATGTTGAACTTAATTCAAACCATACGCAACCAACCGTGCGTATTGGAGGTGCTGTGGAAAGGACAAGTAACCAAACACAAAAAAGTAGTTCTAAAGAAATTAGTTTTCAATTTGGCTTTAAAAGTGCAATAGCCTCCGGTTGCTGGAGCTATGCAATGTCCACCCAGCAGGGTACATTGGTACAGCACAGGTTGTCGATCGGCAGGTCTGGAATTTTGCTCGCGTTATGGCTTCGTGAATAGCGACGTGAAGATCCACGCCCAAGTTTGAAAGCCACGCGACGGCTTCGGGCGAGGCCAAAATAATTGCTGCTGTGCCTCTGTTGTGGCTGTGGTGTCGGGTAAATTGTGGGTACTCCCACCTCTTCAAACATCTTTATTTAGACCGGATGAGGAATCCGATAAGCTATGAAGCTATATCATGGGACGCTTTTTTGCCAGTATCAAAGTATGAAATAATAAGAATAGGGTTTACCCTTAAATTTTGACTTTAAACTTTCGTGACTGCAGGAATTCATATTCTTTGGTTCTTTGGGTAAAGTCACATAGAGAGAAAAATACTACGTGACTTTACGGAAAAAACCAAAGAATAAAGGAATAGGTTTTACCATTGCTCTCTCTGGTGTAGGACAATCAGTTTCAAATACAATGCGTATATTGTCAGAGCATGTTTTTGTTTGCATGTTCAACACAAGTACGTGTAGTTAATGCAGACTTGATTCCTTGCGAAAGGTATATCTTTTGCTCTCGCCAACTTCAGCATTTTCTTGCTGTGGTTGTTCCACCTGATGAAGATTGCTTGTGTTGCGATCGAAACGTCGTGATTTGTTTTATTTTATTTTATTTCTACCTACGTGACTTTACCGAAAGAACCAAAGAGTATATCTATTTGCTGTTTGAACATCTTAACACCTGATTTATTGCCAGAAAGGGTAAAACCTATTCTTATTTTTTCATAGCTATGAAGCCCATTTTCACAGATGTCCTTACCAGCATGGGCAAGGGGGTAAAATACCCTCCATAGGGGCTCTCAAGAGCTCCCTCGAGTGGAGGCCCGTCCATCAGCAGTCGTGAACAAGCAATTTCAGGGCTGCACCTACGTCTTTACATTTAGTTTTTTATACAAAATAATTAGTTAATCGCCAACTTTGTAATGGTCAGCAAAAACAGGGAACGAATTCAGGCTCGGTGTCTGGTCTTCTATACTCTTACAAAAATTGGAGGGATGTGATTTAAAAACAGCTGGGGACAACTTTTTTTTTCTCTCTCTCAAAAGACGCCAGCAGCCTACGTTTTTTTCCATGAGGTCATTCCAATTAGAGTCCAATAATTGGATTTTTAGGCACAGGTCACAATTCGAGGCCAACACCAGATTTCTGAGCCGAAGCCTGCAGTGTTTTCGCGTCTACGCGCACGTTTGGTGAGGATGTTTGAAGAATGCTGCTGCTTTGCTCTCAGGGCTACCCCAGGTGCCTTTGCACAACAAAGGACAAAAGACACGGAGGGGTTAAGGCAGGTCATCCAAATAAAGAAAAAGCTCCCATCATGTCAATGCGATGGAAAGGGAAAAAGGCTACGGGGCCCAAGCTTGTCATTGAAAAGCAGAGGGGCTCTGCGTTACCTCGGCTTCTGAGAAAGCAAACGGTCTTTGGGGAACATCCTTTCACCCCTTCGCCTGCCACCTCCCCATTGTGGCAGTTGAGCACATGACATCATTAGCAGCTGCCACACTCGGCACAGGGCATCTCCGTTGTGCCTGTTGCGTTTTGCTGGGTCCACCGCAGATGGCTGCCTACTCGCTGCCGCGCTAGCACGCGTGCAGGTACTTTTCATCTTACAAACACAGTTACACGTGATAAGCCACTTCGTTGAGCTATCATTTGTAGCCTGGTCGTTTATGACAAAGAGCGAAATAGCTCAGTGGGCCTTACCTGGTAAAATAAAAAATAATTTAGTTTAATAGTTTATAGTTTCCCGAGATGTAAGAAAGGGCATTCGTTTAAAATCAGCAAGGCCATCCACGTGATCGTGTCTGTCGATGTAAATGCACAGGCGAGGTCACATCTGTAAGCACAGTGTACGGAAACAAAGAGTAACAGATCACTGCTCGTGTTCTATCCAATGAAGGACTGCACAGGCAATCACTATCATGGCATACGGTGGGACGGGCACTCTCATCGCACTGGGCGGGCGCGCGGGAAATGTCATCATAGTACGAGCCTCGTAATGGACGGGTTTTCTCTCTTTTTTTGCGTCTATTTCGATTGTTATTGCAACGGGGCTGTCGGTGCCATATCGTGAGATAAAGAGGTTGCCAATTTTGGACCAATGCAGTGAGCAGTGCATCACCCTGCACCAGAGAAGAGCTTACGGAAGTTGAGATCATAGAACTGCTTCTGAGCTCGATTTAAGTACCTTCTCAGGAACAATGTTCATTCTCCTTTGCCCTGGTATAAAAATGTTTATCGTGTGGCAGTCAAACCGGAGTCAGCATTATTATCCGTGAGTCCTAATTTTTGTTAAATCAAGTAAAAAAAAAACTAATATTATGGCTTTCCTGTAGTCATTGTGACCAAGCAGGGACCACAAACTGGCTGTACTTGAGAACACCGGTATATCATTATCAAGGGTGGCGCTGAAACCTCGATTTGTGAACCCGGTCCGGGCTCATCTCACTCACCCAGCCACCTCTTTGGCCAGGTTTGTCTGCAACTGAATGTGCCACCGTTCCTCTATAGTCCAGCGGTTCTGAACCGGGGGTACGCGAGCTGATTTTTAAACGTGTGAAATTATTTCATACTTGAGGAATAAATCACGTCGGGAGCGTGTTTTTGTTTTTGTTTGCATGTTCACCACAGGTACTGTGTGTGGTCAATGCAGACATGATTCCTTGCAAAAGGTTTCAGTGTGGTATTTAACATCTGAACACAACTGTTTTATTGGCAGAGAGGGTAAGGCCTATTATTATAAATTACGTGATGCACGCAGAGCGTCCTTTTAGTATTAATTTTTATTCGCTTGCAGTTACTAGCTTAGTTAGGGATACCTCACAAAACGAACAATTGAGTTAAAATATTGATGTTCATTAATTCACAGATGTAATTCTTAGAACCATATTGGGTCAGGTAAGCAGGGGCGGGCGGGCGGGGGGAGCGGTACTCGATTGAAACAAACTTCAACAAGGGGGTAAGGTTGGAAGTAATAAAATAATACTAATAAAACATAATAAAATAATTCTCACGACGTTTCGGCCACAACGCAAGCAGCCGACAGACCTGTTCTTCACCTGAGGACCTGTTCTTCACCTGAGGACGGCTGCTTGCGTTGTGGCCGAAACGTCGTGATAATTATTTTACGATGTTTTATTTTTATTATTTCATTATTTCCATTCTACGTGACTTTACCGAAAGAACCAAGAAGATGAATCCCTGCAGTCACGAAAGCTTTAAATCGAAATTTAAGGGGCTAAGGCACAAGTAGCCGCGAGGAGGTTTGGGGGGGGGGGGGGCACTGCTCTGCACCCGACGCGGCGACCGGCACCTCGACGATGTTGCTGATGTCCTCGTGTCCCTCGAATCCCGGCAGCCTCTTCTCCAGACAAATGACGCTCACGTCCTCCGAGTGCTTGCAGTCGTGGACTCCCCAGCCGTTGGACTGACACTGGATGAGTGATCTCTCTTCTCCATTGCAGTAAATGTTGTCCAACAGAATTGGTCCTGGAAACAGGCGGGGGCAGAGGGGGGGGGGGCAATCCTTGTAGCAAATGATCCAGCTCAAAATGTGTCGGAGAACCAACCGACAGCCGACCGACAGGGTGACGATTGCGATGCCTGGGATTTCTCTCCCTTTGCCGCGATCGTGCGGCATATCTCAGACGCTGTTGCCAAAGCAGAAGCAGAGAGCGTGAGTCGATATATCTTCTCGTAACACTTCAGCCGTGGCGGCGGGTATTAGGGTACACGGCGCATTGCGTGCGCACGCTACCGCCAACTGCCATTGCACAATGGGACAAGTACAAGAACGCTTGCCAAACTGACTGCAGCCGTATCCAGATCAGATAAAGGAACTTCCTTCGAAGTAGCGCATTACTTTATCTGAGGGGCTCGATCAGCCCTGAAGCATCAGACCGTTTAAATGCAGGGCGCGAGTGACCTTCAGTGTCGATCTGTATTCCTCACAGAAATGGACCTCAGGCGACGCTGCTGTGGCCGCTGGCATGCGTTATTACTGCTCTTCTCGTGGCAATTACACGGACAAGTCACAAAACAAATTGTTGTAAATATACACGTGATATTTTGGTTTGCCGAGAAAGTCTCGCGTTGAGTCCATGCGTGGTGATTCGGCCCGCAAGCGGGACTTGCTTTTATTCGTGCTGTGTTTACATTTCAAGTCTTACCCTGGGAGTAGTAGGGGTTGGGGGTTGGTGTGTTTTTTTAAGACTTCTCCGATCTGTTCATTTACACTTGAACTTTAGTTTCGTCAATTTCTCGCATTTTGCTGTTATAGTACTAATCTTATTACTTTATAAACGGTATAAATGTATATTCTTGGTTCTTTCGGTAAAGTCACGTAGAAGGGAAATGATAAAAGAATAAAAATATAAAACATTTTATTATTTCCCTTCTAGGTGAATTTACCGAAAGAACCAAGAATATGAATCCCTGCAGTCACGAACGCTTTAAATCAAAAGCTATAAATGTAGTTTGATAAAAAAAAAAAGGTTTTACATAAATGTGCATTATTTAATGAACACGATAATTACTTACTCATCCATGCGATTCATTACGCGACTTGAAATCAGTAGCTACAATAGAGCAGTACAGTCGTTCAACTTAATACATCTGCACGAAGCGTGAATATAAATGTTCCATTCAACCCGCCACCACCTGGCACAGACAATTAGTAAGGTTTTTCAAGTAAACAAAACGTGCCAATTAGTTGCTAGTTCAGCACACCGGTGTGTTGGAGAGTAAACCCACAACATTTACAATTCGAGTACGACGTTTCGCTGGTTGTTACAACCGACATCATGAAAAAGTGATTTTAAACATGTGGGATTTCGACGATGACAGCATAACCCTTGCAAATGATACAACAGCCCCGAGTAGGTTTTTAAATTTTGTTTTTTCAATGCTAATCCCTCACATTAACAGAGCCACTTCCATGCTATTTTCTCTCATTAACATCACTAGCCCCGGCCACTTCCTTATAACCCTGGAGCTACACCCATTTCAAACCTTTAAAAACAGTCTGCCTCAGCAGCAGACCACGCTTTCCCACCTGACGACGGACGCTTGTGTTGCGCCCGAAACGTCGTGATTTATTTTATTTTCTACCTACGTGACTTTACCGAAAGGACCCAAGAGTATGGATTCCTGCAGTCACGAAAGCTTCAAATCAAGATTGGGCCTTTCAAGTAGCGGCTCGTGAGTGCTATTTCAGATTCTGGCTTTGAAACGATTCCACCCAGAGAGGAGGGACCTTCGGGAGACTGGGAGGGCCCTCCACTGGATACGCGGACCGTGAAATGCACACCCTGTTGTTCTATATTTGCAGTGCACGGGGTGCGGTGTTCACCAACTCTCTTCTGCCCTGATCCAGGTCAGGAAGCAAGGCCGTGTTTGTACTTTCACTCCGAGTCACAGTGGACTTCCCCCCTCCCCCCATCTTCCTCTTGGGCTCTTTTACTCAACGCATGTTTTCATACTCGTTTATGAATGGAAAAAAACAACAACAGCAGCAGCAGTTATTTGTCGTCTAACCCAGTAAGGCCTCGTGTAATCCTGCGGCTGACTCATGCTCAGGGAGTTGCTACAGAACTTGGGACGTTCAGGTAACGTAGGCCGTTTTGTGTGTGGGAGTCAACTCGATTTCCCAGAAGAAAATAAAAACCCACACACACACTCAAACTCAGAAACCTATTTGCTGTACTGCCTGAATACAAGCACTTTGCTGCCATGCAGCTAGCTGTCACCTCGATAATAACTCCACTAACTCCACCACCCGGTTACCGAATAACACCTGCCCACCTTAATACGATCTCCATCAGCCTCTGGGCCATCTGAACTCATGCTTTCCATCAACATTTGTTTAAGCGGACAGACTGGATCGCTTTTGACTCGCCGGGTCTCAGGCCCGTGCAAGAAATGCCCTCTCAATCGCGAGATGTCACAGGCAAGGGTCGTCGTTACGAGTGGGGTGAAGTGTACGCATAACTGACCTCATGATCGCATTGCGTTTAATAGGACAGTGATACACCAGCGTTAGCGTTAGCTGGTGTATCATTAGCGTTAGCTGGTGTATCAATGAGAGCGAGTCAGCAAGAGGCTTCATCATAATCAATCATCATTACAGAAATTGATGCGTTACATCCTAAATTACTTTCGATGTTTGGAATGCGTTCTGAGAGTTGACAGCAAGGACTAAAATAGCAAGTGGACGCCACAGGAATATTGCTTGCGTAACACTCGCGTGCACTGAGACCCCAGATCAGTGTTCTACACCACGGCCTGCTGGCCATCATTCGCTGGCAGCGTATTGTCAGATGTTCATCAGGTGACTCCTGCAGCCATCCACTGGCTCACTCACCAACCTCGGCATGACCGCAATAGTTTGCTGTCTTTTCTTGGACTTTCTGTTTGCACATAGTCACTTTAATATGCTTTTTTGTTCATGTTTTTGTTTTTTGTTTGTTGCGGTTGCACCCGATTCAAGAGCCGAATGTCTCACAGGGCTATACCAAATAAATGAAACTGAAAGTGAAAAACTGTCCATGTATACGGTGCTGATCAACTCCCGACCAATACGAAAGGAGTTGAGGTTTCTTTAAAAAAAAAAGCCATAACACGAGTAACCGAGCAGCGATCGGCGGTCTGGGTGGCGATGACCCAGCCAAATCAAAAGGGGGTCGGTCGGGGGGGGGGGGGTGACCTTGATTCGTTTATGGTGAAGAGCCGTGCTTGCGAGCGAGCTCTGTTCTTTGAACGCTCCAATCAGATTACAGTGTGCTCCTCGAGCGGATCTATCACTGCGCACACTCACGCATTGTGCGCCAAAGTGTTGAATTGCGCGTAATAAAATAAAGACTAAAGCAGTGTCTCTCCACACAAAAACTAGAAATATATATATACCCCGTATATTTGTTCTCCGTGCGTCGATGGGCCTTGCGAACCACAATGCTTTTCAGCAGCGTTTGTTTGAGCAGGACTACTCCAGACCACTGTAGTCTCTCATTGAAACAGTCAGGCCACATTTAACAAATGCTTACTCTTAGTTCTTTCGGTAAAGTCACGTAGGTAAAAAAATGAAATTAATAAAAATGAAACAATAAAAATCACGACGTTCCGGAGACAACACAAGTCTCCGTCATCAGGTGGGACCGTCACAGCCAGATTTACTGCATCATTCACTTGATGCAGCAAATCTGGCTGTGACGGTCCCACCTGATGACGGAGACTTGTGTTGCCTCCGAAACGTCGTGATTTTTATTGTTTTAATTTTTATTAATTTCATTTTTTTACCTACATGACTTTACCGAAAGAACTAAGAGTATGAATCCTTGCAGTCACGAAAGCTTCAAATCTAGAATTAACAAATGCTGCTATATCGCTTATTTTTGTTGTTGTTGAGTTAACAGACTCGGCTTATTATGTATTGTCAACTTATTTGTTATTATTGTGCACAGTTTCGGGATCGCTCGGATGAGTGTTTCGGTGCTTATACAGGGTGCTGCAAAAAATGTTAACACTTATATGGGACTATCGTTTTTAATGGAAAAATAACGGATAATACAATGTGACACGATAACAAATGTATGTTAATAGCTTCAAAAAGTGAAAGAGTCTCTACTTGTTCGTCATCATTGTCAACACGTGCCTGGAATCTTCTCCAGATGGTCTCCAGTGCCCGGAGGCAGATTTATTGTGGTGTTGTTGTAAAATGTAAATACTCAGAAATGTTTTATATATAAAAAAAATGTTTAACATTTTTCACGCAAAATTCTCCAGTGTTACACTTCCCAGGCAGTGGATGTCGTGGAGGGCTGCCAAACATCTCGGTGCTCTGGTATGAGCCCCCACGTAATCTATCTCCCAACAGGAAATGTAATTCGTACGGTTCTTAGTCATCTAAGTTATTCGCCCTGTCACTATATTTGCGCCTGTGAACTAATTGGCTCGGCATGCGCCCGATCTCATCGGATCCCGGAAACTAAGCAGGGTTGAGACTGGACATTGCTTGAATGGGTGACTCTGCATCCATGAGAGGTTGTTATAAGCTCAGAGGGGGGGGGGGGGGACGTGTTGAGCAAGAGAGGGTATCATATTCTTAGTTCTTTCGGTAAAGTCACATAGAAAGAACCTCTTCTACGTGACTTTACCGAAAGAACCAAGAATTTGAATCCCTGCAGTCACGAAAGCTTTAAATCGAAATTCAAGAGAGGGTAGTGCAGCATTGCATTGTTGTCCCATCATTCCATGCTCCCACGTCAATGTTCCCCACCTTCACCAACCCACGGTGACCAATATGACGAGGTGTGGTCGAACAACCCCCCACAGCTCTAGATGCGTGGGGAGGCCCTCATCCAGCGGTGACTAAAGGGCTGTACACGTACGATCGTGATACAATCGTAAAACAAATGAAAAATAATATTAAAAAACTATGAAGATGTCTCAGAAGTGGAAAACCTGTAGAGGGGGGCTGGTCAGTGTGGGCTGGCGAAGGAGGGACCCCAGGACCGGCTCAGACATCACTCGCCACGGATGTTAGCCGTGACCCGGAATAAAATGCAGGTTTCCAGGATCAGAGCAGAGTGTGTGAACCTCTACACCACCGCTCCTCCCCTCATCGATATAACATCATCCGCTTCAATGGTTGGGCTTGCTTACAAAAGAGTAACATTTTGACTTGTAAAGTATCTAAATATGAGTCCACTTCGAGCCGCTGCACAAGGATGGGAGCGAGGCCTAATTTCTCACAGGAAGACCCGGAGGCGGCACGTGGCTAATAGCCACAGTCATACTAGATGTGGTGTGCTGGGTCGATACATATTTTCTGGGTTGCTGATCCAGACAGACTCGGCTGAAATTAAGCCATGGGTGGGAGAAATATGTGCATCACGATGGCCCTGGAGATGCGTGTGTGTGTGTGTTCTTTTTACAGGGGGCAGAGGTTGTGCTGTGATTGCCACCGCTGGTGGTTATCAACTCCGGTGCTCGCAACCAGTCGCGTGGTGTGATTGGCACAGGCCCAAGGCAAGAGCACAACAATCCTCGGCGACAAACGCGGCCTAACCCGCCCGAATCCCATCAACGACTGCGGAGGAGCGGCGGGACACGGCGCGTGACGTGACGGTCTCGCCTCACCTGAGCCCTGGCCGAACTTGGCGCTGTGGGCCCACGTGTTGGCCCCGGTGAAGCCCAGCTCGCGGCACACCACGTTGGCCGACTGCAGGTTGAAGTCGTCGTCGCACACCGTGCCCCACTCGCCGTTGAAGTAGACCTCGACGCGCCCCTCGAAGTAGCGCCGGGTCGGTCCGGCGAGCCGGACCTTCACGGCGGGCTCGGCCGCGTCACCCCCCGGCGTGCTCCCGTCGCCCTCGCTGTTGTCCACCTCTCCCTGGCCCCAGCAACCGGTGACTCCAAGCAGCAGCAGCAACAGCAGCAGCAGCGGCGGCGGCGGCGACGGCGTCGCGACTTTGGGCGCGCACGCTCGGGACGCGTGGGGTTTCATCGCCGTAGGAGACGGCGCACGGTCCCTGCACGCGGAGAGCCACGCGCACGCAAGTTAGGCGCGCGCCGTATTGACCCTGAAGGTGGAAGCGAGCGGGCCTTGGGCAGGACACATCGCCAGACGGGATGATCGTATGCTGACCGAGGCGAACGACGACAGAAGGGGCAGACGGAGGAGAGGATGTTCGCCAAGGGAGATGGGGCGACGACAGCGGCTTGTGTGCACGTGCTACGTGGCTTGTCACAGGGCGCAATCGTGAGAGGCGGCGATGGCTTGGGGAGGCCTTCATCCAGTAGTGGACATACCTGTCAACCCATGCGGTTTACCCGTATTCTTGTATAGGGAAATTGAGTTTTCAGGTCCATACGGCGTACAGCCGTTTCAATATGGGCAAAAATAGAATTGTTTAGTGGCATAATTTTTTTTATTTGTTTGTGTTTCTCCCTTGTGATAGGACCTTGTAGGATAAACATTAAGATTTATAAGGGCACGGGGTGACCAGTAAGGTCTGTAATAAGGTAGGGCACTGATAAGGGGTTGACAGCTACGAGTAGATGTCATGGCTGATGACCATGGTTCTGTTTACGATGGTTCTATTTGCTCAAAAAGGGTCACGCGTGGAAGGTTTGGACAATTCCTCCATAGATATTCGCCCGCTACTTCAGCGCGGCGTTTGGGAAATGCTTTCAATGGGGCAGACGTTGTGCTGCGATTCCCACCGCCCGCTGGTTATCAACTGCAGTGCTCGCAAGCAGTAGCGTGCTGTGATTGGCACAGGTCCAGATGCAACGTAATTCAATGCAGCCGCCTTTCAAATGCCCGTCCCCCACTCGTCTTCCTTGTGGCCCACGGGTCTCCATGCTGCAGCACGGCCTGGCGTACTCAGTGGCGACCACGCCACTGATCGCAGCTCATCTACGGTCCAGCTTTCAACCACGCCAAATGTTCCCCGTTCACACGCTGGCCAGGTACAACGATATGCGTTACGTAACAACGCCACGCTTCGTGAATGCGACTGTTGTGTGTTTTTTTCGGACGTGGAATAATGAACGGCAAGAACACTGGCGAGAGAGAGAGAGAGCTGGTGTTGAGGACCACTGTCGTCCTACTTTTGCACAGTTCTCATCGACACTCGATGCGTGTGGCTGTGTGGAGGACGCATGCAAAACACACACGGCGTGTGTACATCATCTGCACCTAGTTTACACAACAAAGGCTCATTCCTAACAGCGTGCTTCAGCCGCACCGAACCTCACAACAATAATATCCAGGGCCTACCTTGGCTCCTCCCACCCTCAACCAGTATATATATACAAGGACTGTTTTCTTGGAATTTCTCTAACTTGATACAGCTATCGTGCTGTGACGGTTCCACCTGAAGACGGAAGCTTGTGTTGCCTCCGAAACGTCGTGATTTTTATTTTAATTTAATTTAACTTTCATTAATTTTAATGTTTTACCTACGTGACTTTACCGAAAAAAAACTAAGAATATGAATACACACGCGTGTGTCTTCTGGACAGTGGGATAACGAATGGCATGACGCTGACAAGTTGCGCAGAAGGATTTGCTTGTGAGATTTGACTGAATTTAAAAACCCATCCGATCACAGGTGGCGGTGCGTCGACAAAGGGCCTGTACATTTATTCTCATTAAAATTGTAAATAAATGAAAGAAACAAATTCCCAGACATCCTTAATCCACCAATGAGTGAAAGGCCTGCCAACGCCATGTGGGTGTTGTTTGACCATACTTCACCTCGGCAGGTCGGTGCGTGTGGGTTATCAACGGTGGTCGGGAAAGAGGCTCGTTCCAAGCGATTCTGAATTATTACGAATGCGTGAGTTCAAGCAAATTGCCAGTGGCCCACTGCAAACTGAGCATATTGCGGCGTCGTGTACACAGAATGAGTGAACCCTCTTCTTGGTTCTTTCGGTAAAGTCACGTAGAAGGGAAGTAATAAAATAATAAAAATAAAACATAATAAAATAATTCTCACGACGTTTCGACCACAACGCTGTCTCCCCGACAGACCTGGTCTTCACCTGAGGACGGCTGCTTGCGTTGTGGCCGAAACGTCGTGAGAATTATTTTATTATGTTTTATTTTTATTATTTTATTACTTCCCTTCTACGTGACTTTACCGAAAGAACCAAGAAGATGAATCCCTGCAGTCACGAAAGCTTTAAATCGAAAAGAATGAGTGAACTTACATTCGGCGCAGTTAATATATTCTGAAGCGACTTACACCTGGCACGTGGAAAAAGCATGGACTGCCGTCCATATGGCAGTGGCGGCGGTTAGACGGGAAAGAAAACTGGCACGGATGCGCGTCTATCGCCCGAGCACGATATCCCTACACACGTGGCACGCACGCGTCCCACAATCTCTTCACGAGCGAGCTGGTTGGTCTAACGTCAGCAAGTCTACACGGTGCACCGATGTTGCTATTTGGCACAACGTAAAGTGAGTCGTGTGCCAGGTTTGAACGTCTTTAAATGCAACAAATTAATGAGGCTTTTAAGAATGGGGCCTTTGAAATAATGGGCTAGGTTGTTCAAAGTTAAACATTCCCGCAAAAGACATTCCAGCGGTTCGTGCATAAATTAGTGTGGAATGCCCTGAACAGTGCTGGACAATAGTGAATGCAAACGTTTATAACGGCGCTGCTGTTTGTGATGAGAATTTCGCGGCCCGTTCGTGACAAGGATTTTATTTTTTTAACCGCACCTCCGCGTTGAAGTTTCTTGAACACAGTCGCAAAATTGAAACGGCACCGCTGCTATTTTTCATTAAAGGCTGGCGTACGAGTGTGCGCGTCGTGCTAAAAGCCGCTGAAAACTGGCTACGTAATTGTGTGGTTATATTTTTGGCACGGACCCACATCAAAGGTTTAGTGACCACCACGTTTGAACACGGTAGAATTTGTAGATACTCAGCGGGCGACCTTTGTGTTAATGTCAATGTCCAGTGGTGAGTGATATAAATTCACCCGCCAAGGAGCCTGGAATTATCCCAGTAACTCTGGGATAAAGGGTCGAATATTTACACCGCCACTCACCATGCCAATATATTCAGGAGATAATTTCCAATGCCGAGGTCTGCTAGGCGCGAGAGGGCTTTATGAGAGATTTCGTGTCGTATTTCTATTCCTCCTCCATTGAATGAGCGCAGGCTGCAGTGGTTTACGATATGGCTCAGAGCAGAGGTGTGGACTCGAGTCATGTGACTTGGACTCGAGTCAGACTCGAGTCATGAATTTGATGACTTGCGACTCGACTTGGACTTGCATAACAATGACTTTGTCCCACCTCTGAGATGTGGACTCGAGTCATGTGACTTGGACTCGAGTCAGACTCGAGTCATGAATTTGATGACTTGCGACTCGACTTGGACTTGCATAACAATGACTTTGTCCCACCTCTGGCTCAGAGTTTGGGCTGAATAGCCACAACTCACCCGCGTGTTCACGCAAGGCTGTGGCGTGAATGCAGCTCACTCATCGGAATCCCGTGTATTCTAGACATTAGTTTAAGCCGTAAATGGGTTTTGCACCTAACGTGCGCCAGCATGCATCGACGCAACGTAAAACCTGGACCGGGTTAGCCAGCCCCGCTGGAACGGAGACAGCTTTGGCATGCACTTTTATTCAACTTGGATTTTCACAATGAGAAACGTGGAATTTAGTGCATTAGGTGTAACCACTTCGCGAAGTTCAGAAAATGTTACTGTACACACACACACAATCATAACCAAATAATTTACACCCAGATATAGGCTCTTGGTTTCATTACAAACCTACTACTCACACCCTCTCACCCAGTTCGTCTTTTGATATTCTCCAACCATTTATCATCATACCAACAACTCACTTGTATTTTAATGCAGAGTATCGATATGCTCTCCGTTGTGAGATAGGCACGGAAAGCCAGAGAGCGATACATAGTTGTAAAAATAAATTCATAACTCAGTTGGGAATTGGTGTTATATTATGGATTCATTATTGGCACAGCAAATCATTGTGTACTCCTGTGAACAAGGGCTCGACTTCAACCGCGATCCATCATGGCCAGTGACCCCGAATTAATTCCGCAGCCGGAACACCACATCCAGTATACTCCTCGCCATGACTTTGACTACAAGTCACGGGCCTACTCCAGACCATCAGCCACCCGGAAACAATATGCACTGTAGTGAGAAATTGAGCACGACTGCTCGTGAAAGATGAGGTCGCGGGGTCCTGAATATACACCCTGCAACGTCAAACTTTGGTGATTCCGTTTCGAAGTTACTAAAACTCAACTGAAATATGTCTATTTTACCAGGTAAGACCCACTGAGCTATACAGATCTTTTTCAGAAGCGACCTGGCCACAAATTATAGCTTATCATTTAGAAATGATATAGCAGCCAAATACTCTAAACGCACGTTGATTCTAGATGTGGAGGGAAATACCGAAGAACCCGGAGAAAAAAAATCCACGCGACCACGGGGAGGAGAGACACGCAAACTCCAAATATGCAGCAGGCGTCAGGGTCGGGATTAAACCCACGACCACCTGTGTACCAGGCGAGGTAGTTCACATTTCGCCACCGGTGGCGCCATGAGTATAGCATCAGCTACCGTGCGAAGTAGCGAGCCAGACGCGATGCGGAGAACGGCCCTGAGCTCTCCGTGTACTCGAGAGAAATAAAGGAGTGATTTGTGTGTGCACAGTGCTCCAGCACTATGCACCCGCGTTCAAAAAGTCAACCCATGGACCCATACTCAGGTGGGGTTTTTTTGCACCTAGCTCGCCTCCATTATCCATCCCGAGCCAATTTTGGAAATTCCACATTCCTATGGCAGGGATCAGTACATCCCGAGGACAACACGACGTGCTTCATGCGGGTTCTAAAGTAGTTGTTCTTTGACGGCAGGGCGTGTTGAACTCGCGGCATTACGCAGACGCCGTTTCGTTGTTAAATGATTGACAGGCCTCTTGTGCATTTCATTTACAACTTTTCAGTCTGGGTTTAAGCCACCGTCTGTCTGCATCTTAGTTTGTCTTGGTCATGACTCAGCTTGCAATCGTAGTTGTACAACAACAACAACAACCTGGTCTGCCAGTCTGAGCATAGAGGGGACCACTTTAAAACTTCAAAGACTGCAAATTTAAATTTCTACGGGGTCACCATCATCACCTTCATCATGCATGACGGAAAGATCTATCTCGTACCCGTGCACGAGCTTAGTGCTCTTAGCTTTTGAACCTACTGCATAAACATGAATACTAATTTAAAAAAAACACAAAGCTGGTCGTATTGTCGCGGAACAAAACCTATCTTGCCAATTCATTAATTTAAACACAAACTGCCAGAGAGTCCGGTATTAGTGTGCTATCTCCAGAGATTAGAGAACTCTGTGATATCCGCTGCTGTGATAACCCGTTCACTAACGCAATGGGTTGTTGCAACTGGATGTTGTAAGAAATCAGAAAATTTAAAGGTTTAACCCACAATTCCGAAGGCCTCTATACTGCCAGTTCTCTGACATATCTGAGTAATAAGACGGAACGGCGAATTAATGGCCAGTTGCTCGCTCTCCGTACGTTCAGACCGACGGGCAAGATGACACGTTAAAGGCGCAGCCCTGCAATGTCCCGCTTACGCCACCGCTGGCGGACAGCCCTCACGAGGTCTACTCTTCCGCACCGGCAAAACGCGCTGGAAGCGGTGCAGCACCCACACTTGACCCCACCACTCGCAGTCCGCCTATCGACCGCGGGGACCCCCTTCCGTGCCGCCGGTTGGACAGAGGCGGCTAGCGGCGGTGAATGTAAGAAACACGTGGCAATTGTGCGAACTTTCTGCGTCGTAAAATTGATTGATCTCTGGTGATTGCAAGTCCAATGTTCTATCCATGACAGCGCAGCAGCTTTGTCGGGTAGGAAACACGGGGTGAATGAGGTTTGTGCCTTGGGACATTCCGTTATGTTCTTGGACGATCCCTTTTATGAGTGTGAGTGGACGCAAATGGCAGCTGTACAAGCCTGTTTCCAATTCCATCCTTGAAGGGTTCTGCTATATATATGTGTCTTAGGGTACAACGTATGCACGCACGGGCACGCTATATATATACTGCAACGACAGCTCGAAGGGGACAAAGACGACGCCTCGCTCAGCCTTACAGACCGGCACGGCAATCCCTTGGGAGCCAGACAGTTGCGTAAGTGCTCCATAGGTGCACTGACAAGCAAAAACCTCGTGTACACACACACACATATAGACACACACAGGTATGTGATTGTATACGCGCTACTCCTCTGGTGTGCACACTTGTGCATTGTCAGGTCAAAGTGTCCCTTAACTCAGCCGATCGCTCGTTGCTGTTGCCCGCCCTAAGCTTGTCGGCCAGTGTAAGAAATTCCCCGTTGCTATGGCGAGTACAGTATTGCCGAGCTGTTTTCAATGAACACAACTTCCACCTTTTCATCAACCATTTCCTCCACCGACTGATGCAGAACTAAGATATTGAAAATTGAAACGGCAAGTCTAGCCTGTCTGCGGATGCGAACTTATGAATGTGTGGTCATGAGCCACCACCACGTCTCGCATTGCCTGGGCAATCCGAGCCTTGACAATGAATGACAGCTCCATCGCATACACGCGTGTCGCGCAGCAGGGCAATGGGATCGTTGGGGCAAGGCATTTAAGCAAGGGTTCATCCGTGTAACAAATCAAATAAGCATAAACTCAAGCGCCCCTATCTGTAAATGAAAAACATCTCATCCTTACAAAATACACTTCACGATTCTACTTATATGTAGGTATATGTGTGTGTGTGATAAACAAGGCATGAGATCTCACCGGCAGTGATGCTAGTTGCAGGAGCCGAGCTTGCTGCTGCTGCTGCACATGAACTGTCGCAGCTCTGAGTGTGGGATGAGGGGGACACCGGGGCATAGGAGCCACGGGGCCCACAACAGAACCTTGACGTCAGTGAGAAGGGGGGAGCTGCTGGCTGACGTGTCTGGCTGGCTGGGTGAATGCGTGGGTGGGAGGGGTGAGGGTGGTTGTGGTTGGGTGCACGTGTGGATGGTTGGGTGTGTGACCGGATTGCTGGGTGGGTGGATGTGTGGTTGGGTAGGTGGGTGTGTGTGTTTGCCTGGATGTGTGGTTGGTTGGGTGGATGGCGGGATTGATTGCTGGGTGGGTGTGTGTGTGGTTGGCTGGATGTGTGGTTGGTTGGGTGGGTGGCGGGATTGATTTCTGGGTGAGTGGGTGTGTGTTTGCCTGGATGTGTGGTTGGTTGGATGGATGGTGGGATTGATTGCTGGGTGGGTGGGTGTGTGGTTGGCTGGATGTGTGGTTGGTTGGGTGGATGGCAGGATTGATTGATGGGTGTGTGGGTGTGTGGTTGAGTAGGTGGGTGTGTGGTTGGCTGGATGTGTGGTTGGTTGGGTGGGTGGCGGGATTGATTTCTGGGTGGGTGGGTGTGTGTTTGCCTGGATGTGTGGTTGGTTGGGTGGATGGATGGATGGCGGGATTGATTGCTGGTTGGGTGGGTGTGTGTTTGCCTGGATGTGTGGTTGGTTGGGTGGATGGATGGCGGGATTGATTTCTGGGTGGGTGGGTGTGTGTTTGCCTGGATGTGTGGTTGGTTGGGTGGATGGATGGCGGGATTGATTTCTGGGTGGGTGGGTGTGTGTTTGCCTGGATGTGTGGTTGGTTGGGTGGATGGCGGGATTGATTGCTAGATGGGTGGGTGTGTGTTTGCCTGGATGTGTGGTTGGTTGGGTGGCAGGATTGATTGCTGGGTGTGTGGGTGTGTGGTTGGATGGATGTGTGTGTGGCTGGATTGATTGCTAGGTGGGTGGGTGTGTGGTTGGCTGGGGGAGTGTGTTTGAGTGTTGGCGGTGGAGGCAGACGCGGGAATAAAGGTGCCAGTTCTCATTCTCAACCTTTACACTTTAAACACGTGTTGGTTGCTCTCTGTATGCCCAGACCCTAGCCCTATGACAGAGAGCAGGGTGGGAACTGGGGGGAAGGGGGTGGATGAGCGGTACGGCTTAGGGAGGCATGGAGGAGGAGGAGGTTGGGGGAAGGGCAGAGTTAAACTTTTTTTGCGGTTCTGAGATTTTGCTATGATGGCAAAATCAGACGCATGGAAAATAAGAAAAATAACTTTTGGATCGTTGCCAAGGCACTGTTTTGAGACACAAAGTGTTCCTGCAGAGGATGACCAACTTAAATGTGTACAGCCAAGATTCATATCCCGCCATTGCCAGCGACACCAATAAGTGTTTTTTTTGTACGTTCTGTGATGTTTTCATTTTTTTAATATGTATTCAAAGTTTCGTAACAAAATTGCTACACCACATCGATAAATAACGCCGGCGCAGCTTCAAGTTTATTTTGTTGAACCAGGTGGGGACTCTCAGGAGACGAGGATGGAGTCTCATTCGCGAGTGATCTCGGTCATCAACATGACGGGAAACCAATAAACATCAGCACAAAAAGAACTCTAACGTGAGGAATTGAAAATTTTAACTCCAATTTGTTTTTCGGCAACTTACCATCATCATCATCACCGCCGTCCAATTTAGCGCGGTTGCCTCAGTGCGGTGCGAAATAAGTTCGACGTACAAACATCATCCACGATCTCTCTCTACTGCTGGATGGAAGCCTCCCTAAAGCCGCCATCATCTCACAGTCTCGCGGCGATGCGACACTGTACCGTATTCGAGCCGATTCCCTCGCTCCATCTCCGCAGCGAAGGTCCTCTCGGGAGCGTCCCCGCATGTCGCTGTCATGCCGTTAAATTTCGATTTAAAGCTTTCATGACTGCAGGGATTCATCTTCTTGGTCCTTTCGGTAAAGTCACGTAGAAGGGAAATAATAAAATAATAATAAAACATAATAAAATATTATTCTCACGACGTTTCGGCCACATTCAGACAGCGTCTGAATGTCTTTCCGACAGACCTGTTCTTCACCTGAGGACGGCTGCTTGCGTTGTGGCCGAAACGTCGTGAGAATTGTATTTTATTATGTTTTATTTTTATTATTTTATTATTATTTCCCTTCTACGTGACTTTACCGAAAGAACCAAGAAGATGTCATGCCGTTGTTCGTCTCGACCACTGCCATCGAGTAACGTTGCCTACCCAAAAGCCCCGCGAACTTCCATTGAAGGTATCTACGATGTCTCTGAATATATTTGTTGGTACGTTATCTGATCGCACGCGTTCTGTCTCTCTCAGCGTAGTGCAGGAGGGGGAGACTGCAGAATATCTCTGACGTTCACGCAAAGAACATTTACAAAAAAAAATAGTAAATGTATCTGCTGTTTTGACTGTGGGAAGTCGCGTGAAATAGCATTCGCTAAATAAAACGAGTTATACTCCCAAGCGTGCATCTCTTCACGCTTGTTTGCACAGCTTTTGACATGGACCAGAGTGCTCTAGACGCTAAACTATCCCAAGCTGCTACGCGGACACACAACTTAGTCTAACTGCCATTTTATCAAGGGCAATTGTCAACAAATAAGACCAAGGGCTTCATTATTGAACGTAACACGAGTTGGGCAGTGCTCATCTCTGTGGGCTATTAACATGTATTGCATTTACACGTTCCTACGACAGGGACTTGTCTGTTCAGACGGACTAATTGTTGCTCATCGCCTCACTGGCTCGCATTCACCAGGACTGGACTCATTCCATTTAACGAGGCCGACCCTGCCCGGGATTTGAACCCACGGCCTCACTACACTATGAGCCAAGCCAAGATGCTCTAGCCAGTGAGCCATTCTAGCCGTTGGCATACATCCGTAGTGAGTTGCATTCCTATTACATAAGGCTGTTTTGCATATAGAAGTCGGAGTGAGGGAAAGGACCCTGTGGAAACTCATTTGGCGCGACGCCTCGAGCGCTTTCCCAGGAACAAAACGGAACGATCTTGCTTGCATTGGACACATCTGTTAAAAACCGCCCGCGACTCCGCGAGTGATCGTTCCGTCCTTCAGAAAACTCCAGGAAAGTTCCGGGCACACGAATGTGCTTTGGTCGTTGAATGCTGTCGCTGGGAGCCCAGGAATGCGCCGTGCGGTAGGAGAATTTGGCTCCTCTGACTCACGGAGAACGCATTGGAAATCTTGCGTTTGGGGAGCACTACTGGGAGGGAGGCATGTCGGGCTGACGATACGATGAGATCATGCCGGGGGAGAGGAGAACAAGGATAAGCAATCCTAGTGTGGTACGTGAGTCAAATGCATGGGCAATATATAATACGCTCTACTTATTATTATACATCAGAACCAGGGCCGGATTAATATTTTGTAGGCCCCTGGGCTACAGGTACTGTGAGGCCCCCAGTAATATTTTCAAAAGGAAAACAAAGTTAAAGAAAAATGAAATGTTCTTTTTTTTACAAGGCTAACAACAAATAAAATTCAGAATTCACAAATGAAATAACATTTCACTTAATATCTGGAGGCCCTCTAGCTCGTGGAGGCCCTTGGGCTACAGCCCCTCGTGTTCACAATCATTGCGACCAGTGCCGGATTATCCTCGGAGCAAAAGTAGCTACAAATGCTACGGGCCCCGCATTTTCAAGGGCCCCGCGCCTAATGCTTTCAAGCTATCAATTCCGCTTCAGTGATTCTACACTTGCTCTATTACTGTAGTACTATACTGCCTTAAACTTTTATGAACGACTGGGTGTTCAAGGTTAGCGATTTGTCGTATTATCTGGCTGTATAGCAACTGAACAAATAAAATGACTTTACTATGCAAGTACATTTTTTATTTTAATATTTGTGTATATAAATATTTTTTATTTAGGGCCCCTTTATAACATAAATTACAGGCCCCGCACTAGCTTAATCCCGCACTGATTGCGACCTCTTGAAATCTTGGCTCCTCGTGTTATTTAGCTTGCCGACCCATGCACTCGACGATATTAAACCGGCTTGCTTATTATGAGCAACCAGGAAGAATCCGCCCGATCCGGTCAGATCTCATAAGCCTGGATAGTGCTTGGATGGATGTCCGCCACCACCACCATCATTGGGCCGCCGTGCTGACGAGGGGGGTATAGCAAGAGAGGGAGGCATTGAGGCAACATTCATTGTTGTCCTCCACTTCTACGCTCCCCCCCGCCTTCAATAACCCGCACGGACCAGCGTGAAGCGTGGTGGCCAAAACAATCCTCACAGCAAAATGTGTGGAGAGGCACTCATCCAGCAGTGGATTGACACAAGGGGATGCACTATACAGCAGCATCATTATCCAGTGACGGCTGCTGCTCTGTGTGGGGCGTTGGGACGGCGCCACACCTCAACATTTGCCGAATATCTTCTTGGTTCTTGCGGTAAAGTCACGTAGAAGGGAAATAATAAAATAATAAAAATTAAACATAATAAAATTATTCTCACGACGTTTCGGCCACAACGCAAGCAGCCGTCCTCAGGTGAAGACCAGGTCTGTCGGAAAGTCAGCGAAATTTGCCGAATACATTTTTTTCTTAAACCTGATTATTTAAAAAAAAATAACAAAAAAGTCAACACGCCATTCATTACTTTTTGTGGGGGGGGGGGAGGGGAAAAAATAAAAAAGTGGCGAATTTTAAGTGGCGTTTTATTTATTGGCAATTTGTGCCGCACCCAACCCACGGAGGGTGCCCATCTCCCTCCCTGCCACCCGCCGCGAGGTTGCAAGCACGGGACCGGTGATCGTCGTCCTACCTGGGATCCGACTTTCAATTTCGGCCCACACGACGAGCGGGGCGAGAGCAGCCACAAAGAAGACCTCTCGTCGCGGACTCCGCTGTCGTCTGCGCTCCTTCGACGGAGGAGGAGGAGCAGCAGCCAAAAACTCCACCAACTCTCTCTCTCTCACATTCTCTCTCCCATTCTCTCTCCTGAAGCGCCCTCTCGCCGCGGCGAGTAAGAAGACCTCGCGACGTTGGAATTTAGCTCCTGGACAGAGATTGCCCGATTACGCGCGGAATAGAAAAAGCAGCAGAGGATGGGAGAGAGTCACAAACCCTTCAACCCGCACAGCGCTCATCAGTAACTCCTTGGTACGTTCCAACAGCAACCGACACCAAGTGGCGTTGACGTCACCACGGCGCTTGTGCCAGGCTAGGTGCACAAACAGACGACACACGCCCGGGCGCGGCGCTTTTAGTGTTAGACATTTAGATCATCATAATCAGCCACGAATAATCCACTGCTGGATGAAGGCCTCCCGAAGCAGGCGCCACCCACTCACGAACCTGCGATGTAGTAACTCGCCCAGCACCTGCGCACGAACTGATTTCGTTGCTCCATCTCCACGTTTGACGTGACCCTCGGACGCATTCCATTCCTTGGCTTGCCAATGTGTGATTATTTGTAACCGTCAGTTATCGTCTAGCCATGACACGTCCTAATCCAGAGCCACTTTCATTTCGTTTCAACCATCTCATTAACCTGTGTATGGTCAAAATTTTGATTTAAAGATTTCGTGACTGCAGGGATTCATATTTTTGGTTCTTTCTGCTGTCGAAACGTCGTGAGAATTGTATTGTTTTTTATTTTATTGTTTCCCTTCTACGTGACTTTACTGTGTATGGTATCTTTGCCACGTGTGCCTTTTTCTGTATCAGTGTAACTGCAAGGGGGCATCTTCCCATGATTCACTGCGCAACTTTACATTGTTGGTTCCATATTCTTCGTTAAATACCATGCTACTGAATCACGTGTCACATAGCAGCAGTGCACACTGATGTCGGAAAAAAGAGACTTGCCTTCTGCAGGGCACATTGGGTTGTTTACTTTTCACGATCAATTGCATACCAGTCAAAGCACTTCCACCTGCTCTCGTCTGCCTCTTTAATTCAATACTTTGATCCCTTCAGTAGCTGAGCAAAGTACGGACATAACACAAGGTAATTGTATCAGCCACTCCTTGGTGGGTTTCGCTCTCTGCCTTCAGTGTGCGTCGGTGCAATGATTGGAGTGGGACAGTTGCTTCTGGCACGGCATTTAGCTGGTCCCCCCAGCCAGAAGAGTGGTTATTGTTAATACGCCATTGGTGGGATGTGGGGTTAGAAGGCTCGCTGGTTCTCGCAGCTGATGTTTGAGACGTGGAAATGAATCCTCGTCGGCGCATCGACAGCCGAGGCAAACGAAAGCGAGCCGTGCTGGCGGGGTTGGGGACATCTCGCTCAGCTGCGTTTTCATTCTCTCCGCTGTCAACAAACATTGACGTAATGTGGAAAATGGCCACGATCGTAGCAAAAGCCCCCAAATACGTTGTAGAAGTAAATAAGTCACTCTGACACAAAGTCCATGTTTTTTTTATGTAGTTACATTACAGCCCAACAGCTCTTAGCATTTTCCACGTGTTAACATTTTTTGTAACAGAATTTGGCAACTTGAATCAGAATGTGTTTTTGTATATATAAAAATGCCCGCCTCACCAGGCGTATAAACGCCACTGAATGTTATCATTTCAAATACTTTTTTGGGTTAAAATTTGTAATCCCTAACTTTTTTTGAGTCACAACTATTGATAAAGTTTCGTGAGGGCACGCTTATTTAAAACGACATTTACGGCGTATACAAATAAATCCCCTTGATAAAAGTTTCAAACATTTACCATATGTCGACCGTCTGTGTTGACATTTCGTAAACAGTTTTGCAAATGTTCCGAAAGTCCGTCCCACATCTTTGACGACATCCGTAGTTTATTCCATCCAGTCCAGCAGCTTTCCCATTCTTCATACCGCAAAGGACGTCGTGAAAAGCCACGTACCAATCTGCCTCCGTAATCAAGTTTTCAATCAGTGCATATTACCTGCTATGGAAGTATGTATTGGCAACCTGGACACTGGCAAATACGTTTAAACAAAAGCTGAAAAATATGTGTAAATCAACATGGGGAGGTGCATGTTTGGAATGACGATGAGAGACAAGACAGTGAGAGAACGTACAAAAGTTAGAGAGACATATTGACCCGTTCAGAAATGTCAGTGCTTGGGAAGGACCCGTCGCTAAAAGGGACTATGCCCTCTGACCGAGACTTGATGTTGGAGTGGCAGTCAAAGGAAGGAACACGGCCGAGGGTGGACATCCACCGTGGAAACGGAGCGGCTTGAATCAGAATGGTTGGTTCATGTGCAGGATCGAGACGTATTGTCGCATCACGTGACCGTGAGGGATGGCAAGAACTTGGGGAGGTCTTCAAGCAGCAGTGGATAGATGATGACATGATGATGACGAGTGAACCGTGTGTTTAAATAGCGGAAGTGAAATCCCCGTTTCGTCTTCTTGCCGTCTAGACAGCATTATTTGATAACTTTAGCATTCACCATTATGTCTGCATGGATTTCCCTTGGCAATCAATAACATCTGCCTCGCAAAAACACATTTGTCTGGAGTGTTGTCTCATCTGGTTGTGTTGGGAAAAGTTCGTAATGTTGATGGTGACAGTGTGGGTTAATTAAATGTCGACGTAAAAAAGCACAACCCTAACCTCCGAGTCCTTTTGAGAAGTTGTCAGAGACGCAGTGTCTGCTGGGTGCAGCGTGGTGTGTGTTTGTGCGCGTGTGCAGCCATCTATCAAGAAGAGCCATCGGCTATTCAGAAGCTTCTGTGCACCACAATTCGCCCTTTAGTGATACAGGTCTGAGAGCTAATACATTGTTGGTTCAGCGTAAAATATAATGGTAATCCTTCAAGACCTACCCAGTGAGGTCGCAGTGTTTAAGCAGCCTTTCGTGCGCCACAATCTGAAGATTAGTGGGGGCCAACCACTAATCCCAACCTCGCCAGAGGCATTAACATTATCAAGAGGTGTGTTGTCTTCAAAAAGGGGGAAAAAAATACCCATTGGTTCCCATTGGTTCCCATGCCAACGTATGCGTTGTTTCCACAACTTCAGCTCGTAACTCGGCTGCACTGACCCAGCAGCGTGACTGAACTTCCGATCGCTTTGCCCGATAAGCGGCGGTGTCCCGGGACGTGTGAACACAGGTGTAGATGTGGCATCAGATACACGATACAAAAGGTGCACTACTACTACTATAGAGGCAGGAACATGCCAGCCTCAGACTTAGCTTATCCCTCCCGATCCGAGCTCGTCCCTGTTTTGTCTCACGATGGTTTAACCCACCACGTGGCTGGATCCAGCGAGAGAGGTGGTCGTCTCTGACCCACCCACGCCCCCTTAACGAGCACAAACATTGGTCCAGTGTTTTATTTACGGTTGAAAATACATTTGATGATTTTTTTTATGTAATACACCCCATCTTTTTGGTTCTTTCGGTAAAGTCACGTAGAAGGGAAATAATAAAAATAAAACAATAAAATTATTCTCGATAATTGGTTTTTTACCCTTCTATCTGGCAACAAAACTGACACCTTTTTTTTTTTTACAAATTATCATATTTTTTACTGGCAAATGAGGTTCCAATGGTGTAAAATAATTCTCATTATTTTTATTATTTTATTATTTCTCTTCTACGTGACTTTACCGAAAGAACCAAGAAGATGAATCCCTGCAGTCACGAAAGCTTTAAATCGAAATAATACACCCCAATTAATAATCTTTAAACTTTAGGAGGACCTCCCCTCTCCACGGTGGACATCCTCTCAGGCATGTTCTATACTTTACCTGCCACTCCGTCTTTAGTCTCAATCACCAGCCATCATCCCTTGTAGCCACAATGTGTCCTGCCAAAGCCCACTTGCTGTCTTAACAATCAATATGATGCCTCTGATTTTGTGTTTTTTACCAGATCAATGTGCCCCTCTTTCTGTCTCTCGGCGCAATTCCAAGCATGCATCTAATCTGCGCGTTTTTTGCACATTTTTCAAGTTGTTCCATTATCATCTTCGTCAGTGTTCGCGTTCGTTAATCGTATGTCGAAACTGGCAGTGTGCACCGATTGAACATTTTAATCTTCAAGACACATGAGGACGCTCCTATTCATCATCAAGGGTCAACCTTTCGCAATTAAGTTGAATTACTTATTGGCATGCTGCCCTCGACAACCGAGCGAGCCCTCCACAAAAGTGATGTTTCTTTCGATTTAATGCTTTCGTGACTGCAGGGATTCATCTTCTTGGTTCTTTCGGTAGTCACGTAGAATGGAAATAATAAAAATAAAACATAATAAAATAATTCTCACGTTTCGGCCACAACGCAAGCAGCCGTCCTCAGGTGGAGAGCAGGTCTGTCAAGTAGACAGAGTCAGTCCTCAGGTGGAGAGCAGGTCTGTCGAGTAGACAGCGTCCGACTCAGACTGAGTTGTGGCCGAAACGTCGTGAGAATAATTGTATTGTTTTATTTTTATTATTTTATTATTTCCATTCTACGTGACTTTACCGAAAGAACCAAGACGATGTTATGTTTCTGTCTGGAGGTCCCCCCCGCCCCGTTCCAGCTCGGCACACCGGTGGATAAACCCTGGCGAGCGATCGCACGGAGGTGTCCTCAATTTCAGCAAATTCTCAACGCTTGCCTGCCGCCATCTGCTGACAATGGGCTACTCTCGTGGCGAGAAGAGGGTAGCCAACAGTCTTGGGTTTTGCCAGGATCGCCCTCTTTTTGAGGTAGCCGTTGTCCTGGGAAATCGGTGACGTCTTCCTGCAGACGGAATAAAAGTCCTGGTTGTCGTCAGTTGCGGAATAACACACCGCTGAAGACGACGCATTTAAATGTAGTGCTCCCCCCTCTTCTGGCACCGTGAGATATTTTTGTTTTCCATCTCTTGATATGTCCAATTGTTTTGTACCTAAAGACGTGAAAACCCTACTTGTGAAGTACATTCGTCGTGGGATCTTTTACACGTACACAGATTCGTACAGATTACAAATCATCGCCACAACCATGTATATCCTAAGACTATGATGCCCTTGTAATTTAAAAGTGGAACTTACAGATTCAATTCGGATCATGTCAAAAGGTGTTTTTGTATTCAGCAATTCCAAAAGCACACTTTACCCTGAACCTTCACCTTTATACATGTGCACGATATGCAATCGGTGTACATAGGAAGACGTGGCTTTGGCCGTTCTATTGAGGCAGGTGATAAATCTACAAATGTGCCCCAAGGTAGCACTGTTAATTCTGCAACGCAACCTCCGGAGCTTAAACTGCAGTTAGTTCATTGACCTGAGCATTCCCGGTTTTCTAACCTATTACAATTCCTCACATGCCTGCATTAGACTAAGAATAGCCATTCTCAGATATATTGCAATGGTGTTGTGCAATAGGATTGCTTTAATAATTGTGACTCCACCTTTTTTAAAGAATGTGTATAGAATAGGCACAAGAATAATTACCGACTCCACCATTGTCCAGCTGCCAACACGTTACCAAGCTCGTTTTGCAGAGATGAATGTGCACTTTTGGGGTTGACATTAGGTCGAACAGATTTTGGGAACTGCATGCAGTAAATATAAAACTGGGCACGAAGTGAATTCACGTGTAAAAAGTTTACCAATCCCTGAAAAAATTAACCCGTAAAAACAAAGTTTTTCACTATAAATCCTTTATATGCGGGGCATCGGTTTTATTTTATTATTAATTTCTGTTTTTCTTGAGTAAGAGTTTCATTTTTTATCACATTGGTATTTTAAATTAAATATGAAAAAAAATGTTTCCTGAAAAGTGAAAAATTTTGGAAAAAAATTTTCACGAAAATAAATTGTCACGCACAACGAGTCTGTGTGCAAAATATCAGCTCGATTGGATCACGAGAAGTGGGTTAAAAAACGACCGAAAGATTTGCACGGTCCTAAGCAAGCAAGCGAACTTAATATAAAGGATTTAAAAATGCGTACTATTATTGTTCCAATTGTAATTTTTTTAAAGAAGCACGTACGATAATCGAGGCCTTCTTACGTTACTAAAACGAAGAGACAATTGCGAAAGGGAAAACATAGGATGTTGTTTATTTCAAGTGGATGGAGAAACAAACCACTTGTCAGACATAAATCACGGTCGATGGCGTATTCTCAACAAAACTGTACCGTAGCACACAACATGAAACGGATCTTTGCAACAGACCATACCAAATAAAACTATATCTGCAACATGCAGGAGCCTTAGTGATTTAAATACTTTGAAGAAAAAAATGCTAAAAGTACAGTGTTTGGGGAAAACCCTACAGGACTGTCAAGTTTGCAGAGTTAAAGATCGTGATTATTTGAGGCGACATTGGTGGTAAATGTAATTTGTCTAAACTGGTGGTCTGGTTAGAGGTTGCTGGTGTACGCTTTAGGCCTGGTTTTCTATGCGAGGCGCGTTTTGCATGTCGCCCTAAAGCACGTATTTGGAATATTTTCATTACGGAGGGCCGACTAGGAATTTAAAAATACCTGTGATGGACAACACATGAACACACCTAGGTAAATGTTGTCAATGGAATAGGTCCTGCAGTGACAGGGGTGAATGACCATGCAAAAATGTGAAACCGATGTTCACAGGTCGAAAATACAACCCCCTCTCGTACCCGATTATGATTATTTATCCTGGAGAAATCCGATGAGATATGAAGCTTTTTTTTTACAATGTCCAGTAAGGGGCGGGTCAGAAAGTACCTATGCTTGCAGTGATTTATAAATAATATTTTCGGGTCATTTTTAAGTGAAAGGGCTTAAGGGGCCGTGAGCCTATTAAAATTAAGTTGTGGGTCATATCTGGCCCATGGATAGCAGGTTCCTTAACCCCTGGCCTAAGGGGCTGGGCATACTGCACATGGTGTTAGTGCGTTATCATACGAGCGTGCAAAAGGGCTGAAATGCGTGTAATAAATGCAATGCATGTCACTTGACAGCCCTGAAAAATACATTTTTATATACTAATTACAATGTTCTCAATGTATCAAAACCTGCATTAAGATGTATTACCGAACTAAATCAATAGTTTTTGTTTTCTATAAAACGTCGAATTCTTATACCTTGCTAAAACAAAACTTTTTTTTTACTCAAATAAACTGTTTGAGAACTGCACTCGTTTCTAAATCAGGGTTGTGGGACACTGCGCTGCGATGCACATTTCACAACGGCAAATGCAATTAGTGGTTTAGGATTTAAAACATCGGCGTATTTGTAAACAAAGCAAACGTTCGCAACACCTGGTTTTAATACAGCTCATAGCTTGCACTAGCCAGTACAACATACAGTATCAACAACTTGCTATTAAACAAGGACTAGATATTCGGATTGAAACGCAACATTCCTTATGAAGCACAAATGTGGATAACAAAATAATACATTGCGTATTACACAAAGGAAGAAAACAAATTAAGACAAAAAACATTCTGTACAACAGCGCATATGGTATAAACCAATGGGGTCTATCAACGGCCTTCCCAAATTTTCGACGATCAGTCCAGTTTTGAACGTGTAGGACGTACTATTTCTTGCACCGACCGTCAAGCGAGGAATGCTTAAGGGATGAGAGGTGGCTCACGGAATGTGGCTGCGGCCATGCCGATACAGAATTATTCTACCAGTGAGTGTGCTAAGGAATGACCCATCTCGAGCAGAAAGGCAGCAGTCCCCCCCCCCTTTATTTCTAAGCACAAAAGGAAATACGTTAATGTTTAGTCGAACACGTATAGTATATTATAAATCTTGCTTTATATACCTTTGTTATAATTTAAAATAGTCGAGGAAACACTAAGAAAATAGTTACATAACAAATAAAGTTACAAAACTAATGCTAGGACGATTGCAACATTCCTATTATATATACTTGCTCATTTCACGAATGCTACTTACAAACACAAATCCCTTGATTGTTTCAACCTTACAAATTTGGTCTCTCGTGCTACACTCACACATAAGGCACTCTGGGTTTCAAGTAATTCCAATTTTTAGCACACACGCACATCGCCACACACAAGTGCATTGTTTGTTTGCGCTCTTAAATATCGTAATTTTTGTTACACTTTATTTCCCACAACGCGTTCGACTCCGCACCACTCTTAACGCGTCGGTCGTGACAAACGCATGCACCTGGCCGATCAGTATGGAAAATGTGACTTCAAAACTGGAATTTGTGCACATGGCTTCACTTAAACCTGCCGTGCAAATGTGTCTTCCACCCTCCTCTTACCGTATGCGAGTAAAAAAAAAAGAAAAGGGAGATGAACAGTTTCAAGAGTCCGGGTTGCTTTCAAAACTGTTGGGTGGCCCAACGAATACAAAATGTGCACGCATCATGACAAATTAATGCGTTAATATATTTGGGACGCTGTACACTGTGGATATTTACAATACAATACCAATTGAAATTTTATATATATTTTTTTCCCTTAAGCTGATACGGATGTCACCTTCGAGAAATACACAACTCCGCTTGCTAGACGACACTGAAGCTCAAACGTCCTGCTTTAAGTTAATTCCTGCAACTGCAAATGTAATGTTTATGGTCGGGCGAACACAATGGAGCAGACGAAATACGGTACACCGGACGTGTTAGCAATCGGGAAAATGGCTTTCCACCGATGGCTAAAATAAAGTTAGTGTACTTCTTCAAATAACAATAAAATGCAGAAGGCATCTGCATTCAATAACTCATGATTACCTTCAGCATTAGATATTATCCCACACATTTATGCCAGTGCAATTGGTGAGGGATGCATACTAAATGTAACCAATGTTTGCGAGGACATAAAACCGAGCATTATGTCAAGTGGGTATGCATTCGATGCCCACTATGTTGTAATTGCTAAGGCTTAAAATCGTCTTGTCATTTTAATTGATTAACTTCAGGACAAAATTTAAACACCGATGTTTCTTCATTGTAACAAAAACAACATATGCACATGATGAACTTACATTTTGGGCTACAGTAGTACCTGTGTGTGTGTAAATGTGTGTGTGTAATACTCATTGATCAGTTGTGGGGAATTTGGGGGGAAATTCGTTATCAATTCCCACACGAAAACAAAATGTGTTTTCGTCTGTTGGCCTATTGCTTCCAGACTTAGAAGATTGTTCACCAGTTCTTTGCAAGCTTGACTGCTGATAAAACCCACAAGGTCCAAACAGGTCCTGCATTTGCTTATTCAAATTTTGCTGTATAACCTATGTCTGGAAAGCCAACAGTCCGACAGAATAAAAAAACAGAATATTTCTTTGCGTGAATTTAAATTTTGTTTCGTTCTTCATCGGATGTATTATTGCATCTATTGTGAGATCTGTGCTTTTGCCCTCGACAAAATGCATGTCAAGAGTTCATGTTCTGTGAGCCTGTGTCATAATTATTTATCCTGGATTGAATTAGCATAATTAGCGCAACTCAATAGACAAGAATATTGGAAAAAACAAAAGCGGCTCTGAGGATCATCAGCGGACATGATTACAATAATGATTTTAAATAGTTGCACGCAAACTACAGAATGAGGCGAGTGCCAGGTACTGAAATTTTTTTTCAAGCCAAGTAATTAAGGTCTCAAGATTTTCATTGACCTGCAATCATTCTCACCGTTAACATAAAATACAGTGCTGAAGAAGTCAACAACAATCTGGTGCACCCCCCTTGCAATTTAAGCCATTTTAAAACAAGAGGACAACATTAAGATTATTACAGCTGTTTTAAAAGTGCAATGCAGGTAAAAACCGATGCAAACAAAAACACTTATCAATGATGCAACACCTGAATATCCACTGCTGGCATTTTGTTTTTGTTGACACAGCAAACACCAACCAACGACAAAATGTGGAGGCTTTTTCAGTGACAATACCAGCCGCTGATCACTGACCCATCATGTCCTGTACAAATTCCCCAGTGCGAACATTCCAACATGAACTCAATGAGGTTTTAAGGCAGTTTTCCCACCCTGAAAAAGACATATTACAACTGTATTAAAATAACAGTAGCTTTTACTCGTGTGATATAAGAAATGCTCAAGATCTGTCGTTGAGTAAAATTTTTTTTCTCATTTTTAAATGTATTTGTTGTTTGCGAGCTTTGCAGCGACACTTGACATAATTCATATGCACAGTTCACCCGTTGCTTGAAAACACTTAATCGCTTTTGCTTTATAAACGTTGCACTATACACTGGTTCATATGAGGGGCGTTCTGGAATAAAACTTGAAATTTCACAAAAATGTATTGTCTAGAAGGTAAGGTTCAGTTGATAGTGGATAATGTTGTTTACAGTCTCGAATCTATTCGCTGTTGGACGAAGGCCTCCTCACACCATGTCAGTTATCATGATTTTTTGGCCATATTTCATCATGCTGATCAGTGCAGATTGGTGAAGGGATGTATCCAAAACTGGTTCGGACATCACTTGCCATTGATGTAACTGTGGGCCCCGCGAGAATCGAACTCAGGTCGCCAGGTTCATAGGGCAGTGGGATAACCACAATAAGAAAAATGAATTAACGTTGATCGTGCCCCGCCATCTGCGGGGAGGAGTTACAATATAAACTATGAAAAGTGTCTTGTAAAGTGATCCAAAGAAATTAGCAGCAATTTTACATAAAACAAATATATACTTTTTTTTTAATTTATGATAGAATTTAGAATTAGGCCACGTAATGATCCGACTAAATTTGTGCTGTTAAGACCTTCCACCACTGGACAGCTCACAAGTTAGAGAACACATCTCACAAGTAAATTTCGTAATTGTATCCAATTGCAAAATATGGTTGTAAATTGCTCTTCAACCTTACTGGTGAGCTGAACCAATACAAAAATGTTGCACAGAATCAATCAATGATTTATCTGGCTGTGTCGGTTGTTGGTGAAGGGTCCGATAATTATGTGGCCTAACCCAAAAATGTATTAAGAATCGTAATATTGGCTGTGAAAACCTACGTGTTAAATATACATATATATGTGTGAGGATTAAAACATTTTCTAGGATGGCCCTCATTTTACATTGCTGTTAGAAAGAGGACGTGAGAGATTGCGAGACAAGACGAGACCTATTTGAAGCGCTGCCACGGTTTGAGGTCAACGGATCGGTTCTCAGGGACGTGGCGAAACCGGCAACGGTCTTCAAAGGTGCATCCAGTCGTTCGCCAGAAATAACACTCATTCCCATTGATTGGTCCACGCTTCTTGTCTCTGTCACATGGGATGCACAAGCGCACACGCACACACGCGCGCACACCGTACGATAAAAAACCGCCGCTTTTATAGCCGCAATGTGAAGTTTATCTGAACGGTGTCGAGCTCGGTTGGGCAATACACACAACCAATGGCGAGGAAAGAAGTTGGCAGATATATAAACCGAATTCGAAATAGGCGAGCATTGATTCATGATTAATGTAACAATTCATGATCAATGTCTTTATTAAATTCCCCCCAGTGATTCAATGAATTTCGATGATTTTGGGGTCGCAATTTTATTTGAGAATCACGCACTTTTGGCCTTGTTTTCGGAACTATTCGGATTTGCCTAATTTGCAACATCATGTAATTTAAGCTTGATGTGAAGCTTTCGTGACTGCAGGAATCCATACTCTTTGGTTCTTTCGGTAAAGTCATGTAGGTAGAAATAGTGATTTGTTTTATTTTATTTCTACCTACGTGACTTTACCGAAAGAACCAAAGAGTAGGCATGTAATTTACTCGTACTAAGTATAAATCATGACGCACTTTCGTGCATGAATTATTTGCCAAATAGTTGATCTTAATATTTGAATGCATGCATCGTTACATGCCATAAATACATACAAATATGAACCTTATGCAGTCCAGTATCGGAATGAGCAGGCATTGAAGGGAAGTTTAATGACAGTCACTGGTGACAAGAATTTAAATCTACATTTAAATAGCATAAAAAGGCTAGAAGTTGTTCATAAGTAGATGAAAAAAGTGCGGTGCTACTGTGGAGACGGTGATGGATCGACAACTGATCCAGAAAGCGGACCTCTCCTCGTGGGGCAAACGCTCGGCACAAGAAGATTTAAACACGGGGACAGGAGTTGGCGATGTGGACAACTCGCGGAGGGGCATTTTAGACCCCGAAACGCCAGAGCAGGAGCAACCTCCATTGGTGTAGAGATTCATTAAAGTTTCATTCGACTTTAATTAAACCTCATTTTAGCTTGTTTTTCTGTGACACGCATGAACAAACAGCAGTGCATTTTAAGCAAGGAATAAACACCACGCATACGAATGGATTCTCTAAATACATTACAACACGCGTTTGTTCTAGAAGTATTTAATTGGCTAAAAATAACCGTTAAGTTTCAAGCCATACGATGAGATGACGTCACACAATGATGCCATCTGCAGAGGCGAGGCAATCACATGATACGTGATATCATTTTAGCCTAAAACATCCATTTAATGCTGGCTTTTATTTCCAGATTTTGGGCGTCCTGTTTTTCAATGTGCCCGGTTTTATATAGGGAAAGTCCCGAATCGCAAGACCACTTCATGCTCAAGATTCGTTCTAATTGGATTATCCTTCATCATGACTCCCTGCTACAGATAGAAGTGCGGACAAACAGAGCTAGTGCTTTAACACTTTCAACCTTAATTGGAACACATACAAAATAATACCAAATCGTGCTTTTTGACAACATGGCACACATCTCAGGCGAGTGACATGACGATGTGGGCTCTGAGAAATACCCCGACAGTGGAATGTTAGACGCCTTGCTCTCCGCCTTCGGTGTGTTGCTGGGGTGGTGGTCCGGGTATTTGATGAGAAGCTTAGTGTTGGCCACCTCACAGCCCTGCGGAAGGAAACGGACAAAGTAGATCATAGATAAAGACTGGCTTGAATAGGGGGGGGGGGGGGCAAGGAGAACAATTGTACGAGAGTAAGTCACTGGACAAGCTTAGTTGCAACAATAGCTCCCTTACATTGATTGTTCGAATTGCACTTTGGAAGCAAATATAACCCGAACTCTTGGTGTTGCGTCTCCACAGGGAGGTGTGGTTATCTGGAGTTTTGAAAGTTGAAGGGCTAAAAGGGCTTGGGCAGAATGGTCACATAATGTGTGTGATGGCAGACTCGAGGTGGAATACTACATTACTATTTTAAACAGTTATTTATAAATTATTACTATCTTGATTTGAAGCTTTCGTGAATGCAGGAATCCATACTCTTTGGTTCTTTCGGTAAAGTCACGTAGGTAGAAAAATAAAACATTATTTTTATTTTTATTTAAAGCTTTCGTGACTGCAGGGATTCATATTCTTGGTTCTTTCGGTAAAGTCACGTAGAAGGGAAATAATAAAATAATATTAATATAAAACGTCGTGAGAATTTTTTTTGTTTTATACTAATATGATTTTATTATTTCCCTTCTACGTGACTTTACGGAAAGAACCAAGAATATTATTTTTTATTGTTTTATTTTTCTACCGACGTGACTTTACCGAAAGAACCAAAGAATATAAAGTATTACTATATTACTGTAAATAGAACACTCGCAAAGTGTAACCATTGGCAATAATTGATGGCGCTGCTCTTGGGTGCGTACAAAGACCGCCTTATACAACCATATGCAGGGTGAACATCCATTCATGCTGTTATGGTGGACGAGGGGGTGATGTAGCCAGCACCATTACTGGCTGCCTTTGTCTCTGTAGTCTCAACATAAATATACACCGCACCAAGTACCAGGTACTTAAGGCTAAACGGACCCAATTTCGATTTTCGGCCATGGCAAATATCTATGACGAGCGATATCTGAACCGGTACTGCCTCCATATGATCAAACAACCCCCATGACCGGGCACAGCAGGGTGAGGCCTTCATCCAACAGTTGATTGACCTAGGTTAGGCCAAGGACAAATTCTGCTGCCACTTACCACCGACGCAAGCCGTGACCGACTGGACAACTGCTCCCAAATCCGAAATACATGTTCATACTTCAGTGCTTTGGTTGCACCGATAGATCAGACATGGGGTCAACTACGCATTCATAAAGAGTTGCAATCACAATGTACGTGGTTGTAATTTCAGCTCACAATGTTGCCGTGATTGTAATTATAATTGATGTGCTCTAGATCAGTCACTGGGCGAAGGACTCGACGGGTGGCGGGGGTGGTTGTGGAGGCGTCGCGGGGTTAAGGGCTGCCCCGATGGAGCGAACCTGCAGTGCGGACATGGCCTTGGCTGCCGCCTCGCCGTTCGTGTAGTTGACGAAGGCACAGTAGCGCTCGTGCATGACGCGCACGCTCCGGATTGTGCCGTACCTGCAGGGGCGACGGGCGTACGACATTAAATGTTGGGCAAAGGCATCGTCATCGTGACCACCGTTTAATAATTATACCATGCCTGCCGCGCACTACAATGTGAAGGGTGGTCAACAGAGACACCCCTCCCAGCTGTGTGGCACAAGGTGAACGCAGCACTGGCCTGCAAAGGGGCATTCATCTGCCAGGAGAGGGTGATGTTGCTATGCGGTTTTTAACAATGATGTAGTTTAAATTTAGATTTAAAGCTTTCGTGACTGTAGGGATTCATATTCTTGGTTCTTTCGGTAAAGTCACGTAGAAGGGAAATTATAAAAATATAAAACAATAAAATTCTCACGACGTTTCGACTGCAACACAAGCAATCATCATCAGGTGTGAAATCCACAGCAGTTGAAACGTCGTGATAATTTTATTGTTTCATATTTTTATTATTTTATTATTTCCCTTCTACGTGACTTTACCGAAAGAATCAAGAACAATGATGTAGTTTGCGAATAATTTAGCAATTTCGTCAATTTGGATTGTGACGCCACCACACTTGGCCCCTTTTTCCAATAACGTGACGTGAACTTTTAACGTCTGCCTTGAAGCAGGGGGTATTTATTGATACACTCGCACTGGGCTCGAACCACGGCAATCCTATACCGCATTGGGCAGGGAGATGGCGAGGCATCCGTTTCAGCGCGCCCGCGCACGGGAGGGCCATAGGCAAAATGCTGCCACCACCAGAGGGTGTGAGACGCAAGCTGTGGGTAGCTTTATAGCCAGTGCAATACAATATCATTTTCATGTGCACATGAACAGCCCTTTTGTCAATCCACTGCTCGGTGAGAGCCTCGCCACACCGAGAAGGTTGCTGGGATTATTTGACCACAATGCAGTATGCTGTTCAGTGCGGGTTCGCTAAGTCGGGGGGTACTGATTTGAGGACAGAGATGTAGAAGACACCAATGGATTTTGCTGTACTGCCCTCTGCTGCCAACCACACGTCACTGCAGCCCTATGATAACCTGTGCGTGGTGGTCGCCCATCCAAGCACTATCTTAAGGTCAACCCAGCTTGGCATCGGAGATCTGACGAGGTCGGGTGTGTTCCAGGTGACATGATCATTGGCATGATATTACACTTCCTAACAGATAGAACTCCAATACCTGGGGCAGGTGGACAATACTTTTTAGCCGGTTAATAAGTCATCCTTTTTTTTACAGTTACCGAGACGTAAGATATTGAAGGTTCAACCGCTGGCCTTTTTACTCAACTGCTGATGTTTCCAGCAAGAGTCTTAACAATAATGGAGAGGATGGCTGAGCTTGCGTAGTGGGCAATGCCAGACTGAGTGGAGGGGAGAGGCTCGCTGAATGTCACCGAATCCGCGGCGTTTGAAGAGTTTTAATTCATCTTTTGGAATTCAGGGTGGGGGTCACTGTTGCTATTAACACAGTGTGTTTCAAATGAAGTACATGCAGTGCATATTAGTAATAATATAATGTTATAGGTAACACATTTTTAACCTGTGACACACGCTCATTGTGTTATGGATGACACGCAACTGTGGCAATATAATTAAGCGGCGCAATAACAAGCAATGTAATGTTCAAACAAATTAAATTCTATTTCGTGTTTATTAAAATAGAAGCACTCACTATTATTAGAATGTACATTACAGTTTAACGGGAACTGTGTAATGATTATTAAATAAATATTGCCATTCTCCACCGACACATCAATCATCCAGATTGTCTTCCTCCGCTGAATAAAGTGCAGCAGATGTGAATTGAAAGTAACGTAATGGAAAAGCATGATTCATATTAAATGTGAGGACAGTGCCTTTTAAAGAGATCCATGATGGCCTTCTCTGTGACATTGCTCGTGACGTTCCCGATCCACAGGGAGTTCGCTTCCATCCTGAAAAACAACCGCAGAGCATTCCCGTTGATTACATTTATTCCATCTGGAATAAAATCCCACGACATGAACTTAGTGCCATTGGAACCTCATTTGCCAGTAATAAATATAATAGTTTTTTTACCCTTCTATCTGGCAACAAAACTGACACCTTTTTTACAAGGAGTCATGTTTGCATAGACCACAATACCTGCAGCCATAATGCAAACAAAAAACAAAACTCTGATAATATATGCACTGTCCTTGAAGTTCATTGGTCCACAATCCGAGACAGCTTTCCTTAGAGCCTAGTCTCACATGGGTTGGACCAGATGACGCCAAAAGGCGCACAACTCAAAGACAATGCACCATTGTGCGCCTTTTGGCGTCATCTGGTCCAACCCATGTGAGACTAGGCTCTAAGGAAAGCTGTCTCGGATTGTGGACCAATGAACTTCAAGGACAGTGCATATATTATCAGAGTTTTGTTTTTTGTTTGCATTATGGCTGCAGGTATTGTGGTCTATGCAAACATGACTCCTTGTAAAAAAGGTGTCAGTTTTGTTGCCAGATAGAAGAGTAAAAAAACAATTATCATGAACTTAGTGCCCTGAGTTTGAGTCCTGGCCACGGATCGCATATTGTGCGATCATTTTTAACCGGTCCTGGGCATTCAACCTCCACCAACCCACACTACAAGTGTGATGAAGTATGGTCAAATAACTTCCATTACTGACATTGCATGGCGAGGTCTTCATCCAACCGTGCATTGACAAAGGGCTGCGTATGATAACTTTTTGGTTATTTTCTCATTATAAAGCCTTTGTCGGTAAATTTAGAAGCAGTGCAACCTGAAATTAATGTTTGAAAGAAAGTATGACAACCATATTTTACGGACATCGTAATGTCATACGAGGTGTGATTCCATCAAGTTACGTGTGTGTGGTAACACACACACGGAACTTGTTAATATGGATTTAGACACCGTCACATGTTATGGTATTGTTGTTGCATTCTGTGCAATGGGAAACATGAAAAAAAATTAATCAGTGACATAAGTGCTGAATTGCTGATACAGATCTATAATTGCGAGTACACCTGCCATAGGAATGTGGACTTTCCATCACTGACCCAGGACTGTAACCAGAAATAAGCACTGCCCACTGTGCACTAGATTGGGGAAGGCAGCTTTTATATGTGGATTAATTTGTGAATTTTTACCTGGACGTGTGTCCCACGTGATTATTGTGAAAAATATCCGAATCACTCCCATTGGAGATGTCCATTGTCTCCAGGTACTCTGCACAGACAAACACAAACATCAATGCACCATTAGGCTGAAACAATACAATAGCAACAGCAGCAGAGATACTTCTATTTTTTCTGCCAATAACAGAACCGAACCAAAAATGGAAGTTTGCATCGCTGTTAAAAATCTTGGATTTACCAAAGAAATCGCACCTAACGTTCAGTGTCGAATTGTTATGATAATATAACAATACCCTTTCTTTTATCCAAGAGGCCTCATGACTAGTTTTCAGGAGGGTTACGCACCGAGACGTTTGGCAAACTCCGTGACAGAGAGTTCAGCATGGGGGAGCAAACCAGAGAGCCCGGAGAAAACCCACCAAGCATGAGACGATATAATAACACTCAAAAGCTCCACAAAAATAAAATTCAAGACTCCTTTTCTGGACTGCCACCTCGAGGCTCCTCACAAACCAATTGTATAACATTTTGTAATCCCAGGCAGTCCTAAATACACGTACTAGCCAGGATCAAGCCTACTTAGCTTCCAATATAGAATGGGATTGGGCATATTCTCGGAGATTTGATTGCATATGGGCACTTGTAATTACCCATTTACTAAAGCGTTCGAGGAGTACTGTGGTCAGAGCGTGCACCTCACGGTTGGAAGGTTGCGAGCAAAAACCTGTGGGGCCAGCTCAGCCCTTCGTCCGTCCACGTTCAATGAAATTAAACACCACGTCATGGGACGTCAACAACGGCTCTCCTACGGATTATGTTGCCTCCTGCCCCTGAAATGTGGAATTTTCACCACTGGCTGAAGCACCATTCGTTGAGGCCAGCACTGCCCTATTCTCGATTGACCAGGGAGAGCCTTTTTTGACTGTAATTTAAATACTGCATCAGTGACAAAACAACTTAATTTGAGCTTTGCCCATTGTGCTTTAGTGCCAACACGGGGCAACGCTCTCCGTGTAAGTCTCCAATACGGAAACTATGAGCTGCTTTTTTATCTCGCGTCATCATCTGCCCCATCAACCATCATAACCTTATATTATTTGGGTCTTTCGGTAAAGTCACGTAGATAGGTTCAAAAGAAAATAACAAAAAAAATTCACATTTTTTGTTGTTCTCTTTGAACCAATCTACGTGACTTTACCGAAAGACCCAAAGAATATTAATTCCTGCAGTCACGAAAGCTTTAAGTCAAGATTGAATCCTCACCTCATTAGAATTTAATGCCACATCTGACTCAAACAAACCTGCCAACTAGGGGAAGTGTGTGCTGGATGGAATGTGCTCAAAGCAAATTGCATACGTTGTGAAAATGCACAGCGTCTCGACTCTAGAGGCACCTTGTTAATTTACACAATTCAAAAATAGCAGTTGCACCTATGTATGTTGAACTTCTTTTGCACCGTACGTAGCCAACCATGCTAATCCGAGGTGCGATTACATAGTTATCAAAGCACATTGCTACCTGCTCTTGTGCCTGTTGTATTTTCAGCCATTAATGCTGCTCCACAAAATAAAGATGGGACCTTCAGGTTGTATCATTCACTTCCGAAGCGACGTAAAAATGCCATGTGTTTCATAGGTAAAGCTATTTTCAGTGACCATTTCCATAAAACACGTTAAAGGGATTTTATTACCCCCCTTCCCACATGCTGTTTTAAGTCAAGAAAGTCAAAGCGATTTGCTTCTCAAAGGGGCATAGAGGCAGTACTCCTATCCACCACTGGCTCAGGGCCAGACTGGTGGATATTCTGCATTCCTATGGGGAGGCGGGGGGGGGGTCTATCCATAGGAAAACTATTGTTGACATTCCAACAAAGTGATACTTCTTCTTGGTTCTTTCGGTAAAGTCACGTAGAAGGGAAATAATAAAATAATAAGAAAACATTATAAAATAATTCTCACGACGTTTCAGCCACAACGCAAGCAGCCGTCCTCAGGTGAAGAACAGGTCTGTCGGAAAGACAGCGTCTGAATACAGACCTGTTCTTCACCTGAGGACGGCTGCTTGCGTTGTGGCCGAAATGTCGTGAGAATTATTTTATTATGTTTTATTTTTATTATTTTATTATTTCCCTTCTACGTGACTTTACCGAAAGAACCAAGAAGATGAATCCCTGCAGTCACGAAAGCTTTAAATCGAAATTTAAAGTGATACTTATTATTTGAGCAACTCTGGAGGGATGATGGGCTCGGTCAAACCCCAACCAGGCTATGAACTTGCAGCCTTCTGATTGTAAGCCGCTCATTCTGGCACTGACCCACCTGGCTGGAAGTGACTGGAAATTGCCCCTTTAAAGCTGCGCATTTCCCCCACAGGGCAGCAAACGTGCTATTATTTGAGCTTGGGTAGAGCAAATTACATTGAGTTGTTTTGAACAATGCCATAGATCACATGTGCTACCAACTTGTGTTTACAATTTGTTTTGCCCGGTAACGATGGACGTCCCAGGATGTCGCACAACCAACTTCCTGACACAAGGTGGCAGAGCTTTATTGAAAAACGCGAACGTGAATGAAAGCATTATATTTTACGGGACACATTTACTGCTCGGGACACACCTATCGATTGACCTCAGCGATTTATGCATCGTCACGATTCAGTCGTGATCCAATTCAAAATGTTTTTTTACTATAATAGTTTTTCACTCTCAATTTTACAGCTTGTTCCATTTATAAATAACCCACCACTGATGTAAGAAAAAAACCTCTTCTAAACAGAGCGGTAGCACCATATCTTACAGGGGAGAATGTTATAATATTTTTTAATAAGGGCTATTAGATTAGTGGGCGATATCCAGAGGCTTTGCAAATAGCTAATTTCTATATAATTTCTCGCTATTATTGTCGTGGTGGTACGGCCCGTCCACCAGCTTTGTCACGAGCAACCAATCGCAGGGCTGCACCTTTACCTTTGCAAAAATAAGTAAAATGTATCACGCTCTATCGTCACGCGGTGCCGTCTTGTTGGTTCCTTGATCACAAATATATAACCACACAAAATTTTGACTCAATCAGAAATAATTGATTATTAAGATCATGCATGTATTGTATGCATAGAAAAATTTAACTATGCCATATTAAATTATGTAAATACTTAGGATGTGTTCTACGTAGTGAAACGGATGAGCATAAAACAATTCAAACAAGCATCACAATTCACGATTCGAATCGAGAATTGGCTATTTTTTCCCGACCGATTTTACTCTTTTGGGTTTGTTGTTTTTCCTCCCTCACTTGTATAGCTGTAAATCTATTCGCATTAACGTAACATGTGCAGATCACTTGCGCAATTGATGCACTGCTGCATACCTCGTGACTTTGAATAAGCCACAATCATCTCAAATGTATTGGGTTGCATACCAGACACAGCAATAGAGAAAATACGACTGCCAACCACGCGTTATATTGGGCCTCTGAAAATAGGCTTTGTTATTGCACCGATTGGAAATTCTCCAAAAAGAAATGCAAATTCACTGTCAGGAAACAAATCTACTCTGAATGAATGCGGTTGTCATTGGGTTTTCAAACCAAGATTACGGCCTTGGTAGGTCCGAGTGATGATTCATCCTCGTTATCATATTTGCCTTATGCCGACTGCTCCACACAACAGGCAATGCTCACACGTTCCTAAGGCAATGCACTGTTATCGTTAAAGACCATTATTAACCGGCTAGTATTACTGGCTGCAGTGCAACGAAAATGGGCGGATCCTGTCCAACGCATTATTATTACTGTTTTTCAGAAGGTGAGAAACACGATTAGCCGTAGTTGCTGGGGTTGATGATGTGGGAAAGTAGCGTAGGCTGCATTGGAGAATTGGCAAATTACAGCCGCCGTGGAGAGAGAGAGAGAGTTCGAGAGCTCGTGCTGTACTTGTGCACGCACACCCGGGCTAGCGTCCGCAAGGCCGAACGGAGGACATTCAAGGACATTGTGTTGTAAATAAAACGGAAGCAAAAAGAAAAGGAATCAATTAAACTTGCGACAAAACAAGCGAGAACACCGTGAAGAGAGGCAAGCTGTGAGTTAGAACAAAGAATCGAGCATTAAGGGGTGGATGCATAAAAGGGGCACTTGGGTAGAAATGGACAAAGGCATCTCACACATACCAGTGCTGTTCACAAGAAAGTTGTGAGCAGCTTCAAAAGATTCCTCCTGATTCAGAGCCTTTTCAGAGTCCTCGCGTGTGAAGCCCTGGTCCTGGAACGGTGGGAGATGAGCGTGAGAAAAACAAGAGGTTCTGCTCAGACTACCAGAACTTTCCGAGTGAATATAATATTGCACATTGAGAGAACCAGGTCAACCCACTGCTGACCAGGTGCTGAAGTATGTCAATCCCCAAAACCTGCACGGCGTTGGAAGGCCCTTATCCAGCAGTGGATGGAAGTGCTGTACATGCACACATTTACATAGGGTACTATACAGCAAGTGTTACACCGATACGTTTTTTTAAACACACAAATCATTAAGGAAAAACTATCAATCATTTAAAACACTTTGTACGGTTTTTTTTTTAAACAGACAAATCATTAAGGAAAAACTATCAATCATTTAAAACACTTTGTGCATGCTGCACGTGTACAGCCTTGGTGTCAATCCACTGTTTCTTAATGAGAGCCCCCCCCCATGCCGTCAGTGTGGGTTGGTGAAGGCAGGAACACATACGTTGCAGAAGAGTACAGTATAACATGGATGTCACTGCACTGCCTTCTTTTGACAACGTAACCCCACAGCAACAACATATTGCCACCTGCTTCCTGCACAGTGGTCACTCATGCAAGCACTACTAAGGCAAAACAAACCTGCTGAGCTTTTGAGATCTGATGAGATCAGACGAATTCAAATGACTTTGCTCATGGGCTTATAATTATAAGAATGGAATTCATTCAGGAAATCCTCAGTCTCAAAGCTCTTATTTTAAAATAGCACACTGCATTGAGATATTTAGCCAATTTCATGTAAAGATAGGAAGGAAAGCAGTAAACCCCGACAAAATCTCAAAACTATTTTTTTTATTTCACCAGGTAAGGCCCACCGAGCTATATCGTTCCTTTTCAGAAGTGACCTGGCTTTCACACAAATGATAGCTCAACGAAATGGCTTTTGGAAATTTATAGCAGCAAAATACTCTAAACGTACGTTTCTAAATATGGAGGGAAAACCCGGAGGACCCGGAGAAAAATCCACATAACCACGGGGAGAACATGCAACCTCCAAATATACAGGTATCAGGTTCGGGATAGAATGGGCGACCTCCTGTATACCAGGCGAGGTAGTTAACATCTCGCCCACACACACTCAGGAGGTGCACACAGTTGGACTCTACACCTGCTTGCTGTACTGCTATATTGTGACCACCTCGCAATCCAGCGGTATTCTCAAATGTGAATGATTAACCAATCCTTAGCATCCTGGATCAAAGGAGTGTACCACCACGCCCCGGCTAATGCGCTCAGGACATCAAAAGCTCAGGACAGTCCTTAATCTTTCACTCAAATGATGTTGCAACGCTCAGATCATGCAACCGTTAACGTACCATTCCAAATATGGTATATACATGCGCACAATAGGATGACCATAATTTGAAGAATGATGCACTCTACTTCAATAACCCCAGCCTAAAATTAGGCGAGCTTAACAGCCTCCCACGTTTGTGTATTCAGAGCCAAAGTGTCTTGCGGTTAATCACTATTGGTGGTTGGAACCAAAAGGTGTAAATGACCACTTTTTACAATGGTGGGGGCCAGTCTCTCGCTCGGGTAACCACGATTGACTTCTTACAAAGCAGTGCTCATTTTATTGACCGCAGGGGGATGACGATGGGACGAGTCGGCCTCTGACGAGATGTGAGTTTGCTGCCACTGCAATTTAGTGGCTTAAAATACAATGTTTCGCTCCGGATGATCGCTGCAAAGTATGATCTGTGTTTTGATTTAGTGTGCTGATCTTAAAGGTGCATTGAAAAATTATAATACTCCGATTGATGCTCCTGCTGTTGTGGAGTGACTCATGCAGCCAGCTATGGCTGCAGGGTTTTGGTAGTACATGTTGTTTATGACATTTATTGTGAAAATTCCGTCACAGTTCCTATGATCACTGTTTCATTGCTTTCATGGCTTTATTTTGGTGATTTCGAAAAGTGTATTGGTTTAGCCATGTTTGTTTGTTGTAGTACAGAGTTAGACTGATGGCCTTAATCTAAGTTGTCTTGTGGTTGTTGTTGGTTGTTTGACTTGCATCCCACTGGGATTTTTGCACACAGCGTTGGTGTACGGTGTTTTTTCTGCAATATTTTCCTGTCTTTTCTTGGATTTTCTGTTTGCACTCAGTCACATATTCACTTTAAGATGTTTTTTGTTCATGTTTTAGTTTTTTGTTTGTTGCGGTTGCACCCGATTCAAGAGCCGAATGGCTCACAGGGCTATACCTAATAAATGAACTTGAACTTGAGTCAAGCGCCCAAACAACAGTGCCACCTGGAAGATTACATCTGCGTAATAACTCGCAGGATGTGTGACAGCGAATCAGTGCTGGTTGTGGCAAGCGATAGTTGAAAAATGTCAGTTAGCAAAAGTCGGTTAAAACTTTGAATATTCTTTCAGAAGAATTTTCTTTGAATGTCGCATGTGCATACACAATACATTCAACATCAGGAATATAATGATTCAGCACCACAGTTGAAAAATGTCACAGTTAGCAAGAGTCGGTTAAAACTTTAAATATTCTACTTTCAGAAGAATTTTCTTTGAACGTCGCATGTGCATACACAATCCATTGAACATCAGGAATATAATGATTCAGCACCACAAAACGACGTTATAATTTGTAAACATTCTGTGCTTGCGACTTGATTCAAGAATTATTTGTCTAGTTTTTCCCGTCTATTTTGTACACTTCCACTTGCTCCCTAAACCAAAATAACACATTTACAATTTGCGTTAACAGCAAGTCATTCATTCTCGTGGGTATGTTTAAATGCGTAAATCATGCGCGCAATAATATGATTTTCATTTATTTATCGACGGATTGTTACACGTCTACTCAACATGTATATGATGAACAATCTTGATATGCAATTAAACACCAAATACTAGGGAGTATTTCCGGAAACGGATCGTCCATCATTAAAAGAAAAATTATTAAACAGCAGTTTGAAATGCACAGTTGAATGTTGGGTTCATGTGAACGATAAAGTGTATGGCCCAAAACTGGAAAGCTTGAGTTGATCTTCAACATCACTTCATGACAGAAGCATGAAAAAAATTACAGCCGAGATGTTTATGAACACCTGGAAATCTGTCAAATGTGTCACCAACACCATGGTCGACACCTGCAGGAATGGAGGGGCGAGACGTTATATATTTAACTTTGTGTGTGGGGAGCGGTGGCGAAGTGGTTAGCACACTGCGCTGAGAACGCGGCGACCCGATTTAGATTCCCGCTCACGAGGCAGAGGTCGCAAACGGGTTGATTCCTTACCCGTACCCAGCCGCACCAGGGTCGCAAACGGGTACCTGTACCCGGCCGCACCAGGGTCGCAAATGGGTACCCATACCCGTACCCGGCCGGGTACGGGTAGCCGGGTGTCGGGTAGGGTACGGGTATCGGGTACCCGGTTGCGACCTCTGTCACGAGGCCAACGTCGGTGACAAATATCTGAACGGGTCCTGAATCTCCCCTAGGTCGACGCCGCCTGAATCGAATCCCTGGTGTGGTGTGTACACATCAGCATTTGGCAAGATAAGTGCAGCTGGGTGGAGGGCTGGCCACCCACCCTTCATGTGCCGTGCAGGTCTTAACAGGTGCTCGCTAACAGCACTTGGCCCAACAGTCTGTTAAAGGCTATATGGGGCATCTTTGTCTCATCTTATAATTTTACAGACCTAGCTCAAGCTATTTCATGATAATTCTTTAATAATGGAGAGACCGTTACAGAGAGTGTGTAAATTCAAATAAAAATATAAACAAGCGCACTGGTTAGTAATGCATATGCCAATACTCACCATCAGCCTCTCAACTTTGATTGAAAATAAAGCGTCTACAGCGTCGTCACAGTCTTTATCCAAGTCGAGGACTCTCTTGAAGGCTTCTTCAGCCTGTTTGTATTTCTAAGGGTGGAGAGAGAAACAATCGATTACTCACACATTAAAACAAACCTTAACATCGTCATCTGCCTCAGAACAGAGAAGCACTAGCCTTTAGTGCTTCTCTGGCTTTTTCACAAGATTTTTCCACAAGGTTTAGTTTGCTCAATGTCTGCTCATGTAAATCTGTTCATGTCAAATCAAACTGTTCTCCTGTCAACTGTCTTAAATGTCTCAGTGTTGGTGCATCCCAACATAAATTGTGAGTGACAAAAACATGATAATTAATATATAAAATTTGGTAGTACTGCATTGGCAGTGCTGCAGAAAGCACACAAATCATAAGCCCTCACATACGTCAATACCACTGCATTAAAAAGAAAAGGTATATGATAGTCAACGTTTTGGGCCATGGCCCTTCTTTACAGCACAGAGAGGTAGAGTGGCAACTTCTAATATTAAACTATTACTAACACTATTTTTTATTTTACCAAGTAAGGCCCACTAAGCTATATAGCTATTTTTCATTAGTGACCTGGCTATCGCAAATGATTGCTCACCAAAGTGGCTTATCGCATGGACATTTATAGCAGCCAAATACTCTTAACGCATTCTTCTAAACTTAGGCCGGAAAAAACAAAGGACCCGGAGAAAAATCCACGCGACCACAGGGACAACATGCAAACTCCAAACATACATGCGTCAGGGTCGAGATTGAGCCCACGACCTCCTGTGTACCAGGCAAGGTAGTTAACATATAGCCACCGAGGTGCCCCACAGCACACGAGACGCCAGAGAGATAAGAGTGGCAACCTCTTGACAGCATAGAGAGGCCAGAGAGTTGCCACTCTACCTCTCAATGTGCTGTGATGGGCCATAGCCAGGAATGGAATCCTATGGGGGCTGGGTTTATAGAGCAGTGGACCAATGCTCTCGCCAACTGTCAGTTAACACGTCTCTCTTCTCTGAAGAGGGATCCCCTGGCTCAAACATCAGTGTTGACATTTCCCGATGTTCAAACATTTTTTTATCAGGTGCTTATTTAATGCAGAGTTGACCTGGGGGATGCTCAATGCACGTCCAGATACGACTTGCAACTGTAAGTAATCAAATATCTCTGGCTCTGTTCTAATGATGGGTGGATTGGCTAAAATGTCAGCATTCTATATAGTGTCTTTCCGCTCATCAAACCTTTATAAAACTACTTTTTATGTTTAGTTTGTTGTCCTTCCCCCGCACCGACCATTAGCATGGTTGGCTACGTACGGCACCAAAGAAGTTCAACATACATACAAACCTGTAGAAAATGGAAAAACCCCATGATAATATCAATCAATGTTTGTTAGACAGAAAGTCCTGTTTAGCCAGTTACCCAGCTAGTATGCAATTGAGATTCGTGGTGCATGAGCACGGAACAAAGAGGGTCCGTACAGGGAAATAGGAATGTGTCGAGAGGGGCAGGCAAAAATAATGCTTCAAGAATGTTTTTTAAACAATAACAATGAAAAAATAATAGAATAACAGTGCAGGCTGGAAAAGACAGAAATGTGTGTAAAAGAGCACACAGCCATTGGTACGCTATGCAAATAAATATGACCAACTGACAATAGCTGTATCGCTTCTGCTTTCGGAAGGTCACATTTGTCTTAGGTGGTGATAGAAGATAAGATAACCAAAATGCACTTCTTCAGGAAATGCTGACGCATGTCTTTCTGTTGGGAACCCGTGTTCATGATGTGTTTTTTTTCCCTGGTTTCCCTCTACACGACACTATGCAAACAATGATAGGTTTTACCCTTTCCGGCAAGAATACAGGTTAAATTTCGATGTAAAGCTTCTTTCGTGACTGCAGTAGGGATTCATCTTCTTGGTTCTTTCGGTAAAGTCACATAGAAGGGAAATAATAAAATAAAACATCATAAAATTTCGATTTAAAGCTTTCGTGACTGCAGGGATTCATCTTCTTGGTTCTTTCGGTAAAGTCACGTAGAAGGGAAATAATAAAATAATAAAAATAAAACAATAAAATTCCGATTTAAAGCTTTCGTGACTGCAGGGATTCATCTTCTTGGTTCTTTCGGTAAAGTCACGTAGAAGGGAAAGAATAAAAGAATAAAAATAAAACATGATAAAATAATTCTCATCTTCTTGGTTCTTTCGGTAAAGTCGCATAGAAGGGAAATAATAAAATAATAAAATAAAACATAATAAAATAATTCTCATCTTCTTGGTTCTTTCTGTAAAAGTTGCGTAGAAGAGAAATAATAAAATAATAAAAATAAAACATAATCAAATTATATAATAGAATAAAATAAAATAATATTTAAAAAATACTGATATAATAAAATAATGTCATAATATTAAACAATTAAATAATATTATATTATATTATTAAATTTCGATTTAAAGCTTTCGTGACTGCAGGGATTCATCTTCTTGGTTCTTTCGGTAAAGTCACGTAGAAGGGAAATAATACATTCTAAAAATAAAACATAATAAAATACAATTCTCACGACGGCTGCTTGCGTTGTGGCCGAAACGTCGTAAGAATTGTATTTTAAGAGGTTTTATTTTTATTATTTAATTATTTCCCTTCTACGTGACTTTACCGAAAGAACCAAGAAGAAGAATACCGGTGTTAAGTTGTTCAAACAACAGACACCCATCAACAAGGCATCAATTCTGCATTAGCCACACTTGGAAACAAAAATGCTTTGATATTGTATGCATTGTCCTTGAAACTGATTAGCTTACACCAGACAACCTCCTTTATGGCTACGTCTCACGATGTTAGGCCAAAAGGCAAACAGCACAATGCAAATATCCAAGCACCATTATCTCGGGGTCAGGAGTTATATCCATACTAACTATTAAGCCTATTTTTTTTACTAGGCTCGTGTTTTGGAAAAAGGCCAAAATATTTTTTTGAAAATAATTCAACGTCAGCCTAATACATATTTTTCCATTGTAAGGTAGTGTTAATGATGAAGGCGGTGTTTCCTTCATTGGGTGCCTGTATACCACCGCCGCCAATGCCAACCCATGTATTTTTTAACATTAAGAATAACATTACATAGTTTGTTTGAAAAAATAATTTGTTACTCAAGAATAACAGTGAGTAGGAACGGTAATAGTGTGAACAATTTTTTCCCCCCAGGGATAAGGCACCGATCTTCACTCGAATCTGAGTGCGTAAAATTACACACAACTAGCTTTTGTCCACATTATGGAACATTTTGGAAATACATTTACCAGAAATGAAACTTCACCGATACTGCATTGCCACTTGGCGTCAACACAAATCTCATTGACCGTTACACCGTTACAGCCGTACAGCCGAGAACCTCCACACCACCATAACATGTTTAGGATAACTGCCATCACAGCGGAAAAGAACTTCCTTCGGACCAAAACGATAAAAGTTTAAACCCTCCAAATTCAAAGACCAGTAAATATTTTGCTTCAAATGGAAGCCGAACTTGTTTTCCAATTATTATTGGGTAACAGGATATTTGTTTCAGTTTTCAATGTTATCTTATCCAGTCCTACGATTTCCTTCCATTAATTTGTTGTTGTTGTAGTATTGTTGTTACAGCCTTGAAGAAGTGTGGTAATGTTTCCTGGCAAGGAATGCTGAGATTTCTTTACAATAGCATGTCATGCACGGGCTTTGCGACCAACTGTTGCTGTTAAGTTGCTCATAAGTGGACAAGGGTTTAAATAATCACATGGTCCAAACATGGGAAAAGGGTTCAGACAGCTGGAAAATTAGATTTCTGTAAAAACATTTTTTATGTAAATACAATCGTGAAACAAGTGCATATAAATTAGGTATTTTAATTGTACGTATTAATATTTTTCTGTATCCTTGTTCTCAGTGGCATTAAGTCATTGGCCAATAATTTCAGAGCACCGCTGTTATTGAAACAATCTGTCGGATTAGTCACGTGTTTTGGTGTGAATTTTACACTTATCTATATTTTCTCTTCCAGCATTTTCAAATGCATGTCAAAGATTTCCGAGCACCAGAATGTTTCGTCTCAATCTTCCTTTCAAAAAATTAGCACCTTGTCTCAATGCATGTTAACTAATGTAGGCGGCTTTGAGCGAGTTTGCAAACATTTTGACTGCAAAATCCTGTTATAAATTTTTCATTTGGCACAATTCAAAACATCAAAACACAAACCTGATTTGCCATGAAGGAAAGCTTGTCAGGTACTGAATTGTGGTGCATGTCATCTAGAAATACTGACCTCAGTGTGTGCTACTTGAATATTTATATAAATACACACACAAGCCTGTAGGATGCTGCATTGATGTCATGGTTAGCACACTGGACTTGCAATCTCGAGGTTGCCGGTTCGATTCTATTTCCCGGCATGGCAGCTTAAACATTGGGTACGTGTATTATATCTTCTCATCCGTGTCCACCCAGAAAAATATATATGGGTAAGCACAGTTAGTTGATTGGCTGGTTGCCTGTGGTGAGGTAAAGTGTGGGTAACTCCCACCTCTTCCAAGACATGTGGCCAGCATGGAATAGTAGGCCAAATACCTTCTGGAGGGGGCTGTCTAGAACTCCCCCCCAGGCGAGATCCTTCCACCAGCGGTGGCACAAGCAAGCAATTACATGGCTGCGCCTTTACCACCTGCATATGGATGCGCTGGGTGATTTGGCAGCGACACCTTCTCACCATCCGTTGATCGCGAGGGCAAGTTCTGCTGCTGTGGCTGCGTAGATTAGCACCTCCGATTGGCTACGATTGGCTACGTACGGTGTGAAAGAAGTTCAACATTCGTGTGTATATATACACGTGAGATAATGTGTGCTCTTTGCCTCAAGTCCGAGCAAGGCACGTCCACGGCGAAAGTGTCCCTTGGCCCAGCCTGGGAAGAGCTCGAGTGCCACATCAGCATCCTTCAGGGCCTTGGGGAACTGACGCAGCATGTCATAACAGTACGAGCGGTTCCCAAACGGCCTGCACACGCCACAGCAACCGGCAGCCACATCAGCGAGATCAAAGTCTCACACAAAGAGACGACGCAGAGACAGGAACATGCACAAACATGCACAAACACGCGCAGGACCTACAACAAATCCTAAACATCCCCATTTAACGTTACAGTCCGGCGGTTGTCCAAATTTCCTGACCTTTCTAGCCGCATACCATGATCCTCATATGGCAAAGAGCCACAAGACACACACGATTTTACATATGCATTCCCTTGCGGGTCACGTGGGGTCGGTCATCTGGCCGGTTCACTCGAGATGGTTGGTGGTGAAGTTTTGCCATTTACAAAACTGGGGGAGGGGCGCATTTGGTTCGCTAACAGTGCCTGGACCACCCCTGCTATTGACCATCAGGGAAAGTGTCGTTGGCGAGCACCTATTAAGGATGGCGCAATGCTCGATGGTGCGGTGCGGCCAGTACCACGCACGGCCACCCTCGTGTCTCCCCAGTGCTAATGTTTATACACTTCTCCAGGTACTCATTTAAGGCAGAGTTGACTTAGGGGAGGCTCAAAGATAAGTTCAGAAATGACTTGCATCTGATGTTATCTTTGACCGAGTTTTATCTACTATGTACCAGTGACATCATGTGAAATTATGCTGCATTTATTATAACCTGCTAACTCCAGCTAGAATTCTGAAACATGTACAGCGTGATGCATTTATAGATATCCCACTAACATAATTAGGGAGACATTTTACTTAAAATCCTCCACACGTCTCCCACCAATCTCAATACACGAAAATAAATATTTTAAAACTCTCCCTCCGTGCGATAAGGGGCCATCACTTTAACAATATTCAATCACCCATTCGGAATAAAGTAAGATGATCGTGAGAAATTAGTGGGGCAATCTATAAATGGATCGCCCTGTATTCCAGCTCGCTAAATCCAGTTGCAATTTCTCTTGTATGAAGTGTAGAAATGTGCATGCAAACTCCACTTCATGGGAGTGTATTTTGACTGTAGTGCAATAAGACAAATTGCATTCTTTTAGGCGTGGATATTCCTAGCTGTCAGGACATACCCAGTAGTGTTAAGAAACCTCAACCATGCGTTAAGTCTGATTTTCACCTGCGAATACACCTTTCTTTGTTGCCCATTTGCAACTCACCATATAAAACTACAAAATGTAATTTGTATAAGATACTGGGAAATTGTACATTTTTGTGAGGCTCTTCAACAACCACAGTAATTCAAAAAATGAAAAAACAAACTGCATTACCCATCGTCATATGGGTAATGCAGGAATTATAGTACTTTACATTAGTTCAGAAGAGAATGCTATGTGCTGCGGAGATGTCCACTGACTTAGGATTCCCTGATGCGATGCAAAAGACGCCTCTCCTTGGCATCCGATAAAATTCCGCCATTTTATCTACGACAGGTCTACGAGCGATCGAGGGCTTAGTCCTAAAGAGACGGCCGTCACTCTTTGGACACGTCGCCCATCTTGACGCGCAAACTCCAGCAAATGGCGCAGCTCCAGTTGGCGGTTGACGTTCGAAGAGGACTGCGACCTTATAAGAATGACGCAACCCCCTTGATCGCCCCACGTGAGACATTGCTCATACAAATTATTCGTGACACCACAATGACAGCAAGATATTTTTTGTTAACGCTGTTGCAAGAGGGCACGAGACTTGTGCAACGGTCCTTTGCTGACCATGCGTGACGATTGATTGACCTGTGCATATAGGCCATCGTCACCATCGGCAAAGATGCATTCACTGCTGGAAGGCAGTTTCCCCGAGCTCGCGATGCAACAATCATCGAGCTGATTTCATCACATCTCCATGACAGACGTATTTTAGGGCGTTCCCTCCTTTGGCTGCCACTTGGTTGTGAGTCTTGACCACAGGCTATCATGCCTTACAGCGGTTTGACCTACTTCAGCCCACTTACTTAAAATTCAACATGACGCTGTGTATGGTGACAGATCCAGCTATATCCTCTGCCTCTTGGTTGAATTGCAAGCATGCCCCTCTCTACGCTGCTTTGTGCAGTTTTCAGAATTCGTTCCATTTTGACATTGTCCTCGTTTCTGATCCACGTCAAGGTCAAAAGTGGCGTTCATAAGTCATTCGACTGGCATACGAACGCGACATGGGTGAATACAATAAAATAACACACAAAATAAATTATTTACAGCACTTTGAATAATGCATATTTGTTAGACACGGTCACAAGTCGACATGGTGTTTGAGCGAAGGTACTGAAAAGCTCACCGGTAGTCGTTTGGGTCTATTGATATCGCTTTAGAGAAGCACTGCACGGCTTCGCTGTACTGTCCATTCTGCGCTCTGTCGTTCCCAAGCACTGCATGGCATAAAAGACGAGTCAAGCACACGCACAGGGGGCACAAATTCATGAGGAGGCACATTCCACGTGCTCCCAAAGGCAACTTCACCTTTAAAGACGAGTCTATATACAGCTCTTTTGTCAAATCACTGCTTAACGAGGGCCTCTCTACGCCACACAGGTGTTGAGGGTTTATTGGACCACGCTTAACCACGTCGGTCAGTGCAGGTTGGTGAAAGCAGGGAGCACAGTACAATGCAACGATGGCATTTGCTGCACGGCTGTCTGCCGACTGAAGCGCTGCACTAGCCAACAACAGCTGCTTTATATCCGATTCACGTTGGGTCAAGTGTACAAATCACGACCTGGAAAATAATTTGTGGACTAATAATGGGAGGCTGCTGCTTAAAAATATTCTTTGGAAATCGTGTATAGTTTATTTGAAAAACGAATGCAGACGTAACTCCCCTTTTGTCATTTACATAGTTACACTCTTAGACAGTAGGAGGATAGAATGTGTGCTTTACACAAAAATGTATGTATTTACACAGCACAAACTGGTTTTGAATGTACTTTACAAAGACTTGATTAATCCACTGCCAATGTTTTCTTGTGAAAGCCCAAGTTGGATAATAAAATATTCCTTTCCAAAGGATACTTTAGTTTTTGCCAATTGACATTACCATAGGGATCTATTATCAAGCATCTCAATTATACTACATCAAGATGCTGTACAATAATCGGGGCATGCACAGCATGGCGAACAACCGGGAACAGGAAGGTGTAATATATGTCAAGACAGTAAAGTCATATGTAGGAGGGTAAGAGGAATGTGTGGAGTTGAAGACTTGAAAATAGACTCCAACAGGTTCAAGGAATTTTTAACAGCACGCATGGCTGGGGAAGAGGAAGTGCGCCAGACGATGGGAGCAGCAGAGAAGAATGAGTGACCTCTCATTGACCTGAGCTTGAGAAAGTGTCGACAATAAGCTCACCAAGTAATTCTAGATTTGAAGCTTTCGTGACTGCAAGGAATCATCTTCTTAGGTTTTTTCGGTAAAGTCACGTAGAAAGTAAAATAAAATAAAAACAAAAATCACGACGTTTCGGAGGCAACACAAGTCTCCGTCATCAGGTGGGACCGTCACAGCCAGATTAGCTGTATCAACTTGATACATTAGCTGTATCAACTTGATACAGCTAATCTGGCTGTGACGGTCCCACCTGATGACGGAGACTTGTGTTGCCTCCGAAACGTCGTGATTTTTGTTTTTATTTTATTTTACTTTCTACGTGACTTTACCGAAAAAACCTAAGAAGATGATGAGTAAATTCCACACGACCAAGTGCTCCACGTGTTTTACAAAGTTAGACTAACAAAGGTTAGTATATATTTAATGTGTACAAAAAAAAACTGTTTATCTCTTGGGATGCGAACGTGAAGCGATGCAATTTGAAGACAGCAGAATGGTTACTTACACAGGTATTCTCTGCTTTTTAACGAATCCGAGTCGGGGTCTTCTCCCTAAACAAAGCAAGCACAGAGGCATAAGTGTGTGTGCAGTCATAGAAATAAGGATTGATATTTGGTCTCGATTTAAAGTACTCTTAGGTTTTTTCGGTAAAGTCACGTAGGTAAACAATAATAAAATAAAATAATAATAGCTGTGAGTGGAGCCACGTCATCACCCAGCTGTGCATAGGATGCACAGCTGGGTGATGACGTGGCTCCACTCGATGTCCGCCATCATACCCCAAAGTTCTTTTCCAAATCTGGTCAACACACCATTGAGAGTGTTGGCGAGATTGGGTCTTTGGAGAAACTGCTCATTCAATGAGGTTCCTTGGTAGGTTGCAGTGCAGTCGAAGACGACACGGATCTTGGAACCTCATTTGCCAGTAAAAAATATGAGAATTGTTTTTTTTACCCTTTTATCTGGCAACAAAACTGACACTGACACCTTTTGATGCCAGATAAAAGGGTAAAAAAAACAATTATCATATTTTTTTCTGGCAAATTAGGTTCCAATGGTGTAAATGCTTACCCCGAGCTCTCATACTCTGATGGTGCATTGTCTTTGAGTTGTGCGCCTTTTGGCGTCATCTGGTTCAACCCATTTGAGACTAGGCTCTAAAGAAAGCTGTCTCGGGTGTGGACCAATCAACTTCAAGGACAGTACATACATTATAAGAGTTGTTTTTTGTTTGCATTAAGACTGCAGGTATTATGGTCTATGCCAGGGGTCGGCAACCTACGGCTCCGGAGCCGCATGCGGCTCTTTACGGGCTGCTTCTTGACGATATGTACGTATGTACAGTATGGACTCAGATGCATTGCGGCTCTTGAAATACTGAATTTTGTACCGAATTGGAAAGAAATGGCTCTTCTTGTTATTTTGGTTGCCGACCCCTGGTCTATGCAAACATGACTCCTTGTAAAAAAAGGTGTCAGTTTTGTTGCCAGATAAAAGGGTAAAAAAACTATTATTATACATGGATCTTCTTTTTCTTCGGGTGGTACACCCCATGATGAGGAATACACTACACTCTTCTGTCTTCTCGTTCCTGCTGCTTTAGGCACTTTCACAGCAAAGCCCTTTGCAATGTCTCTAATGAAGCTTTTGTGGTCCTCATGGAAATCTGAGCTTTTGCTCGGCCTTCTCTTGAGACTGTTGATGCGCCGCCTTGCAACGCAGCGTTGTTCAGCATTTCCACATTCTCACTTCTCAATGGCAAACCAGTGGTATAGTGTCCATCGACCAGCTCGGCTGACCTTGCCACAGATTGCATGAACTGATGGTCGTCTTGTGACATCTCTGGTTTGTCCTCGTAACTGCGTTCTGAGAAGTCCGTGTTGTATTGTTGGACTAACGGTTCTTCAATGTTTGAGATGGAGATACGGTTTGCTGCGAAACTTTGCCATTTTCCATTGGCGTCTCCTGTTCTCATAGGTCCGTTCACTACCCAGCCAAGAGTGGTCTTGATTGCGTAGGGTCCATCACCTTCACTATTTATCACCTTCCATGGTTCCATTGCTCTGTGTGCATTAGTTCCTATCAGCAGGCCTATCTCTGCCTCAATGCGTGGGAGATGCACTTCTCACAGATAGGGCCATCTCTCAACATCATGCTGTAGTGGTATGTTTCCTTTCTTCACTGGAATCCAACTGTGGGTGAAGACCTTTGGCAGGTCAATATAATCGCCCTCCTCAAGTGCACTCACTTCCAGGTCTGACAGGATATAACTGTGTACCAACTTCTCCTGACCCATGATTCGCAGAAGGATTTCAGTCTTCCTGCCTCTGACGTCAAGTTGTTTCCTCAGGGTTTCAGTACAAAACGTCGCTGAACTCCCTGGATCCATGAATGCGTATGTCTCCACACTCGTCGCGACTTCGTTTGGATTTGATTTTCACTGGAACAATGGCGAGAATACAATGTCCGTCTCCAGGCCCGGTGTAGCCACAAGTTTCATGCTTAAGGGACGCAATAGCACTTGAGGCTATCTTCTCTTCAGTAGTGCCATCTTCATTTCTTTTCGAGGTGACAGTTTTCTTTAATGACGTGCAGCATGCTTGGATGCTTCAAGTTACACTCTTGACATGCCATTATTTTCTTACACTCCTTGCTAAGGTGCCCTTGTATAAGACATCCAAAGCAAAGTCCTCTTTTCTTCAGAAACTCAATTCTGTCTTTCTGTGGCTGTTCTCTGATCTTGATGCAAGAATCCAGTGTGTGAGTCTTCTCACAGAAAAAGCAGGGTTTCTGGAAGGCATTAGCAGGTTCCACACAGCATCTGAGCCAGCGGCACAGTGAAATATTTAGTGCTGCATGCTGGGTTCAAAGGTTTTCTTGTGCAAGTGTTTGGAACGGGCAGAGAATTTAGTGCAGTTGTGGAGGGAACCAAATTTTATTCAAACAAAGATGAGCATTTAAGAGTAACAGCCGAGAGGTGAACAGGTGGTTCAGAGGTCCGAGCACTGGGCCGGTAATCCATCACATTAAACTTAGTTCTGCATTTAAATTTCACTAAATTGCAGATCTTGAGAATTAAAAATATCAGTTTGACCAAAATTCAACAAACACCAGTCTCCGTAGATGGGTGTGCGGGAAAGTCCTGCCCCCCTGCTGCGAGGCCCAGAGGTTACTAAAAGGGATCTCAGAATTAGTTCTGCAATATCTGCTTCCACGGGCCATTCTCTAAGATAACGGGTACACCGATCAGCGACAGTTCAGACTGGATTCTGCCTCTCGTGACGCTGACACTGAGAGCACAAAGTGGGGTAACATTGTGAAAGACAACACAAGTGATTCGGAATGCTCCCGATGCACAGCTCTTATTCAGTTCCTGAAACTTGCCTCCATCATGGATGCCTCGCTCCTCCTCTTCTTGTCAGCTTTGCTGGGTTTTTGTAATGCCTTCACGTGGCTCGCCGCCACAGCAAAAAAAGCGCTGTTGACGTCCCACTCCGCATCCTGCTGTGGGAACACAGGGAGACGGCAGTGGTTAAAAAGGGAATTGCAGTAAAGAAAAAGGATGAAAAAAAATCTGAATAGGTTTTACCCTTTCTGGCAATAACACAGGTGGTTCAGATGTTCAAACACCAAATAGAAACCTTTTGAAAGGAATCATGTCTGGATTAACCACATGTACTTGTGGTGAACATGCATGCTCTGATAATACGTACATTGTCTTTGAAACTCATTGGTCTACACCAGACAGACAGGTGTCTTTAGGGCCTAGTCTCACCAGTGTTAGAGCAGAAAACGGCAAAAGGCGAATGGTAACATTGGTGAGACTAGGCCCTAAAGAAGCCTGTCTGGTGTAGACCAATCAGTTTAAAAAACAATGCATATATTATATTCTTGGTTCTTTCTGTCAAGTCACGTAGAAGAGAAATAATAAAATACAAAAAATACAAAATAAATAAATGTGGGGTTCTCCTTGAAAGTTATTGTTTTATATTTTTATTATTTTAATATTTCCCTTCTACGTGACTTTACCGAAAGAACCAAGAGTACTAATCCCTGCAGTCACGAAAGCTTTAAATAAAAAAATGCATATACTATCAGAGCATGTTTTTGGTTGCATGTTCACCAAATGATGTGTGGTTAATACAGACATGATTCTTTGAAAAGGGTTTCTATGTTATTGCCAGAAAGGGTACAATCTATTCCGATTTTTTCATACCCACCGAGCTAGTAGCTCTTTTTCAGACGCGGCCTGCCTACAAATGATAGCTCAACAAAAAAGTGGCATATGTGGAAATGTATAGCAGCCAAGGCGATTCATTACGAACAATATTTATCACACTTCCTCGCCAACTCTTGCAGTTTAAGTCATCTTAGTAGCACACAGCTGTTTGGAAATTATAAAACAAATCTGAGTTACTTTTTTTGTAACAGTCTTGTTTGTGTCTAACTTGTACGTGTGTTCCTTGTTTTTATCACACATGGCTGAACATGTTTCAATTTCACTACCCCTTTCATCAAGTCTTTTCAAAAACACAACAGAGCAGCTTTAATGTCCTGGTTAAAAGTGAACAATGATTTACTACCTTACATTTGATGCCACGAAAATATTGCGTTACGTTTTTGTTGCATGACAACTGCTTGCCTAGGGTGCTGTATGTTTACGTTAAAAAAATAAAAAAAGCTCTCCACTTAAAGAAAAGTCCTTACCAAAAAGCAGAGAAACCAAACCCCACAGGGAAGGGCTCTGGAATCTAATAAACAGGCTGACACAAGTAAAATGCAGAATGCTTCTTAATTTCCCTCATACTCAACATTCTTTAGCAGTGAAGAGGATTAGAAGGATATTCCTGGTAATGATTCTTTTTAGTTTCTCCCACAGTGTTACTCGAATTTATGTTTGCAGGTGTATGACGATAAGTATCCTTATGTAGGAAGGAATGTTACTGGTCTGCCCGCCAGGCAGTAAAGGTCAGTCACAACCCTTTCTTCAGTGATGTTTGTCATATCGTCGAGTGATATAAAATATTATACAATTTGCATTAATAGGGCATCCAAATCCTTAAATATTTAGCAAAGTCCCTGTAAATCCTTATTTCGTCTGTATTGCTATTTTTTCTACACTTTACAAACATAAGTTTTATAACAAACAGAAACGGATTTCCTCCAGTTATCATGTGAACATTAACATTTCTCATGCAAGGTTTTCACAATTTGTGATTTACACTTAAGAAATATAAGAATACCCTTTTATTCCAGTTTTAATCGCAAACAATGGGAAAAGGGTGCTATGAGACAATCCACACAGTCGTGGCATGTGGGCAGCGATCAGTGCTGGTTGCGGTGAACACAAAGCCAGCGTGTGGACACGCTCAGACACAAGCATGTGACTAATAATGACTCCAAATAATAATAATTCTCCAACCAATTAATTTATTTTTAAAAATCTGGCTTGCTGAAAATGGAAAATCTACAATTTTAAAACAACACAATTTATCAAAACCACGCGGGAGTAGCGGGAAAGAAACGTCCCAGGTTGTCCCGTGTGACTCCCTTGTTCAGAACGGAGAGGGCTGTACAGTCTACACACAGTATCTATTGCAATAATTTGACCTGCCTCAGAACATTAACAATGGCCACACATGAGAACTGCTTTCTTTCAAATCATAACACAGAACGAAAATCCTAAATCTCAAGAGGATTAGTTAAAAATGCTTGCGTGCCATGAACTACCAGACATCGCAAAGTCTCTTGTCATATCTTGATGACAAGTAAACATTGTTCTTGAACAAATCCTTCCATGTTTAGGTTAGACCACGGGTCGGAAAACCAACATAACAAGAAAAGCCATTTTTTCGAATTCGGTAAAGAAACACATTTTTTAAGAGCCGCAATGCTTGTGAATTACGTCACAAAGCACTGCTTAAAGACCCCTGGGCTAAACAGTGTCTCACCTCTCCCAGCTCCACTGTGCTTTTTCCTCTTGACTTTTTGGTTTTTGATTTCCTGTCGGCCGAGTGCCTCCGTCTGCTGCAGTCGTCTCCATTTGTCTGTACGCCAAAATTTGGGTCACAGTTCCTGTTCAGACCGTTAAGATCCTCCAAGTGTCTTTCCACCTCCTCTTCCTCCTCCTCTTCATCTTCCTCTGCATCCTCCCCCTCCTCCCCTTCATCGTCATCCGAAGACGAGTCCTGTAAGAATGACATGTGATGGAGGCAGTGTGCTTAGCATCCATTGCATTCAAAGTGATCCAACACCCCTGCACCTGACTTGCATAGCAAGGACAGACATGACAATTTCTTCAGGAATGTTTGTCGTATACAGACGAGAAAGGGTTCATTTTGATAGGAATGCGGGACAATCATTATTTATTCTACTGTAAAAACACTTTGCCATAGGCATTGTTCGTGTTTAGTTGGTTGTCCTTTCCCCGCACCTCTGATTAATTATCAAGGTTGGCTACGTACGGTACGAAAGAACACACACACAGACCAAGGAAAGGAAAGTCAACAACATCAATCAGAGAGGGAAGAGAGTTCCAGAATATAGGGGGCAGCAGAGGAGAATGAGCCACCGTTGACCTAAAATTTTTCCTATCTCGGTCAAAAAAAAAACCCTTTAGTGAATGAAATTGTTCACTATCCTAACAGCAATGAGTGGTGGCTCTATATTCAAGTTATAAATAAAGGCAAAATGTGGTACTGTACCCAATGTTAAGAGTGACCGCATGTTGGTGGCTAAAGCCTAATAAGTCTTAAGGCCTTTATGCTATGCAATTTTATTAAGGATTGTACTTTAAAAAAAATAATAACAATCACTTCTGAAGGATGGGACATACAAGCTCGTACACATTGTATTTTAGTAGTAGGTTTTTACCCTTTTAAACTGGTACAAAACTGACACCTTTATTCAAGGCATCATGTTTGCAATAACCACAACACAAGTAGTCAAAAAAGCAAACAAAAAGAAGCAACTCTGATAATGATAATAATATGCACTGTCCTTGAAGTTGATTGGTCCACACCCCAGACGGCTTTCTTTAGAGCCTAGTCCCCATTGGTGTTGGACCAGATTGTTGATTGTGTATGTCTATATGGAGCAAAGATGTATTTTTAAGTGGGCAAATAGAGTTCAATGTCTCAACGGCCAGGCCTCTTTCAAAAAGTATTGGACAGTCCACAGCATGGGAGACATGGGCAGGTTACCGCGCCGTAAAGACTCATCGGCACAATGCAATCGCCTGTGCATTGCCACGGCGTGCCCAGAGAGCTGTGCGGTCGAGGTGAGTGCAGCGAAAGAGTGGGGTTCTCCTTGAAAGTTGTGAGAACACACAACGGCGCTCATTTACAGGAATACAAATCCAACATGTTCAACGTCAACACGTATCTCCGTGCACGTAGATCCGTTGATGTTCACATGCATATCCAATACGATCCCAATTCACATGCTGAATAATGTTCCTTTCCGTCTGCTTTTTCGTGAAAACGTCGCGACGTTCCCCCATCGCTGTCAACGGGCAAAATGCCAACGTAATGACTCTTTGGTACTTTCGGTAAAGTCACGTAGAAAGAAAATAAATTACGTAATAGAATACGACGTTTCGATTGCAACACAAGCAGTCGTCATCAGGTAGAACTAAATTTGAGAGAGAGACAAAACACAGACACGGAGACACACAGACACGGAGACACACAGACAGACACAAGCAGAGAGAAACAACACAGAGACACACAGAGAGAGAGAGATGTAACATAGACACACAGAGACCCAATGCCGCTGTGTCGTGACCTTAAATAGAGAGAGAGGGGGGTGGGGCAGAGAGAGAGGTGGGTCTGCTGGAGCAGATAAATTAGCATGTCAATGAGAGAGCTGTGTGGAAATCCACCCTGTGGCGGCAGGGGGAGAGAAAGACCCAGCAAGTCTGTCAAATTTCAGATTTAACTTCTAATTTAGCAATCTCTCAAGAACGTAATCAACCAGGCTATGTGTTAACTGTGTGTTAGCCGACTATCGGCGTTGCATTGCATTACATTTCCAAAGATATGCTAAGTTTGTTTTTAAATCCTTTATATTAAGTTCACTTGCGCGCTTGCTTTGCTTGCTTGCTTACGACCGTGCAAATCTTTCAGTCGTTTTTTAACCCACTTCCCGTGATCCAATCGAGCTGACATTTTCCACACAGACTCGTTGTGTGTGACAATTAATGTTCGTGAAATTTTTTTTCCAAAATTTTACACTTTTTAGGACAAAAATATTATATATAATTACCAATTGCTTAATGGTGCCATGCAATCATCTGACCCATAGGTGGCAGCCATCTCAAGCCAGAGGACGAGAGGACTCTAGCCGCCACGCATATAAAGGATTTATAGTGAAAAAAACTTTGTTTTTACGGGTTATACTTGTTTCAAACTGCCTATTTCTCTCGCTAAAATTTACCAGGCTCTCTCATAGGTCCATTCGCTCTTTCTTTCCCGCGGCCACTTCGGGGTGGATTTCCACACAACTCTCTCTAAAATTTACCAGACTTGTTGGGTCTTTCTCTCCCCCTGCCGCCGTGGTGTGGATTTCCACACAGCTCTCTCATTGACATGCTAATTTTTCTGCTCCAGCAAACCCACCTCTCTCTCTGCCCCCCCCCTCTCTCTCTATTTAAGGCCACGACACAGAGGCATTGTGTCTCTGTGTGTGTCTCTCTCTGCTTGTGTGTCTGTGTGTCTCCATGTCTGTGTTTTGTCTCTCTCTCAAATTTAGTTCTACCTGATGACGACTGCTTGTGTTGCAATCGAAACGTCGTATTCTATTATGTAATTTATTTTCTTTCTACGTGACTTTACCGAAAGAACCAAAGAGTAATTCCTGCAGTAACGAAAGCTTCAAATCAAGTTTGCCAACGTAATGTTTCAAGAGTTTCATCAAGAAGCAAATCTGGCCGTGCTATTAAGTGCACACACGTATTAAACCTGTCACTATGACCGGATGCACGCTTGCAGATCCTTATCCACTCCCCTGGCAACACATTGTTTTCCCCACAAATTCTTGCACTCCCAGCTGTCCTGCCATTATAGAGATGCTATGTGTAGTGTTTAACATTGAAAATAAATAAATCGTGCCCTCGATGACAGCAGACCTATTGAGAACGGCTATGGAATTCTCTGGGCAGGCCACAGCAAGCATGTGTGACCATCTGTTCGCATGCACATAGGCACATTATTAAACATGCATATTTGCACGGGAGTGATCGGTATTAGAGATTAGCAGATTTAATCCAAGCGGTAGCAGGCACATGTCATTGCTGGGCTTGCAAGGACATTTATTTCTCAATACTTTGATGAACATGCGCTAGAATTTTCCTGCCCGCTCATGCATAGACACTCACTTGACACGAGGAATAAATGTTGCACACAAGGACAAAGATACCCCATGTAGCCTTCAACAGACTTTGGGGGCAAAAGTGCTGCAAGCAAGCACATAAGGCTGGCATGGCACACGAGGTGCCGAGCCGACTGAGAGGTCGCCACTTAGGTTGGCCACGAGACGGGAATCGAACTTGGGTTGCCGGGTTCATAGCGCATGGCACCGACGACACAAACGTGTGCAGTGAACCCGAACACGTGTCTAACTTTGCATTTCACAAGTCGTCCAAACACAAGCAGTGTACACTGGGATCTGAACTTGGCAGCCCGATTTTACTGTCGCTACCCACGTTCAAAACATAGGACACACACTCCAAACAGAAGCCTTGAGAAACCTGTTAAACTAACTCACATTCTGGAATTCACAAGTCATCTAACTACACAAAAACGTGTGCAGTGGACTAGAAAATGACTAACATTGCATTGTACCATAGCCAAATAGATCCAGTGAAGTAATGTTATTAGTGTATTATTTACCGATTGCTTAGTTATTTTGACGTTAAACGTTAACCGGTGAACATTAACCAGTGACGTTAACCAGTAAACATAAGAGGAACTGAAGACCATACAAATGAGCAACCAATTTTCATTGGCAATAACTACGTGAGATAATGGCAATAATCTAATTACATTTGAAAAACGCCACCTTATAAAACGTGTGAATGCCAGTGTTGTCGAAAGGTATTGCATTTCTTACACAATCCTTCGTACGAATGAAACATTCACAGCTGGAACAAGAAGTACTTCTTTGGATGATGTGTTATTCAATCATATCATCCATAATTATCTTTAAATGTAGCAACATCACGCTTGCAGATGATTGACATGGCTACGTGCGAATTAAATTTACAAATTCCTAAATTTGGGTACTCATTCTGATTACAAGGTGAAGTTTTTCAAAGTAGAAAAATGCATAGCATTATTACAGGCTTGATTTAACTTGCATATATATACCATTGAATTTGATATACACCCTTGTCTGTTTACATACTTGCATGTATGTTGAACTTCTTTCGCACCGTACGTAGCCAACCGTGGTAATCGGAGGTACTTGTACAATAATATAATCAGACTACATCTATTTTGATGTTTCTGTGACAATTTTATGTTGAATGGTTTTTAAAAGTAATAATAATTTGCACTAATTCGGCACCTTTCACAATGTATATAGGCGTACTACATGCAAACCATGAAGATAATACAGAAAGAACTGGTTGCTAAAGTATGGGCAATTGGAAGTTAAAAAAAGAAAGAAAGATGCGTTTAATTTGTACGAGCCAAATTTTGTTCGAGGAAATTATATATTTTAAAATGTAATATTGATTTATTACTGGTGCACGGTTTTCAATTTCTTTTGGACATCAATTGTTTTGGACTAATTTCTATTTGGCTATTTTTCCTCCAATGTATATTTTACTTAATTGTTGAACTTGTTTTTACACGACTGCTTTCTATAACCCAGGTCACTCTCGCAAATCAGGCTTTGTCTCAGGTTCTCATTTGATTAAACAAAAATAGACTTGAAAAGCAACGAAAGGCATTCGGATAAAAATCATCTACCGATTTTCAGGAGCCTGGCATACAGTGCTCGCGCACACATGTGCAGCACATCTCTCCAAAGGCCTGTGCTCTGTGCACATGAGTTATTTAACACATTGGCTGGATTAATGGAGGGATCCTGAAGGCCTGGCTATAAAATGTGTTCGCAGAAGTCTGTTGCTGTATGCATATAAACATATCTGTGTGTGCACTGTAAACCTGTGTATTTACTAGAAGCGAGAGGCCAATTATTATAATTGTGATTGTAATTCTGCAGTCTCAATTAATCCAAATTTCGTTCATGCGAATACTCATTATCACGGTAACTGTCATTGTGTTTACGCACTGCACTCGGATAATGGCTACCTCAGTTGAATTCCTGGCCACGGCTAACATCAGTGCTGAGTGGTATCCGAACCGATCCTGGGCTCGCCTCAACAAACCCACACTGACCAGCGCAGGGGTCGGCAACCAAAATAACAAGTAATTTTTTTTCGAATTTGGTAAAAAAAAAAATTCACGTGAATACGAGACGGTGGTTCTTAATAAATAACATCACGAAGCAGTCCTTCATGAGCTGCATGCGGTTCCGGAGCCGCAGGTTGCTGACTCCTTGCCCATGGTGAACTGGACTTCCATGGTAAACTGGATTTCCATGGTAAACTGGACTCCCATGGTAAACTGGACTCCCATGGTAAACTGGACTCCCATGTAAACTGGACTCCCATTGTGAATTGGACTTCCATGGGGAATTGGATTTCCATGGTGAACTGGACTTCCATGGTAAACTGGACTTCCATGGTAAACTGGACTTCCATGGTAAACTGGACTTCCATGGTAAACTGGACTTCCATGGTAAACTGGACTCCCATTGTGAATTGGACTTCCACGGTGAACTGGATTTCCATGGTAAACTGGACTTCCAAAATACCAACAAGAGCATTTTTTTCGACTTTGGTTAAAAAATATATATATTTCTAAGAGCTGCAAGTTTCCAGCCCCTGGACCAGCGTCATTAAGTATGGTTCAACAATTACATCCAGCAGGGGACTGCCAAAAGGGGTGTACGTTATTTCTTATCTCATTATACTTTATTGCAATATAATCATCATTATCATCAGCCTTGAGAAATCAACCACTACATGAAAACCTCTCCAAGTGATTGCCAACTCTTAACGATCCTCTGATGCAACCATCCACTTAGCACGTGCACACAAGCTGATTTCATAACTCTCCATTCCCTCTGTGGATATTCTCTCAGATGCGTTTCATTTCTCGGCTGCCATTCCATCATTATTCTTCACCACAGGACATCATCCCTGCCCAAGCTCACTTATTTTTACGAACAGTTTGATTTGTTTTTTAATTTGCATATGTTCTCTAATCCATGTGTTTATATTTCTGTCCCTCCATGTAATTCCAATCATGTTGCAAGGCAGTATATTGTAATTTAAAAAGAACATGAGCTGCAATTTATGACTTCACAACTATTGCATACCGAAAAACTTTGATAACAAATTACATAACTACGTTTATTTATTTGTACAGATTGATAGTATCTCCGGATCTCCACGTGCACACACACATCTATTGTCTCTGTCGTATTCATAAGACATTCCCACATTTTATGGGAGGACAAGTCTGTTTTGTTTTTCACATTCACGAAAATAAACTTTTCAGCTTCTGCATATTCCCAATGTGCCTTACACCAACCCAGAATGTGCCCAATTTCGTCAGAGCTCAGAAGCTCAGCTCGGTAGAGCTTGGATAGTGCTTGGATGGGCAATAGCTATGTACAGCGGATTGTGCCTGGCAGTGAGCAGTGAAGCCAACTCCATTTTTGTAATGTCTTTCTAGATTTGAAGCTTTCGTGACTGCAAGGATTCATACCCTTAGTTTTTTCGGTAAAGTCACGTAGGTAAAAAATGGAATTAAAATTTATAAAAATAAAATAATAATAAATCACAGTAAAATTAATAAAAATAAAATAATAATAAAATCACAGTGGTGTTTTATTATTTTTATTTTATTTCATTTTTTACCTACGTAACTTTACCGAAAAAACTAAGAGTATGTTGTAATGTCCTATACGCACCAAGTCAATGTCAGCCATGGCCCGGGAAGCAAACTCAGATTTGCCAGTTTCGCACTGCACTGCACCACCACAAACTTGTGTATGATATTTAAATTAATTTCAGCACCAAAAATAACCTTCTTTGGAAATGGTAAAATATCTTCCTGTAACAACCAATGCCTTTGTAATGTGCTCCATTATCCAGGAGTTACCTATCCAACGGGGGATTGGGCAATCCGTGTGAGAATCAGCTGACCACCTTTATTGGCAACACGAGATAAAAGCCTTGGGGTCCACTGGGCACATGAGCTCATCCATAGAATGCGAGTAATGTGCTAAAAAAAATAAACAAAAATTCTCTAGAAATAAAATCTTGGCAAGACCAAGGCAGGTGGATTTATTAATTATTTTCAATATACTCTGCTACGATCCCAAAACGGAAAGCATTAGTTATCGCCTTTTCACAACATAGATTTACACTGTGGTTGGAGCATATGGAAACCTAGATAATACTGTCTTGTAAGTGTACAGTCTTTACAGAGTTCTCGGGAATGCAAAAACAAAGTTCGCCAATGGCATGTTTCCTGCAGGCAAAAAAATACAAACGAAAATACTTCCACAAGCTCGACTGAGCAACTGTAAGTCTACATTCCAGCAGCAATTTTACACAACAGACAATATTGCCAACCATGCCTTCATGCAATTCAACATGAGCAATGTGTAATTACATAAGAGATGGTGTGGCAATGATTACTTGTCTCCTATACCCGATTTGTTTTGATGACAAAAAACTAGCTTCATTGCATGAAATGTTGAACTGGGTTGTTCTAAGAACACATAATTTATATTTTAGTCTATAACAACATTACACATTGATCGAATAATACATTTTTTTACGTTTCATAATATATTAATGCACACCGTCAGTCACGGGGGTTATTTGACCAGAGTTCATAACACGGTTTGGTATGTGGAGTGGCGGTGGTGGTGGGGGGGTACATTAATCTCCCTCGCAGATAGGGTACAAGTGTAGTAACGCTCACGACTCGTTCACACCGGAGTTGGAGGCACACTTGTTTATTTAACACCAACGTTGTGACATACACATTTGAGGGGGTATCGGCCCCCTCACCCGTCTATCTGAGGACACACCTCTCTAGCTAACCCTAGCCTGCCTCTGAGTCCTCCACTAATGGGCTAGGGGAGGCTATCTTGGCCCGACACTGGTCAGTCGGGCCCGGTACCCAGAGTCCAGACCAGCACTGGCTCTGGCCCTGGTACCACGCCACTGGCTCGAGCCTGCGCGGTCCTGATAAGGACGGCGTACCAGGGGGAGTCCAGGGCTCTCTCTAAGACGTCTTCCGTCTTCTCTCCTTTAGCTAAACATCACTCCCGAGCCCTTCGATACATTCCCCTTTTATACCCAACCCCTCCCTGAGGGGTGGGGCCCCGGGGGATCATAATGACCGAATCGACCCCCCCAGGGTGTCTGGCGCGGACGTCGCAGAGGGCACCTGCTCGTGCACTCATGTAGCCCCGCCTACTGTGTTTGTTTACCATAGGCTGCCATGCATAACGGGCTCTCTCTCTAACACCCCTACATCACTCCCCCCCGCATAGCATGCAGCCGTCCCGGCTGCCAACATACAAAAATTTGACAATAAAGGTGCCTTCACCCCCTGACCGCGCGTGTGCCTCACTATTTTTGAACAATAACAGGAACCAGAACAAGAACGCAACAGCAAGATGAGAAAACAACCCGTCGCACCCCCCCCGAATAAATACGAATTCCGTAAAAAAAAACAGCCTATATACAATCAGCAGGGAACCCACCACGCACACACAACACACGGTGAAGCCAACATATGTACATCCGAGGAGTGGGGAACACACCACCCACACAACATCCAATGAACACAACAGCTATGTACACATTTTCCGGCCTCACAACAGTTTGCGCATTTTAGCGCGCGTCCTTGCAGCGGGCCCCTCACACGGGGTAACCGCGCGTGGCGGACCATCAGGTGGCAATTGTCCGTCTTGGGGTGAGCATTCATCCGACTCCGCGTGACCCTCGGTATCCGCAGGAGGGGTGATCGGGCGTGAGCCCGTCACTCCTGATGCACCTGAAGGTGGCACAGCCGGCAAGGCATTAGGTGAGAGCGACGGAGACGGACCCAGCGAGTCGGCCGACCCCCCACATGCTTGGCCACGCGCGTGTGAAGTGTGATTGTGTACCGCAGAGAAGGGTTTTAACCTAGAGGGGTGCACGAACCATCGCCGCTTCCCCCACTTGATGCGCACGCACTGCGGTCGTAACACCTCCACCACTTCCACAGGGCCCCGCCACGGCCGCACCAGTTTAGAGGAGGTTGCCAGTGGCACCTGGGGGCAGTGCAGCCATGCCTTGTCCCCCGGCTTCCACTGCAGCATGTGCGCTCGACTCAATCTGAGGCGCTCATTCGCCTTCTGACGGAGGTCAGAGTTTTGCATTGCAGCATCCCGTGCCTCGGTCAATTTGTCCAGATTAAATTTAACGTGGTCAGCCAGATTAGTTTTTCCCTGCGGCACGGGGATCTGCAACTGGGCACGAACAGGCGGGTCTGGTTCTCGGCCGTACATGAGGTAAAAGGGAGAAAACCCCGTAGCTGCATGGGGTGCCATCCGGTACGCCGCCAAGACCCCCTGAATTTGTAGGTCCCAATCCGTTTGCGAGTCCGAAACTTGTTGTGATAACATGGACGTGATGGTGCGATGCAACCGTTCGACCATCCCGTCAGTTTGTGGGTGATATGGGGAGGTTCGAATTTTCTTTGTGCCCAGGAGATCACAGACTTGTCTGAGTAGTTTACCGGAAAAATTTCTGCCCTGGTCGGTCAGCAGCCTCTCCGGAGCACCTTTGTCCAGGACATAACCCTGAACAAAGGCCTCCACGATGGCTGCTGCCGACTGGTTGGCCAGAGGCCAGGCCATAGGCCAGCGTGTAAAATACTCGACACCAGTCAACAAATATCTATTCCCCCTGGGGGTGGCGGGGAATGGTCCCAAAATGTCCAGAGCGACCAGCTCGTTTATCCTGGACACTTTGATCGATTGCAAGGGCGGGTTAGACTCCCGTGCCGGCGGTTTGCGTTGTGCACATCGAGGGCATGATCCCAACAAATCCCCAACATCCCTCGTCATGCCAGGCCAATAAAAATCAAGTTGCAGCAAGGCGAGAGTCTTTTGGGTCCCCAGGTGTAGGAGGCGCTCATGAGCGGCCCATACCACCCTGCCCCGCAACCCAGTAGGGACCACCAGCCGATGTCGACGCGACTTCCCGTCCCAATGCATCAGCAGGCCTTGGCACATTTCCCATGCGTCGGAACCACCTCTTTTTCCCCCCGCCGCACCGCCAACGCGACGTCGCCACCCGAGGAGGGAGACATCTTCCATCTGGAGGCGCCCCCAGTCAATGACGGGCAACCCCAACAGGGAATCTTTGCCCTGTTGTTCGATCGAATTAGTAACTACTGTATCGTCGTCGTTGGCGGCCGCCAAGACAGGAACCGATGTGTCCCCTGGAGGTCTGCAACGTCCAGACCCCAGGAGGCATGCACACTCGGAGGTGGTTGGCAAGCGCGACAGAGCGTCCGCGTTGGTGTGGCGAACGCCCTTACGGTATGTGGTTTGGAAATCGTAATCCTGGAGGACCTCCAACCATCGGGACAATTGTCCCGATGGCTGTTGAACCCTCAGGGCGTACTGCAGTGCCGCATGATCTGTGCGGACGGTGAAATGCCGACCGTACAGATATGGGCGATACTGTTGGATGAAATGGACAATTGCCAACAGTTCCCTACGGGTGACACAATATCGTTGCTCCGCTGGAGACAACACCCGACTGCCGTACGCAACCACACGTTCCACGCCGTCAACCACCTGGGAGAGCACGCCCCCAATACCCGTGTTGCTCGCATCGGTGTCGAGCAAGAATGGTTTTGAAAAATCAGGGTAAATCAGGGGAGGAGCGTTTACCAAAGCGTCCCGAAGGGAGCAAAAAGCAGCTTCCTCCTCCTGACCCCAGCAGAACCGAACCCCTTTTGATGTTAAAGCGTGTAGGGGTTTTGCTATAGTCGCAAAATTAGCGACGAAGCGTCTATAATACGACGCAAACCCAATAAAACTCCTAACCTCTCCCACTGAGGTGGGAGTCGGCCAGGAGCTTACACACTGCGTTTTGGCGGGATCGGTAGAAATACCTGAGCGTCCCACGATGTGCCCCAAATAACGCACCGACTCGCGTAACAAATGGCATTTTTGGGGCTTAAATTTCAAATTAGCAGCCCGCATCTTTAGGAAAACCGCCCGCAACCTCTGGAGATGTTCATCAAAAGTTTTGCCAAAGACAATAACGTCATCCAAATAAATCAGGCACGACTCCCATTGCAATCCAGCCAAAACCAATTCCATCAACCGCTGGAAAGTTGCCGGCGCTGAGTGTAAGCCCATCGGCAACCGGTTGAATTGAAACAGGCCGTGCGGAGTACGGAAAGCAGTTTTAGGCTTTGAATCATCGTCCAGAGGAAGCTGCCAGAATCCCGAAAGTAAGTCCAATGTGGAGAAGAATCGCGCTCCCGCCAAGGCGTCAAGCGATTCGTCCATCCGTGGGAGCGGGTATGCGTCGGCAACCGTAATTTTATTAAGGCGCCGAAAGTCAACGCAAAACCGCAACGAACCGTCCTGCTTCTTAACCAGGACGATCGGCGCTCCCCAAGGGCTGTTGGAGGGAGAAATGATGTCGGCGGCTAGCATGTCATCAACAGCCGATTTGACATGGTCCTTTTCGGCGGGACTCAACCGAAAAGGATTCTGGCGTATTGGCGCGCTGTCACCCGTATCAATATGGTGACGCAGCAGATTAGTGCAGCCCAAATCGTATTTATCCCGACTGAAAACGTCGGAAAATTCCCTTAGTAGTGTCTTAAGACGTTGACGCTCTAAATTTGACAGGTCCGTCGATCCCGCACAAAGCGCCTCGAGCCACCCTTCATCGCTGTCCGAATGTGGTCGCGGTGCAGGGACAGCGCCGACATGACTCGCGACGGGTTCCTCACAGGGCACCGGCGTTGCGTGAGCAAGCACGGTCCCCTGTGGGACCACCACCGTCTGCGAGCCCACATTGAGGACCGCGATGAAGGGTTCTCCTTCCCCTCTCACTATGGTCTGGGCCGGGAGTAAATCAGGTCCACTGACCCCGGCCCTAGACGGTCCCAACAGAACCCCTTGAGCCCCAATGCCCTTAGCGAAGGGCCGCCGAAGTTTCAAAGGAATCAACATTTGCGCCCCCGGAGGAACGCGCACCGTTCTATCTACGAACGCCGGCACCGTCGCGAACGCCGTCCGGCTCGTAGCGGAGGATGGCAGAAACGCCATGCGTCGGCCCGATGGGAGCTCAATGCATCCCTGGTCGATTAATATCCTAATCGGCATTTTGGCCAGGAAGTCCATCCCCAGCAGGCACGGAACCGCCAGCGAGGAGGAAACAAAAATCGGCCCAGACAATTTAATATCCCCGACACAAATTTGGGCACGAATTTGTCCGATGATGCCAAGTGAACCCCCGTTAGCAGCAAAGAATGGCACGTTAACAGGCATCAAAGGACGGCTTTGGGCAGGGAGAATGTTATAAATCAACTCCGAAATAATGGTCGCCGATGCTCCTGTATCGACCAGGATGCGCACCTCGACCCCATCGATGTGACCCACAACGGCCGACGACCCTGACGACGCGGCTACAACCCGATGGGCCAACACGGACCACTGGCTGGGTTCAATCTGAGTACCCAGAGCGGTGCGTGTTGGTGCCATGGTACGCGATATTGGCCCCCCCTTCGCTGCGGTGTTTGAGTGTGTGACGGGCGTGTGCGTGGGCCAAGCATGAGGGGTGCCGCGACTCGCCGGATTATGATGGTGGAGCTTGTGACGAGGGCCGGCGTCCCGTTGAGGTGTCGTCCTGCGCTGCCCAGGAGAGCGGCACCCCGAGGCGACGTGGCCCCGGATGCCGCAGTTGTAACAGCGTGGAAGCGCTGGTGACGACGATGGATGTTGTAGACGGCTTGAACCGGCCCGGTCCTCCCGTACTCCCGCTCCATGCTGCCGTTGCTGGTCGATGGCGCAAACCTCTTCCGCCGGGAGGGTGGCTGCAGCGACGGCACGCCCGCTCGCCGCCTTGCTGGCCTTCCGTCGTTGAGAGGACAGGTTTGCGTGGAGAAGACGGGCCGCTTGGAGGGAGCACATCTCTGCATCGTCCTGTGCGACAATGACGATGTCTAAGTCGTCCGCCAGCAAAAGTATCTTCTCTGTCACCATGGCGTCGACACCCTCGTCATCCATTCGTGGAAAGGCCTCCTTCGCCAGTGCCAGGAGGCTTGTGCGGTACGCCAGGGGCGACTCCTTCGTCCCCCGCTGGCGATCGTAAAAGAGTTGGCGACAGTCCGATGGTGGACCATATACCGCCGACAGCACCTGCATCGCCTTCCGCAGCGTGGAGCGCCTCTCCTTCGAAGCCGATGTTAGAGTGGCGAGGGCGTCGCTGTCGAGAAGTGCTGGCAGCGCGCGGAGAGCCTCGGCGTCTGTCCACTGTGCCATCTCCTGGTGAGCGAGGAAGCGCCGCTGGAAGCCGCCCCAGTCGCCATCCTCGCCCACAAATTCCTTGAGTGGAGGTAGCCGCTGATGTAAGGCAGCGGCTGCAGAGGAAGAACGCACTCCCTCGTCCGCCTCACTCAACTCAGCGTCGGCACGAACCAGCGATGGCATCGCCGGTCGCACCCGTGGTGACGTTCCGCCCGTTGGTGGTGACGCGGCAGGTACTGTACTCCCGCCGTTGGACGCGATGCTTAGAGCGGCCACGCCCTCAACAGCAGCTGCGGCGATGGCGGGAGTTTCAAAATGTTGCTCCGTGGAAATGGCGGGAAGGCGCTGTGATCGTCGGCTGCCGTTGCCCCGTGGCGGTCCCGCAGCCCCCAGCTGCGTGATGGTGTCGAGCATGGCGGCTGCGGCGTACAGCAGCTCGGTCAGCTTCGCGTGCGCCTCCCTCAGCCCCTCCATCGACGGCTCCCCTTCCTCCAGCTGCTGTGGCGTGGATGCGCCCAGCCCCGGCTGGTCGATGGCATCTTCAGCCGTCTCGGGCCCTCCGACTGCAGTGGTGTCTTCTGCCTCTGGTACCCCGACTCGAGTCGTCCGGCGTGTATCCATGTTCGTACTTTGTTTCACTTCTGACGCCAGATGTAGTAACGCTCACGACTCGTTCACACCGGAGTTGGAGGCACACTTGTTTATTTAACACCAACGTTGTGACATACACATTTGAGGGGGTATCGGCCCCCTCACCCGTCTATCTGAGGACACACCTCTCTAGCTAACCCTAGCCTGCCTCTGAGTCCTCCACTAATGGGCTAGGGGAGGCTATCTTGGCCCGACACTGGTCAGTCGGGCCCGGTACCCAGAGTCCAGACCAGCACTGGCTCTGGCCCTGGTACCACGCCACTGGCTCGAGCCTGCGCGGTCCTGATAAGGACGGCGTACCAGGGGGAGTCCAGGGCTCTCTCTAAGACGTCTTCCGTCTTCTCTCCTTTAGCTAAACATCACTCCCGAGCCCTTCGATACATTCCCCTTTTATACCCAACCCCTCCCTGAGGGGTGGGGCCCCGGGGGATCATAATGACCGAATCGACCCCCCCAGGGTGTCTGGCGCGGACGTCGCAGAGGGCACCTGCTCGTGCACTCATGTAGCCCCGCCTACTGTGTTTGTTTACCATAGGCTGCCATGCATAACGGGCTCTCTCTCTAACACCCCTACACAAGTACAAGCATACACTTCAAGATTCTTTCGCGACTTCCTTCACGCAGCGCGAGAGAACCGCTCCGTCAGTGCAAACAGACGAAGGAATTTCACATCGTGTTCTCGTTCGGAAAGGAGGGGGGGGAATCATCTTCTTGGTTCTTTCGGTAAAGTCACGTAGAAGGGAAGTAATAAAATAATAAAAAAGTTTTATTTTTATTATTTTATTAAGAACCAAGAAGATGAATCCCTGCAGTCACGAAAGCTTTAAATCGAGGGGGGGGAATGTCAAGGGCAGTGTGTAGATGCCTCCCTCACACAGGTGAATTGCATGAAAACGTCATGATCCCGCTTCATCTTCGCCGTACACATTGACCGCGTGCTTGGGCTCGTTGCGCAATGATGTGTTGTCAAACCCTGCGTCGACATATTTTGTACAGTTTATCCATTTGGTCTGCATAAAAAAAAAGCGTCGCACACATTTTTTCCCGATTGTGTAAACACACAATTTAGCAATTAGGCAATATCCACGATACATTTACGTGTTTGTAGTCATCACTTTGGCAACAACGAGGAACTTTCAAATTTTAAACAATGCTAATTAAATAGCCCAAATTTACTCCTTGCTAAAATCATAAATGCACAGTGCTCAACTCTTGGTTTGCAGCCCCGGCATCGAGTGTTAGAAGTTCCACATTCCTATAGTGGGCATCAGTCTCTCATCAGGGGATGCACCACTGACGACAGTGTTCAGGGGTAGGCGTCATTGGCAGTCGTCTGGAGTGAAATATTTCGAGGGGGGTGCAAAATAATTGGAATTCAGAGTTCTCGCCATCCATCACGACACGTCCTGTATTCTTCTTTGCATTAGGGATGTTTCTGTATCATTTTGTTGTTGTTGTTGTTGCTGTGCTCAAGCACCATGGATCTACCTTGAAAAATAGCCAGAAAAACTGGCTAAACGAGATCATCCGTGGGACAAATAAAATAATTTCAAACTCGGGATGCCCAGGGCCCCAGCCACCTTGACAGACGCGAGTATTATTAACCGAGCATCACCCGTCTATCGTTGACATGCCACTCAGGATCAGAATAGTTATTTATCCTGGAGAAATACAATGAGCTATGAAGCTCTTCTTCACAGATGTCCAGCGGGGGCGGGTCATAAAGATACAATATCAAACAATACACTGCAAAGTATAGGAACGGTAAGCAAATCACGAAATATAAATATGTAAAATAAATAAAAAAAGTTCAAATTGCATAATTACACTAATTCTCGGGCAAGGCAGCAAAGCAACAACAAGAACAGCCCAAGACCACACAGAGACATTGCGCAATCCCTCAATAAAATTAAACAACAAAATGTAACTATCGATACATGGGCAAGGATGAAAGTTACAGACCTCGGAGGGACAATAGTGCAGAGGTAACTCAAAATAATTTGAGGATTCATTTGCGTGCGGCAGACAAGGATTTACGCTCACCTGAATTCTCAATGTCAACAGCGTTCCCGCGAGCCCACTCTCGGTCTGCTCGATTCTCCTACGCTCCTTCTGCCGCTGCAAATAACACAACAACAAGCAGCAGCAAGGTCAGCGGAGCAAGAGAGGAATGCAGAAAAGGTGGTTCTATTACTATCCATGGTAAATAATGACTCCAGGAGGGATAAAGCAAGCAGGCAACCCAGGAGGTATTATGGAAATATTTGATTACTAGCCTTTTGCCCGTCCAAAGACGGGTGTATTGCAGTAAATCTGAAACTTGCGAGCGAAAATCAGACCGCGATGTGATATTCATTGCATCCATTCGTGTGCAATTTGTAAGGCCGCGGTAATACAGACCTATTTAATTTAAAGGTTATTATGCCTTGTTCATCATGACGTCCTTTTTACTTTTATGTCTCAACAGCGTTACAGAGATCGCGTGACGTGAGGGTTCTGCCTTTGTAGTGAGGGTTATAAGTTGACGCTGAGGAGGGGGGAGGAGGTGCCCCGCCCCCCCCCCATGTGGAGTGACGTCACCCGCTAAATATTATTAATGGTCGGGGGGGGTGTCCATTTGGTGGACATCACCTGTTCATGATTATTAATGAGGGGGGCTGGTCGACGTGGAGTGATGTCACGTGCGGGACACACAGACATTCTTGGCTCATTATAGTCGTTAATAGTCGTCACTGTTAAATTTCGATTTAAAGCTTTCGTGACTGCAGGGATTCATCTTCTTGGTTCTTTCGGTAAAGTCACGTAGAAGTGAAGTAATAAAATAATAAAAATAAAACATAACTAAAATAATTCTCACGACGTTTCGGCCACAACGCAAGCAGCCGTCCTCAGGTGAAGACAAGGTCTGTCGGGGAGACAGATCTGGTCTTCACCTGAGGACGGCTGCTTGCGTTGTTTTATTTTTATTATTTTATTACTTCCCTTCTACGTGACTTTACCGAAAGAACCAAGGAGAGGAGTTGTCACTGTTGTTGATGTATTCATCAAACATTTAATATTTAGTTTAATACTTGATTCGGATTCCTATTTATTCCATATGTAAGTTGCAATTTGCCCGAGTTTCACATAATTAGCAATATCACATCTTGTTTAATTTCTGTTGTTCAAAATTGCGTGTTATGGATGCTTTGTTTTCACCTGGATATTTTAAAAATTAAACCTTTGCTTCAACCCAGCATGCCGTTGCAAGTACATCCAAGTATCATTGTGTCCTGATGGGTTGTTTTCTAATTCTTTATGAAATAAACATCCACTACTGTTTACAGTCTTATAATTGAACTTATACACCCATTAAATTTCTGCTGACAGCACTTTACCCTCCCACCCATTGCCTAGACACTTTCTAATAAGTGAGAGACTGAATTAATTATAACATACAAGCGGGAAGTACCCGGCGTTGTCTGGGCGAAAAATATATTTCAAAACTTCTCTTAAAAACCTGACATATACATTCACCAGATACTAAGCTACTTTGAAAGCCCAGTGGGCCGTTTGTCCATTTCTCCACCAACAAAATTATAAGAGGCTTTCACAAGTCCAAAAAGGAATAGAAAGTGGGGGTAAATAGTTGATCTAAAAAGTTTCCGAAAATTATCGACCCCCCCCCCCTCAAAAATATATATATACACCCTACATACAACAAAGTAGTTTCTATTGACTCTGTAGTTATATCTACTGACTGTACAGTAGTATTTACTGACTGTCGTAACTACTGACTGTAGTAGTATCTACTGGCCCTACAGTAGTATCTGCTGACTCTATAGTAGTAACTACTAACTCTATAGTAGTATCTGCTGACTCGATACTAGCATCCACTCACTATAGTAGTAACTACTAACTCTATAGCAATACCTACTGACTCTATAGTATCTACAGACTCTATAGTAGTATCTACTGACTGTAGCAGTATTTACTGAGCGCAGTGGTATATACTGACTGTTTTAGTATCTACTAACTCTGTAGTAGTGTAATGTTCTTGTATGGAGATGGAGTCGTCGTAGAGGCAACACGGTTTATTTATAATATAACAAGGTACACTTAATCCCTAACACAAAGGGGTAGTGGCCCCTTTCACCCACAACCTGGGGAGGTACAGCCTCCGGGCTATCGTACCTAGTCACTCTGACTTCTCTAGCCCTCCGTCTGGCTAGACCTAGGGGAGGCTGACCCACCGCTGGCCCGGTGGGTCCCTGACCACTGGCCCGTTCAGACCTGGCCCTCAGAAGGACATCAGGCCGAGGGAACCTCAGGGTCCTAACCTCTCAACCACTGGCACCGCACTGAGCCCCGGCCCTTAAAAGGACGTCGGTGGCTTGGGGTCCAGGGTCTTGTCTCCAGGCGGGCTTCTGGCTTCGGCTTGAGGCGAACTGCCCAGCGCTCTCCAGAGCCCGCTTTATATACTGTTTCCCCCTGAGGGGCGGGGGGTTCTGTGAGATCGCAGACACTGCCCACAGCCCCTCCCCCCGGCGGGTCCCTGCCAGGAGTACACAACCGCCCCATACCGGCAAGCACCCTGGTTCTGGCGCGCGTGTGTGTCAACATGACCACCACAGTAGTATCTACCAGAGGTGTGGACTCGAGTCATGTGACTTGGACTCGAGTCAGACTCGAGTCATGAATTTGATGACTTGCGACTCGACTTGGACTTGCATAACAATGACTTTGTCCCACCTATGAGATGTGGACTCGAGTCATGTGACTTGGACTCGAGTCAGACTCGAGTCATGAATTTGATGACTTGCGACTCGACTTGGACTTGCATAACAATGACTTTGTCCCACCTCTGGTATCTACCAACTCGATAGCAGTATCTACTACCACAACAGCAGTGCATACCGACTGTGGTGGTACCTGCTATCACTGCAGCAGTGCATACCGACTGTGGTGGTATCTGCTACCACTACAGCAATTCATACCGACTGTGGTGGTACCTGCTATCACCACAGCAGCGCATACCGACTGTGGTGGTACCTGCTATCACCACAGCAGCGCATACCGACTGTGGTGGTACTTGTTATCACTACAACAGCGCATACCGACTGTGGTGGTACTTGCTATCACCACAGCAGCGCATACTGACTGTGGTGGTACCTGCTATCACTACAGTAGTACATGCTAACTCTATAGCAGTATATATCGACTCTATAGCACAAACTACGAACCTGACAGAGTGCTGTTGTGAGGCCTAGTCCCGTGCCGAGCCCCCGTCCTCGCCTAGATTGCCCAGCCGGCCGAGGTGGCACCTTGGCAGGCTGGGAGTTCGGCCGTTCCCCTCCCCCACCATTCCCCCACCCGCTCTACAATAATAGTATCTAAACGCTATATTAGTATCTACCGACCCTATAGAAGTGCACACATTGGGGTGGGGGACATGACACTTTGTAGAATTTATCTCAGCGTTGTGTTAATTTTGTTTAGCATTTTTAATGTGAATGAGAATTCCCCCCCGCCTCCACCGATGGCGCATGTGCGTTGCTAGGGTTAAATCCCCGGTCAGCTTTGACGTTCGCAGAGCGGTGCAAGGAAATAAATAATAAATGACCCTCAATTGTTAATTTAATTATTTTAAAGTTGACGGATGGGAAAATGAAATAGCGCTGGCTCACCACGGGGCTTATGGCGTGGTACCTGATGATATAATGCACAACAGACTTGTTTTAGATGACCAACTCAAGGGTCAAAATGAGATATGATGCAAGAACTCAAGGCATGGTGGAAGGTGGTGGTATATAATGACGTTAACAGTCCAAGGTGATGTTTATTCAGAGGCTGAACATAGATATAAGCCTCGATTTCACAATGACCCAGACTGTACATTTATCTGCAGCTGTCAACTTATTTCTAGGTGAAGGCCTCCCCATGTCGTGTTAATCATGGGGCTTGTTTTACCATACTTCACCACGCTGCTTAGTGCAATTTGGTGAAGTGGGAGCCCAGGGTAAGTTCGGCAATCACTCGCCACTGATGGAAGTCGTGGCCGGAAATCAAACTCAGGTCCAGTGGTAGTGCTAGCCAATAGGGGGTCCCTTGAAAAGAAAATAATTTGGGGGCCCTTTTCAATTCATACAATCAATATAATGATATAATTACTTGTGCATTTATTCAGGAAGCCACATTGAGTCGTCGGGAACCTTCCAGGAGAGTCATGTTTTTTTATTTTAAGATCTTTTCAGCCAATGAATGATGAGTGTTTATATAAGTGGGAGGAAACACCTATGCATGGGAGGGGTCAATGCTGTCTCCATACAGATGGAAACAGATGGCGATTAGTCCACTTCCTGTACTGCCTTCTCCCGGCAAGCCAGGGTATTGGCACCTTGACGCCCACGGGAAGAGAGTTTGATAAACAAAAATATTGTGCTATCCACTAACCCGCGCCACCACAGTGCTGGATTACAGGCGTGTGCCTGATGATAGTCAAGAAATGTAGATGTAGTGAGAAAAGAGAAATGCATACAAAAATATGTCATGAGATGAGAGATGCAAACAAAATATACATGAGATATTAATTGGTGCTTTATGTTAATTAGATTGTTTATTCGAATTTGAAGCAAGCGGATATTTAATGGACCCTAATTTCTGAAAAATCTGGGACACCTTTTGCTTGGTTTGTTTATATGCACCGCACCGCCACTGTTCAGACGGCCAGGTTCGTAGTAAGCCACCGCTTCACCACCCTACATTCCTCACCAGGGTGCAAATGCAGGTCTGAGCGCACACACGGAACAGATAACAGCTGTGTGCGCCAAATAGAGTGCAAATTCTGTATTCAAGCTGTAGTCACTCATGTGCGTTACCAACCTACGATGCATGCCAGGGCGAAGTGGTACCACTTATGTTTACTCTTCCACAACAATCCTCAGTTAGACCTTTTTTCCCCAAGTCATGCTATTCTAGAGTAAACCCATAATATAATGGTTCCCAGTTAAACTTTAACAAAGTTAAAAGGGAAATAAAGATGTTTTTTCACGGTTTTATTCCATTTACGTATAGCCACTTTTACCGACACCGGAATTTAAACAGATTACATTTATGCATTTAACTAACATTTATGTATGTACACAAGAGAACATACACAAGTTAGAGACATCGTACTGAATATTAAGAAAAGTGTGTTTGACCAGGGCTTATCACTGTTTATGCCTCCTCGGATTGGTTACCAAAATGTTGCATTCAACAATAACACGTTTCAAAAACTGTTGCTTTTCCATCCTGCCATACGAAAGAAGATCGCTATTACAGATGAGATGTCCAATGGGCCAAAGAAGCAATAGAGTGGAGATAAAGCAATAAAATCAGCTTGTGTACAAGGTGCTAGATGGTTTGTTGCATCGCAAGATCGTGAGAGATGGCAAGGGCCTGGGAAAGGACTTCATTTAGCAGTGGCTTGATCATGGCTGATGATATGTAGAGAGTAATGTATTTATATAAACAGACAGTTTAACTGTACACCATTATTCAAGTCAGCTCTACAAATAGTTAACACACAAGACGATACTGGAAACTAAATGGGACAAGGAAAATATAAATTGATTTTGCGGACAATAGCATTTTCTCAACCATTATTGGTGCCACCCAGGAGAGAGATTAGAGCAGGGTGAGGAACCCAGCACACCCCTAGGGCTTAATTTCATAGGGCCCATGGCTACGCAAGGCTGACCACTTTTAAACACCTAACTCACTGCAAACATCTTAGCCGGGTGCCTATGTCTGGAGCTGCGAGCCAACATCAATGGGTTTGGTGATAGGTAGGCAGTCGCAGGCATCACATTGGTACGGTAAAGGCGAGCCCTATGTTTATTTTTGGATAATATTAAGGTATGTGTGTGTGATGTGTGCCCACATTACCGATCCTTCAGAGGTATTTAAAAGTCCTACTCAATTCTCAGTAAGGAAATAATTCCCTACTCCTGGATTAAGGGGAGTGAGAGAGGTTCGCTTTCATAAACTAAGGTACAAAGCTTATACCGTGAGACAACAGTGAAGGTGAGTAAAAGGTCTGGCCTTGTGTGCACAATGATTACCCGGGCTCTTGGTATGGGGAGTGCAAGTACTCGACACAGTCAGGAAAAGTTAAGCAACCCACTGCGTTGAAACGTTCCATTCATAAACATCCTCCAAATTACTTAACCATATGGACAATATACTTTTGCCGTGTACATGGAAAACATTAATGAGGTGTATGTACGAAGATAACTGCATTCAGCTCATCATCAGCCTTCAACCACTGCTGCATGTCTCTCCCCAAGCTGTTGCAATCGTTCACGGTCTCGTGATTGAACAATCTATATAGCTCCTGCACATGCGCTGTTTTCCCTCTGGGCGCCACTCCACTTTTAATCTCGACAGCCACTTTATCAGACCATTCTTGTGACGTGTCCTGCCAAAGTCTAATTACTTTTTCAATGGTTAATTTGATATCTCTAACTTGTGCTTGTTCATCTTCTTAGTTTGATCGGTAAAGTCACGTAGAATGGAAATAATAAAAATAATAAAAATAAAACATAATAAAATAATTCTCACGACGTTTCGGCCACAACGCAAGCAGCCGTCCTCAGGTGGAGAACATGTCTGTCGAGATGACAGAGTGACTTTACCGAAAGAACCAAGAAGATGAATCCCTGCAGTCACGAAAGCTTTAAATCGAAATTGTGCTTGTTCTCTATTCAATGCTTTGCTTTTTGTTTTTCATTGTAATTCCAAGCAGGCAATTCTCCATTATTCTTTTTGAACTTTTCAGCTTTTGCTCCATTTACATGGTTAATTTCAGTGTTTTTGATCCATATTTTATATCAGGGAATTCACAACGTCAGGGGGTTGTGGTTCCTTCTGTAAATGGCTTTTATCATTTCAAAAACTTTTTATGAAGTAAGTTACTCGAGTCGCAAATTAAAAACGGCACACGATCGCACGAGAATTGCAGTGGCAATCTGCTGCGTTGTTGATGAATGTGTTGGGTTTGTGTTATTTGCGCTTGTGCACCACTGCCAACGCAATATCACAATATTTTTGCGTGTGATTGGTGGACAAGGCAAGCTGCAGAAAATGACAATTTTGTTCATCCGTGTTTAAATCTCAGTTGCACTATAATTGGGAAGCCAACATGGACACATACCAGCTCACTTCTTAATGTGCATTCTTTCACAGCCACGGGAACGAAATGGAACAAGGCATAGGTTACCAAACCACCCCACCTCAGTTTAAACTAGAATATCCACATCAACTCCATCTCAGGCTTCACCGATCAAATGAAATTCACGTAAAACGCAAGTGTTGCTGTGGAGCATTCTGGGTATAAACAGAAGCATGAATCGGTTCTCTGTCTCCATATATAAACAACACACTAACGTAGTCCATCAGCCAGTATTAGTCAGCAGCATATGTACGTGAAAGGAAACACGCAAGATTGGTTTCGACCTTCAAGGTCTCACCATCAGATAGGCTCGTTGAACAAATGCTGCCCAGTTAGCAACCTTGGCAAGAGCACTCCATCGAAACTCCGGGGCCTTGTTTCACACAGCTCAGAGACACACTTTACCTTTTTCTTGGCCCTCCTCTTTTCTGCCTTCCTCTTGGCTTTCTCTTCCACGTGCAGAAGCTCATCTCCCATCCTCCGCTAGTTCTGCCCACAAAGAAAACAATCCATGAAAACGTTAAAAAAAGCGAAAGTACACCTTTTAATTGTGTTATCCCATTTACGATTGCTCTTTGGAAATGACCTTGCGTCAGGAACATCAATCTTCATTCGACGCCACAAGTGTGCAAGATAATTAGGATGCAACGTAGATTGTATCCCTTTAAGTTCGTGCTGTTTTCTATGCCGACCTTGGATACGCAAGTCATTATAGAATTTAAAAGATGTAAGAATTCAGTGAAAATATATTAAAAGGCAAAGGGCCAAAGTACATTAATTTGGATAAAATTAAATAAACCATATGGTGCATTGGATAATATTGTTATAAGTACACAATAAGGAGCTAAATTCATTACTGTTCATTTATAAATATATATAAATTGTGAGTATTACCATTTTAAATCGCGTTTCTTTAATCAACCAAATGTGCCCCGTATTGTTAAGAGCAAGGATAACACAGTGTGGGCGTGCTTTGTCAAATGAAGGTCGATGCAAATTAACACAAAACTTGGAAAATGTTACGTAAAAATGCGGGACTTTATAAGTGTCTTCATGAGGCACATTGCAACGCAGCAGAAATGCCTTCTGATCCATCATCATGACAGAAGATTGATTATCCGCACATTTGCTCCACTTATCGACGGCGAATAATATCGGAATAGTGCTGATCAAACGCAAGAACAAGGCGGCTCATAAGTAGATACGTAGAGATCTCCTCTCTACGTATCTCCTGTAAAAGAGAAGTCTACAGGAGAACTATACTTATCTCCTGTCCTGTCCCGTACAGGACAACGCTACTCATCTCGCGTACAGAATTATACCCATCTGTAATGCTCTGCATTGAAATGCTCTGCACCTCAAGCTGTGAGGAATGAGACTTCACGAAATTATTATTTATATACTTTCAAAAAATGTCCGGAATGTTGGAAGCACACAATTACCGTGCATACATTCACGTGGAGACAAAAAAGACAAAAACAACTCAACCAGGGCTCATGTTACGTTGCGTTTGTAATGTGGTGATTTTATTTTGCTCACCTTAACTGTATATTTGGGGAGACTACCGCTCTTTGCAAGAGCGATCCAGCCGTTTGAGCAGAGAATATATTTAGAGTTTGTCGTGCCCTTGACGAGTTTAACCTCTCAATGTGGGTCTTACAAAGATCAATGAGCATTTACCATATGGGTGGTTCATTGCACTTATCCCATTGCGGCTGGGCTATGAGACAACGTCTGAGCCCCTCATGAACTCACACAGACCAGAGCAGACTGAAGAGGCACAAGTACAATACAGTGCTGCCCGCAATTAATTATTGAATATCATTCTCACAAATGGATTCCGAGCTCAAAATAAACAATGTCTAGACATTTCTACAAACACCAGGACGTGTTTTGGAGCATGTTCATTAAAAATAATAATACTTCATTTGTGAACTCGCCACTCGATGCAATTTGCAGAACCACAAAGTATCTTATTAAAAAAGCAATCTATTCGTGACATTGTGATATTAACATAGCCGTGATGGCGGTTTAAATTACACAGTAGTGTCGTTTCACTTAGACGAACTTGACACAACGAATTAATGCATGTAACCGAAAAGCATTCACAGTATATTAATAAATAAGACAATGCTCATGTTGTTTTCATGAAGTGTAATCAATCCAACATTGAAGACGTGTGTCTCGCAAATTAATGAATAGCAAGCAAAATACACAAACAGTTGATGTTCGTGTCCTTCCCATGGTAGTTAATTAAAAAAAACAATAATTTCATCATGACTTCATGCAAAGGTGCTTCCCAGAAAACAATGAAAGTTGGGCCAAAGGTTCCGAACCACAAGCTGACTGACTGACGTTGGCACGTTTTACTGGGGGGGATTATTTAACAAAAAAGGTACAAATCAGGGGCTGCTACCATTCTTAAATGACAACACATTTACATCATTTATAATATACACGGGGGCTGTACTACTCACAACTGCAAATTCGTTTTTTTTTACTATGACGTGAACTATCGCTTCACATATTCCTCTAAAAACACAGGTGTCCATATACAGAGTACACAACAAACACGTGTGCATCACCTACTGTAATCACCCACAAATGTCTGTCCGTCCCGCGCGTGACGTCACTCCACATGAGGCCCACCCTCCTCATGAATATTCATGAGTGGGTAGATCTTGACACGAACGCAGGTCGAGCTCAATTAAGTAATTAATTACGCAAAGTCGCTTCAAATATGACGTTTCTTTACAGAAAGTGACGGTAAAAAATAAATCTACACAGTGCTACATCCGTGCGTGACGTCACTGCAAAAGAGCCCCCCCTTTCATTAATATTCATGCACTCTATTCCACATGCCGCACCCCTCCTCGATAACCATTAGCGGGTGACGTCACTCCACATGGGGCAACCCCCCCCCCCTCATTAATAATGAAGTGAACAATTTTTCTATTGAATATTTCAGATTTACTGCAACATACACCCGTCCTTGGACGGGCAAAAAAAGCTAGTAATCGATAAGAGTTCATGGTGGCAGAGATAATTTTGGTCGTAAGTTTTACCTACGAGACATTTTTCTAAGCCGGGTTACAGTGCGACAAAAAGAAGCGTACATCACTTTATTTAGGCAAATTCATTGGCAGCGACAGTTTAATATTTCTCCTTTTATTTTTATTCCATTTCAGTGGCGCAACGGAGTTGTGTGTTCCACTGCTGGTAGCTCCCATCCATTCACCCAGCAGCGGATAGGCAAAAAGGGGGCTGTTAGATGAGCATAACAGTATTTTCTCGCAAAAATGTCCAAGTCTTTCTATATACATCAATGCTTGCAACGTTACCCTTGTCGGACAATGCATTTTTGTGAGAGAAAGAAACTACTTTAAGCCCATAGGCATTGCAATACAGTAGTTGAAACACGTCGTTAATCACGTGCATTTGGAAGCAGTCAAGTCGGACCCACATTCTTCCATCCAAAGGCCCTTCATAGCGCACAGAATGGACCACTGCTAACTTGACATTATGCATGAGCAGACACTTACTTAAACACATTGGTGAAATCTTGACTTAAAGCTTTCGTGACTGCAAGAATTCGCATTCTTTGGGTCTTTCAGTAAAGTCACGTAGATAGGTTCAAAGAAAATAATTTAAAAAATAACAAAAAACTACGACGTTTCGATTACAACACCAGCGATGGTCATCAGGAGGAAATATACTTTTTGGGGGTGATATTTGCTTCATCTCATGTGCATAACCCACGAAGCCAGGCTGCAGCACAGGCTGGTCCAGATGTCTCGTGACCCCCCCCCCCCCCAATTAATTGGATTGTTTGTTGTTCTTGCAATGTTCTGGCCTGCCCCTGCTGGACATCTGTGAAGAAGAGCTTCATAGCTCATCGGATTCCTCCTGTATAAATACATATTCTGATTCTGAAACGCACTGTGCTTAAATACAGGCAACGCAAAATTTTTACTCACGAATGTCCAGCAATTCTGAAACTGAAAGTTATGCTACGATAACCATGGAAGAAGGTATACATAAAATACTGTGGTTTCAAAGTGTAGTTTTATATACTGCATATGCAAAACATAGTAAATTATCCAGTGCCTTTGAACAAATGACTCGGATTGCACCCATCCTATCTTGTCAGATGTCGGAGGCTAAGCATGCGTTGAGCCTGGATATTAAATTGGGGTCACAAGACATTTGGACTACCTTGTACAGCAAACTACCTAGGTGTGTTCACGGTTGTATTCTATCGCTCTCTGGAGTATCTCTCCGGAGTATTTCATGGTTGTACTATCGTGTGTTGTGTTCGGTTTGATGTCCAACGTTTCGCGTCACTGAAAAATCTCCCAGAACGTAGGGAAACAACAACATCAGCAAGGCTTTTGTCATAACCTCTCCCACTGGGTGTTAAACTCAAGTGCATCAAAGCAAAGTATGTTCATTGTTTACCTTTACAAGTGAATTGTTTTACAGTTCAAGAAACAAGGGGCAAATATTGCATGACTTTGCAAAGGATAAATAATAATAAACACCACCATGTTATAGGGCATTTTAGAGAGAAACTAAAATGTTGTGTCAGGTTATTATAAACAGCAGTCTCATTTTGAAAAACAAGATTTGATCTGCTGCTAGCTCCTTAAGGGTTTCCTGCAAAGTCTTAAGTGGAAACTAAATCAAGGAAGAACAAATGTGTCCAATGAGGAGCGAACAGACCGATGCCACGTATCATCACTAACTTTGTCAAAGAATGTTTCCATGCAATACAGAGTACACTGTACTCGCGCAATGGATGGTTAACGTCTTGTTGACCTTTTAACTTTTTTTATGACGTGGTCACCCTTCCAGGAAACCTGCTTTAATTACAAGACTTAAAACAAGTACAGAATGCCCACAATGTAAAATATTTCCCAACTCGCAAACGGTGTTGTTTTCATAGTAATAGGTTTTTACCCTTTCAACTGGTACAAAAACTGACTAGGCTCTAAGAAAAGCTGTCTCGGGTGTGAACCAATCAACTTCAAGGACAGTGCATATCATTATCATCATCAAAGTTGTTTTCTTTTTGTTTGCATTTTGACTGCTTGTGTTGTGGTTATTGCAAACATGATGCCTTGTATAAAGGTGCCAGTTTTGTACCAGTTGAAAGGGTAAAAACCTATTACTTTGTTAAATGTCTTTACATTAACAGGCTAAAGAGGTATATTCCTTGTAAATTCCATCTCTAGCCCCACCCACTTACCCTTGGGTTGTACCCATCTCAAACCCTTATAACCTCTGGCTGCAGTAGTTCTCTCGCTATATTTCTCCTGCCTCAGCGGTTCACCTGCTGTATCTTTTCACCTGAAGACGATTGCTTGCGTTGCGATCGAAACATCGAGATTTTTTATTATTAGTTTTCTATCTACTTGACTTTACCGAAAGACCCAAAGAGTATGTGCAAACATTGTAAAATGCCCCACTGCAAAACGACAGTGGCTGTTATGTAAGCAGCTAGCACAAGTCACGTTCTTGAGGTTATTGCACTCTCGTCAATGCAATACAGTACAATATACAGAAAGATTCGTATATTTTTTATAGCGAGTGGTGCAGCGGGTAACGACACGTCACCGTGCAACACGGTGACCCGAAATATAATAATTGGGTTTTCCCCTTTTTTTTTGGCAACAAAACTGAAACCTTATTACAAGGATTCATGGCTGCATTAACCACAATACTTGCAGTCAAAATGCAAACAAAAAACATACTATGATAATATATTGGCATTGTCCTTGAAACTGATTGGTCCACACCAAGGGACGGCTTTCTTTTGAGCCTCGACCCAATTGGTGCTCCACCAGAGGACGCCAAAAGGCGTACAGCTCAAAGACAATGCACTATCAAAGATGTTTTTGTTTGCATTTTGACTGCAAGTATTGTGGTTAATGCAGACATTAATCCTTATAAAAAGGTTTCAGTTTTGTTGCCAGAAAAAAGGGGAAAAACCCTATTATTATATTTTGGTACTGGCAAAGGAGGTCTAATGATGACGGTGACCCGAGTTTGATTCCCAGTCCCGTCATCTGTGGCGAGTGACATCTGACTAACGTAGTGAGGCCTACGGTCAAACAACCCCCATTACCAGGGGGTTCGGCAGGGGGTTCGGCAGCGGCTCCAAAAGGGCTGCTCCGTGACGTTATTTCTTAAGGACCGCCGTCACGTATCCACATGCATTGCGTCTCTTGAAATAGTTTTTCATCGAATTATAATTTTTTATTGTTATTTTGGTTGCTCGCCCATACCCATGACCAACAGATCATGGGGAGGCCCTCATCTCACAGCGGACTGACAAAGTGCTGTCCATTGTATTTTATTATTTAGCATATAAATTCGTTCTCATCTCAAGATGCTGTACAAATGAGTGGGATATTAACAGTGTGTATATATATATTGTTGGTACAAGTTGTAGAAGTGACACTAACACAACCCTGGTCAAAACAATCTGTTAAATTACTACGGCATGATGATGACCTTGGACGTGTGTCGTGGTGGAGCAGCGATTCACGCACTGCACGATGAATCAGTCCACGTGGATTTACTTCCCAACCACAGCTAGCATCAGTCCTGGGTCACAGTCATCACTGGTTGAACAACCCTCATGTCAAAACGGCATGGGGAGACTTTGATCCAGCAGTGCTTGAATAAAGAGCTGAACATTATTGTTTGTGTATATACTTTAGTGTGAAACGTGAATGTTTAAAATGGCATGTTGAAAGGCTAATTCGGGAGAAACAAACATGTAATTATAAATTGTGTAAGATTCAGATGTTAGATACTGGCTTAAACAATTGCAATTACTGGCTAAACGTCGTACTCAGATTGGAAATGTCGTGGATTTGCTCTCCAACACACCGGTGTGCTGTACTAGTAACGAATTGGTATGTTCCTGTTTACGTGACAAACCTTACTAATTGGATGTGTCGGGTGGTGGCGGGTTTAACGACAAATTCATGTTTACGCGATCTAACAAAATAACTGTATTATGGATGATATTGGTCGCGACAGCCTACGTGTTAAATGGTTTACACTATTAAAAACTACTTGGTAACAATACGTTTATAACCTACTATCCGTGCAGATCAAAGCAAAACAGAAATAATGGGGAATTTTCAAGGCTTCATATAAATAACTTTACCATATAAATCACTGAGTAGACCGGGACAGGTTTAGTGTCACTGGATCAGTGGGCTCGTGGGACAGACGTATGTTCTAAAAGTGATCTCCCTTGCACATAACTGTTCCATTATTCAACATGCCAAACACATGAATGCAAAAAATATATATAAACTGTATTAAGTTAATGGAAAAACAAATCAATCACACTCTAATAAAAATACCACTACATCACGTTGTGTAAAGCAAATTTATTTCCATTTTAATGTCAATTCGAAAATCAATGCTGTCCAGTACTGAAATATATCATAAGGCATTTATGTGAAAGAGCAATTCACAAAATATTGCTTTGTGGGCTACATTAAACATTTAAGGTCATTTAAAGGGTAAAACCTCAGCTGAGCAACTGCATTGTCCAACACAAGCTCTGTCCTTTACCCCACACGTGTATTTCCCACGTGACCTTTTGAGTACAGATGCTGTCATTGTTTTTGTGACGACATTTTGTCTTGGTCATTGCTCTATGTACAAGGTGGTTCAGATGTCTTGTGGCCCCCATTTAATTATCTAAAAACTTAATATGTTTTGTTTACCAATGGGTGTGAAAACAGAAATGAATAAGCAAAGGAAAAAAAAATGCGAGGAGTTAATTAATTGGGATTCACAAGACATATCGGCCACCCTGTAGGTTACACTTCTTTCACACCGTACGTAGCCAACCGTGCTTATCGGAGGTGCGGGGGAATGACAAACGAAAAGACAAAAATATTTTCTAAAGAACCGAGTTTTCAATTGCAAACACATGGGTGAATAAAAAGCACTGAATAATTTACTTCAATACGAGAGCAGCCCCTCCGAGGTCGTGACGGATTATAATTGTCAGGCCTTGGTTAATTCACTGCAAGAAGAAGGCCATTCCACATAGTGTCAGCCATGGAGGTTGTTTGACCATGGTTAACCACGCTGGTCAGTGCAGGTTTTTAGAGCGAGGAAGGGGTCAGGACCAGTTCAGATATTACTCAAAACTGATGTTAGCCGTGCACAGCAACTGAATTCGCACTGCACTAACCACTGCTCGTTCCATGAAACTTGTTTTACAATTCTATAACATCCTTTCTGCGTGTTTAAACAATTGTCCTATTGCAAAAACAGAGGTTTAATCTTACCTAGGGAATCACAGGAAGTTTAAATAACTTCTGAATGTGTCAGCTGCACTGAACAATAATACTGTAAAAGATTACAAACCTGATATTACAATACTTTACTCTCAATGTGCAAAAATGTTGTCTGCCACAAAAACAACACTGCGACTCATTTATCTGGCTGTCTTTTAAATTACAGGGCCAGGTACATTGCTTTATGGTTCTGAATATCTTTGAACAGTTAAAATCCACACGATCATCCAAAAACAGTACAATATTAAAATTAAATAGATAGGATAATTAACTACGCTCATGTACCGTACTCTCAAAACGTGTATCTCACACAAACAGGATAAAAACATCCGTCCTTGATATTGCTGAATATATACAACATAGTTCATAGGTTACACGTGATGAGATTCCATCATACTGTACAGAGTTTTAAGAAGATCTCAAAACATGGTGACAGCAGTGACTGCTGCAGAGAAGCATTTCCAGTTTGCAAAGTGGCAAGTTACTCAAATTATCGGCACACATTTTGATTTGAATAAACCAAGTTTTTAATCCCACGTTTTAATAAAAAATGACGTGCGTTTTTTCAAAACATTGCATTGTATCATGCACTGCACGTACATGTACGGGCCCTTTTGCCAATCCATTGCTGGATGAGGGCCTCCCCACGCTTGGGGTATGGAGGTTATTTAACCCTCCTAACTCCACACTGGTCGGTGTGTGTTGGTGAAAGCGAGAAGAATAGACGTTGTTAACATACTACGATACGCAGTACCCGTGCAATCATGGATTTTATGCAACGTTCCCTGCTCACCTGCCCAAGCAAAAATCGAGAGTCAATCCTGCTTAGCTGCCAAGATCTGATAACATAGGGCGCATTCGGAGTAATTTGTGCTCGAGATTGCAGGGCACAAAAGCAATAGCATTTTCAGCATGCGAGATGGGGAATTTTATATGCACAACATTTCGGTGGACTAACAAATTATGCGAATCATTTACTTTCGTAAACCCGATTTATTTTCGTTTTCATTAAGATTTTTCCATTGGATTAACTTTTCATGCAACCGCATCGGGATTTCTTGCGGTGTGTTCAAGGTGCGCGGGCTGGCTGTGCGGCTGATAACGTTGCCGTTACTACACTAGTGCTGCGGTAAGTTGTTGTTATAATAAAGTAGTTTGTTTTTTGTGTGGTTATTGTGGTAGTAGTTGTTGTGGTGTTGCACCATGGTTGCAGTGGTTTTTGACGCTGTAGTTGAGCTTGTAGGATCTGTTATTGTTTGTGAAAGGTGAACTCATAGGTTGGGGGGGGGGGCTTCCTTGCGTGTTGATGGTACGTTCCTTTGCCTGGTAGGATATCTTTACCAACCACACGGACCTGCGTGGTGAAGCACGGTAACGTTAAAACACCCTCAGGTGTGTGATGCACATAAACCACCGCCAGCCAACCAGTCCCCCCACAGTAACTCTGGTTCCACCAGCCATGGCATCAGCAGGATAGGCGAAGATGCAGCGGGGGTGCTAAGAATATTAACATCGTATGAATACGACGCCTTCTGGATTTCGCTATTGCAATAACACATGGGTGTCTGGCTACAAATAAAACTCCCGAACTAAAAAGAGAACTAATAAAAATAAACTAGTCATATATGGACCCATATTTTTCAATTGTAGTAATATTTTTTGTCAGTGGGAGAGCTGACAAAAAACATGGACTGAGATTTTTAGTCTTTCCAGGAACAAAACAAGATATTAGGATTTAAGCGTACAGTATTTTACATGAAATGGTCCAGCTAATATTAGCCCTCTTGAACCATTAGACTGTGAAACATAATTCAAATTTAAATGGTAATTTGTAAAAAGGGTAGGTTATAAATGTTTTTTACGAGCAGGGACATGATTATAATTAACACCTTTTTCAAAAACGAGTAGAGAAAATGAATATTAAGTACCCAAAGTACGCAACACTTAGACACCAGGAATGAAATGGACTTTCTGGAACAAACCCCTAGACTGCAGGATGTATCTGTCCTTACGAGATCTAATGCAATAAGTGATCACCAGGTTGGTGCGATGCAAGTTACACTTCAGCAAATGAATCCGAAACATGAACATTGACAAATCAAATGGAGCAAATGCTTAAAAGTGGGAAAATAAACTGGTAAAGGTGCATGCTTGGAATGATACGGACCAGGGAACACATGAATTGCTGAGATATGATTCATCATTCGCCGCTGAGATGTGCAGACACAGATGTATTTATGTATCACGAGACTGTGAGAAATGGTGATAGTTTGGGGGGGATGGGAGACTTCATCTAGCAGTGGATAATGGTTGATAATGATACACTGGAAGTTGGCTGACATTTTAATTTAAACTTATGTAAATACTGCACAGAAACCAGACAACTATCCATACTATAAAATACCCACTCTTTCATTCAACACGATCCTATAAACTGAAAATTTAATGTACTGTATTTGGTTCACCAATTCAAGAATTGTGTTAAATAAAATAGATACAAATACAAGTATAGACAGGTGGAAATGGTGTAGTGGTTCACACACTTTATGATGGGCTCAGTGACCCGAGTTTAATTGCCAGTCATGGCTAACATCGTTGGTAAGGGATATCACAACCGGATCTGGCCACCCCCTTTCACCAACCCATACTGACCAGCACGGTGAAGTATGGTCAAACAACCCTCATGACCGATATGGCAGGGAGAGGCCTTCATCCAGCAGTGGATGGCCAGAATGCTGAAAGTTACGATTTTTTTGTATTATAAGAAAACAAACAAAAACTTACAATAATACAGGAATACGTCTACAGAGCATAGGTAAGATATACGGACTCACCTTGACAGATCCTTAATGTCGTGTTCAAAACACTTGCACTGCCTATCAGTGCCTATCAGTGTCCGTCCAAAAAATGCTTACCATGTACAAAGGAAAATGAACACAAAGGCTCTTATCAGAACGCTGTATTTCTGTTACCGAATCAAAGAAGAACAGCACTCAGGAATGCCTAGGCTCAGCATGTAATGCAGGCGGAGGCATTACAACAGTACTGTATTACCACTGACGTACTATGTGGTGGGTGGTAAAGGCAAAATGTAACTTGTACTAACATTAAATCACGTGGAACAAAGACATGCGATCAAATGTAAAGCTCGTCGGCAATGTTACAGGAAATACAAAAGAATGGTATTCACTCACGGCCAAGTACTGTACCCAGTAAACATGGGACATTGGGCCAACATTGGCCCTACAGTTCTAACCACATGCCAACTTTGCACTACAAAGGCATGTGTGGCCTCATGCTGTCACCGTGACACGTGGTGAGTCAGAATTCAGATGTGTCCGAGTGATTCATCGCAATTTACCAGAAACAACGTGCTAAGAAGACGGCAATGATACATATTTTAAAAAATCCATTGTTTATACTGTAGTTTGTGTTCCCCACGTCAATGCGTCTTGCCTTCGCCCCCCAAGGACTGACTAAGTGTGGTGGTTCAGGGTAAATGTGTGTCCCTGCAATGGGCTTCGTCCAAGTTAATGAAGAGGTGGGCATACCCACACTTTACTCCACACACGCGATCTGCCGATCGACTGTTGTGTGACCATTTATAACTGCTGGGTGGCAAGGAGACAGGGGATGCCAGAAAGTTTGTCCACGATGGTCAAATAGCCCCCCATGACCAGCATGGGAAAAGGCTCCTCTCATCCAGCAGTGGATTGGCAAAATGTCCATTAAAACAACTCCAGTGTATTTTTCGATTTTAAGCTTTCGTGACTGCAGGGATTCATCTTCTTGGTTCTTTCGGTAAAGTCACGTAGAATGGAAATAATAAAAATAAAACATTATAAAATAATTATTTTATAATGGTTTATTTTTATTATTTTATTATTTCCATTATTTTATTATGTTTTATTTTTATTATTTTATTATTTCCATTCTATGTGACTTTACCGAAAGAACCAAGAAGAACTCCAGTGTAACTACAACAACGAGAGAAACGTTCTTCCTTGATGAGCATACCTGACACGACATGAAGGGTAGTATCACAGTGCAGACAGTATGTATTCGGGCTGAACGATTAATCGATTTCAAATCGAAATTTGAAACAATGCGATTAGGAAATCGCAAAGGCTGCGATTTTTTGTGATTTGAAAAGTCCTGTAACTTTCTTATTGGAATTGTTTTGTTTTTTATTATTATAACTTTATTTATTGAACTTAACAATTGTTCTATGTTTGACTGTTCTATTTCAATTAAAACATTTAAATGAATACAGGTTGGAAGCAATTCATATCTTAAAAATGTTCATCCTTGCATTAGAATATATAGAGCAGTTCATATTTTGATGGTATCATGTGCTAATGCTCCATCGCATGTTTTAAATCTATTACACGGTGAATATTGAACTGAAACTTGACTTCAACAAATTTGATCGCAAATCAAATCGCGATATCTGTCAGTAAAACTCGCAATTAGATATTTCCCCCAAATCGTTCAGCCCTAGTACGTATACACTTGTGGGCAATCCACCAAATGTGCCTGTGAGAGAACAAGACCTTTGGACTTCGTTGTGACGACAGTGTCCATTAACTAAAACATTATGTTCTTCATCCGTGTTGTGGTGTCCCCCAATTGTTAGGAAGTGTTGGTTCAGCAACTACTGACAGCACGGTGTGCATGGCCATACACGCACACACGATTGAACACCACTGTATCAAAAATAACAAAAAAAACCCACCACATTTATATACAGTATATGAAAAAAAAGAGTAAAAACACCGTTTCACCTCAATTGATATACATGTTAGAAACATGTTCATTGATGGTCAATATGTTTAAGAACATGACTTATACTCTACTGCAATTAGCACAGTAGACGTGTTGTAATTACTGTAAAAATAATGTTTTGTATTTTTTATGATCCCTTTCTTTGAACGTGAGAATACGTACAGTACTGTGCAATTAGCACATACTGCCAAGATAAGGCAGTGTAAATGATCTCGTATGTCAATCTAACACATTTTAAGTGCCCCTTTAAGTAATTTGTCATGCAATGCATTGCCTCATTCTGATAAAGCCATCAGCCCATCACCATGATACATCAGCCATGATCAATCCCCTTTAAAAAATTAGTGGGACATGGTACCGTGGAGGAAAATGATTATATCATCACCAGTCATGATCAATCCATTGGTGTACAAAGTCCTCCCCAGGCAAGTCAACATCTCCTACCATCATTCGATATTAACAACTACTACTGCAACAGTTCAAAACGAAGCCGAGTTCATCACTCCATCTCTGCGGCACGAATTCCTCCTAATGCTGCCACTGTTGTTTGTGGGACGACTCCAACCTCCGGTCAATCATCTCATATACTACCGTAGTCACGTGTTCTGCTCAAGCTCATTTATACGACTCAACAGTCAATAGGACGACTCCAACTTGAACATATGGACGCTTATTTTTGCAATAATGTTGCTGTAATTTCAACTATTTGTCATTCAGTTATCTGCACTGGCAGCTACAATAAGCAGGTTTACGGTTATAAATGAGAACATTACGGTAGAGAAGTTAATTGCATTAAATAGCTTTTTTACTCAAACGAATTTACAAAAAAAACAATTAGTGTACAGTACAAGCAAAACCCTGGGAAGGATTAAAACAAGATTTGTTACATCTTCCGCAACACACAGGGAGCTATCTTTAACCTGTGTGTTCTCGAATCCATGTGTTCCTCTTTTCTGCTATAATATATTAAACAGCCAACACCAGCAGTCTTATTAAACTACTTCAATGAACTGTTTTGAAACCCAGGAGGTTTGCCATTAATCCAGATTGAACATTAAGACTTGTTTTTAGGACCTGTTTTTAATAAACCAGGATATAAAACCATAAAACACATTTTTTTTAAACCCAGGCTAGTGTATTGAAGCAAAGGGTTATTTCATACCCAGCATGGCATGGGGAGGCCCTTATCGAGCAGTGGATTGGCAAAATGTACATTTAAAAAGTACTTACATTTCGATTTAAAGCTTTCGTGACTGCAGGGATTCATCTTCTTGGTTCTTTCGGTAAAGTCACGTAGAAGGGAAGTAATAAAATAATAAAAAACATAATAAAATAATTCTCACGACGTTTCGCCCACAACACAAGTAGCCGTCCTCAGGTGAAGACAGGTCTGTCGAGGCGACAGCGTCTAAAAGAAAACACCACCAGACGCTCCAAGCGTGGTGGTGTTTTCTGAGGACGGCTACTTGTGTTGTGGCCGAAACGTCGTGAGAATTATTTTATTATGTTTTATTTTTTTAAATTTTATTACTTCCCTTCTACGTGACTTTACCGAAAGAACCAAGAAGAAAAAAGTACTTACAGTATACATAAACCAAATGAGGTCATTTGTATTCCTTGATAAAAATCACTGACATCACCTCAAACATACAGTACCATATTTCAGTACATAACAGTGTTAGTTTACACAATTGTAGGGCAATTCACCAAATGTTCCTGCGATAGAACAAGACCTTTGGACCAAGATCTGACGATAAGGTTACATCGACTGAAAACATTCATCCGAACCGGTGGCGTTTCAAACTGTTCACAAAATGTCCTTTCAACAACTATGCACGATACATTTGAGTTGTTTTGCTAATGTGCATTTAATACACGTGCTGCTGATCCACATCCATCGCTGCAATAGTTTATCTTCGTCAAGACTTCGGGAAAGCCTACAAACCAGGGGTTGACGCCGGTAAGAATGGGTGACCACCATGCACAAACAGGTTGTCACAGTCCTCCCAACACACAAACAAACACATGTTATTGCTCCCATTGCTGACAAGCATTGCCCGAATAACCCCAATGACCTCCACGGTGACCCTCCTCACATCCAGTGGATTTACAACAGGGCTGTACATGTGCAGAACAGCGTGTACATTATTCATTATTCTTTCATGGATTGTCAGTCTTAAAAAAACTAGTATCGAAATAGCACTTTTAGTAGAGGATGTAAAATGTACCCAAGCAAAGCCCTTCCTTAAATGCACTGCTGGATGAGGGCCACCCCCAGGAACATTTGGTGAATTGCCCTACAATTGTGTAAACTAACGCTGTTATGTACTGAAATAATATGGTACTGTATGTTTGAGGTGATGTCAGTGATTTTTATCAAGGAATACAAATTACCTCATTTGGTTAATGTACACTTGGCAGATTGACATACTTCACCACGCTGGTCGGTGCGGGTTGGTGAAAGACCGACGAATAGTAGGTAACAATGCATGGATATTTGTTTACAACTACCCTCTGTAGACCACCACGTAGTAGCTACACCGACAAAGCGACCCTCTAACCATGGTTTGCATGGTGGTCACCCATCAAAAGCCACTGTCCAGGTTTAAAAACTCCTGCTTAGCTTTGCGAGGGGTGGCCTGCCTGCAACACCACTTGACTTTGGGCATACCAACCTCACCACGTAGCCATGTGCAGTCACATCTCTGATAGTACATCATGAGCAAGCTGATCATCTCTCGTGCAGGAGCGAAGGTGGATTATGAATGAGATGGCACGATAGATTGATGATGATGATGATGACGGCTATTGGCAATGAGACTGCTAAAAAACAACACAAGTCATTGTGCAATGGTGTAGTGACACAAACACACAACAAAACCAACCATCATCGCGCGGTTTGCAACTTTAAAAAAAATAAAAATACCAACAAGACGAACCACTCAAAGCGAAAACTCCCCCTCGTGTTGCAACCAACACGACATCGAGTCACAGCAACCTCCTCGGACAACGATGCGAGAAGAAGAAGGGGATATAAGAACTGTGTTGTTCAATCATCGAACAACAACAACAACAGCAACCACGTGGGCCAACAATGCCAGGCAAATGTTTTGTGACGAGCAAAGCTTCAGGACATTTTTTTCGATTTAAAGCTTTCGTGACTGCACGGATTCATCTTCTTTGTTCTTTCGGTAAAGTCACGTAGAAGTCGTGAGAATTGTTTTTATTATGTTTTATTTTTATTATTTCCCTTCTACGTGACTTTACCGAAAGAACCAAGAAGACTTAAGGACATTGACAAACATGAGGGCCCCCCTCCCTCCATCAGCTTGGCCTACAATCAACAACCGGCAAAGAATAAGACAAACCAAGCATACTAACTATAACTCTATAGTTATAGAAGCATGGGGGGATACAACCACACGAGTACTGTACCGGATATGTAAACAAAGCCCCCCCCACCACCACCACCACGTGTCAATCCACTGCTGGATGACGAGGGCCTTGGCCCATGGGCCCGTGCGTGTTCAACTTCACACGCTGTTGGGGTTGTGGTGAAGGGGATCAAATCGTGTGGGGGACGTGGTAGCTGCCATCCCCACACAGATACATACACCACGTTAACAACCACCACCACGTTAACCACCACCACCACCACGTTAACAACCACCACCACCACCACGTTAACAACCACCACCACCACCACGTTAACAACCACCACCACCACCACGTTAACAACCACCACCACCACCACGTTAACAACCACCACCACCACCACGTTAACAACCACCACCACCACCACGTTAACAACCACCACCACCACCACGTTAACAACCACCACCACCACGTTAACAACCACCACCATCACCACGTTAACAACCACCACCACCACCACCACCACCACCACCACGTTAACAACCACCACCACCACGTTAACAACCACCACCACCACGTTAACAACCACCACCACCACCACCACCACGTTAACAACCACCACCACGTTAACAACCACCACCACGTTAACAACCACCACCACCACCACCACCACCACGTTAACAACCACCACCACCACGTTAACAACCACCACCACCACGTTAACAACCACCACCACCACGTTAACAACCACCACCACCACGTTAACAACCACCACCACCACGTTAACAACCACCACCACCACGTTAACAACCACCACCACGTTAACAACCACCACCACCACCACCACGTTAACAACCACCACCACCACGTTAACAACCACCACCACCACCACGTTAACAACCACCACCACCACGTTAACAACAACCACCACGTTAACAACCACCACCACGTTAACAACCACCACCACCACGTTAACAACCACCACCACCACGTTAACAACCACCACCACCACGTTAACAACCACCACCACCACGTTAACAACCACCACCACCACGTTAACAACCACCACCACGTTAACAACCACCACCACGTTAACAACCACCACCACGTTAACCCAGCCCGTGACATACTTACACCACGTTAACAACCACCACCACTACGTTAACCCAGACAACCTGTTTGTGCATGCTGGTCTCGCCTATCCACCATCTCTCTCTCTCTCTGCTGTTGTTGTCCGACCCTGGGACATCTCCCCGGCATCTCCCCGGCGATGTTAAAGAACTGCGCTCTCGTGAAACTTAACGCAACTTTGTCGGCTCGAGGCTGGGACTACCCCCCACCCCCCCGGTGTCTGCGGCGATAGAAGAAGCGAGACGCTTAAGTTCGAGACTCTTACCTTGTGCTTTGCTTTACACCGACGACCTTAATGATAATAATTCCAATCGACAACCAACACCGTAAAAAAAAATCGACAAAGTCGTCTCTTCTCGTTAGGGTGAGACCTCTTCTAAGGCTCCTTCTTTGATTCCGACTGAACCACCGATGCAACAAAACCCATGAGCCACCCGCTTTACTTTAAAAAAACACCCCGCTGTGCTCGTTTATATGTTGCACGTTTCCGCCCCCCTCCCCTCTACTTACTTCCTTCCGTAGCTGTGTGCACGAAACATGTGACAACTACGGCACAGTCACACACGACCACCCCCCGTCCCTTTTGTTTAACCCCAAACACGTGAGAGAGTCCCTCCCCCCACCCACTACAGCCCCCCCCCACTCCGGGTCCCCCCACCCACTACAGCCCCCACCCACTCCGGGCCCCCCACCCCCTGCACTCACCCCCACCCCCTCCACCCACCCACTCACCCCCACCCATTCAACCACCCCCACCCACTCCGGGCCCCCCACCCCCCACGCACTCCCCCCACCCCCACACACCCACCCCCACTCACACCCACCCCCACCCACTCACCCACCCCGCCACTCACCCGCGTCCGCGTTGTCTCCGGGATTGTGGGCGGGTGGGTGGGGTGGGGGTGGATGGGCGGGCGAGCGAGCGATCGAGGGGGCGGGCTGGAGGGGTCCCTCTGGGGGGTACTGCGAGGGTCAACGTAGCCGCTCGTTTAAGAAATTCTGATTTATAACAATTTTAAACGACACAAAGACAATATATACTATCCCGTTGTCCATAATACAGTATACACAATAACACAACAACAATAATAATATCCCTCTGTATAGGCTTTAACGGGCTGTTGGGGGTGTGGGCCAAGTTTTCTGTTCGCGATCAGCTTATTAAGGCCCGGCCGCCTTTGTCTCCCTCGTGGCGATGTTTATACACCGCGCCGAGTACTCAGTTGAGGCCGAGTTGACCTAGGGGAGGCCCAGGACTGGTTCAGATAATCGTCACTGGTGCCGAAGCGAACTCGGCTCGCCGGGTTCGTAGTGCGCTAACCACTGCGCCACCGCTCCCACCACAACACAATCTCACACGAGGATGATCACTTATTAACTGTTCCCTTTGTAAGTCTGTTTAATCATTTACTTTGCAATACCTGGTAGCAATAATGCTTCTACATTTAAAAAAACGTTACTTCATCACAAACCCGTTACATAGTTTAACGTAACACGTACGCTTAAAAAAATCATGGAAAATAATGTGCAGTACTAGTCTAGTTTGGCAAAGTCGCAATTATATCTTCTTAATCTCTCCCCCAAAGAATTGGGAGGTTACCTCAATTCATAATCACGCACTGTTCTGTTACTACTCTACACACTCTGTGAATACATACTGCTCGTACCAAACGCTGCAGTAAAATTGCAATAATATTCCAGGTAATTCCCCCTCCCCCAAAACTTCTCTTTACAAACAAATTAACACACAACCCCCCCCACACTCACTCACTCAATAACAACACATTGCTGCAGCGAATGGGCGACTCACGATTGGCTCAGCCAACCAGCGACATCCACACCGACCAGATGAGAAGGGCAGCAGGTGGCGTGATGGTTTGCCCTGACAATCCGTGTGGGCAGATGGGTTGAAAAACATGCTCCTGGTTACACCAGCCCACAGGGATTATTGTGTCCGTCCGTCCGTCGTGCTTCCAAAAAATGGGAGGGGTGGGGCTGGGTGGGGAGGGGAGGGTGGGGCTGGGTGGGGAGGGGAAGGTGGGGAGGGGCTGGGAGGGGAGGGGAGGGTGGGGAGGGGCTGGGTGGGGAGGGTGGGGAGGGGCTGGGGTGGGGAGGGTGGGGAGGGGCTGGGTGGGGATGGAGGGGGCTGGGTGGGGAGGGTAGGGAGGGGCTGGGTGGGGAGGGTGAGGAGGGGCTGGGTGGGGAGGGTGGGGAGGGGCTGGGTGGGAAAGGTGGGGCTGGGTGGGGGGGGTGGGAGGGGTGGGGAGGGGAGGGGCTGGTCACCCCGTGGTGCCCTTATAAAACTCAACGTTTAACATACTCACGCCGGCTTTTGCCCGCCCTCACAGTCGGGCATATTTGCGGAATACACCACGCCGCCGTTGACCCTGGCCATTGACCGAGCAACCCAACGTTCCTACCAGCTCCCTCCGCAGGAATGTGTTTAATTTCCTCCCTCCCCACCCACCCAACCAAACGTAAAAATGAAGACCTCTCTCTCTCACACACATAGACATTGATTGGGGTGAGAATTGCACAGTGCCTGAGCCAGATATATAAGCACTTAGTCTTTCACGTGACACAAATTAAAGTTCTCCATCGAGTCGTAACAAAGATGCATGGGAGAATTAGGACGTTTTATTCCCAATATGTCCCGACAGCCTGTGTTCTCTCACAGACTGTCGGGACATGTTATTGGACAGGATGGTCCAGATATCATGTGACCCCCCACCCGCCCCATTTAATTATCTAAAACGTAATATTTAAAAAATAAGAGTTTATTTGAAACAGAAGTGAATATGCAAAGGGACAAAACATGTCAGGGGTCTATTAATTGTGAGTCACAAGATATCTGGATCACGGTGTACATAATTTTAATCAGCAGCAGCCATGGTCAATCCACTGCTGGATACATTCCTTTGCCCCCCCCCCCCCCACACAGCTGCGGTCATAGTCTTGCAATGTAATAAACTCGTTTAAAAAAGTTTTATTTTAAACAACGGTTTTATTTCGATTTAAAGCTTTCGTGATTGCAGGGATTCATCTTCTTGGTTCTTTCGGTAAAGTCACGTAGAATGGAAATAATAAAATAATAATAATAAAACATAATAAAATAATTCTCACGACGTTTCGGCCACAACGCAAGCAGCCGTCCTTAGGTGAAGAACAGGTCTGTCGAGAAGACAGCGTCTTAACAACTTTGTTTAACTCGCGGTCGAGAAGTACGTCAGTGGCACCTGAGACACGCGGCGCCTGCGTTTTGTGCGAAACGATTCCACAGTTTAGGGACCACGGCGTTTTTGACCTACACAAATATATATAAATAATAATAAGACGTCCATACAAAATGTAAATTGCTTTAAAGTAGCGAATTGATTTATTAATTGACGCCGATTTTGATACAGGCATGCATTGTCACCGGATCTGAGTGCGTGTGCAAAATGTGGAATTGATTGTACAACGGGAAGTGGACGAAATTTTTATAACAATATTTGACCCAGACAACCATATGAATCAAGTTAAGTAAAACTTGGTGCACTTTGAGGCCACGTGAATTGTCGAAGGCTCGATGCTGACTGGAGGTCACGAGAGAGACCCAGGTGTCATGAGTTGACTTGGCTCCTTTGCTGTAACGACTTGCTGCGGTTTAGTCGCTCGTTGTTGTGAGCGTCGTTCCCCCGCTGTTGTTGGAGGGCGACTGCCTCCAAACGTTCCAGTCGCGTCCTTCACAAAGATCTCCCATGTGGCCTTGAACAGACTGTTGAGGCAAGTGCTATGCGCAGGCACCTATGACGGCCGGCATGGTACACGAGAACGTGAGTGGCCTGCACCATGCAGGCCAATGTTTACGCATCACACTACGTACTCATTTTCGGCTGAGTCTACCCAGGGGAGGCCCAATACCGGCTGAGACCATAGTCGCTGGTATTGACCGCGAGCGGGGATCGAATCCACGTGGCCGGGTTCACGAGCTGATTTCATCGGCCCGTCCCATCGGACGCGTTTCATTCTATCATTGTCACTCCCCGTCATCCTTCACCATCGTCCCCCATCTCTTCGAGCGACACGTGCTGCCCAAACCCACGTGCAGTTTTAGTCATTAACACGTACTCTAGACCGCGTTTTTGCCCGTCTTTAAACGTCATGGTTTTAGGTCAAGTTATGTTTAGGGCATTGTTGGGATCATGGGAACCCATGAGCAAAAAAGCAACCCACATTATTTTATTTCGCTACTGTCTATATCTGGATGTTGTGGATAAGAGTCTGAGCCGGCCCAACCACGTGGTTCAGGGATGATACGTGACCACTTGATGACCCAGGTGATGGGCTACAGTGGTAATAGGACGATGTAGTTTGCATTTTCTCCCTGTGGTCGCGTGGATTTTTCTCCGGGTCCTCCGGTTTTCCCCTCCACGTTTAGAATCGGCATCACGCGTTTAGAATCGGCATCACGCGTTTAGAGTATTTGGCTGCTATAAATGTCCACATTATAAATCACTTATTTGGATTATCATTTGTGGCCAGGTCGCTTCTGAAAAAGAGCTATATAGCTCAGTAGGTCTTACTTGGTAAAATAAAAATAGTTTAGTTGAAAATATGTTCATGTACAGTACTGAAAATGTAAAAAATAGAATATTTAAAAAGCTGTAGCAAGAGAAACAGAATTTGTTTTTTTTACAGCTCTTTGTCAAACTACGTGGATAAAGCCCTCCCCCCCACACCGTTTTGGTCATGGGGGCTGTTTGACCATACTTCACCACGCTGTCACGATGGGTTGGTGAAGAGGTGCTGGTGGTAACCGAGCTGAAATCATCTTAAAGGATGGTGGTGAATTGTATATGAATCAGGATTTAAGATGATAACAGCGGGGCGATACGGTTATGTACGTCAAATGCGGCTCATTGTTTACATATTGGTGGTGCATTGGTGTTTCTGTAACTTAAACTTCGTCATTGTATGATAATTATCAATCAAACATTGTCCACTGCTGGGAAATGTATTTTCACATCGGCTTGTGTTTGCGCAATGTTTTAGACTTCTATGGAAGACAATAGTTGTTTTGTTCTCATTGCTATTTGCTACAGCGCTGTAATTTTGTCATGTTGGTGACCCAGATCAGTCTCGCAAAGAAGACTCTATCCCGGTCTCTCGAGTTCTCTCGCCTGGTTAAACAACGAACTTGAAACCAGAACTGGATGTTCTACAGCCAATTACTGTTTGACGCCTGGATTAAAAAAAAAACTGCTGTGAATGAAAGTGATAAGCGTGCTGCTCATGCTGACAAAACAATGGAGTGTACCGTCATTGATAGGAATTTGATACGTACGTATTGTCACTGCTGTAATTTATGGCAAGACGCTATGTAATTTAGAATATAGAGTACTGTGTATCCTATTACGCTACATTGTACAAAGTGTCGTGTTAAAATTAAATTGGTTATGAAGGTAGTGTTTGATACGTATGTCAGGACACAACGTACCATTAAATACGAAATTACAATGAAAGCTTAAAATAAATGGAATGCTATCGCATTACCGTGGTTTGACTTTTATACGAGATCACACATAATTTGGGGATAACTTCAAATCACCTGAGGATTAAAGGTGTCCTAATGAGATAACGTGAATATTTCATGCAACCGTGTAATTATTTTCAACCTTGAAATTGCCTCTTGAAGCCACTGTTAGCGGATGAGAGCTAACGATGCGGGTATTTTGGCCTACTCTTCCATGCTGGATAGACGTCTTGGAAGAGTTTGGAGTACCCACACTTTACTCCACTAGACACGACTAACTGCGTGTAGCCATTTGTTATATTGTACTTCTGGGTGGACAGAACTGAAATACATCTAAGAAACCTGCACCACTGTTTCAATTGCCGCATCTGTAGATCGAATCGAAGTGTCGATCTCTGGATTGTAAGTCGTGTGCTTACCATGACGTCACGGTAGCATCCCTAAATGTGTCCTAACGTGAATCAATGATGGTCATGCAGTTGAAGGAAAAGTAATTCATAACCCTATATAATACTCATACCATAGACTGATGGATGTTTCATTGCTTGAAAAAGAAAACGTAAAAAATAAATATTGCTCAGCACACAGCTGGACAGCACATTGCTGGAACACAAATAGTTGTGACTTTACCACTGCACTTGGCTCATGATTCTCTCTCCAGGTTCCCTCAACAATGTCAACACTTCTCACTTCATGGCCAAGGTTAACACTGGTATGGTCAAGCCACCCCCTTGACCAACGTAGCATGAGGAAGGCCTTTATCCTGCAGTGGCTTGACAAACAGAAGTGGATTTGATGCATGCATTATAGCATAGGATGCACGGCCATATACAGGTTATTCACGTCTTTAAAACTGTCAAGTGGGCTTGGGTAGGACACGTAACGAGATGAGACGATAGCCGGTGGTCAATAATAATGACAAAGTGGCATCCAAGGTACGGGACGAGTCCGAGAAATTTATCCAAGAGGAGATGGAGCGATTAAATCAGTTTATGTGCACGTACTAAGCGGATTATTACATCACGTGATAGAGATTTGGGCAGCTTAGGGAGGCCTAAATCCAGCAGTGGGTTGATCATGGCCGACGACTGATTATATTACAACAGGCCGTGTGTACATATCTGCTTACACCATTAGCGTATTCGGTCGACAACAGAAATTGATTTGTGACCGAGGAAGCGCGCCACTGTATCTGGGTATTAACAGATTAGCGTATTTGAAAACATTGTTTTACTGCAGAGGAAGCACAATATTTTATCATGTCATATCCAATTGCAATTCAAAAGGTCAAAGATACGACGCAACTGCATGTAACTAACAGCACAAACATAAACACTGACACGTACAAGCATTTCAGTGGCATACTGGAGGCCTTTGAAATGCAAGCACGTGCTGCACAAGATGGCCATGATATCACTAAACCGTGCCAGCTGTCTGTAGTGTGGGGGCATTTTTCGTCTTGCTGTGCCACTGACATACAACCATTTGTATACAATGCAGGCTGAAACTGAGATTCTGTTCTACCGGCCATGCCCTATAGTTTTCTCTATAGTACCGTAAATTAAATAGAAACTTGAACTTCACCAGCACAGTTCAATGATTCCCAGTTTTGTTCTCACTCTCACATGAGTTATGGCCAATATGAATATTTGTGTAGTTGGTAATAAAAAAAAGCGAGCATTAGCTATACAAACAAGTATTTTTTTGGAGTATTTATATTGTATACCTGGGCCAATGGTATGGTGATGATCATACTACTGGGCCAGGTTAATTGAACCATAACATGGCTAACAACAGTGATAGGGGTGTGACTAACATGGCATAGCGAGGCCTTCATCCAGCAATAGATTGACAAATGGCTAAACATCTCATTATTGCTGTATTCTATACCCAATGCACACATGAAACGTCCATCATAAAAAAAACATAAAAAGTTAGGTAAAGATGTCATGGAATTCATTGCTCGTGCAACTGCAAGCGAAAGGGCCTCCACTCGTGGCACCTCTAGAGGGTGTCTCTAGAGGTAACTTTGGCCTACTCTTCCACTCTTGCTGGACGTCTTGAATACATGGGAGGATCCACATGTCACAGCACCACACGGGACCTGTAGATTGACTGTGTTGAACCTGATAATTGTTTTTTTACCCTTCTATCTGGCAACAAAACTGACACCTTTTTTTTACAAGGAGTCATGTTTACATAGACCACAATACCTGCGGTCATAATGCAAACAAAAAACATAACTCTGATAATGTGCACTGTCCTTGAAGTTGATTGGTCCACACCCGAGACAGCTTTCCTTAGAGCCTAGTCTCACGTGGGTTGGATCAGTTTTGTTGCCAGATAGAAGGGTAAAAAAAACAATTATCATATTTTTTACTGGCAAATGAGGTTCCAATGGTGTGTTGAACCTATTTATACTGCTGGGTGGACAGAGGTGGGGAGGGAGGGATGGCATTTAAGAAACTTGCCTGGTTGTTTAAACTGCCATGCCAAGAAATCGATTGTAACCAGCCACTTCTGTATTGCAAGTCCACTGCGAGAGTTTGCTGTAAATGTAACACAGATGAAGTGTAAAAAAAACACACTCAACATTCTTTTATAGCAATACAGCACATTGGTTTCTCAGTAAACGTGTCAAACTATTTCATGGAACTATGAATCATTTTACGTGGTTCCAACTCGAAAAAAAAATTCCCTTGAAGATAATGTGAATTCGTGAGTAGGGGCATTGTTGCGTTCCAAAGAGGTACAACGAACAACAAGTGGAACAGAATGTACATAGATCATTATTAATAGAAAACCAGGAAGTTGGCAAATTGAATTTGGCCTCTTGCCAGGCAGCAAGAGTTATCAGAATAACAATGCCAGTGTGGGCCCCTTTCTCACCAACATGTTTCAGTTGCACCCAATGGGCACTTAGCAAGTGCTGTACACAGATGGTGTTCGGCACATTCATGGAGGAAGTATGTTGTGCATGAAAATAGAAATTTTGCAATGAGCAACATCCTAAGTTGAACACGCGTGTCAATCAACAACACACTACATTTGTATGCGTTTCAAATTGTCCATGCCACGTGATCCGTTTGTTTACATATTACTACTCATTTGCACAGACTCTTAAAACCCGTGCTGATGGGCAGAGGCATGCTTTGGTCCTGTACCTCAAATGTGCCTCCAAAATCATTAAGCGTTGCTTTTTCATTTAAAATTCCCCGCGCATATGTATGGTTTACGCAAACATACATTGTGTGATTTTAAAATCTTTATTTTTTTTATGATGGTTCTGAGTATATTGTTTGAGCTGGATAAGTTGTCGATTTAGAACTCTCATGGTGCAATCGCACGCAGCGAAAATGTAAAGGATAGCGGAATATGGCACAGGTGATATTCCTTTAGGCACGACTACCGAAAGCAAATATGATGAGCACGTTTATTTGAAGTAGGTATGACAATGATATATAATTTGTTAAATGTTGGCTCTAATGTCTATATGCCCATGAAATCACTGTACACCTGTCTGTGTAAACATGCCGCAGTATTATTGAGCAAAGTCAACACACGGGTGCGTTATTCCTTAGCCTACTGTGAAAATGCAATCCTGCCCCCTGCAGTTTCAGTTATGTTACTACCTCACGTCATCACTATGGTAGGAACGCACGCAGGATAGTAATTCGATAGGTGACCGCCATGCATAACAGGTGTTACAGGCTGTCGACCCACAGGGGTGGTAGAGTTGCCACCTGTTTCGAGTTTGACCTCGACAGTCTGGGAATTGGCATCTGTGTACAGGTGGCAGGAATTGATTTGCACTGAGCAATGTTTAGCTTTATCAGATAATACTGCAGTTGTGATAGATGGTCAAATGACAGCTGTTTCTTATTTTCTGCTGCAGAGCAACGTGTTCTCTCACAGTGAATTTTATTTGTAAAATCACCACGTTTGCAATGAACCCTGCCTTTCACCAGAGATAAATGCGGTCTCCATAAAGGCATCACACAGTATGCACATCTAATTTCTTCAGACTCTTGGGATTACAGTAATTGAATGGAGAATGACATATTTCCTGTGGCCAACATATCATCTTTATGAGCTAAGACAAGATCCCCCGTATAGCCTTTAACAGACTGTAGGGCAAGTGCTGTTCTCGAGCCCCTATGGATGCTGGCACGGTGATGGGTTTGTGGATAGGGGTTCCTAGGAACCTTTCACTGACGATTTGTAGCCGTGGCCGGGAATGAAACTCGGGTCACTGCTAGTGAAGGTGCACAACGTAGTGTGCAAGCCACAGTACCACCACCCCCTCATGCAGAATGCATTGAATCGTCCAAAAGCCACACGTTTGCAAACGACAGTATATTGTTTACATGATTCAGCAAGTGTAGTTTAATGGAGCATGGTTATTGCAGGCACTTCCATTTTCCATTCACCAATTTTATGCTTACCTTTGTTTTAAATCGATGTTTGGACCATGCTTACTTGTGGATTCGAGCTTTTGTCAAGGGCGTTAGTCGGCTTTCAGCAAGGAACGCACTTAGGAAAAAAAAACATGTCTTGCTGTCATATGGACTAGTCAGCTGTTTTCCATGACGTGGCATGTCACGCAGATGACTACCACCTCCCTTCAGTCGTCACAGGTCGTTCTGTCCCTTTGGAGATGCGAAGAATAATGTTGGAACAAGTTATAATAGCGGTTCCTGGAAAGCACGACATTTTAAATGGAGTGTGTTGCTAAGTAATACAAACTTTAACAGATCTGTCAATAACACTACATTAAAAGGACAAAATATATATTTCAGGTGGCTTTTTAGCAATTGCCCTTCTTCATAACACATCCAAAATTAGTTTGACTATAATAGTTAACTTTAAACTGAACACATTTTTATCGGTTACATTCGGTTAATTAAATTCTTGCTAATAATACTTTGTGTAAAATGCTATTTAAGATAATTATGGTACTGAAGGTTTCTTATACTTTTTTTTATAGTACAGTAATTGCTGAAATACCTGTTTGGCAGTAGTGAAAAGGATTCAGTTACAAGTGCTGATTATCAATGTCATGAATAAGGGCATTAATGTTAATTCAGTTGCTCATTAAAACCCAAGCCAGCTGTAAAACATTACAAGCAAGCCATGATTTAGAATGCAACTAAAAGCAACGAAACATATAATTAAACAGCTACATTTTCAGTGTCACAGCATATCAATATTGCAATCACGCAAACACTCATTAATTGGCTGATAACACCTTCACATGCAGAGGACCGCAGAACTTGGGGAGGAAATTTGGCACCAGCTCAGTGCCTGGCTGCCTTTCCTGCTTGCCTATCGCTCCTCGCGCCTCTGACTCGTTTTCTCTCTTTTAATAGCGAGTGAATACTGTGCGTTGGCGTGTTACAAGTTGATGTATTATTATAAACGCCGTATTTGTGAATTTAATCACGGATACAAAATGTCGTGTGTTTCCCTTCTCCTTTGCATGCGTTTTCATATCTAAGCATATATTAGCCATCGTGATTCAAGTTCAAAAACATTGTTTTAAAATCATCTCCAAAATAAGCACGACAATGATGTGATTGTAGGTTACATTTCAAATGCAGCAGAGTTTGAAATAAATCACATTTAAAAAGTAAAATAACATACAGCACACTTGTGAATAAACTGAGTCACCAGATATAGTCCGTGGGCAAGAGAAGACCCCAGTACCACCGAAAGTAGCAAAACTATCGTCATTCCGATTTATAACCCCACTGATTTCAAATTATTATCACATCTTTCGATTTAAAGCTTTCGTGACTGCAGGGATTCATCTTCTTGGTTCTTTTGGTAAAGTCACGTAGAAGGGAAATAATAAAATAATAAAAATAAAACATAATAAAATACAATTCTCACGACGTTTCGGCCACAATGCTGTCTTTCCGACAGCATTCAGACGCTGTCTTTCCGACAGACCTGTTCTTCACCTGAGGACGGCTGCTTGCGTTGTGGCCGAAACGTCGTGAGAATTGTATTTTGTTTAATTTTTATTATTTTATTATTTTCCTTCTACGTGACTTTACCGAAAGAACCAAGAAGATATTATCATCACCATTCACTGTTGTTGGCCACGTCACGAAATTGGAACTGCTAAAGTGATGCCACCTCAGCTGAGACTGAAAAGTAAAATATCTCGTCTGGACTCAAGGACTAACACAAGTGACATCATTTCCTGAACTATATTCTTTGGGCGGGTCACCACTAAAAAAATGCTTCTTAATTCAATAGGCCTTACCTTAAATACACCGACTGGCTTACTTACGGTGGTTCAGTACATCCCTGCAGCATTACGTTGCGTGTAAAGAGAAAGGCCATACGGAAACTCACACGGGGGCATGACACAGTCAGTGTTAAAACAAACTTTAAAGCAACTCTAATTAAACCCTGAACAGAACTAGTAACGATTGCTTTCCTCTCTCGGGCATTCTGCTCTAGATCCCATCGTCCCCCGTGCAGGAATGGCTGCGACGCCCATTTCTTAATTGCTTAATTGCCACTGGTATTAAATATTGTACCAAATTAGTTTTATAGTTGACGATGTAATTATAGAAGGGGCGCTGAGCTTTTCCGTGGGGTGGGGGGAACAGCCCCCTCCAGTGCCCCCCCCCCACCCCCCCTCCAATCCTCCCCCCCACCCCCCCTCCAGTGCCCCCCCCACCCCCCCTCCAGTGCCCCCCCCACCCCCCCTCCAATCCTCCCCCCCACTCCCCTCCAGTGCCCCCCCCCACCCCCCCTCCAATCCTCCCCCCACTTCCCCTCCAGTGCCCCCCCCCCACCCCCCTCCAATCCTCCCCCCACCCCCCTCCAGTGCCCCCCCCCACCCCCCTCCAGTGCCCCCCCCCACCCCCCCTCCAATCCTCCCCCCCACTCCCCTCCAGTGCCCCGCCCCACCCCCCTCCAATCCTCCCCCCACTCCCCTCCAGTCCCCCCCCCCCACCCCCCTCCAATCCTCCCCCCACCCCCCCTCCAGTGCCCCCCCCCACCCCCCCTCCAATCCTCCCCCCCACTCCCCTCCAGTGCCCCCCCCCACCCCCCCTCCAATCCTCCCCCCACCCCCCTCCAGTGCCCCCCCCACCCCCCTCCAGTGCCCCCCCCCACCCCCTCCAATCCTCCCCCCACCCCCCTCCAGTGCCCCCCCCACCCCCCTCCAGTGCCCCCCCCCACCCCCCTCCAATCCTCCCCCCACTCCCCTCCAGTGCCCCCCCCCCCACCCCCCCTCCAATCCTCCCCCCCCACTCCCCTCCAGTCCCCCCCCCCCCACCCCCCCCTCCAATCCTCCCCCCACCCCCCTCCAGTGCCCCCCCCACCCCCCTCCAGTGCCCCCCCCCACCCCCCTCCAATCCTCCCCCCCACTCCCCTCCAGTGCCCCCCCCCCCCACCCCCTCCAATCCTCCCCCCCACCCCCTCCAGTGCCCCCCCCACCCCCCTCCAGTGCCCCCCCCCACCCCCCTCCAATCCTCCCCCCACTCCCCTCCAGTGCCCCCCCCCCACCCCCCTCCAATCCTCCCCCCACTTCCCTCCAGTGCCCCCCCCCCACCCCCCTCCAATCCTCCCCCCCACCCCCCCTCCAGTGCCCCCCCCACCCCCCTCCAGTGCCCCCCCCACCCCCCCTCCAATCCTCCCCCCACTCCCCTCCAGTGCCCCGCCCCACCCCCCTCCAATCCTCCCCCCACCTCCCCTCCAGTCCCCCCCCCCACCCCCCTCCAATCCTCCCCCCACCCCCCCTCCAGTGCCCCCCCCCCCACCCCCCCTCCAATCCTCCCCCCCCACTCCCCTCCAGTGCCCCCCCCACCCCCCTCCAATCCTCCCCCCACCCCCCTCCAGTGCCCCCCCCACCCCCCCTCCAGTGCCCCCCCCCACCCCCCTCCAGATCCTCCCCCCCACCCCCCTCCAGTGCCCCCCCCCACCCCCCTCCAGTGCCCCCCCCCCACCCCCCTCCAATCCTCCCCCCCACTCCCCCTCCAGTGCCCCCCCCCCACCCCCCTCCAATCCTCCCCCCCACTCCCCTCCAGTCCCCCCCCCCCACCCCCCTCCAATCCTCCCCCCACCCCCCCTCCAGTGCCCCCCCCCACCCCCCCTCCAGTGCCCCCCCCCCACCCCCCCTCCAATCCTCCCCCCACTCCCCTCCAGTGCCCCCCCCCCACCCCCCCTCCAATCCTCCCCCCCACCCCCCTCCAGTGCCCCCCCCCACCCCCCCTCCAGTGCCCCCCCCACCCCCCTCCAATCCTCCCCCCACTCCCCTCCAGTGCCCCCCCCACCCCCCTCCAGTGCCCCCCCCACCCCCCTCCAGTGCCCCCCCCACCCCCTCCAGTGCCCCCCACCCCCCCTCCAGTGCCCCCCCCACCCCCTCCAGTGCCCCCCCACCCCCTCCAGTGCTCCCCCCCACCCCCTCCAGTTGCCCCCACCCCCCTCCAGTGCCCCCCCCCACCCCCTCCAGTGCCCCCCCTAACCCCCTCCAGTGCCCCCCCACCCCCCTCCAGTGCCCCCACCCCCCTCCAGTGCCCCCCCCACCCCCTCCAGTGCCCCCCCTCACCCCCTCCAGTGCCCCCCCCACCCCCTCCAGTGCCCCCAACCCCCCTCCAGTGCCCCCCTCACCCCCCTCCAGTGCCCCCCCCCACCCCCTCCAGTGCCCCCACCCCCCTCCAGTGCCCCCCCCACCTCCCTCCAGTGCTTCCCCCCCCACCCCCCCTCCAGTGCCCCCCCCACCCCCTCCAGTGCCCCCACCCCCCCCTCCAGTGCCCCCCCCACCCCCTCCAGTGCCCCCACCCCCCTCCAGTGCCCCCCCACCCCCCTCCAATACCCCCCACCCCCCTCCAGTGCCCCCCCTCCAGTGCCCCCCCCTCCAGTGCCCCCCACCCCCCTCCAGTGCCCCCCCCACCCCCCCTCCAGTACCCCCCCACCCCCCACCCCCTCCAGTGCTCCCTTCCACCCCCCTCCAGTGCCCCCCCCACCCCCTCCAGTGCCCCCCCTCCAGTACCCCCACCCCCCTCCAGTACCCCCCCCCACCACCCCCCTCCAGTGTTCCCCCCACCACCTCCAGTGCCCCCCCTCACCCCCCTCCAGTGTTCCCCCCCACCACCTCCAGTTCTCCCCCCCCACCCCCCTCCAGTGCTCCCCCCCACCCCCCCTCCAGTGCCCCCCACCCCCTCCAGTCCTCCCCCCCACCCCCTCCAGTCCCTCCCCCCCCACCCCCTTCAGTGCTCCCCCCCCCCACCCCCCTCCCAGTCCTCCCCCCCACCCCCCCTCCAGTGTTCCCCCCACCAACCTCCAGTGCCCCCCACCCCCCTCCAGTGCTCCCCCTCACCCCCCTCCAGTGCCCCCCCCATCCCATCCAGTGCCCCCCCACCACCTCCAGTGATCCCCTCCAGTGCCCCCCCATCCCCTCCAGTGCCCCGCTCACCCCCCCTCCAGTGTTCCTCTCACCCCCCCTTCCCAGTGCCCCCACCCCCCTCCAGTGCCCCCCTCCAGTGCTCCCCCCCCACCCCCCCGACACCGCAAGGTCTGGCTCAGTATCTGCGAGGGAAGATGGTCTTGATGTACGGCTCCAGTAGGCCATGCAGCTCACTCTTGCGCTCGAGGGCTCGCTCGCTCTGGACAACGCGCGGAACGACTTCATTCATCCGCAGCAGAGCAATCTCCCTCTCCACTTTCACCTTCATCACCTGAGCACACGAACACGCAATGCGCGCGGATGATGAGAGTGGGTTTTTGTTCGGATACGTGCCGTTCATCTGATTAATGACTGCAACAAATACAAAGACAAATGTCCCTTCCAAAAAAACGTTCACTTGTCCACTCCACTGCTCGTGGAAGGGCCTCAAAGAGAGGAAGCTCGATGGAGCACTCCCCCGACCCTCTAAGAGGGGTATTTTTGGTCTACCCCTTCCACACGCTTGTCGAGGTGGGAGTATCCACACTTTACCCCACCCACACGCGTTTCGCCAAATCGCCTGTGGTGTGTACACGCTTATACATGGTGCTTCAAAAATGCGTTAACACTTCTGAGAATTTGCAACATTGCCACAAGAAATGTGCCTCCGGGCTCTGGAGACCACGTGGAGACGAATCCAGGCACGTGTTGACAATGATGGCGAACAAGTGGACATTCTGAATTATTTTTGAAGCTATGAACATACATTTGTTATCATATTACAGTGTATTATCCGTTCTTTTTCCAGTAAAAACGATAGTCACATATAAGTGTTAATATTGTTTTTAAGCACTCTGTACTGTTGGGTGGACAGAGGCGATGTGGTCTTATTGTTTCAAATGCCATACAAGGCGTTCCAATGAGCAACCTCGAATTGGATGAACGTTTATATGCCATTCATATTTTGTCAAATGATTGCGCTTATGATGCAGTGCATATGTTTTAATTTGATAGGCTAAATGTGATGGATTACGAACCAATCACAATTATAATCACGCGAATGTAAAAACCAATGCCTAAATCACTGCTCATGAGGCTGTTAAATAAACAAATCCCACGTGGAAAAAGACTGCTTACGAATACATTTTGATGATAATTATCCTATCTATAGCTCTTCTGCGTGGGAAACGAGCAATTTTTTTCTTAAGACTACAACATGTTTAGAAATGTTAATTGGTCGTGGGACTTTGTTTTTCATCGGAGCAGAAATCGCAATGTAATTACTTGGTAAGAGCCTCAAATTACAGCAACAAATTTAATGTTGTCAAGTCGAATGAGGCATTAATATTTTAATTGTGTCACGCGATATTTAGTCGGTAATTGCCAGATAAGTGCCCCAAACTTACGATGGCCCGAACACCCTTCACCTCCAGCTCGAAAATTAATGTAGAAATATCACGTGACGCTTGTGTGTAATCAGCTGCAAATTCTAATCTTGCTGACTTGGCCACTGCAACCACCGTAATGGGTTTTACGGGGCGATTAAAATGTAAATAATTCCCCTGATGCTGAGATGTTGTTTTAATTATTAAAAGGCTCCACACAAAACACTTTACACAGAAACGTATTGTTCTTATACACGAGATACAGCCACAGGCAGGTGTGAGGGGGGCAAATTAACCTCATGGCTCTCGCATAATGTTCGTGATGCGGTAATTCTTAGTCTGTTGATGGTCGGCGATGCGGCAATCGACTCATCTCGACGAGCTGTACACTACGATGCACCACGATGCGTACCGCGAGCCTTCAGGGTTTCAGCGCAATCGTCCTCGCTGCATTTCGACATTGCGGAGTGGCACCGATTTCGGATTGATTGGTACCCCAGTCGCGGAGTTAAGTACACCCCTGGACAAAAATAGTGTCCCAGAAATAAAATATTTAATTGCCTCGGCAATTTTGTATTAATTGGTACCCCGGGGTACCGCCATAAGGATCAAATGTTGAGTTTGTGAAAAAGAGGATGTGGATGTCTGTTTTGCTGTGGGTGCAAAAGGTAAAACAGGACATACAGTCAATACTCGTGCCTTTAATTATATTGCCGCAGACATGCTGCGCTTTTACGATGATTATAAACGAGACATAAGCCATGAGGGGTCGTTCCTGGGAAAGTCTGAAGCAGCTCAGGTCTTGTCCCAAACAGAAGATGTGTGTCTATGTTGTGTGTCTCTCTCTGTGTGTCTCTGTGTTGTCTCTCTCTGCTTGTGTGTCTGTCTGTGTGTCCCCGTGTCTGTGTTTTGTCTCTCAAATTTAGCAATCTTTGGAAGAACGTAATCAACCAGGTAAGGTGCTGACTGTTGTGTTAGCCGACTCTCTGTGTTGGATTGCATTGTATTTCTAAGTTCACTAGGTTTGTTTTCTACCTGATGACGATTGCTTGTGTTGCGATCGAAACGTCGCATTCTATTACTTAATTTATTTTCTTTCTACGTGACTTTACCGAAAGAACCAAAGAGTCATTCCTGCAGTCACGAAAGCTTCAAATCAAGTTTGAAGATGTGAGTTTGGACCAGAGGTCGCAATCGGGTACCCAGTACCCGTTTGTCACTCATTTCGGGTAGGGTACGGGTACGGGTTGGATATGGCTACCTGTACCCGGCCGGGTACGGGTACCCATTTGCGACCCTAGTGCGGCCGGGTATGGGTAAGGAATCAAAACCCGTTTGCGACCTCTGGTTTGGACCCCCCTTTTGCAGACCCACACCATTTCCGCATCCCTTCGCACTGTATCTCCACGGATGCAATAGTACATTTGACTGGCTTAGCTCATGCTATGCCAAGCAATATATTTATTGATGGTTATTTATCAATGTTTGCGATATTTGCTCACAAAAACATGGCCCTGAAGTTAAGCTACGCCAGAGATGTTGTTTCGTTTATAACCATCAAATACCTCGTTTGTTAGTTGTCCAATACATCAATATTGCTCCCTGCACTATTTATGCGTGTCGTTTTTGTTATTGTTGCTGTGCTCACACACCACAGATCGCCATTGTAAAATAGCCGGGGAAACTGGATGAATGGGATCATCCGTGAAACAAATCGAATAAATAAAAAAAACTCAAACTATTAACGGCATGTGTCTGTTCCATGTGTCTGTTGAATTGGACTTCCACGGTAAACTGGACTTTTATGGTAAACTGGACTTTTATGGTAAACTGGACTTTGATAGAAAAACTGGACTCCAATGTTAAACTGGACTCCCATCGTATCGTCACATCTTTCCGAGGGAGGCCCTGGTGAAAACATTTCAGTTTATTATATATTATTTCTTACACGGATTGTCTCATGTAGCCAGTCGCATGGTTATTTAAAGAGGGGCAAAACAACTCAGAGTACAGGGTCCTGAAGGAATATTGCGCACAACTAACAAACAAGGTAATTAACGCAGGTCGTAAACAAAATACACGCGAATCGAAAACAAATGCCAACATCTTCTTGGTTCTTTTGGTAAAGTCACGTAGAAGGGAAATAATAAATAATAAAAATAAAACATAATAAAATAATTCTCACGACGTTTCGGCCACAACGCAAGCAGCCGTCCTCAGGTGAAGAACAGGTCTGTCGGAAAGACAGCGTCTGAATGAACACCACCAGGCTTGGCAGCGTATATTTAAGCTGGGTTGGAGAGGTAAGAGCGCCTTGACAAAAGAATTTGCATATCAAGAGGAATTTAGCATATTTATGGGAAATGTGGCCGAAACGTCGTGAGAATTATTTTATAATGTTTTATTTTTATTATTTTATTATTTCCCTTCTACGTGACTTTACCGAAAGAACCAAGAAGATGAATCCCTGCAGTCACGAAAGCTTTAAATCGAAATGCAAACATAATAACATGAGAGCAAGAGGCACCACAAAAAAAAACCAAGGTGCAATTACAAGTAAGCTTCGTGGCCTGAAAAAAGTGAGCTGCGTGGCCCGAGTGCAGCTCGCAGGCCCGCTGGTGGGAAAGGTTTCGACGTCTTCGCTTGGTTTAGCAATCGGGCCAGTGGGCCATTCATCGGAATGCAGCAATGCCGGTCTGCGTGCACGTTGGCTCTTGTGCACTGTGGTCCAGATGTCTTGTGATTCCCATTTAATTCTCTGAGACTTAATTTTATTATTATTATTACACGCTTTTATTTAACTCACATTTGTCTGTTGTTGTTGCTGTATCCTCAAATCTTGTAACTCAATTTTAATCCACTTCCCAATGTGGTATCGACTGCAAACTTGGTATACTTATGTCATACTGATGACAATACTATATTCTATCATAAAAAAAGAAAAAAAAACATTTTTAAACGTTATTTTTTATATGTTATGTTTCGGCTTGGGTCTAATTATCCACGGTCAACTAATGTTGGCTGTAATTTCCCACAGTCCCTTATGTTATGGCAAGCTTCGGGGCCACTTCCTGGAGTCGTGGAGTTCTTCAATTAATAGTACATTTCATAAAAGCGTGTTTAAAAATATATATATATACTATTTTATATACTGTACTAATGGGTGTGAAAACAAAAAATTAATAAGCAAAGGTAAAACAAAATGTTAGGGGTCATTTAATTGGGGGGTCACGAGACATCAGGACCACCTTGTACATGACAAAAAACATCTGTATACAGCACATGTGAAATTAGCAATCTGTCGCGTTTTAAAATCACTAGCATTGTTTAATCAAAATATTAACTATCTGAATTTGCAAAATAAATAATTACGAAATATACGTGACAGTATAGTTAGGCCTTAATCCAATATATTTACAAAGGGATAAAAAAATATTTTAAAATGTAAGTAACATTTTTGCATTATATATGTTGAACTTATTTTGCACAGTTCGTAACCAACCGTGCTAACCATGCGTATGTAATATGACCATCACTTTAGCTACGGGTGTTTGGAAGACTAACCTGAATAAAGCATTATTCATATTTTTTTTGCAATTTATTTTATTTCCGGAAGCAGCGGGACCATATTTGGCCAAGGCTGGCCCAGAGAGCACGCGGTTTGTACCTGGATGTATTTTGTCCTCGCGTGCGTGGCTCCGTGCGTGACGATGAGAATGGCAAGCGCTTCGCACAAGAAGGTGTGGGCATCTTCATAGAGGGCCGAGCCATAGCAGAGAGCGCCAGCCCTCACGAACGCATCCAGCAGCTGTGGAGACTTTGGGTGGCACACGTCACTGCAAACGCACAGAGGTCAGCAACAGAGACAAAGTTGACCTCCGTAGGAAAGAAGAGCTCTTGGCGTACAGCGGCTGGCATGACGCACAGTAGGGTAAGGTGGTCAGCACTATGCCCTGCCGCCTTTGTATCTCCAAACTGGACTGGGCCAGGTACTCGTGTTTAAAGGCTGATTCGAGCCCAGGGGAAGTCTACGCAAGGTTTATATAATAGCCATAGATGATTTGCGAGAACAGGAATCAAACTCAAGTGGCCGCGTTAGTCGTGATATGTGAGTGACACACAGAGAGAGAGACACACACACCGTGGCAATTAGGAATATCACAAAGCAGCTCAATTCTTCTGGCTGTCCACAACATCCTGTCAAGCGACCTAAAGTTGTGGTTGATAATATACGTTTGCTATATATATACATACAAGCAAATATTTCACACGTAAGACTCATTTGTCATGAGAATGAAGGTGAAACTCACTGAATCTGCGGGCAAGTGACAACTGAAGTGAAATCTGGGGTGATGTAAAATTTGTTGGAGTGACCCATCATAATTGGTGTGTTTTATTATTAGCAAATTGCAATGATATTCAATTGCATTCGGTTGCTTGGAATTAATTATATTCAACAACAAGTTATTAATGAGCTCGTTGGGGTTGAGAGGTTGCGCTGTTGTTTGCGAACTGCATCAGCTACGAACCAGGCGACCTAAGTTTGTTCCCTGGCCCACGGCCATAAGTGGCGAGTGACATCTCAACTGGCAAGTGGCATCTCAACTGGCAAGTGACATCTCAACTGGCAGGTGACATCTCAACTGTCAAGTGACATCTCAACTGTCAAGTGACATCTCAACGGGCAAGTGACATCTCAACTGACAAGTGACATCTCAACTGGCAGGTGACATCTCAACTGTCAAGTGACATCTCAACTGGCAAGTGGCATCTCAACTGGCAAGTGACATCTCAACTGGCAGGTGACATCTCAACTGTCAAGTGACATCTCAACGGGCAAGTGACATCTCAACTGTCAAGTGACATCTCAACTGTCAAGTGACATCTCAACGGGCAAGTGACATCTCAACTGACAAGTGACATCTCAACTGGCAGGTGACATCTCAACTGACAAGTGACATCTCAACTGGCAGGTGACATCTCAACTGTCAAGTAACATCTCGACTGTCAAGTGACATCTCGACTGGCAAGTGACATCTCAACTGGCAAGTGACATCTCAACGGGCAAGTGACATCTCAACTGGCAAGTGACATCTCAACTGGCAAGTGACATCATAACTGGCAGGTGACATCTCGACTGGCAAGTGACATCTTAACTGGCAAGTGACATCTCAACTGTCAAGTGACATCTCAACTGGCAGGTGACATCTCAACTGGCAAGTGACATCTCAACTGGCAAGTGACATCTCAACTGGCAAGTGACATCTCAACTGACAGGTGACATCTCAACTGACAGGTGACATCTCAACTGGCAAGTGACATCTCAACTGACAGGTGACATCTCAACTGACAGGTGACATCTCAACTGACAAGTGACATCTCAACTGGCAGGTGACATCTCAACTGGCAAGTGACATCTCAACTGGCAGGTGACATCTCAACTGGCAAGTGACATCTCAACTGGCAGGTGACATCTCAACTGGCAAGTGACATCTCAACTGGCAAGTGACATCTCAACTGGCAAGTGACATCTCAACTGGCAGGTGACATCTCAACTGGCAAGTGACATCTCAACTGGCAAGTGACATCGCAACTGGCAGGTGACATCTCAACTGGCAAGTGACATCTCAACTGACAGGTGACATCTCAACTGGCAAGTGACATCTCAACTGTCAAGTGACATCTCAACTGGCAGGTGACATCTCAACTGGCAAGTGACATCTCAACTGGCAAGTGACATCTCAACTGACAAGTGACATCTCAACTGGCAAGTGACATCTCAACTGTCAAGTGACATCTCAACTGTCAAGTGACATCTCAACTGTCAAGTGACATCTCAACGGGCAAGTGACATCTCAACTGTCAAGTGACATCTCAACTGGCAAGTGACATCTCAACTGGCAAGTGACATCTCAACTGGCAAGTGACATCTCAACTGGTCCTGGGTCCCCCTTCACCCACCCACATTGACCTGCTTGGTGAAGGTTGGTCAAGTAACCACCATGAATTGACAAAGGAGGAAACATTGAAGAGGGGTAAACATTATTATGTTTTTTTTCGGTAAAGTCACGTAAGTAAAAAAAATATAACATTTATTTGTTTTCATTTTAATTTATTTTATATGTTTTTACCTACGTGACTTTACCGAAAAAAACAGTATGGATCCTTGCAGTCACAAAAACTTAAAATCTAGAATCATGATTACGTTATTATTTTAGTATTATTGTATACATAAGTCTGTGTCAGCCTTCCACACACAAAATCGATTTGCTTAATTTGCCACGCTGGCAGGATGCCAAGCAGGACGAGGAGGGACTAAGGTTAACCGTGACTGGGGAATATTATGTAGTGGGAAAAAAAACTACTTTGAAATACTTTATACACTCGGAATAATTAATCAAACTGCTATAAAGCAAATCAAATCAAAGCTGTGTAAAGTACCGTACTAAGAGTTTTTTTTTCTAGAGTTTCATTTAAATCACGTTACCATTTAAAGCACTTCAAGTAGACAGGGACAGGCGGAGTGTCGCAGGATAACACTGGGCACTTGGGACAGAATTCGTCTAAAAGCGATATCTTTCATTCGCTAGCCTGCCAAAACATGTTTCTCGAAAATTATAACCTGTATTGAGTTCATGGCAAAACAAATCATTCATTAGTTATTTATAAGATGGGGGAAAAGGACATTGTGGAAACTAAACATAGCATTCTCTAACAGATCCATTCTCTGTGGATTATACGGTTCTTTGTCAGTGCAATGAGTCACATTTGAACATATCCCAGAGGTCCTAATTATGTGATGACAATGATACACTTACAGGAGTGAGGCATACATGACTAATTGATATAACATCTCAATGATATTCCTAAATTTAATAACAAAACTTCGATGAACAAAGCAACACCGTAAGCTGTGCATCTATTTAAATTGGCAGCAAGACTCAGCTCTCGGGAATACAACCCAGTAGGGGACAGCGTAGCCTGGAACGTTGGTTGAGGAAATAAGCTCATTAAATCACGAGAGAGAGGCAGGAGCACAACACGCAGTTGCCTTTACCTGTACGTGGCCTGGATACAAACAGAGAAAATACGACTGCAATTTTCCATTTTTCCAGCACCACACAAAGCTGGCATTGGTAAGAACACGTTCTGATTAATCCAGTGGTGGATCTTTATCTGATGATAATGATTTTATACTAATTATGGTTACATAATAATAATAATAATTATGATAATGATTCAATAATAATGATTAGTTAATACTTTTGATTTAAAGCTTTCGTGACTGCAGGGATTCATATTCTTGGTTCTTTCGGTAAAGTCACGTAGAAGGGAAGAACCAAGAATATAGTTAATACTATAATTTGTGGTGCTTTGTCAATTCGCTGCGAGGTGAAGGCATCCGCAAGCCATGTCATTCGTGGGCGTTTTTTTTTTTAGCATATTTCCCCATGCTGGTTAGTGCGGGTAGGTAAAGAGGGTCAATGTTTTTGTAATTTCAACTTGGTTCGTAAAAGCATCAAAATGACTCCTCGTTCATGGAAATTGGTGAAGCTGCCTAACTCTGGAATTCTCCTAACATACATGCATACAGATTAGTCGCTTATATAACAGGACCCTGTGGGGTGGGCTGGTAGGAACGAACAATTGAATGGCTATAATAAAATTAAATGGCAAAAAATGGCCGCCAATAAGTGGATGCCCCGTGGCCCCCCCCTCCACCCGCGTAACCCCGCCCCGGCCACCCGTGGCCCCGCCCCATCTCGTTGTCCCCGGCCCCTGCTTGTTGCCCCGCCCCTTACCGCCGTAACTCCGCCCCAACCCCGCGTAGCCCCGCCATCCACCTCGTGCCCACGCCCCCTGCCGCCATTGCCCTGCCCAGCCCCGCGTAGCCCCGCCCCCTGCCGCTGTAGCCCCGCCCAATACACCCCTAGCGGGGGAGAGATTCCCAGGCCTGGCTCTAGGCTGGAAAGCCGCCGATGAGGAGGGGGTAGGGAGTTGTTTTTAATGTAAAAGCTTTAAATGTAAATGTTTCTATTAAAAAACATCAGGGAATGTAACATTGTTAAACATTAACTCCCTTTCACACACGCGGGGGTACGATACGAAGGGAGAGTTTGAGGCATTGTTCGAGGCTTGAGGCCTAGCTGTAGGCTTTAGGCCGCCGTGAGTTAATTTTTAATTTAAATGTTTTTAATATTTATGTAAAAGCTTTAAATTTAAATGTTTCTATTTAAAAGCATCAGGGAATGTAACATTGTTAAACATTAACTCCCTTGCACACACGCGGGGGTACAATACGAAGGGAGACTTTGAGGCCTAGTTCTAGGCTTTAGGCCTAGCTGTAGGCTTTAGGGCGCTGTGAGTTTTTTTATTTAATTTAAATGTTTTAATTAAAAGCTATCTCAGGGAATTATAAGGGAATGTTACACTTGTTTAGCCAGGAAAGCCTCACAGAGTCTAAAGGTTTTTGTAGGGTCATGCCAAGTGTTTGCAGTAGGGGGCGATGTTGCTACACGGACGGACGGACGGACAAACGGACGGACGATATAATCTATTGTAGGCTGGTCCACTTCGTTCCTACCAGTAAAATACACCATACGTACATGGATGGTGCTCAAGCTTTAAGACTGCCACACTCTAACTTATTGGTATGTTTCATGTCGATTATCGTAGGCTAAATGCGTCCTGTAACGTGTCTATACGTGCCAGTTACATTTGTAGCATATGAACAACTCACCAGGATTGCACCAGGTCTCATTAACATCTCGGAAGCTAAGCAGGCTTGAGCCTGGATAGTGCTTAGGATGGAAGACCACCGTATAGACGATGTGCTGGGAAAGTAACCATGACTTAGAAAAAAAACCATGACCTCACAGAGGGCAGTGCTGCAAGGTCCACTGTGGTTCTGCACTTGCAATGCTCCCATACCTCTCCTCCCCGCCTTCACAACCCTGCACTGACCAGAGGCGTGGGAAGGCCCTCACCCAGTAGTGGATTGGCAATAAGGGGCTGTTACGTGTTCATGATGCTGGATGGATTACCGATAACCGGTCACGGCCCTGGCTGCGTAGATGGCAGCAATGCCGAGTTCCCGGTTGTGCGTGGCAGCCTCTGCCGCAGCGCTCAGCATCCTCAGGAGGTAGATGTTTGTGTCTGCGAGCACCGGCAGGTGTTTGTCCAGTGCCTCTTTACACAGGCTCCACACCTGTGGTCATGCAGAACAAAAATATGTTTCTAGATTTGAAGTTTTCGTGACTGCAAGGATCCATACTCTTTGGTTCTTTCGGTAAGGTCATGTAGGTGAAAATAAAAAGAATAATAAAACATAGTAAAAGAAAATAATAAGAATAAAATTAAAATGATTTAGTTATTGATTTCATTTATTTATTTTTATTTTATGCGATTTCATTATATTATTATTTTATTATTATTATCATTGTTTTTATTTTCACCTACGTGACTTTACCGAAAGAACCAAAGAGTATAAAATATGTTTGTTGTATGCATGTATGTTAAAACTTTTTTTTTCACACCGGAGGTGCGGAGGAATAACATCAAACTGAACACGCAAAAAATATAGACCAGCGATGCTCTGAACATTTTGAGTATGATTTTATGCCACCTCTTACAACCTGCTGCAGCAGTTGAAAAATTGGGACAGGTTCCTTAAATCCCACCCGACAGTAGCAATACGTGCACCATAATTAGCCAATTGGAAGGTTGCACGTGGTGGCGTAGAGGGTGGATACTACCACCTCTTCCAAGACATTTGGCCAGCATGTTAGAGTTTGCCAAATGCCCCTTAGAAGGGCTTTCGAGAGACTCCATCTCTTGGAGGCGCATTCTGCCAGCACTGGCATGAGCAAGTAATTGCAGTGCTGCACCTCTAATTTTTTTTTTACTTTAACTTATATCAGGATTGGGGAACCTAGAGCCCGACAGCCTGTGACCACATGAAGCATACTTCTTTAACATAACCTGCAAATCATAGCCACACTGATCGGGTATGAGAAGGGAATAGATCCGACCTGGAAATGGTAACTTTAGCCCACTCAAGTCACTGCAAGGGCCTCCTTATTATTTCGGTGGACAGGCACATAATTCTACAAGTTATTATTATTGGATAATGCGAAGGCGCGTGTTAATGTGTGGACAACCAAAGGTATCGTATTTAACGTCCTACAAAGGTCTGTAGTTAATAAAAGGTTCACACTTTTGTCTTCGGTCAATGTACATATTCATTTGCGATTAGCATATACATATGGTGTTTCAAATAAGTCGGGTCGTGCGTGTTATTAGTATCTTTCAAATAAATTGCTGACCATGATTGTGAATGTACAGTGTTTTATGAGTACGGTGTTTTAGGTACTTGAAGAGCTCATTAATTCAGAGAAAAATAGCATCGCAAAGGCAGATAAATCAGAGCAACGCAACGCAAAATATGCTCCATTGCTACGCGCAATTAAAGCTCACGTTACACAGTGTGGCTCGCCATGAATTACAAAGCACCATTACATGAATTGGCAGTCATGGTCAGTAACCTTTATTGTCTGGCATTTACATTACCTCGTCCCAGTGCCTCTCTGCCAGGGCCATGTCAACCTTCCCAAGGGCATGTTTGGAGTCCTCCGCAACTTGTTTGGCATCGATATCTTTTGACTGGAAACAACAAACAACACGAGCCTTTCAGGATTATGTGTCCTTGGGACGACTGCCTGCTTTAATGGAAAGCATGTTTGCTTTATATAAATCAAGAGCTGTGAATACTGAGCATTGTGACTTGCAAAATGTGGGAATTAGCTTTGAGGGTGACCCTGGTGTGGCGAGAGATGAAATTCTAAAGGAAATTCAATAAATGGTCAAAAGTCACACACAATAGTAAATGGGTATGTAAATTGGCCACGCAAGTTACAATTCTTAGCTTTAAATGCATCAGTGAATGAAAATGTTAAGTACATATTCCAGGTGAATTTGTCATAGGATTTCGATTTAAAGCTTTCGTTACTGCAGGGATTCATCTTCTTGGTTCTTTCGGTAAAGTCACGTAGAATGGATATAATAAAATAAAAATAAAACATAATAAAATAATTCTCACGACGTTTCGGCCACAACGCAAGCAGCCGTCCTCAGGTGTCTTTCCGACAGACCTGTTCTTCACCTGAGGACGGCTGCTTGCGTTGTGGCCGAAACGTCATGAGAATTATTTTATTATGTTTAATTTTTTATTATTTTATTATTTCCATTCTACGTGACTTTACCGAAAGAACCAAGAAGTTATCATAGGATTTCAGCAGCTTATGCAAAGTGAAGCCTGGGTCGCGCTTGGATGGGAGATCGCCATGCACACGCTGCTTGTCGTACGGTGCACTTAAATCACCTGCTGTTCTCTACTTCTAAGCTTCCACATCTGTGTTCCCTGCACCTTCGCCAACTCGCACCGACCGGCGCGGTGAAGTATTACCAAAATAACCCAAACAATCCACACGGCATTGGGGGGGGGGGGGGGGGCTCATCCAGAGAACACGGATTAACAAAAGGGCCGGAAATGATATATTAGTGCACGAAATTTCGATTTAAAGCTTTCGTGACTGCAGGGATTCATCTTCTTGGTTCTTTCGGTAAAGCCACGTAGAAGGGAAATAATAAAATAATAAAATTTAAACATAATAAAATAATTCTCACGACGTTTCGGCCACAACGCAAGCAGCCGTCCTCAGGTGTCTTTCCGACAGACCTTTTCTTCACCTAAGGACGGCTGCTTGCGTTGTGGCCGAAACGTCGTGAGAATTATTTTATTATGTAATATTTTTATTATTTTATTATTTCCCTTCAACGTGACTTTACCGAAAGAACCAAGAAGATAGCGCACAAAAGTTTGGACAAGGCGTCACTTATGATCACGTCTGGCGAGTTGCGAACCTTGGCTGCGGTGAGCAAAGTATCTTGCGTCTGATCCTGACAGTGGACACAGTTGCACTCGAAGAAATAATCTCGGAGCAAGAAGGCTCGACGCTCCTCCGCCAGGCCGACAAAACTCAGGTAGGAGACGGTGAGCTCCTCGTCAGCGTTGATCGCTCGCATCACACGCAGCTCCGCCCTTTCGTCGAAGTGAAGTTTAGAGGCGGGGAGACAGGGGCAAAAACAGCCTTTAGAGTAGATTTGCTTTTAATTAGCACGCTTACCAAGTCGAATACATATTTTGCATGAGGATCCTCCCACGTTTTCAGGGGCTGTGTATGATTGCATTTTTTTTGCGTGGCAAATTTGGACCATGATGCCGCCACACAATGGCTTACTCTTGAGAATTATGTCACGGGATCTTTAACGTTCACTGTGACGCAGGCGGCGTGTATTTTTAAATCCTTTATATTAAGTTCACTTGCTTGCTTGCGCGCTTACAACCGTGCAAATCTTTCGGTCGTTTTTTAACCCACTTCCCATGATCCAATCGAGCTGACATTTTGCACACAGACTCGTTGTGCGTGACAATTTATTTTCGTGAATTTTTTTTCCCAAAATTTTCCACTTTTTAGTAAAAAAAAATTTTCATATTTAATTTCAAATACCAATGTGATAAAAATGAAACTCTTACTCAAGAAAAACAGAAATGAATAATAAAATAAAACCGATGCCACGCATATAAAGGATTTATAGTGAAAAACTTTGTTTTTACGGGTTAATTTTTTTACAGTTAACAGATCCGTGGTATTAATCATGGCGGCCACGGGATTCGAACCGTGAACCTCTGCAACAAGTGGTGAATGCGCTACCGCTGGTCCATGTCACATGACAAGATATGCAAATAATGTGTTAACCATAAAACGTGAGTAATTCTCGTGGCGAAAAGAGTCCAGTAAAGGGCTAATTACTGTATCTCTGGAAGACCAATGAATTACCGTATAGACGATGTTCTGGTAAGTAACCATTACTTAGAAAAACAACCATGACCTCACATAAAAAAACCAACCACGACCTCACGTAAAATAGATGTCATGTTATTATACCACCACCACCGTCACCAGCGCACTGAACAGCGTGGTGAAAATTTATCAAACGACACCAATGACAGAAAGTCGCGAGGAGGCCTTCATCCAGCAGTGGACTGAGGACTTTACATGAACATTGCACTAACAACCACGAGACGGCAGCAGTGACCAGTCGGTGATTATTTATTTGGCGATGCATTGGCAGCGGTGCACATCAGAAAAAATAGCCAACGAAAAATTAAACACCTTTGTCAATAACACTGTTGTCTTCAAAGGAAAAAATATATATTACAGGCAACGTTTCGAGCAATGGCCCTTGTTCATAGCACGTAAAATCACGTGCTATGAAGATGGGAATAAATGTATGTGCTATGAAAAATGGCCATTGCCTTTAACATTACATTGTATATATTCTATATTTTTACTTTTAAGGCCATAGTGCCATTGACACGTGTGTTGAGTTTACGGTGAGGTGGAAGGTCACCCATAGGCAATGCAGCTTTCATTCATGGGGTAACCTTGATGAGGTCACAAGTAACTGGGTGCTGAAAGGCAAAGCCTAATGTGAGTTCAAGGTCATTAATTTTATGCAGTTTTATTCAAGGTTGTCATAAATAAATAGATGCCCTGCCATTAAAATGGGCTGGTACGGGCTTGTGGGTAAAATGACATGGATCTTCATTGGATAAATGAATAAAAAATCATAAAGGGTTTGTCAAATATACCAATTATCGGGTATGTTAGAGGCAGTTTTTAAGAAACTGCATTCCAAATCCCAGCACTTGCATTTACTGATAAACGGAATAAAGGTGTATATGCTAATTTACGTATATTTACTAATACACTTCATATCTTCACATATTTTAATTACATGAAATTTGAGTTGCATATTTTTGATAATTATTTGCAATAAGTACAGCCGTGTACTCTGATTGTATATGGGTTTATCCAACCGTGTCCTAAAGAACAAAGCGTTAATAGATATACTGTACTATGGGAACCTCATTTGCCAGTAAAAATATGATAATTGGTTGTTTACCCTTCTATCTGGCAACAAAACTGACACCTTTTTACAAGGAGTCATGTTTGCATAGACCGCAATACCTGCAGTCATAATACAAACAAAATACATAACTCTGATAATGTGCACTGTCCTTGAAGTTTCCTTAAGGAAAGCTGTCTCGGGTGTGGACCAATCAACTTCAAGGACAGTGCACATTATCAGAGTTATGTCTTTTGTTTGTATTATGACTGCAGGTATTGTGGTCTATGCAAACATGACTCCTTGTAAAAAGGTGTCAGTTTTGTTGCCAGATAGAAGGGTAAAAAAACAATTATTAGATATACTGTATTGACAGCAACTTAAATACATAGGGATGCGATTTGTGTATTGATAGTTACATTGCAAGCTAATATTCTAACCAGCCATTAAGTACCTCCATCCGCTGAAAAATACAATTGCAGCACAAAGTTTGCTCTACATTTAAATTGTCTGCTTCATTGCCTTTGTGATTGCCGTCAAAACGTTTGAATAATTTCCAAGCGTGGATTTCAGTGTACACGTTCATCACAGTGCAATGTTGTATGCATTCCGTGCAATGTTACATGCGACGCGAGATACAAAAAAATAATGACAGAAAATGTTTCGCTCACCTTGCACTGGAGTGGAAGGTGGTTTTATTTGCTTGGCGGCTGCAAGACAGTTTAACGCACCATTTATGGAACATTCAATACATTGGGAGTCTGTGAATGCCTGGACCTTGTAAATGAAATCGCTCCGCAACAGGCCATAGCTTTTATCCTCAAATTAGTCTCATGTTAGCCTGGTACGAGTAAGTCAACGTGGTTCACCCCCACGTGCAGCTCATGATTCGATGATTTAACACGATTCAAGGCCGCTATTTATACCGAAAATCAATCTTCTAAATGTTTGAATGCAGCAGCCGATAGAGGTCATGTGAACCCATTACATATGACAATTTATTCATATTAAAACATCGATTCAATGCATGCATCCTGGGAGTATTGACATATTTAATCGAATGCATTATTAAACCTCTAGTTTGTAATCATGCCTGAATTAAAAAAATAGACAGCAGTGATATCTGAACACAGGAAGATACTTTCGCTTCACCAACGTGCACTGACCGACGTCGTGAAGTATGGTCAAACAACCCTCACGACCTACCCAGTGTGGTGAAGCCTTCATCCAATAGTTGATTAACAAAGGACTGTTTTCATTTCTTGTTCAATTGGCAGGAAGAAACAAAACCGAGTATAGCTCTAAAGTGTGTTTTGTAGGAATTTTGACAGATAATAACCGAGGCATGTTTATACCGACACATCCTGAGCCGGAACTTTTTTGCATGATTGAATATATATCAATAACCATCTCCGTCTGTGTAATCACATCCCGCATCATTGTTAATGCAATGCTAGGCAACACATCATTGGGTAGGCAATTATATTTGCTGGCACGGAAACAGAGACATTAATAAACCACGATTCCTCTCCATTTATTACCACTTAATGCCAGCAACAGGATTAGAATTCAAACGAATCCCCATGTGTGTGTGGTTTTTACCAATGACTGCATGCAACGTACTTTGGTACATACTGTGCTAGGAATACAAACCCTTAAGGAGCCATTTAACGTCCTCCATTATATTTAAAGCTCTGTTACGTATATACCAATACCCGCCATGGTGACGTCACCACGTAGCCTGTGCCAGACCACGTGCACTTTGAGGACCACGTGAAGTGTCGATGGCTCGCTGACAGGTCACGGGACATACCCAGGTGGCATGGGTTGACTGACTGAGATGACTGGCAGATGTACCACCTGTGCCCCCTATTGTGTTATGTATATGAGAGATGTATCACTGTCATCATCAACATCGTTACCACCAAAACAACCAAAATCTATCCAGAATATTTTTTCTTTGGGTTAGATCGCATCAATATAAATGTGTCGTTAAACCCGCCACCACCCGACACAGCCAATTAGTAAGGTTTGTTGCGTAAACAAAACATGCAAATTAGTTGCTAGTTCAGGGCATCAGTGTGATTGAGAGTAAACTCACAACATTCACAATTTGAGTACGACGTTTCGCCGGTAATTACAACCAGTCTCATCCTGCATAGGTTTTTCACACTCGTGCCATAAAGCTCTCCGATGGGTTTTCTGGTTGTGCCGCGCATTGCTCAGCAGAATGTCCTTTCCTTAAGAGGCTCCCAGCACGTGGAGCAAAACGTCAGACATCCCACCGAACAATACCCGTGGTATAAACTTGAAAACACGCACCGGAGAATTGGTGCAATAGAAACGATATCAGAGCAAACTCTTTAAGGAAGAAAAAGCCTGAGTGGACAGTGTGAGATATTAATAGCATAGGCACGGGAGTTGGTCACCATAAGGTTGGCAGAGGTCTGATAATTAATAGGAGGCACCACAGGGACATTATGTGGTTGGGTGGGTGAGGCATAAATCATGAAACAAAGCTATCCAGAATGAAGCGTTTAAAACCTAAGCAGCAACCCTTGAACACCCAGCGGTATTCAGAACCACCTTCCAATCCATGTTTATTGTCTCCTCGTGGGATTCCATTTGCTCTGTGAATTACTTTCCATTGTCTACATTTGTCTCCACTTACGTTCCAACTGTTCGCGTAAAATCACGAGAAAAATAACAAATACATTTGGAATACGCACAGCTGTCAGTGCACCACCCTGTGTTAGAGAATGGTCCTGGAAAATGGTGTTACGGTGACTTCACCCCACCTCTTAATCCACGTTAGGAGCACACCTTTGAATGCCCGATTTATAACATGTCAATCAGGCTGAAATGTTTAGGACTCAGAGCTGGCACTTATCCAAATAAGACGGCTAACCAAATGCTATATTAATGTTGTACAGTCATTGATAATTATTGAACCGAGACCATAAACTCATAACAGTCGAGAACCCAGTTTGATCACGGCCCGGCTGAAATGCAGATTCGAACCCAGGATCTTAGTGGCGCTGGCTTGGTGCTCAGTCCCAAAGTGCCACCCGGTCAAATCTTACTTTCCGTTGTTGAAGGTCACGCAGCAATTGGGCCAGCAGTCGTGATTAAGCAGGCTGATGGTTGGAAAGAGGCCCACCCCCATGGCTTTGACACCACTCTGGTCTGTCAGGATGAGGCTGTTGAGGTTAACCTGCAATAAATCACAACACGGCACAGTGCTCCTCTCGTCGAGGTGCATAAACCATCACGCAAACTCCGGCCACCCTCGCAGCAGAAGCGGATTTTTGATAACCATCGAACAAAGACGGTTACCGCATCGCGCGTTTCAGATGCGCTTCTGCGTCCGTCTGGAACCCTCTTTCTTCCTATATTAGGAAGCCCCTGGAGCTATGCATTGATTTTTTTTTATTTCTGATGACGATTGCTTGTCTTGTGATCGAAACGTCGTAGTTTTTTGTTATTTTCTTTGAACCTATCTACGTGACTTTACCGAAAGACCCAAATAATATAAATTGAAAAGAATTTCTTTAGAACTGCTTTTTGTGTTTAGTTTGTTGTCCTTCCCCCGCACCTCAGATTAGCACGGTTGGTTACGTACGGTGCGAAAGAAGTTCAACATACATACAGCAGACAAGTCGTTAGGGTTGTTGGGTCATACTTCGCCACGCTGGTCAATGTGGTTCAGTGATGGCAGCGATAATAGATGGCAATGTAGCCCCGTATCAGCCTATAGCACCTGTATATGCACGATGGTTGCTTAACTAAGAGCTATCCATGCTGCTTAGTTTCTGAGATATCATGAAATCGGGTAGTTTTGGTCATGGGCAATGACATTCATTCAAAGGTTTATTATATCCAGCACTGATTGAAACAACAAATGTAATGAGAAATAGCATGAGTACCTTAGTCTTGGGCTCACAAACAAGTAGGAACAATTGGCAAAAGCATGTGTTAAATAATCAAATTACAACATGAGTTTAAGACGGCTATGCAGCAATAATTTCACGATTTACCTCTTCCCAATCCCAATGATTAGATGAATAATCCACGTCTTGGGGTCACAATTCCCTACCAGAACCGATCACTTCGTGTCCCGTTTGCGTTCTCGCGTGTACCGCCTCTCATTTGGTCCATCTCATTGTAGTGTTTCGGTTCGCATTCGTCTACCATTTGCATTTAATGTCAAGGCATTGTTCATAATAAAGATTTCACGCGCGATTACACACGTGTACAATGAGTCTATGAATGTGAATCCAATCAAAGAGTTATTTAAATTCGTACAGTGCGGTATTCATGCCTTTTTCTAAAGTTGACTGTGTTTGCTAGGGTTCACGTAACCTCGTGTGAATTTTTCCTTTACGAGCAGAGCTGAAGCAGCTTTGGTTTAACATTAAGTTTAACGCCGGCATGTAAAGGGGGCACTCGCTATTTTAAGTGCCTTCTATTTGCGCAACTTTGTCCCTGTCAATTTGTGAGCGCGCCAGTGAATCCCTGGAGCAGGCTTTGTATCTCCCGCATTGCATGGAATCGAATCGCGAAACAGACGTGGGCTTCCTACGTTTGTAAAATGCTTTTGTGTCTCTTGCTCGAGTTAACTCCTTCCCGTTCTGAGACGTATGCAAGTTTGCAGGATGGGTGTCTCGTTCACCGCTGAATCCCAGAACGCGCAAGCAGTTAGCATTAATTTTATTTAGAGAGGCATAGCGCCGCTGTTTTTAAACACATTCCTGCGGAGGGAGCTGATAGGAACGTTGGGTTGCTCGGTCAATGGCCAGGGTCAACGGCGGCGTGATGTATTCCGCAAATATTGCCGACTGTGAGGGCGGGCACAAGCCGGCGTGAGTAGGCTAAACGTTGAGTTTTATAAGGGCACCACGGGGTGACCAGCCCCTCCCCACCCAGCCCCACCCTCCCCACCCAGCCCCTCCCCACCCTCCCCTCCCCACCCAGCCCCTCCCCACTCAGCCTCTCCACACTCTCCCCTCTCCACCGAGCCCCACCCCTCCCATTTTTGGATGCACGACGGACGGACACAATAATCCCCTGTGGGCTGGTGGAACCAGGTGGTTCCTACCAGTAAGATATTGTACTCGCCGCAGAGAACTGTCGCGACACGACCGCACTCTACGATAGCCACACGCCTTCCCACATGGCCTTGTGGCAGCCTCGGTACTGGTAACGTTCTTTCATTAGTTTTTCTTCCGGTTCCAATCCGATTCCGTACATCATTTGCATTTCATCAGTACATGTACGTCATCAGAACGGGAAAGGGTTTTAATAGCATTCTTACAATCTGGAGCATTTGCAGTATGAAGGCTGTGTCGAAGTGCTTTGCTGCCGCGGGGCAAAACTGCAGGCACGCTGTCACGTCTTGCTCCATAGCTTGCCGTTCGTCGTTGCTCAGCCTCTCGATGTGCGTTTCCAGCCGATCTGGAGAAATGATTTCGCCCTCTGCTCCGAAAACACTGTCCTTAATCACCCGCCTCAAAATACGGGCCACCAACCTATTTAAAAGGATAATGACAACAACAACACATTGTGAGATCATACCTCCGATTAGCGGGGTTGGCTACGTACGGTGCGAAAGAAGTTCCATATACGTGTGCATACAGAAAGCAGCTCGCGTGCAGATGGATTGTTACATCTCGGGAGCATGAGAGATGACGAGGGCTTGGTCAGACTTTCATCCAACAGTGTATTGATTGTGGCTCATGATAATGATTATGTAAAGTCCCATCACAATAGAGGCCTACTTCTGTTTGTGCACAATTGCAAAACTAATTTGCACGATGCTGCATGGCATGGCGACACATATCCGGCCGTCACAAATCCGCCCTGACGCAGTGCAGTCGTTGGGCAACTGCATCTTTCTGCGGATGTTCACTATTGTATTCTTAATCTCGTGTACATTCGCCTTTAAATCACGGTAAATAATTATCCCATCTTCTTGGTTCTTTCGATAAAGTCACGTAGAAGGGAAATAATAAAATAATAAAAATAATACAATAAAATAAAATTCTCACGACGTTTCGGCCACAACGCAAGCAGCCGTCCTCAGGTGAATAACAGGGCTGTCGGAAAGACAGCGTCCGAAGGACGGCTGCTTGCGTTGTGGCCGAAACGTCGTGAGAATTTTATTTTACCGAAAGAACCAAGAAGATGAATCCCTGCAGTCACGAAAGCTTTAAATCGAAATTTAATTATCCCATGTTCAAAGCATTTTCTCTTTTTGTCCAGTAACCACGATGGTGTTAACTGAAAATGTTGTCCGACCCGAGCACGTAAGCACGACCTTTCAACTTATCCACCTATAACCTCAGTCTCCAGTAAGTCTGAAATGCGACGTTGCTCTGCATCTCACATCTCTTTACTGGAACTACAATACCTCAGTAGTGCTGCCTATGCCAAGTCTGTGCGCGTGCTGCATACAGCAAGCAGGCTACGCAGGGGTTAATAACAGAGAACCCAGCCCACTTTGCCAAATGCGAAAGGCCCAATTCCTCATGACGAGGGAGATGCGGCCACAACAGCTAATGGGAATTTAATGTAAATTACTGATCAGTTATATAAGTGAATGTCTCTCACACCTGGCACTGGAAACATAACAAGAGCATCTATAATCCACGAAGTAGACCGTTCATTGGATGCTCTGCTGGCTTGTATTAAAAATAGCATGCTGTATTGTACATGCGTACATGTAAGTGCACAATCCCATTAGTCAATCCACTGCTGGATGCTGAACGACCGTGTCAGTAATGGGGTTTGTTTGATCATACTTCACCGTGCTGGTCCGTGCGGGTTTTGTGAAGGTGGCAGGGAGCATAGATTTTGTAGCAGAGTACAGTACAACATAACAATGGATTTTTCGACACTGCCCTCTGCCAAGCATGCAACTCTGTAGCAGCACCAGCATCCTAAAAACCTGTGTGTGCACGGTGGTCACGCATCATCCGAACACTATGCAGGCCCAACGCATGCTTAGCTTCCGAGATCTGACAAGATAGGGTGGGTGAAATGTGGGTATTGTATATAAAATACCTTCTGCCATGGTTATCGTAGCATAACTTTCGATATAGGAATTGCTATACAACGTTGAGTAAAGTGTTTGCGTCGTCCGTATTTAAGCACAGTGCGTTTCAAAATGAGAATATTTATTTAGACTGGAGGAATCCGATGAGCAATAAAGCTCTTTTTCACATATGTCCAGTAGGGCACAAATAACCTGTGTTTCCCTTCGCAGTGTGGATTAATGAAATCACATCGTGCAAATGTTCAAAGGTTCTTCTACTCGGTTCGCCATGGCAACTCGGTGTCAAATGGACACGCGGAATGCTCCCAAATGCCTGGAGCATTATGACCAGCTGCGGCCGCAATAAATGCGACATCCCATCAGCTGCGGCCCCAATAAATGTGACGTCTCATCAGCACTCCCTTCCCCTGCCCCTCGCTAAAACAATTCAATATCGTTCATCACGAGTATTCTTCTTGTGCGAGTTCGAAAATCGCAAAGGTGCGCACGTTTTCCGATTTTGCGACATCAAAGTAATTACATGAGACGTCTTCTTGGTTCTTTCGGTAAAGTCACGTAGAATGGAAATAATAAAATAATTCTCACGACGTTTCGGCCACAACGCAAGCAGCCGTCCTTAGGTGAAGAACAGGTCTGTCGAGAAGACAGAGTCTCATTCAGACTCATTCAGACTCTGTCTTCTCGACAGACCTTGTCTTCACCTAAGGACGGCTGCTTGCGTTGTGGCCGAAACGTCGTGAGAATTATTTTATTATGTTTTATTTTTATTAGTTGATTATTTCCATTCTACGTGACTTTACCGAAAGAACCAAGAAGATGAATCCCTGCAGAATGAGACTCTGTCTTCTCGACAGACCTGTTCTTCACCTGAGGACGGCTGCTTGCGTTGTGGCCGAAACGTCGTGAGAATTATTTTATTATGTTTTATTTTTATTAGTTTATTATTTACATTCTACGTGACTTTACCGAAAGAACCAAGAAGATGAATCCCTGCAGTCACGAAATCTTTAAATCGAAAAATACATGAGACGTGTTTACAGGGAAGGATAATTTGCCTGCAGTAAGTGAAGATCCTGCAACCAAAAATAGAGCCACAGTACAGGGTGGTCCAGATGTCTTGTAACCCCCAAATTAATTGACCCCTAACATTTGTGTTCCCTTGCATATTCATTTATGTTTTAAATTAACCTTAATTTAGAGAATGAAATGGGGGTGGTCACAAGACATCCGTAGACATATCGTGGTGGTACGCGCCTCCGCGTCGATTCAACAACAATAAAAGTGCTGTACATGTACTCGTTTATTTTGTTTACCCACGTACCAATTAAATGAACACCTGCTTAAAGTCAATTTAAAATAAAGGCGCTACGAGACGCGTCGAGGCCCATTTCTTCATCAGCATCGATGGCGAGATCTGCAGCAGAATGCACGACAGATCACAGCAGACCGCATATCCTTGCTCAGCCTGTTCAGCACTCCGCCTGTGTCAACGTCTGTTTCACGTTGACTGCGTCGTGCGCCACCGTTATTGGGTTAGGGGCCGTCCATAAATGACGTCACGCGATTTTGGATGATTTTTACCCCCCCCCCCCTCGTCACACGACGTTGCGCATTTTGATGTGACGTCACATTTCTCCCCCCCCCATCCTCTCGTCACACATCGTCACAAATGTCTGACCCCCCCCCCCCCCTAGATGCGTGACGTCATTTATGGACGGCCCCTTATTGCCCTGCTCCCCCCCCCAATCACCACAGTCAAGCTGCAGCGGTGTTGCTCCCTCCTCCTCCTCCTCTTCACTACGAGTGCAGGAATGGGAATGTCAACTGGGAAGGCCGTCTCGCAGGCCTGGGATTCCCAGAGCCTCATGAATAGCTGCGCGCAATCCAACCAATGCCACGTCCCCCATTCACACTGCGACAACTGTACAGTCATAATAATTTTCCTAATCGTTTTACAATTTTTTTGAAAGTGCACAGTTGTTGCGTCAATCTTAGAGAGAGAATGATTGAGAGGTGCGGGAAATAATATTAAATTTTATACAGCATCATTCATGCTAAATAGCATGACGACGAACGAGTTTAAGTTCCTCGGTGCAACGATGTGTGCTGTGATGGGTCACTAGAAGGAGAGATGAGATCAAGAACAAGGGATGGATGGTTGAAATGGTGAGAGATGACTGGTGTGGTGTGCGATAAGAGGGTCCCAGTTGGGTTGAATGGAAAAGTGTGTAGTGTATAGTGTAGTGTATAGTGTAGTGTATAGTGTAGTGTATAGTGTAGTGTATAGTACAAGACGGTGGTGAGGCCGGTGCTGTTGTATGGGGCCGAGTGCTGGGGCACAAGAAAGAGGGAGGACCGAGCTATGTGAGTCACATAGATGAGGATGTTGCAGTGGATGTTGGCTTCAACAAGGAAGCACAGGGGGTGAGAAATGAAGAAGTGAGAGGAAGACTCAAGGTGGTATAAATCACAGATAAGATGAGAGAGAGAAAGAGAGAGAAACGACTGGTGTGGTTCGGTCATGGAAGAGAGACAGCAGAAAGATGATGTGGGTCAGAAGGTGCAAGTGATGCAAGTGGAAGGAAAGAGATCAAGAGGAAGGCAGAAGAAGAGGTGTAGTGCGATGGGACACGGTGGCCCGAGGGAGCGGAAAGAGAGATGGCCCGGGACAGCGTGGAGGAGGTTGGCAAGGACAGTGGACCCCACGTGAGTGGGACAAACGCGTGGAAGAAGAAGATCCATGCTAATAGCATCCCATAACGCAATACATTACATTAATTAGATATAAGGACCAAATCCAATATATAGCCACTATCAAGAAAATGAAACCCCTACTACTAAGCAAAATCTAAAATGAATAAACTAATTAAGAAACGGCACCAAAATAAAAATCGCAAACAACAAAAAAAGTTTTCACAACAAAGAAATTGGTCCATTAGGTCTACACATCATAGACCACAATCTCAACTTCCCAACCAAGCCAGGAAACCTTCACAGGAGGGGCATAAATCACAGATACGCGGGAAGGCAGCCAGACACGGCATCGACAATTCCCCAAGAGCTGTTGGTCCTAAAATGGAATGTTCTGGCGAATACTCAATCGCGCATGCGGGTAACAATCAAAAGGGCGCTGTGGTGGCGAGATGTTAACTCTCTCGCCTGGTATACAGGAGGTCGTGGGTTCGATCCCGACCCTGATGCCTGTGTATTTGGAGTTTGCATGTTCTTCCCGTGGCCGCGTGGATTTTTTCCCGGGTCCTCCTGTGTTTCCCCGACACATTTAGAAACATGTGTTTAGAGTATTTGGCTGCTGTACATTTCCACATGATAAGCCACTGTGTTGAGTTATCATTTGTGGCCAGGTCGCTTTCTGTAAAAGAGCTATACAGCTCAGTGGGACTTACCTGGTAAAATAACAATGTTTGTTTGTTTAAAACCCCGCACAGATGGAAACCGATTGAAAACGGACTTACATTAAGCATGCGCTGACAACGTCACAAAGGGCTCGGAGCGGCAGACGTCAAAAGCTTTCTTACCGAACGTTGTCCGTGGGCAGGCCGCAGTTCTGCATGTCAGCGCACTCCAGGCTGTGTTGTGGCCAGCCTTCTTGTCGGCACGTCCGATCGCAGTAGAAGGCGAAGCCACAGCGACCACACCGCAGCAGGTTTTGGCCGGAGCGGAAACAGCTGTGGCAAACCTGAGTAAAGTGGCTTAAAAAACGCCGGCAGAGAGAAAACGCCAGGCCGTGCCAATGGATTAAAGCAGAAACAAGTACAAGCCGTAAAAACAAAGTTTTTCACTATAAATCCTTTATATGCGTGGCGGCTAGAGTCCTCTCGTCCTCTGGCTTGAGATGGCTGCCACCTATGGGTCAGATGATTGCATTGCACCATTAAGCAATTGGTAATTAAATATAATATTTTTGTCCTAAAAAGGGTAAAATTTTGGATTTTTTTTCTTTCACGAACATTAATTGTCACGCACAACGAGTCTGTGTGGAAAATGTCAGCTCGATTGGATCACGGGAAGTGGGTTAAAAAACGACCGAAAGATTTGCACGGTCGTAAGCAAGCAAGCGAACTTAATATAAAGGATTTAAAAACGCAACAGCATGTCCAGGTGCGTAATCCATTTGCAGGCAATAAAGACGCAGCCCTGCAAATGTGTGCGCATGCCACTGCTGGTGGAAGGGCCACCACTAGAGGTGGCTCTGGAGAGCCCCTCTAAAGGGTGTTTTGGCCAATCCTTGCACGCAGGCCAGACGGCTTGGAAGAGGTGGGAGTACCCACACTTTACCCCACCACACGTGACCTACCGATCGACTAACTGCGGCGTGTTTATTGTTACCGCTATGTGGGCGGAGGAATTTAAAAAACTTGCACCGTTGTTTCAACCACTGTAATGGCCGGTCGAACCGGTGACCTCTAGTGTGCTGACCTACACCACGGCCTTGACATTTGCAGGAGTAGAAGTGTAATATTTCAATACTTAATCACTGCATGAAAAAAAAATGGAGATCGCCCATTCATTACAAATGTGTCATTTTGGCGAAACAAATAAGATAGAAAATGGTCACTCAGAAATTCTGTGTGGTTGCCATGCCAACTAGTTTTTCATACCTACACTGTATTAATAACAATTTTACATATGTTGTGGAACAGTGGCAGAGTGGTTAGCGATTTGCACTATGAACCAAGCAATCTGAGTTTGATTCCGGGCCACGGCTAACGTCAGTCACGAGCGATATTTTAAACCGATTCTGGCACACCCTCGCCACTAACCCGCAATGACCGGTGTGGTGAAGTATGGTGAAATAACTCTGCCACCCGTATGGCATGGCGGAGGTCGTCATCCAGCAGAAGACTGTTAGGTAAGTGAAATTCAACAATGTATCGAGGTGTATCTCTTCGATGTGTTTTCGGGTTGCCCCGTTTGTTCTTCGGCACGTTGTCCGACGTTTGGTTCCATGTGCTGGAAGCTTCTTCATGAACTTGTAACCAGAAATTCAGTTCCTCAAAAAGCTCCCAGCATGCGAAGTGAAAAGTTGGGATGTTGTTCTACAGAGTTTGAGAGAGTGGCGTTTGTATGTTCTCTCCCTGTTCTCTAAAGTGAAAGTGAGTGCGTGGAGTTTGTATGTTATCCTGTTCTGCAGAGTGAGTGAGAGGAGTTTATATTCTTGGTTCTTTCGGTAAAATCACGTAGAAGGGAAATAATAAAATAATAAAAATATAAAACAATAAAAAATTCTCAGTGAGAATTATTTACTGAAAGAACCAAGAATATGAATCCCTGCAGTCACGAAAGCTTTAAATCAAAATTTGAGATGAGTTTGTTGATCACAAGGCAGAGCTCTACAAGCACAACCACAAAAAAGCTATGCAAGTGGTATCGGATAGATCGGATGGTGGTGGTCATGATGATGACAGTAGTGACTTGCCATATACAGTCCACACGTATTGTACCATGTCAAACGCGACACCGTACCTGACAACATACCTGTCAAATGCCACTGCAGCGTAAGGCTTTGCTGAGAAGATGACGTCCCCGGTTTGGTAACTCCTTGTGGCCACCAAACAGCGTCCTTTCCCTGGCAGCGTCACAATCTTTAGCCCTTCCAGAAACATGGCTCTTCTAGCAACAAATGTTGATTTTTTTTAAAGTCACTCAACGAATAATGTTTATATGGCTGTCTGTCCCCTTCGACGAAGCGGCGTTCTCAGTTTGCTTGTCCCGACAGAATGCCCAAGGCTTCGACAGCAAGGGCTCTATAGAGATAACAGCATCCGTATATTAAGCCAGCCACGCGCATTCAACACCATATTTAGAAGAGTCCTGCTATGGTGACCTACCCAAGGGATATGAAGTTGAAAGCGAGGTGGCCGCAGTGCTAGGCAACCTACAAAAAGATCCTAAGCCCCTGTCAGTATCACAATGTCTGCTATTTTCTTGTTAAGTTATGAGTGCAAATACCCCTCGGGTTTTAGATACATTTTATTACTGGAAGGCACTTCAATTTGACACCAGTATAATTGTTATAAAAGATAATGTTAAGTGTTGATGTTAATTGTTATGATGTTGTGTTTGAGCGACACGGTAGCGAGGTGTTAACTACCTCGCCTGGTATACAGGAGGTCGTGGGTTCGATACCGATCCCGACCCTGATGCCTCTCTGTTTGGAGTTTGCATGTTCTTCCCGTGGTCGTGTGGATTTTTCCCCGGGTCCACCGGTTTTCCCCTATACATTTAGAAAAACATGCGTTTAGAGTATTGGTTGCTATACATTTCCACTTGATAAGCCACATCGTTGAGCTATCATTTGTGGCCAGGTCGCTTCTGAAAAAGAGCTAGAAAGCTCAGTGGGTCTTACTTGGAAAAATAAAATATGAAAAAAAAAATAGGAAGAAAAAAAATGATGTCCGTATTTTTTTTGTTAACAGACGTCCCTAATTTAGAAACACAGCACCTCATTCTTGTAAAGGAGTTGCATTTCAATATCACAATTGAGAGTGCCACGTGCCCCGCAGAGTAACACGGGAACATATCTGAAAAACTGCGCGCAGCCATTTAATAATACATTACATTGTCCATGACTTGAAACGGAATACGATCGCAGGTATATATCTCATTCATTTTAGATTTGGTAAAACTAAACTGCCTTTTCGACAAAGGTAACTGGATACGTCCAGAGCAGGCATTGTGCGCGATGGTAAACCAAGGTGAACCCTGGGCCCGGCCCGACGCTGGGCTTGGTGTTCTTCTCACACACACTAATGGCTCGCATTCTATTTTAGGCCAGAGAATGCGTGTTACCGAATAAAGCCCTTTGACATTGCGATAACAGCAGGAGACGGGCACGTTTTTATTGTTTCATTGTTTGGCTCGCCTACTTGTTGAGTAACGTGTGTACGGGTAACAGCGCGTAACCGCCGCTTTGATGAAGGCATTTTCGCGCTTGTGCGGGCCTTGAAAATGATTTGACCATACTTCGCCACGCTGGTCAGTGCGGGTTGTTGAAGGCAGGGAGAGTATAGATGTGGAGTACAAGAATGGGTTTTGCTGCACTGCTCTCAACAACCCACTGCATGGCCCTGCAGCCCTCTGGCAATCTGTTTGTGGGTGGTGGTCACCCATCCAAGCACTTTACAGGTTCTGAAATCCTGCTTAGCTTCGGAGTTATGATAAGACCAGATGCTCTCCAAGGTCATGTTTTTAGGTCACGTCAACATGTTGTCAAAATTTTTTAACTTATAATTCACTTGCTTAAATGCCTTAATAAATATTTAAACAGCGTTTCACCACAAAACTGACCAGAAGGTGAAACTAATGCACACATATTGAGCACTAAGTTAAGACTGCATTGGTGTCAGCAAGCGTTGCATTATTGTCCACCAGAAATAACGTGAGCGGAAACGATCACTGGGTTAATCTTCTGAAAATGATTTTACTGTTGTCATGAGCTGACTTAAAAAAGTCTCTATGTACGAGATGTGCATTTTTGGTTTCACTACACTTGGTGAGGCTGCTATCGAGGAGTCGTTTGAATTGTGGCTGCTGGTGCTACTGCCGATGACTCCTAACAGTACGCAGACTAGGTAGCATTGACTTCAACATGTATTCCTTCATCTCCACCAGTGTCACCCTCCAGCATTCCCCTGAACATTCAAGACTGCACGATCGGTGTTATTAACTGAACACTGGTTTCATTCAGGGTGGCAGTAGTGTAGGATGATTGGCATGGGCGCTGCTGCAATAAACTAAATGGTCACCCTCCCTGTCCAATTCCGACCCCCCGCTCCACCCCCATCCTTCATACCCGGACGTCCGGGCTCCTCCAGCCCATGGGCCCCCGGTGCAGTTGCACAGCTTACACCAATGGTGGCCAACATGTGGGCCGCGGGCCTATGAGGCCCCTCCTGGTGACCTGGTCTAAGTGTGTCTTGGGTGATGTATGGGCTCATGATTAGCGAACAAGCACAATTTAAAGCTTGCGGCCCACAGAGGTGAAGGAGGTCCGCTCACGTGGCCCACTAACTCGTCTGGGTTGCCCATCACTGGCTTGTACGCTGGATAGCTATACCACTGCAAGATGGGAATCCTGCCACTGCAGCTGTTGCTGCTCAGTGAACATGTACATTTTAATGATCGATGACTATAAATTATAAAGGTGAATTTGCCACTGTTTTCCTCTCATTACGAAGTAACGTTCATGAAATTGTATATGCATGTCAGAACTATTACTTCTAATAAATAAATATAATACGTAATCCACTGCTGGATGAAGGACTCCCCACACCATGGCAAGGTGGTTTATTGACCATACTTCACCATGCTGATCATTGTGGATGGTTGAACGGTGTGCCAAGATTATTTTAAAATATAATTTTTCGCTGTTGTTTGTGGTCGAGAAGAAAATTCAGGTCACCGGGTTCATAACGCAGTGTGCTCACCATTGCTCCACATTCCATCCCCAACATGAACACTGAACAGTATTCTATATTTGCAACTTTCTGTATTAAATGAAATTGTCATGGAATGTATTTGACATTGTATTGGCATTTCTACAAGCTAATAATAATATTTTTAAGTGCTGTGTGTGTCTGGCATTAAAATTCCCTCGAGCCAGTGAGAGCTCATGCTGGTTTTTCTCTCTTACATGAGGACATCTTAGCTTAACTTTCAGAAGATTAACCTGGCAATCTTTTCCACCCGTGTTAATTCTGGTACACAATTAGGCAAAGCTTGCTGGTACCAATTCAGCATCAACTGAGCACTCGACGTGTTCGGCAATATGGTAATTTCACTTTAAAATAAATTTTGTGGTCGAAAGTTGTTAAACTATACATTCAAGCATTTCACGGAGTGAATTAGGAATCTTGACTACGTGATGGCACACGCCTGTAATCCAGCACTGTGCAGGCAGCGAGGGTTATCGGATCGCACAAATGTTGTGAAACTCTCTTCCCATGGATGTGGAGGTGCACTGGCTTTCCAGAAGGCGGTATCGCAAGTGAATCTCCATCTGCCCCATGTGTATGGGATAGAGTGTTGCCCCCTCACATGCTGTTTATTCATTTATTTTGGTGCTGCGGTGTTCTCTCATATGTAGAAACACTTTCATTGGCTGAAAACGTCCTGACATATACAGAGGACTGCAAAACTTGGGCAATTGTTGTTGCCGGCTCACCGCCCGGGATGCTGCCTTCACGTTTGTCTGTGGTTCCTCCTGCCTCCGTGCGGTACACGATTGTAAAGCATTGTGAGATGCAAATTTTCATGAATTGACGCTCTAAAAAAACAACTAGACTTGATCTCGGAAGATAAGCATGTTTGAACATGGCTAATGCTTGTATGGGTGACCACCAGGTTGACATAGGGCTGCAGGGCTATGTAGTGGGCCATGAGGGGTAGTGTAGCAAATCCCACGGTTGAACTGTACTCTGTCTCGACAACTATTCTCTCCCTGCCTTCACATGGTCACACAACCCGCCACGTGGGAATGCCCTCATCCAGCAGTAGATTGCCAAGAGGCCTGCACGTGTAGATGTTACCCATCAAGTAGGCAATCCAGATATAAAAAATAAGTGCAGTCTCCTGCACTTGCCGCGAAGTGAAGTGCTCAGTTTGGTCGCAAGCAATGCCCCTGGCCTTAAAATAGAATGCGAGCACAAGCCGTGTCGGTCACAGGGGTTGTTTGACCATACTTCACGCGATCGGTGTGGATGGGGGGTACAGGGCCAGTTTCAGATATCACTCGTCCCACACAAGTGCTGACCGTGGCTGGCAATCGAGCTCAGGTTACCGGATTCATAGCGCGGTGCGCTGATCACTGCGCCAGCATTCCACCAAATTTCCTTGGTCATCTGATGAATATAGCAAATCCACGTACATTTTCACTTCTCCGCGCATATGATATACCACACGTAACACTTATCCGCACATACGATGACTCGTATGTTCACTTAGGGGCCGTCCATAAATGACGTCACGCACCTAGGGGGGGGGGGGGTGTCTGACTTTTTGTAACGCCGTGTGATGAGGGGGGGGGGGTCAAAATCGTCCAAAATAGCGTGACGTCATTTATGGACGGCCCCTTATCCGCACATCCGATGACTCACATGCTCACTTATCCGTACATACGATACATCTCATGCTGACCTATCCGCACATATCAAAACTCACGTGCTCAGTTATGCGCACATAAGATAACTCACATACTCACTTATCCGCACATAAGAACAGGTCCCTGCGGGGTGGGCTGGTAGGAACGAACAAATGAATGGCTATAATAAAATGAAATCGCGGGGGTACGATACGAAGGGAGAGTTTGAGGCCTAGTTCTATGCTTTAGGCCTAGCTGTAGGCTTTAGGCCGCTGTGAGTTAATTTTTTATTTAAATGTTTTAATTAAAAACTATCTCAGGGAATTATAAGGGAATGTTACACTTGTTTAGCCAGGAAAGCCTCACTGAGTCTAAAGGTTTTTGTAGGGTCCTGCCAAGTGTTTGCAGTAGGGGACGATGTTGCTACACCTAATCGGACATCGGACGATATAATCTATTGTAGGCTGGTTCACTTCGTTCCTACCAGTATAACTCACATACTCACTTATCCGCAACATACGATAACTCACATACTCATTCTAAATTCGAAGCTTTAGTGACTGCAAGGATTCAAACTCTTCGGTTTTTTCGGTAAAGTCACGTAGGTAAAAATAAAAAATAATATAAATAATAATATAAATAAAATTATAAATCAGGGTGACCTGATGACGGAGACTTATGTTGCCTCCGAAACGTCGTGATTTATAATTGTATTTTTATTATTTTTAATTTGTATTATTTTATCCTCACATACTCACTTAACCGCATATTCATTTATCCGCACTCCCTTCAGGCTGATGTCACCTCCCCCCCAACCCCCACCGACAAATCGGTGCACTTAATCGAGCGTCGAGCCAACTCACCCCAAGGGCGTGGGGGGCGGGGGAGCTCGTCGACAATACCGACCCGATCCGACGTCGCCTCCCGCTCGAGCATCCATTGCTCACGCCTGGCAAGCCCAGAGTCGACGGCCAGAGAGGCCTCCTCCAGGAGAGGGACGCGGCTTCGTCCTCTTCGCTCGCTCCGTCCCGAAGCCTCGTGACGCTATGAGCCTCCCACGTTGACGACAACGGCAGCAAGCGAGCAAGCGTCGACGACCACGAGAACGAGCAGACGCTAGGGCGGCTCGGCATGCGCGGCCCCGCGGGCGAGGGCGCGCCCGAGACCGGGCTCGGCAGCACGGGCCGGGGTGGCGAGGCGGGCGGGCGTGGCGGCGCTGGCCGGGTCCAGGGCGAGGGAGGCGGGCAGCGGTTCCAGGCGAGCGCGGGGGGCTCGTTCGATGTGCTCACGCTCGCCGTGGCCCTCAGGCGCATCGAGCAGAGCGCGCGGCCGCTCAGGGACGCGCTCGAGGTGGTCAAGCACATCGTGCGGTACGTGTCTGGCTGTGTGTTGTGTGTGGGGGGGCTGTGTGGTGTGTGTGTGGGGGACTGTGTGTGTGTGTGGGGGACTGTGTGGTGTGTGTGTGTGGGGGGCTGTGTGGTGTGTGAGGGGCTGTGTGTTGTGTGTGTGTGTGGGGGGCTGTGTGTTGTGTGTGTGTGGGGGCTGTGTGGTGTGTGTGGGGGCTGTGTGGTGTGTGTGGGGGCTGTGTGGTGTGTGTGGGGGCTGTGTGGTGTGTGTGGGGGCTGTGTGGTGTGTGTGTGTGGGGGCTGTGTGGTGTGTGTGTGTGGGGGCTGTGTTGTGTGTGTGGGGGCTGTGTGGTGTGTGTGTGGGGGGGGCTGTGTTGTGTGTGGGGGGCTGTGTGTTGTGTGTGTGTGTGGGGGGCTGTGTGTTGTGTGTGTGGGGCTGTGTTGTGTGTGTGTGGGGGGCTGTGTGTTGTGTGTGTGTGGGGGGCTGTGTGTTGTGTGTGTGTGGGGGGCTGTGTGTTGTGTGTGTGTGTGGGGGGCTGTGTGTTGTGTGTGTGTGTGGGGGGCTGTGTGTTGTGTGTGTGTGGGGGGGGCTGTGTGTTGTGTGTGTGTGTGGGGGGCTGTGTGTTGTGTGTGTGTGTGGGGGGCTGTGTGTTGTGTGTGTGTGTGGGGGGCTGTGTGTTGTGTGTGTGTGGGGGGGGGCTGTGTGTTGTGTGTGTGTGTGTGGGGGGCTGTGTGTGGGGGGCTGTGTGGTGTGTGTGTGTGGGGTGGCTGTGTGTTGTGTGTGTGTGTGGGGTGGCTGTGTGTTGTGTGTGGGGGGGCTGTGTGTTGTGTGTGTGGGGGGCTGTGTGGTGTGTGGTGTGTGGGGGGCTGTGTGTGTGTGTGGGGGGGGCTATGTGTGTGTGTGTGGGGGGGGGGCTGTTTGGTGTGTGGGGGGGGGGCTGTTTGGTGTGTGGGGGGGGGCTGTGGTGTGTGGGGGGGGCTGTGTGGTGTGTGTGTGTGTGGGGGGCTGTGTGTGGTGTGTGTGTGTGGGGGGCTGTGTGTGGTGTGTGTGTGTGGGGGGCTGTGTGGTGTGTGTGTGTGTGGGGGGTTGTGTGTGGTGTGTGGGGGGCTGTGTGTGGTGTGTGGGGGGCTGTGTTGTGTGTGTTTGGGGGGCTGTGTTGTGTGTGTGTGTGTGGGGGCTGTGTGGTGTGTGTGTGGGGGGCTGTGTGTTGTGTGTGTGTGGGGGGCTGTGTGGTGTGTGTGTGTGTGGGGGGTTGTGTGTGGTGTGTGGGGGGCTGTGTGTGGTGTGTGGGGGGCTGTGTTGTGTGTGTGTGGGGGGCTGTGTTGTGTGTGTGTGTGTGTGTGGGGGCTGTGTGGTGTGTGGGGGGCGGGCTGTGGTGTGTGGGGGGGGGCTGTGTGTTGTGTGTGTGTGTGGGGGGCTGTGTGGTGTGTGTGTGGGGGGGGGGGGGCTGTGTGGTGTGTGTGTGGGGGGGGGGCTGTGTGGTGTGTGTGTGTGGGGGGCTGTGTGGTGTGTGTGGGGAGGGGGCTGTGTGTTGTGTGTGTGTGGGGGGCTGTGTGGGGTGTGTGTGGGGGGCTGTGTGGTGTGTGTGGGGGGGGGCTGTGTGTGTGTGTGTGGGGGCTGTGTGTTGTGTGTGTGTGGGGGGCTGTGTGTGTGTGGGGGGGGGGGCTGTGTGTGTGGGGGGCTGTGTGGTGTGTGTGTGGGGGGGGCTGTGTGGTGTGTGTGTGTGTGGGGGGCTGTGTGGTGTGTGTGTGTGTGGGGGGCTGTGTGGGGTGTGTGTGTGTGGGGGGCTGTGTGGGGTGTGTGTGTGTGGGGGGCTGTGTGGAGTGTGTGTGTGTGGGGGGCTGTGTGGTGTGTGTGTGTGGGAGGCTGTGTGGTGTGTGTGTGTGGGGGGCTGTGTGGTGTGTGTGTGTGTGGGGGGCTGTGTGGTGTGTGTGTGTGGGGGGCTGTGTGGTGTGTGTGTGTGGGGGGCTGTGTGGTGTGTGTGTGTGGGGGGCTGTGTGGTGTGTGTGTGGGGGGCTGTGTGTTGTGTGTGTGTGTGGAGCTGTGTGGTGTGTGTGGGGGGCTGTGTGTTGGGGGGACTGTGTGGTGTGTGTGTGTGGGGCTGTGTGTGGGGGGGACTGTGTGGTGTGTGTGTGTGGGGGGCTGTGTGTGTGTGTGGGGGGCTGTGTGTGTGTGTGGGGGGCTGTGTGTGTGTGTGGGGGGCTGTGTGTGTGTGTGTGGGGGGCTGTGTGGTGTGTGTGTGGGGGGGGCTGTGTGGTGTGTGTGTGGGGGGGGCTGTGTGGTGTGTGTGTGGGGGGGGCTGTGTGTTGTGTGTGTGGGGGGGGGCTGTGTGGTGTGTTTGTGGGGGGGGGGGGCTGTGTGGTGTGTGTGTGGGGGGCTGTGTGGTGTGTGTGGGGAGGGGGCTGTGTGTTGTGTGTGTGGGGGGCTGTGTGTGTGTGGGGCGGGGCTGTGTGGTGTGGTGGGCTGTGTGGTGTGTGTGTATGGGGGGGGCTGTGTGGTGTGGGGGGCTGTGTGGTGTGTGTGTGTAGGGGGGCTGTGTGGTGTGGGGGGCTGTGTGGTGTGTGTGTGTGTGTGGGGCTGTGGTGTGTGTGTAGGGGCTGGCGTGGTGCTGGCCACCCACCCCCCCTCGTGTGCCGTGCCTGCCTTGATAGGTTCTCGCTAACAGCACTTGCCCCAACAGCCTGTTTCAAAGGCTATACGCAGGGAGGTCTTTGTCTTTTAGCGGGCTGTGTGGTTTGTGGTGGTGGTGGGGAGCAAACCTTTAAGACCTGGGTCTGTTCCGTGACCTGTCAGCGAGCCTCAAAGTACACCTAGCCTGGTACAAGCGTTGAGTTGACGTCGTGGTCACTTAGAAGTGAATGGCGGCTTTTGTGGTGGGGGTGCGCTATGTATATGTGGGGGGCTGCGTGTGTGTTGTCTGTGTGGGTGCTGGGGGATTGGGGGATGCGGTTGTGTGTGGGGGGCTCTGTATGTCATGCTGTGGTGGTGGATGGGGGGGGGCAGTGTGTGCTTGGCTGTGTGTGTGTGGGGGGAGGGGGCTCTGTCGTACTGTGGTGGTGGGGGGCAGTGTGTGCTTGGCTGTATGTATGTATGTAGGGAGGTGGGCTCTGTATGTCGTACTGTGGTGGTGGTGGGGTGGGGTAGCGCTCTGCTACGAATCTGGTAAACTGGGTTTGATTCCTGGCCATAGACATCAGTGGTGGGGAGTAGTATCCTAACTTGTCCTTGGCATCTTATAGATCAGCCCACCCTTAAATGAGTGCCTGTTGAGGTGCGTCAGCATCCGCACTGGAGAGACAAAGATAGCCTGCATTGATGCGGACCACACTCTCTCCTCATGTGCAAATTGGCAGTTAAAAGGTGCTCACTAACAATTTACCCCATATAGTCTGGAAGACTGGATTGAATCTATTTTTAAATCCTTTATATTAAGTTCGCTTGCTTGCTTGCATGCTTGCTTGCTTGCTTCCGTGCTTGCTTGCTTACGACCGTGCAAATCTTTCGGTCGTTTTTTAACCCACTTCCCGTGATCCAATCGAGCTGACATTTTCCACACAGACTCGTTGTGCGAGACAATTAATGTTCGTGAAAAAAAAATTCCCAAAATTTTACACTTTTTAGGCAAATTTTTTTTATTTTACATATATTCAAATAGAACTCATTCATGGCTTTGGCTGAACGTCACAGTGTAAGAGCCCAGAGCATAACCCCTCCACAGGCCGTGGCGGAGTAGCGCAGTTGGTAGCGCCCTCGCTTCCCATGCCAAAGGTCGCGGGATCGATCCCCGCGTCCTCCACAGGCGAATATATTTTTAAATCCTTTATATTAAGTTCGCTTGCTTGCTTAGGACCGTGCAAATCTTTCGCTCGTTTTTTAACCCACTTCCCGTGATCCAATCGAGCTGACATTTTCCACACAGACTCGTTGTGTGACAATTAATTTTCGTGAAAAAAAATTCCAAAATGTTACACTTTAGGGAAAATAAATTAAATATTTAATTACCAATTGCTTAATGGTGGCAGACAATCATCTGACCCATAGGTGGCAGCCATCTCAAGCCAGAGGACGAGAGGACTCTAGCCGCCACGCATATAAAGGATTTACAGTGAAAAACTTTGTTTTTACGTGTTTACTTGTTATTTTTTTGGCTTCATCGTGCACCTTGGTAGCAAATGCAAATGTTCCTGCATCTTCCCGTCACTCCAGTCAGTGAACCCATATTACCTGCATTGTGATGTGCCAGAGAGCCTTTGCCATTCCACAAGATCTCAAAGTGCACCTAGCACAAGCGCGGTTTTGAGGTCACCGCCACTTGTTGCTGTGCACCTAGCCTGGCACAAGTGCCGTAGTGATTTCACTTTCGCCGAGTGGTAAACGGCATTGCTATTTGACATTAAACTCGATCGAAAGTGGTGGCGGAATGTTTGGCGCACCGCATTATGATCCTGGTAACATGGGTTCGATTACTAGCCATGAATATCAGTGTTAATTATATTTACCTGGCATGGGTAAATCATAGACATGCCATGCTGACCTTAATGAATGCTTCCTAACAGCACTTGCACACAACCTTTCAGACAATTAAATGTGAGTTTACAAACATGAAACCGTAAAGAACACAGTACAGGAATGACAGTACGTAAATATACAGGTAATATTTTCAAGAATAAGTGGTTGTGTGGCAATGTCATTCTCCAGAGACCAAATATGATAATTAACTTGCAAATACAGAAATGTGTGGAAAAGATTGTCCGCGCAAGACTAAGGTTAACCAAGCCAAACCCTTGCCGATGGAAATCAAGAGCCCCCATGGCTTCTCGCCCAGTTAAGGGTATTATTTGCTGTAATCTGCAGAGCAGCAGTGAGCAAGGTCATTCGTGAAATTAATAATAGAAAAACAAATTCCTCTATACATTTTCTGTCAACATACTGAAATGACACGAGTTAAATTTGGATTGCCACATTCTGATTCTATATGCACACTCCCTTAAGAATCTGGATGTTGTAGTATAGAGCCAGCAATGTCCCTAACACAAAGCATGATGAAATGTTTTTGCAGTAGCCTTTACTTTATTAATATTTTAGAACCGTTTTTTCAGCAATTTAGCTTCTTCATCAAGTCACGCTGGGATAAATAGGAATGCCACTTCCCCTTAAAAATGTGCTTATTTTTTTAAAATCCCCTTCATAATACAGTAACGTTCTACTAAGAATGTGTTGCAATGTGTTGCATTTAATCAATATACATGTTGCTTTTCGGTTATACTGCATATTATTGTGGATTTAAAAAAAAAATAAGTCATTGCCAGTTCTCTTGTAAATGCATGCAATAAAAAAAATCAAACAAAATTTTGTAAGCAAATAATATTGAATAATTTTACTTCAGTAATTGTGTGTGGAGCCATGGTGCAGTGGTTTGCACACTGCTCCATCAACCCAGCGATCAGAGTTTGATTCGCAGCCACAGCGAACAACATAATAGGTGAATTCTATCTGAACCAGTCCTGGCCCCCTCGCCACTGACCAACGTGGTGAAGTATGGTCAAACAACCTCGACCATCACGGGGAGGTCTTCAACCAGCAATGCATTGACAAATAGATCTAAATTATTTCCTTCAGTTGTACATTGATCACTGTGCCAGTACTAATAAAAGTAAATCGTTAAAATGGCACAAGAACAGGATTCCAGCCATCTACTTTTAAGAGTCGATGGCTGTCTGCGAGGCAAATATGAATGCGCCCAGAGTATACGGTGTCCCTTCCTGTTTCCTGTTGCCATGTTTCTTTTGGGAGTAACTTGGCGACTGGTTTCCACTTCATCGGGAGAGGTTGGACATGTGTGATGAAAACCATATAAATGTGTAGGATTGTTACTTTTCGTTTGATAGCAGCCTTACAGGCTTCTTGTTGTACATGCTTCGCGTTCCATGAGGTTTTATGCGAATGCAGGTTTTTTGCCTTGAATGCTTTCTTTTGTTACATTTTTTGTAACTTCCTCCCCTTCGAAGATGTTTGTCATTTCGAAATGCCTCGTCTGACCAGTGGAGATTTTTCAGGAAGTGATTTGGGGCTTCAAATATAATACAGTACCGTACTTAAAAAGAAGATTTATTGAGTGTGTTATGTAATTAATAATATTCTAGAAGGGCTATAAAGTTGTAGTCGAATCTTTTCTTACAACTAGAAATATCTGAAACACCACACAATTAAACGTTTATTCAAATTTGTAAAAAATAATTGGCAGCTCCTTGTAAAGGCGCTGCTGGATGAGGCACCGCCTTTTGCCAGTGCAGACTCTGAATGAGGTTTATTTGACCATACTTCACTACGATGGTCATGGTTGGATGGTGAAAGGGGTGGACAGATGTCTAATACAGTAATCCCTCGCCACTTCGCGGTTCAAGTTTCGCGGCCTCAGTGCATCGCGGATTTTTCGAACTGATTTAAAGGCCTCATTATACCTGTGCAGTAACACCATCATCATCGTCATTCATCATCACATTCATCGAACTGCACAGGTCTGTCATCGTCGTCATTGTCATCGTCATTGTCATCGTCGTCGTCGTCATTACTGGAGTCAAGTCTCAAGATACTACTGTCATTGATGAGTGTAGAACACCATAATACGTATCGTATGAGAGAGAGAGAGAGTGAATGTATAATATTAAGGTTTTATAATTAAATAGATTTAAGTAAAATATATATATAAAGTATAAATATACATATTTTAAACATTCTGGTACCCACACACACATATACGGAAATTCCTAGGGGGCCAATCCTACTTCGCGGATTTTCACCTGTCGCGAGGGGTTCCGGTCCCCATTAACCGCGATAAACGAGGGATCACTGTACTGTTTCACATCACTTTCCATTGATGTTAGCCGTGGTTGGGAATTTAACACAGGCTGCAGGGTTATTAGCACAGTGCCACTAACCGCTGCCCCACCTCTCCACCATTTGAATCTTAGGTGACAAAAGTTATGGACTGGAAGTTGACCGGATTTACTCGTTAGGCAGGGTCAGCCTAAAGTTCTAAGTGGGTTCACGTTTCTTACTAAACATTTACAACTATGCTACTGTATCCCCATCATCAATGAACCAAGTAACTCACTTGCCGTGGAGTGACACCCAAAGCCGGACGGAAAGAGGAATCCCACTTCCGGTTAAACACACATATATTTCTCTTCTTGGTTCTTTCGGTAAATTCACGTAGAAGGGAAGTAATAAAATAATAAAAAAACTAAACATAATAAAATATCATGACGTTTCGGCCACAACGCAAGCAGCCGTCCTCAGGTGAAGACCAGGTCTGTTGGGGAGACAGCGTCACATATATTTACTCACCTTTAGGTTGCTTCTTGTATTTTACCTGATTTGTTGTGGTGCATTGGAGAAGTTTCATTCCAGCTGCATTAACATAATCAACAGGAAAAGGATTTACAATTTCAAGGGTTACCTTTTGGAGAAGATGTTTCCTTCAGATTGGCTTCTTGTGACCCAAATTCTGTCGTGGCAGTGAAGATTAATGCCGCACTGCAGTAGACTGCATCGCACCCTGGCGAAAGTGGAAAAAGCCAATAAATGCAATGTACACACTGTGTACAGTACAACATGATTGTGGTCAACATTTCGTTTAAAATGAGTCTCCTTCCCAAGCCACGAGTCTTGCGAAGGTCTTTTGCTCCGAACGTAAATCAACTTAGGCGTTACAATTCAATGGTTTAGCTGCACAGTGTGGAGCAAATACACTGGCGGAAAACGTGACTCAATGCTCAACTTGGGGTATTCGGTGTTTGTTAACAGCTGTTTAACACAGGCATGATGCATTTTTGCATGCGTTGCTTTAGAAAAATATTTTTCTTGTCATATTTTTTTAACTTGGTGCATTTTGGTATGCACCTACGCAAACAAGTGTGTGAAGTAATCCATCGAGACTTGTGCACAGCTAATACGCTTTACGTGAATCTCTCCGTTATTTTGTACACTTTTGTGGTTGCAGTGTGTACACACATATTTTTGTCTTGTAGCTTGAGATTTTGAATGGTCATCAGTTCCAATGTGTATGTTCTTTAGCATACGTTTGCAGTTCATATGAAAGTATTGAGTTTGCCGCAGCATATGACGGCAGTGACATTCACATGATTGTGTGCCGACTGGTTTCAGTGAATGCTCTGCTGCTGTGTTAATAGCTTCTTCTGTTTAGGTTTTTTTTTCCTTCTGAAGCCATCCAATGAGAATAATTGTTTCTTGTTCAATGGAATGTTGTGAACTTTACCCACATTGTCCACAGGAGTCTGACGGGGGTGTATTTACTCATCGGATTTTTGTGAAATCTGTGTTCAGGAAAGTTAATTTCCCTGAGCACAGTGCGCACACAGACACACCTACATGCCTACCTGTGCCTTACCTATTGATCCTACCTCGTGTGAACCCAGCAATGTCTGCGCTGGTTTATCAGGATGAAGTTCAGTTTGGTTCAGTGTTTTATTTCGTTTGTCTTTTGTCACTGCAACAGTTAGTCGGCCGTGTTTTTGTCCTTTACATGTGAAGTGTGCTGAAGCAGTCAACACCAACATTGTGTCTCACCTTCTCTTCCGCTGTCCGCTGCTGTCAACCTCTCATGAGTTCTCATGTTGCAGCGTACCCATTTCCACTTGAATTATTTTGCTTTAACAGAAGCATCACAGGTGATCCCTTTTGTCCCTTATATCTTTGTTCCTTAATCTCCTTTATTGATTTGCTCCTAACAAACCGCTTTCCATTGATCTTTGTCGGAGATCAATGAGCTCAAGATAAATATGAGCAAACAAAAGTCATGTAACATCAATCAAGGTGTCTGTTGGAGGGAAGTGACTGGAAAACACATAGTTTGTGTACCTATGGAATTTATTTAAGGCGGTCAGTGAAGACAATTGTGAAATGAAGAGGTGTGCAAAAGCAGGCTAGAGTGACTTTATAGACTTAATAATGGAAAGACTTTATCTTGGATATCAACACACCCATATGCCTAAAGAAGTATATTTTTCAATAGGTGAGTATTACCTGTTATGTATTTATGTTGAACTTCTTTCGCATCGTACGTAGCCGACCGTGCTAATCGGAGGTGTTGGATCCCCTCCGAAAATTGTGTTGACATTTGTTGGTCCCATTCTCCAGGGGAAATCGGTAGAGCCCCATCCCACCAAGCCCAACGCTGACATATGGATCAGAAACATGGACATTGGCTAAGGAAACGGAACAAGTGTTCAAAAGTGCCCTAGTAAGCATGAAAACTAGCATCATTGGAATTACAGGGAGGGTTGAGCATAGTATCGTGGGAATCCGCGAACAAAAGCAGATTGGAGACATAACGAGTGAACGCGTCACTAGAATAGTGACGGCCGCTGGTCGAGATGGCGATGGAGTGACAGCCCAAGGATAGAGATGAATTGCTGCAGCGTGAGACCGTGAGGAACGGCCACATGTTGAGGTTTTTAACCACAAGTGGATTGAGCCTGGCTAATGGTGAGGATGATCCAGTATTCTATAGAGTGTTACACATTGAATGGATTTAGTTGCAAAGTAATGCGTGATAAATTTAGACGTTTTTGTTTTGTCTTTTCCCAATTAATACAACCGATTTTATTTCGATTTAAAGCTTTCGTGACTGCAGGCATTCATCTTCTTGGTTCTTTTGGTAAAGTCACGTAGAATGGAAATAATACAATAATACAAATTAAACATTAAATAATTCTCACCAGAGAATTATTTTATTACGTTTTACTTTTATTATTTTATTATTTCCATTCTACGTGACTTTACGGAAAGAACCAAGAAGATGAATACAACCGATGTTTTGCATCGTGTCATCAAATGAAGTTTCAATTGTTAATTCCCACGGAGCAATAAATCAGCCTGTGTTTAGAGATCCCTTAAAGTGACCCCCTGTCTATACTCGATTTTCTGGTTTTTAACATGTGCACTGGTGTCGAAAATGTGTCCAAAAGCAAGGAAATGTATTTATTTTTTATTCTCAGAACAAGTTTTGGCAGATTTTATTGCCGGATTACATTTTTGTGGAGTACTCGGTGACCCGACAGACGATCAACTCGCTCAACTTGAGAACATGTTCTTTGGTTCTTTCGGTAAAGTCACGTAGATAGAAAAGTAATAATACAAAATAAAGTGAAACCTGAATTTAAACCTCTTGAAATTGTAAATGTAGTAGTAGATTTACTCTCTTAATACACCGGTGTGCTGTACCAGTAAAGAATTGGCATTTTTGTTCGTGACAAACCTTACTAATTAGCTGTTTCGGGTGGTGGCGGGTTCAACGACACTTTTATATTTACGCGATCTAACCCAAAAACCTATATTATGGAAACAAATAAAAATCGTATGGCATTTTCCTTCTGATATTTTTTCTCTCTATCATTTGTGTCAATTAGGGCACGTGTGTGTTTGTACTAATGTGCAGTGACAAACTATGAATTGAAATGCATAAACAACAATTATTCTTGGCCCATTTAAAATCATGTCCTTTGTTGTTATTGCGTGACGCAAATGTCTGGCTTAACAGCTCAATGGTACATCTGTATATCGTTAAGCCACTAATGGTGTCACCATTACAGAATACAACTGCTTATACTGCAGAGGTCGCAAACGGGTTTTGATTCCTTACCCGTACCCGTACCCGGCCGCACTAGGGTCGCAAACGGGTACCCATACCCTACCCGATATCCGGCTACCCGTACCCGGCCGGGTATCGGGTAGGGTACGGGTACGGGTACCCGATTGCGACCTCTGGGATGAAGCCATGTTGCAGGCGCGGGTGGGTTGATTCTAGGAACTTGAATTGTGAGAAGAGACAAGACGTTGGGAAATGAGTGATAAATGGTTACTCACCAGTGACTCACGGCTTACTCGTACCCGGCCGCACCAGGGTCGCAAACGGGTACCCGTACCCGGCCGGGTATGGGTAGCCGGGTATCGGGTAGGGTATGGGTATCGGGTACCCGATTGCGACCTCTGTTATACTGTGCTATACTTTGAGGTGGCACTTGTAGTTAACAACACAGGCAACAGCCTAGTTGCTCAAGTTTCCCACGGTATATTCATAATTAATTTACAATGTCAGTCTGACCTTATGGTCTCCCGTAAAACCCATATAGGCCACACCTAGCGTGCATAAACACTGAACATTATCGAGTGCAAGTTTAAACCTGTCACTTGGTTTTTGTTTGGGCATGTTTGAGAGTCAATCGGAGTGGGTGGAAAAACCTGTTGCGATACATAGCCACGCTTAGGTACGCACCTTTCACGTGTGAATCTCTGTTATGTTTCACAGAATGTCATGGTAACACCCAATTTGCAGGTAGTTGTCTTGCGGCAGTTTATGCTGTGGTAATGTTTCCCGGCTAGATTCGTCTGATATATGAAAGTAGGAAATCCTATCCTGTGGAGATGTCTCTCCTGGCTAGATTCATCCGAAATATGAAAGTAGGAAATTCTAGCCTTTGGAGATGTCCTCTCCCGGCTAGATTAATCTGAAATCTGAAAGTAGGAAATGCTAGCCTGTGTAGATGTCTTTCCTGGCTAGGTACGTCCGAAATCCGAAAGTAGTAAAACCCCGGACTGTGGATTTGTCTCTCCCGGCTAAATCCGTCCAAAATCTGAAATCCAAAGCGTTCGTAAAGCTGTGCACTGTAAATGCCTTCACTAGAGTTGGACCGGTGTGGGGCAGTTTGTGATAATCCTTGGGTGGCCATCCGTCACGTGATTATGACGAGCCGCTGGTGCGTCCGAGTCGTTCAGGAATCCAAATTATCCGCGGCCCCAATTAGTTGGGATTTTCGCCTTTGTACTGTTGAGCTTTTTCTGAAGCAGAATTCAGAAAGGTTGATTTTGTTAAATCGGCAGGGGGGGGGGGGATTGCATTTGTATTGCTTCTATGAACATTTGTCAACGTGTGTAATTTGAAAACGCAACTGCTTATTAGTGCCGGCAGCCACCAATGGCTTTAGGTGGTGTTACGTGGCCTCATGCTTAACCACACTTGTGCATTGAAAAGTACATATTGGTGTTAGTTGTGCATGTAATGAATTGGACACACTCTGTGATTAAATGAATTGTCACAATTTGGGGTAAAAATTTAATACAAGAACTGATTGTTTTCTTGTATTTGTATTGTCCCATTGGTTTAATTAGCCCGAATTAGCATATCCATGATGTGAGGGCGTGTTATTGACTTCTCTTATTATCTGTGCTTGTCGCAAAAAGCTAAATCCTCCTATTCACTTAATGATGATGGGATGGATGTTCTTCATGATTTCTCTTATGTGCAAAAACATGCACATAATAGGAATATGCCGAAGATATCCATTTTAGTGGTGTGCGGAAGAGTGTAGTGTGCTGCATCTGTTGCATGTGGTGCCATGAGGACTGAAGATATGGTGGAAGTGGCAAAATCATCATCATCACAAGTCATCAAATTCATTATCATCTTATCCGCGGATAAATGCGGGAAAATGTGAGCAATCGAGCCGTGGATAACACTGGTCAACAACAAAAAAACATTTTTTTTCTGGCCTGGACTTTTGCAGCTGTTTTAGACTAATTTCAGGGTGCTGATTCCACATTTGATCTCAGATTTGCTCTATCACATCTCATTTTTATGCTATCGGCATACCCCATTTTCATTGATTTTACCCGAAATTAACTCTGTCACTTATGATTGCAAGTTGTTGCGAGTCAGTGACTGCTTTAGTGTTAAAATCTGGTGCTGTATTTTTAGGATAGTGTGTTTATAATATAATTTTATGTAGATATCCACATTTATTTAATATTTTTCTTCTGCAGTTTTTATTGAAAATGCAATATTTGATATCTCAAAAACCTGATGTGATAGACAAAAACTGATGCCAGATTTGGAATCAGCACCCCAAAATTACCTTAAAACCGCTGGAATACCTTATGCCAGAAAAAGTGTGTTGACCAGTGTAATAGAGTATTTTGCTGGTCATCCTGGACCAGTGGATAATAGGTTTGTGGATACATGGAGCATTCCCGTAATTGGTAATCTCCATAAGCCGTGATTTCCTGAGAGAAGGCCTCCCCCAGCTATCCGCATGGCTTGTACTCCCACAATGCAGCAAACCATCTCGTGCCTGCTTTTTACATTCTTTTTTAAACTGTCATTTGTCTACTCGTAAAGTTGTTGATTCTTAAGCGCTTGATTCAATGCATGCATTGTAATAAAATGTTTCGATGTATTCAATACATTTTTACATGGATAGTGTCAGTGATGAGAAGGAAACTCACACTATTTGGATACGTGTAGGATGGCCAACAACAGGAACATTCCAAGTGTTCTTTGGAAAAATGGAAGGAACCGGAAAGAAAGGAAGATCTAACAGAGAATCGCTTGTTGAAGACTCTAAAGAGATCGGTGCCAGAAACATGTGACACTACTTGAGCATATTGGCACTACAAGACGGAGGAAAGTGGAAACAAATGACGAAATCTGCAGTGGACACCAATGGGCTATCTGCCCCATAGATCGTGATGATGACGGTGATGAGTGTCAGTGTGCCGTGTGCAGCTGTTTACAAATGTTACGTTTGTGCTTGCAGGTGGAGAACTCCAGTGGTGTCGGTCTTCTGTTGTTTGGTGTTGAACTTGTTCATACTTGCACTATCTCATGGTAAGTGCCTTTTACTTGAATCGATAATTCTCTGCATAGAAAGAAAGCCTTAAAGTGGCCCGAGACTTAAGTTAGTGCCATCTGGGAACACTCGTTTTGATTACTCATTCAATGATGGTTATGATTATCGAAGTTGTCATGCCTGGCTGTTCTCGTGTTAAAATAGCAGTGGATCCCAATCCGATGCTCCGCAGGGCCTTGGGAAGTTGTCTGCAGAACTATTGTGGATTAAAATAGAAAATCACCAAACACCATAAATTTAACTGCATTGCAGTCTGTGCAAATGCTTTGACAGTGAGAACCAAAGATAAATAAAATATCATAAACGCATACTGTACAGTGATGTTTTAATGATAGTGTAATTACCTCTATCGGAATTAACCTTTTAACCATATTTATAACTACCAGTGGCATAGTGGTTGGCTGAATTTTTTTGATAAACCTGGTTATCTAAGTTCGATTCCTGACCCTGGCTATTATTATTAGTGGTGAGTGCAATTTGAACTGATTCTGGGTACCCCTCTTCACCAACCCACACAGACAGGCGTGGTGAGGTATGGTCAAACAACCCCCATGTACCAACATCCCGTGGGGAGGCCTTCAACAATTATTGACAAGGGGCAGCTTTACTTAATTATTTCATAAATATAAAAAAAAATCTCGTTTGATAAATGTGGACGGACTGTAGCAAAAGCCATTGTTGCGACACTGTCTTCTGTGCTTTCAAGTTTATGCGCCCTGCCTTCATCCCACACTGACCAGCACGGCGAAGTATGGCCAAATATCCCCCACGACCTTGTTGGCGACGGGAGGAAGCTCTCGTCCATCAGTGGGTTGACAAAAGGCAGTGCTCTTACGTCAAAGTAAACGTGAGGTTAGGACAAACCTGGGTCCAATTATGATTAGTAAGTTATAATGCATAACAATATTTTAAATCGCAACTTAATAGTAATTTCGGTCAGCATTAGTGTGACGTACATGCACTTTCTTTGCGTATTGTCGTTTATCTAAAGACAAAGACCCCCGTATAGCTTTAACGGACTGTTGGGGCGAGTGCTGTTAGTGAGCACCTATGAAGGCCGGCACGGCACACGAGGGGGTGGGTGGCCAAGGCGACGCCCGGCCGCCTTTGTCTCCCCAGTGGCAATGTTTACACATCGCATCAGGTACTCATTTGAGGCTGAGTCGACCTAGTGAAGCCCAGGACCAGTTCAGATAACCGTCACTGGTGGTGGCCGTGAGCGGGATTTGAAGTAGCGTCACCAGGTTTCGTAGCGCAACGCGCTAACCGCTCCACCGCCGGGTGTTTGAGATGTCATTTATCCACGCGCACACACGCACACACGCACACTTGTGCGGCAGGCGCCTGGCTGGCCCTGGCGACCCTGCTGCTGACGGTGCCGGCGACGTTGGGTTATGCGCAGGAGCGCTGCCGGCCACGCCTCCCCGAGGAGCAGCTCATGGTGCAGAGGAGGCACTCGGTGTGGAAGGAGGACCTCAGCCGCATCACACTGAGTCGGCACGAAGCCCTCGCGGAAACGAAACATTTGTGAGTAATGGCACCATCAACAGAGGGGGGCGGGGGGGGTGACGTGGCCCGCGGCCTGCCGGAAGCGTGGCAGCTCCTCGTTGTTACAGAGGTTCGCCATTCGAAGTCGGCAGGTTGCCCTGGTTATTACTGCGAGTGTATTGATTGGGGAAAAAAATGCATGCCCTTTGTGCGTCGCAGTTGCATGCCTAAGATGCCCTGATGTCATTTGACATCAGGGCATCTTGTATGTTGGCGTCATGGTCCAAATATAAAAAATAACCTCCAATTTTCCATCAAACAGATATAGTTGCATATATCCGTCTGTTTTGTACATGCTCTACCGATGTTCATATTACATTGCTGTTTCGTATCACGTTTATTTTTGCTACAATTATATTCTCTATCAAACATCGCACCAAAAAGCCTCAACATGTCAATAACACTTCATTAAAAATAAATAGTGTACCATCACCAAATAATTTCTTCCTGACTATCCTGGTTTTAATAAAACAATTTTAGCATACAAAGCTACCACAGTAACCGAGCTATCCATACATGCTTGTAATCTAGAGATAATCTGATTCAGGAAAATCATTGATTGCATTTGCCTGCCTTGGTGGAACCAATAAAAGCCGTATTTGGGTCAATCGCTCAAGGACATGGAACAAACATATCGGACATCACCCTGAAAAATACGCGGTACAGCCTGGTCCCTCTCAGAACAACCTCTCTCCCTTGTTGCTCTGCTCTTCGTCAGAGTTTGCCCCCCCCCACACTTTATGGAAGATGAATCAAATACTCTGTGTGAATTAGAATTATGGTAGATTATCTGCCTGCCACGTGTCTGGCAGATGGACAGTTGTACCTTATGGTTCGTTTCAATGTTATGCAAGACTGTAATAGAGAGGATCATCTGTTTTTAGAAACATTCATTTACAATGAACATTTGCGAACATGGGATTCTTCAAGTATTAGCCAAGGAATAGTTTGGACACACTTGAAACAAACTCTCTATTTGATACAGATATATTGGCTTCCTCCTCCGTGCCCCCCCCCCCCAAATAGCTAAACAATTTATAAGGAACTTACGATTGTTCTAAACCTCAGAGAGCTCTTGTAATAGAACAACAAGAACCTATATATATTTGTTCTGTCATGCGATTCTGTCTCGTGAAATATGAGAACTGTGGCATCAAGTGACCTGCCACTCCTGGAAGCGTGCCACCAAGTGAAAATGCTATCGTCTATAATTAATCTGTGGCCTGAGAATGGCTGTTGAAGATGATTAGATACAATTGGAGTTGGATGTTTTGTGTAATCTCGGTCAATAATGGTCACTTAAGAGAAATATCGCCATTAGTTCAGCTGCTAAACTTTATTGGGCTGTAAGTAATGTAATTGTTATTGCATTGTTCACAGCTATTTAATAGTATGTATATATTGTCGTCTTAGTGTACCAATGACATTAGCATTTACTGCCTATTACATCTGGATTTACCGTAGCTTTAAATTAGGTGCAATTTTTGTCATATATGCTGTGACATTTTTACAACCGATGAAAACTTTGGTACATGTCAGTAAATAATCTGACGTGTACTTTTTAAAAGTGCTGTTTTTTACTATGCTTATAAAAAATATAACTAGTTTTATTACTATGTCTGCTCTCCTTTTTGTCATGCAGTTTAATTCAACTTCAACATATGCTCACGAGAGCGTGTGATTTGTGCGAGATATTCTATGGCATTATCAGCTGGGAGAGTCAGGCGCTCTCGGTGAGGTGAGTGTACCACTGCATTACATACATACAAGTGTCAGTCCAGGCAATTCTAGTTATCCTCCTGTCTGCCTCGGCTTTTGCCAAGCGCCGATTACCATTGAGGGCCTTCATAAACGCATGAATGATTGGAGCGGACGATTTACAACTTGAATGATAAACATTGGCATTCAGACACTGTTAAGTTGCCTTAGTCTGGAGGGTATGAGGACCAGATTGTCCTTTAAAGGCCTTGGTTTACAATAAAAGCATGAATGTGTATTTTTGTAAAAGATAGTTACAAATATATCATAGCACTTGCATAAAGAAGTAAAAATGCATGTGTGTAATAGGAAATGCTCTAAAATATGAATTGTTTTGTTCTCTTTTAATAGATTTTATGGATGTCTATTGGCTGCACTTTATACATTTTACTTCCTGCCCCTGCACTGGATGATACTGTTGGTTGTGAATATAACGTTTTTCTGGAATCAAGACTTCCTCATAGGTGAGCGATGCAATACGCGCGTGTCTTGGTTTCTCTATGAAGTAGAGAATTTGTTTGTTTCGTGAGATATGCAGATGCAACTGGAACTTCTAGGTTGCAATGGAAATCAACAGCGGTCACGACGTTTTTGTGACTGCGGTGCTTAAAGGTGTTGTCCTAAGCAAAGGTCGAGGCATTCCCTAAACCTCTGACACTGCCCGTTGGATAAATAACACCAGCTAGCATACACGAGCTGATTCATACACGACATAATGCCAATTTTAAATGATCTGATTTCATTTACTTTGGGAGCGCTTAACAATGTTAGGTGTCTGATATCAGAAAAATACGAGCGTCTTCGATAAACTAAAGCAAATCTAATACTGTGGTTATTTTGGTAAAGTCATTTAGAAATAAAATAAATAATGGGATACACGACGTTTCGATTGCAACACAAGCAACCGTCATCAGGTGTGAAAGAATGCAAGCTTGGAGAGAGACAGAGAGACACAAACAGTGAGAGAGAGACACTGTGTGTCTCAGTGTCTATGTGTGTGTGTCTCTCTGTATGTGTCTCTCTCTCCGAGCTTGCATTCTTTCACACCTGATGACGGTTGCTTGTGCAATCGAAACGTCGTGTATTCCATTATTTATTTTCTTTTCTTTCTACATGACTTTACCGAAAGAACCAAAGAGTAATTCCTGCAGTCACGAAAGCTTAAAATCAAATCTAATACTCTTTATTTCTGCAATCATCATGTAATTCTGACATCGGGCACACTTAATGCCTTTAAATCATTTGCTGGAAACAGTTTTTTTGGTTTGTGTGCCCAGCTTTGTGCAAGCGTCATGGTGTTTTCAACACAAACGTTGTGATGGCGAGATGTTAACTACCTCGCCTGGTATACAGGAGGTCGTGGGTCCCATCCCTACCCTGACACCTGTATATTTAGAGTTTGTATCTTGCCGTGGTCGCGTGGATTTTTCTTCGGGTCCTCTGGTTTTTCCTTCTTATGTTTAGAATCAACGTACGTTTTGAGTATTTGGGTACTCTATATTCCACACGATAAGCCACTTCGTTGAGCTATAATTTATGGCCAAGGTTACTCCTGAAAAAAGGGTTATAGAACTCAGTGGACCTCACCTGGTAAAATAAAAATAATTTATGGTTTTCACAGACAAAACAAAAAAACTTTTCCAAGTTCAGTTTTATAGCCACCCTATTGGTGTGCACACAAGGCTGTAGCCTTTCTGCAGTTACCACATTCCTCCAGTAGATGGTGCCATTGTGCTTTGGGAAGTGACATGAACAATTAAGAACACGAAACAAAGCTATAAACTAATTTTTATTTTACCAGGTAAGGCCCACTGAGCTATATAGCTCTTTTTCAGAAGCGACCTGGCCACAAATGATAGCTCAACGAAGTGGCTCATCATGTGGAAATGTAAAGCCGCAAAATACTCTAAACGCACGTTGATTCTAAAATGTGGAGGGAAAAACCAGAGGACCCGGAGCCACGTAACCACGGGGAGAACATGCAAACTGCAACTATACAGGCTGATACACAAGATAATACTAATATTAGAAGATGTTTGCTACTTAAGCTTAACATTTCAGTTGTCATTATTTCATCATAAATGTTAGAGTAAGTAAAACTATTATAAATGTTAGACGACTTATGGTAATTTTCCATTAGCTTTTTGTTCAATTTGCCAAAAGGTGGCAGTGTGGATTGTGGGCCTGGATTTTGCTCGATATGCACCACATTCTTTCATATCAGTTTAATCTGTTTATTTTATGTGTTCACATTCCATTTCTTAAATCCCCTCCCAGAGAGGGCATTTAGCTTCTGGTCCATCTGCTGTGGCACTTGAAAGTGGTCAGAACATTGAAGGCAGTGAGCTGCCACTATCATGACCAAGTTAATTACCAACTTTTAAGTGATTCATCTGGAAAACAAGCGATGCCAAAACAAGCAAGTCTTGTAAAATAACTTGCATGTTGAGCCAAACAGAGCTACCCATTGTAATACGCTGTCAGTGCTTGAAATTTGTAAGCACGTGTACAAGCACACGCATTGTCCAATGCCAATTCGCACAGAAATACATGTTGCTAATCAACTGCTGGGCAAGGGCCTTACTCACATTGTGCGGCCCGTGAGAGTTATTTGATCATACTTCACCGCGCTCGTCAGGATGGGTTGGCAAAGGAGGGGCAGCATAGATGTTGGAGCATAGAAGTACCGTGCAACAGGTGGTCTCACATCCAAGCACTATGCAGGCTCAAGCCCACTTGTTTTTAATACGGTACAACAATGGATTTGGCTATGGTGCATTCTGCTGGCCGCAATGCCTTCTCGAAGGCTAAGCAGCGTTGAGCCTGGATTAGTGTTTGTACGGGTGAGCACTATATATAACAGGTTTTATACGCCTATTGAGTTTTATGTGGTGGACAACAGATGGCATCACAGCAAAATCCATTGTTGTATATTATACTTCTATGTCTATGCACCCTGCCTTCACCAGCCCGCGATTACCAACACTGTGAAGGTATGGTCAAATAGTGCGGTACATGTACACATTTGCATGCATGCATAGATCTAATATGTCCACTCATAAATAACTGCGACTGCTGCATGCAGTGATGTCAGAGTGGTGGCGCAACCGGAAGCAGCAGCGGCGGCAGCAGCAGCAGCAGGTTCAGCAGCAGCAGCAGGAAGAGGAGCTGGGGCCCCCGCTGTCTCCCGTGGAGGTCACCGTCACGGAGCCCAACGAGGCAGAGGAAGAGGCCGTTGCCCCCGATAGCTACGGCAGTGAGGTGCGCCGCCAACGCCAGGCACAGGCAGCGTCCCCAGCAGCGTCCCTAGCAGCCTGTGGCTTCCTACGGCCCACGGCCTTGGGACGTTAATCCCATCGCGTTGCTTACTATGGCCACATTCCATCTCTGGGAATTAGAGTTATCGGTTTGATTGTCATGCGATGAACATGATGCACGTACAACAAGAGTGGGCGGGAAATTGCTGCCCTCTCTACCTTTGTGGATCAGAGTTCACTTGAATGAATCTCAGAGGTAACTTTGTTGTCCCCGCTCCTGTGGGCCGTTCTCGAACAAGAAGGGCTACACCGCCCTGCGAGAGATGGCAATGGATTTGTTTTGTCTCTCGACACGACACCGAAAGTACAATTGGGATAAAATTGTGGTTAAAATGTCCAATCACACGGTGCTGTCAGATGTCTCAACTTTGCGCGTTTGTGATGGGCTGGACTCGTAAGAGTGCGGAATAGCAAATTTTCTTACTTACTTTGGCCTCTTTTCCGCTGACTTTGACCTTGGTTGTCTGTGGAGACCACCATGAGATGCTGATTTTTGCTGCAGCGCCGATTGTTTGTTACCGGGGACGGGGATTGCTCTGGTGTTGGCGGCGGCGGCAATCGTGACATTGGTTTAACGATTTTCACGTTGATGTCAGCTTTATTAATATAATTGCTAAAGATGACGAGTGATTGGCTACATTGTGGGACCTCCTTTGCCAGTACCAAAATATGAGAATAGGTTTTCCCCTTTTTTTCTGGCAACAAACAGGTGTGTTAAAATGTTAGAATACCAAACTGAAATCTTTATACAAGGAATCATGTCTGCATTAACCACAAAACTTGTGGTCAAAATGCAAAAAAAAACACACTCTGATAATATTTGCATCGTCTTTGAAACTGATTGGTCCACACCAAAAGGAGTCCTCTGGTCTAACACCGTTTTGTGACTCGGCTCAAAAGAAAGCTGTCTCTGGTGTGGACCAATCAGTTTCAAGGACAATGCATATATTATCAGAGTGTGTTTTTTGTTTGCTTTCTGACTACAAGTATTGTGGTTAATGCAGAAATGATTCCTCGTAAAAAGGTTTCAGTTTGGTGTTCTAACATCTTAATACAACTGTTCTCATGACGAGTGATGCGGATTGATGGCTGTTCAAGGTTGTTATAGGGGTTTGGCCACGTTGTGGGGGGTAGTTGATTGCAGTAAAGGTGAAGTCGTTGGTTTTTTTTTTATGTGTCCCCACGTTCAGTGTGTGGTCCGGATGAATCAGAAATAATAATAACCAGGAGAGTGGTAGTATTTGTATATATATATGAAACAAATGAGAACGAATTCTGGCAGATGATTTAATTATGAATAAAAAAAACAGACACGCGCTCACAACTTTGGTGGTCGAGGGCACATTTTTACAGCGTTTGCTGGCCACTTCTTCTTGGCAAAACAGCCATTCAAAACCAATTAGGGGTTAATGTGGAATGCCCCGTAATTAAGGGCGCTGGTAAGCAAATACACGAACTGTTCAACTGATGTCATTGACGCTGAAGCGTACGCGTTCATTCATGAGATGAAACTGTTGAGAGATATTGATTTGAAACACTCTGTGTGGCTTTACGCTGTGGTAATTTGATCGCTCGTGATCGAACCCGGTTAGAGCACATGGTTACACGTGTTTTCGTGCATTTTTACATATTCCTAAAATTATACTGAATATATTCGGAGTAAAAGTAAAATGAAGGCGAACACTGTTCATATGAATCGTCACTGTTAAAATGTACATAGTTAATTTGCAAGAAGGCGGACTTTGCATACTCTTGCAATAACAACATTGATCATTGTTGGCAATGTTTTCAATTATTGACAATGTAATATACGTGTATTATCAACTGAGCGCAACCATTAAAATAAGCAGAAGTCTGGGTACATCATCATTTGTGACCTATCCACTGCTAGATGAAGGCATCACAAAGTCCATCCCCATTTCTCAGTCTCGCAATAAAAAAATCCATGTAGCTCCTGAACACGCACTAATCGCATGGCTCCATTTCTGCAGTGGTTGACAATGATTGAGGATGGAAGAAAAGACAATTTAGAGGCCAACCAACCACATGAGCAAAACAGATTTAGGAGAGGGTTTTTCTACCTTCACACACCTGTATCTATAAGATTATGCAAAAGATTAATGGATTTGAAGTACCATTAGTTGTCGTTTTTAACACGGTAGATCACTGTTCTTCATTGCAAGACCCACGGGGTCACTGGCCATTAGTGCGGCCCCCGACAATACACAAATGTGAAAACACCACATCGTCGTGCTGTCAAACCCAATGGTTTCAAATGCGGGATGGTCCTCACACTGATGTCTTATTGGCAAAAGTGGCCCCCTACTGAAAATTAGTGAAAAACACTGCGGTAGGTGCATTTCTGAAAAGTGCTGCGTTCAGCAAAAACAACATTAAGCGCAAACGATTTCCTCAAATAATTTAACGATTAAGTTTGACAAGATACGATGTACTCGCAGATTGCGGTACACATAACTGAGAGTACGCTGCCACGTTACTGTATCATTGTAGTATCCTGCTCGGTCTTGCAGCTCAAGAAAATAGTTGTCGACCACTTGGAAACTGCGTTATAATGGTGCTGAGGCTTTGTACACTATGAAAATGCATTTTCCTCAATTGAAATTGATGCAGTCATCCAAAACCTTCACTACCAAGGCATAATTAAGAAATATTTACAAATTCTAAAAAGCATATACAAGAATGAAGTTACAAAACGGCATAGCAGCGGGGTACTCGGACAAGGTGACGCGCTTTTGCCAAAGTTATTCACAGTGATTTTTTTAGAAGATTTTTTTTATCGGATTGGGAGAATGACTTCAACATGAACATGGAAACAACACTAACCATCTCGAAACTGCTGAAAAACATACCCATTATAACAATGTACGTATGTCGAACTTCTTTCGCACCGTACGTAGTCATCGTTACTCAGACTATCGTTTATTTATTGTCCGTATGTTAATAACACTTAGAAACTCTTAATGACCAGAGTTGGATTTAGTTGGAAAATGTTGCCATGCCCAGGTTAGCCTGCAAGGTATGTTACTGTGCAGATTTCTGAGCACATGTTGAACATGATATTTGTTTTTGTAAGGAAGCAGAGCCAATATTTGTACACGTTATAAGCTTTTATTCATCTGGACATTATCCACGTAAGAAACCCAGGGGGCTTTAGGCTGACGCGGACCAATGCTGCTCTCGTTGGGACCAAATCCAGGTGTTGTACTGCATCGGAAAGTACTCTTTGGCTATGCTTGAAAAGAGCTAATTTCCTACAAACGTCTGGAGCATGAAAGGGCTCTATATTCATGAAAATCCCACAGTTTTACTTACATAATCAACTTTCTCAGATAATATCTGCAGTTAATTTAACTTTTATGACCATGCTGTCTTGTTCAGACAGTAGAGAGAGCCCTTGTAAAATCCAAAAGGTTAATGTTGCAGAATGGAGAGGTTTTGGAAAGGGCCTTTCTTTTTAACAGTCTACTCCTGGCAAATTCCTGTTTGCATGTTGGTCATATGATCAGTCAAAAGCATAGTGGGATAGTTTACACTTAAGTGATGGGAGTCATTTCCTTTGACTGCTGAATGTGTAATTTTGCAATCTAAACGCTTCCAGTAATGCCACCACTGTAACTTAAGGGTATAAACATCTTCATTGTTAAGTTGGTACTCGTGTTGTAATTTATTTTCCTTCAATGTGTGTGTTCTTATCGAGTATATCCTCTAGGTATGTTGGAGTAGGTTGCCCGACTTCTTCGTTACAATTTTAACATTTGCATAAAATTCTCATAATTCATGATTATTTATGCAGAGTGTGGTTGTATATGTAGCCATAATAACTGTATACTATGAGCGGAGTGTTTATTTAAAACTATCAAATATTAATGCTCTGAAACTTCGCTCTTTTCTTTTTTGTTTCATTGAAGGGTCTGATGGAGGATCCCGTAAAATATTTTTCCCATGAGTCTTTGCAGCCAAGCACAGACGACAGCGAAGAACAGTCACTGGAGGATGAGTTTAAGGATGCTATCGAGGTAAGACCTGTAATGTTAATCACTTGTAGCCTGAATTATACTCGCGTTACCTTACAGTCTTATATTCAGACGTTACTACTGTACTTGCTTATACTACACTGTACAAATTGCCTTCGTATGCCTTTTATAACTTGGTTCAAGACGACGATTCAAAATGTGACCCTTAAGCATAGCAAGAATGTCATGCACAGTGCATTTCACTATATACAACTGTTTCACTAAGCTTAAAAGGAAACGGGCATTTTTATATTTATATATTGTTCACATCGTTGGACGGTGACTGGCGGTATTGTGTGCCGCATTTGCGTAATAAGCTCCCCGGTACGTGTGTTGAAGACTGATATGAGTTGAACAGCACTGGGACGTGGTACCCGCACAGCAGAGGTCGCAAACGGGTTTTGATTCCTTACCCGTACCCGTACCCGGCTGCACCAGGGTCGCAAATGGGTAACCGTACACGTACCCGGCCGGGTATGGGTATTCGTTCCCTACTCGTACCCTACCCGAAATGAGTGACAAACGGCTACTCACCAGTGACTCACGGCCTACCCGTACCCGTACCCGGCTGCACCAGGGTCGCAAACGGCTACCCGTACCCGGCCGGGTACGGGTAGCCGGGTATCGGGTAGGGTACGGGTATCGGGTACCCGGTTGCGACCTCTGCCGCACAGCCACAACGCTGCGCTTACTGGGTCCGTTGGCCCTGAAGTCACCGGCAGGCACTCTCCTCCACATGCGTGGAAGCACTCGCGTTCCTTAATTCGCACTTGACCACTTAATGCAATGCGCTCCTTCACACAAGCATAAACGGACCCCAGTTATGGGTTAGCTCGGTGAACAGAAAACCTCCGTTGCCTGCAGAAATTGTTAATGTTTGTTTTTAAGCGTATTAGAAGTTCTCTAGATTTTCATTGCACTGGTCATCTGCCAGCTGCTTGCCATGGGTGCTTCAGTAAGAAAATGTCACCCTCTGGAAATTATAAAATGTGTGGCACACATTCGATACTGGTTACTTAAAGGACAATTTGCACTGCCCCCTCAGATGAAAATGCTGCATGGGATATATAACTGAAAACTGATGCTTTTACGATTATTTATAATGCAGACGAATTCTCCCGTCCCGTAATAATAATATGAGGTTTATTTTTGCATGAGCGTCGGTATAAAAAAAGTAAAGCAATGGGACAATTAAATTGAGCAGACTCTGTATACGTTACTTGAAATGTAATCGCTCTTAATGTATTGTGAGATAGTGTTATTTGTACTCATAAGTGGGACGAAAATGTCAAACTATGGTAGTCTTGATTTTTTTGCAGTGTCTTGTTTTCAAATTGTTTTGACCACTGCTCATGTATATATGCATAACAAAAACCGCAGCTTTAAAGGGAACGTTTTGGAGAATTAATTCTGAATCGGTTTTTGCATCATTGTTCAAGTACGCTTAGTAAAATAAAAAGGAGGAAACATGAAATTGAGCAGAAACCCTTTTGGCATGACCAAAACACTTCCAAATTCCACTGTTGCCTTGAAGCAACAGATGGATCGTGTTTATCAGAATAGATTAAAAACAATTGGCCAATAAACTGTCACCGTAGAAATGAGTAAAGGTTTGTAATTAGAGTGAGAAAATTTACTTTCTGAAGTTACACTTGTCCCATGTAATGCCTGTTACCCACAATTCCAGGGGTAGGTTCCTCTTATACTGTGTAATAGTAGTGTACTGCAATTTTGTTGCATAGTTTTTTGCTGTGAAGGAACTTAATATTCAGTTCCTTCACAAACTGTAGAAGATGCCCGGACGTGGAGCGAAACGTTAGATATGTTGCTGAATAACACGCGGTACAATCTGAAAAGCACATCAGGGAGTGAGTAGGGTTGTGTGCAGCATTGCTTCTGCTCTCTGGGTTCGGGAAACGAGTCTTGTTTTCTTTTTTAACTAAACATTTGCTCCATTCTGTTTTGATCAGTGTGAACATTTCAATTTGGGAACGCGGTACACGCCCCCTTTGTTTTTCACAATATCGTTATAAAACTGCGCTTGGCTCCAGATAGATTAATTAAAATATCGTTTCGTTTTTGGCAGTGAGCAGTGGCCTCGGGTTGCAGTGTGCAACAATGAGGCTGGGGACTTTCATTTTGCGCACTCATTTGCATGATCAGCCGATGAGAAATAGTGCAAAAGAATTTGGCACTTTTCTTTGGTTGGCTGAGCATGCTGGAATGTTTCATTTTTCCAAGTGAAAAAAAAAATATTTGCACCAGTGCAGAAATGTCCATCTTGCATATTTTAAAACATTAGCGTTTGCTTCGGTATGTAAGCCTTAAGTCTGTGCCACCTAATAATAGGAGTGGATAGTCGGTCACACGAGGTTTTTCTGAATCATGTGGTTGTCCTAATCTGCTAAAACTTTCTCTGCTCAATCGCCCGCCTTTGGACTGCAGACTCTTTTTATTAAAAGCATAAATGTTCACTTTTACTTGCATCCGATTAGCAGCAGCATTCCTAGGAATACATTGTGTGAATCCTAAGCAGCATACACAGTCTTCTTGGTTCTTTCGGTAAAGTCACGTAGAATCGAAATAATAAAATAATTCTCACGATGTTTCGGCCACAACGCAAGCAGCCGTCCTCAGGTGAAGACCAGGTCTGTCGGGGAGACAGCGACAGACCTGGTCTTCACCTGAGGACGGCTGCTTGCGTTGTGGCCGAAACGTCGTGATAATTATTTTATTATGTTTAAATTTTATTATTTTATTATTTCCCTTCTACGTGACTTTACCGAAAGAACCAAGAAGATGAATCCCTGCAGTCACGAAAGCTTTAAATCGAAGCATGCACAGTATTTCACACTTGACTAACAGGTGCACAGAAACAAATGCCATGTACATACCAACAACATGTGTGCAGCGAATTACAGTATTGACATGTTAAACACACTTAAGCAGTTACGATAAACGTAATAAAACCTGCCAAAAGCATGACATTCAATACTTTTAGAGGTTTTGTGCGGAAGGCGCTGGACTAAGCATGACCATCTCGGTGGTGTTTCCCTAATTTCACATTTTTTTGTGCCGCAATCCTGGAGGTAGCGTGCATGAAATAATTAAGCCATTAATTACGGGCGAGGATGTTTGTTTAATAAACTGCCAGCTTAAACATGGCCAAGCAATTTTGGCCCTTTTTCTGCTTCATGCGTTTCACTACAGATTAATGTTTGGAAATGCAAGTGCAGTAAGTTGAAAATGAGGTTTTCAGTTGCAAATCACGGCCACTTTTAAGGCATTATATGCACCATAAGTGCAGCATTGTGTACTTGTCTCGAGCAATCATTCGCGCACGTGCAGGCTGTTACATAGACAGGCAGGAAAAAACACACCTGACATAAAAATAATTCTAAAATAAAAATTGTAATCGCTTATTGAAATGGCAGTGTTACTTAAGTGTTCCAAACAATGTGTTTTTCCACTTTTATGTTGGAGAGTTCATGTTTCAAAAGATATTCACCCATGAGCATTTTATTTCTTAGGAAGCAGACAACATATTAAGAATTAAACACAAAGGCTTTTATCTCCATATATATACAATATTTAAATGTGATTTTGGGATGAAATAATCAGCTTAGTTTTTTTTTACATTTAATTAACTCTATTGAGTGGAATGCAGGGTTGATTAAATGTCCTGACATCTCGTATCCTGTGATAGGAGGTCTGATTGTGAGCCATAATGTATCGTATCAGTTTGAATCGGTCATAATGGACTAATTTATCTGTTTTTATAACTATTTTTGTTTGTGCTTTTTCTTTTGGTGCCATTTCTTAATTTGTGTATTATTTTTTTTGTTTTGCTTGGTCGTAGGGTTTTTATTTGCTTGGTGTGTATGCACGGGTGTGTGTGTTGGGCTATTCCACACCGTGCGTAGCCAACCGCGTATATGAGTTTTGGTGCTGATATATGATTAATGTACAGCGTTGTGGGATGCTGTTGGCATGCATGATGCTACATAAAATGAAGGTATTATTATATTCTGTGTTGTGGTGCCTTGGTTGGCAGCGTTGGACTTATTAGTCTTGGCCGTGATTCTGTCCAATCCATACAAAACAAAATCAAAGATCCCTGTAAAGCCTTAACAGACTATTCTTAGGTTTTTTCGGTAAAGTCACGTAGGTAAAAAATTTAAATTAAAATTAATAAAAGTTAAATAAAAATAAAATAAAAATCACGACGTTTCGATTTTATTTTATTTTACTTTTATTAATTTTAATTTTTTACCTACGTGACTTTACCGAAAAAATCTAAGAATATGAATCCTTGCAGTCACGAAAGCTTCAAATCCTTAACAGACTGTTGGGGCAAGTGCTGTTCGCGAGCACCTAATGAAGGCCGGAACAGCACATGAGGGAGTGGATGGCCAGCACCATGCCCGGTCGCCTTTGTCTCCTGAGTGGCGATGTTTACTCATTTGAGGCTGAGTCGACCTAGGGGAGGTCCAGGACCGGTTCAGATCATCGTTGCTTGTGTTGGCCACGAGCGGGAATTGAACTCGGATCTCCGGGTTCATAGCTTAGCGCGTTATCCGTATACACACACACACATTCCCACTTCGACATCCATTATAACACGATGGGGAGACCAATGAAAAAACACTTTCTTATATAAGCATAGAAAAGTAAGACTGAATGGAGCATTTTGTAAAAAAACAGGTCTAAACTTTATAATAAACTTAAAAGAAATACTTGGAGAAAGTACTGGTGTTAATAAGAACTGACTTTTGGCTTCCCACCAAATCCTAAGTAATGAATAATGTATTTTCCTGGATAGCGGAGACAGCTAAGGGCTCTATCCATGTAAGTCAACTACGGTCACCTATGACCCTTCTGAATGCATTTGCTGTGTCAGTGGGAGAAGGGGTTGGGGGATATTTTTAGGATGTGAAAATTGTATATTTACCAATGATTGTCAGTCACCCCATAAGGAAAGTGTTCTTAAGTTTATATTTGCTTAGGTGTCAGTTGGAGGTAGGTCTTTATATCAGAGGCAGAATAATGAAATGTGAAGGTCAGGACAAGGTGTAATAAACTGCATTTGAAGCTTACTTTTTCAAAAAGGCTGCCTTGTTTGCTAATGCATGTTGGTTTAAAAGTCTTAAGCGTTGGTGAGATGTGTATTTTAGGACTGTTCTTGCAGGTGTCGCTTATAATGTACCAGCAACAAGAAATTGCCATGATAGAAAAGACGTGTCCGTATATGCAAGTTAACGACATCATATTCACTTCGAGATGAAGCAAAGTGGGCTGAGGCTGGACACACGTCACCGTTACGGGATGATGTTCATCGGTAGAGAATCGCATCTGCAGTGGCAGCCCAAAGGAAGGGAACGCAACGTGAGGTGATGTCCAATGGGGAGTTGGAGCACCGAGATCAGCCCATGTGTGCATGAGCTCGGTGGACTGTTGGCTCGTGAGAGCGCGAGAGACAGCGACGGCTAGGGAAAGCCTTCATCCAGAAGTGGATAGGCCGTGGCTGACGATGATGCTTGCAGAAGGCAATGGAGTGGTGTCCATCTTTTTTTGGGAGCGCTGGGCTAAAATTAGACGTGCTACATGTCCACTCTAATGAGGAGTCATGGATAGATGGGATTTTGCTTTGCATCCCATTGTACTTTTCTTCAAAACGTGATTTCAAATCGAGCAACGCTGGAAATTATATCTTCGCATATTACTTCCTTTCTCTGCTCGTCGGATCCTCGGTTGCATGTTTATTTTAAATATTTGCACAGGCGTTTCTGACGCTTTGTCGTATCCCATTAAATAGCGATTCTCTCTTTTTTTGTGCTGCTCACTATTGCACTTGCAAAGGAGAGGATGCTGCCTGTATTGGTAAGTAATCATGCTCAATTTAAGTTTAATGATGGCGTGGTTCGTTGCTTGTGTTTTTTTTGTTGCCCTCTGTTTTCTAATATGTGGTATAGAGTAACATACTTTCCCCCCGTGTGCTCTGTAAGAAAGTTGGTAAATAACTTCCAGTTCTTTGCTTTAAGACACTGCGTTTAAGCTGTGTATTGTGAAAAAATACGAGACTGGGCGACTGACTCTAGGTTTCATTACGCATCGCAAGGTTGCGTTGTCTGCGTTGGAATGAATTCTAGTTTTAATACCGATATTAGTGTTCACGATTTGCAATGTATAGGGGGCGTGTGATGACTCTGCTTATATTGCATTTAAATACAGAGCAAAAGGTCGTAGGCTATTTAACGCGTTCGTGAAAATCGTACATTCTGCGCCAAAACGTAGGCATCTCTGTCGATATTTGGATATCGGCTATGTTCAAATATACAATTGGGCGAACAAAACGCAAACCCCTCGGAGGATGGCATGAGCATCACAGTTACCGTTTGTGATTAGCATTTAATGTGCCGTGGTTGGTGGGTAAAAGAAATCTACATCACCGTTAATCATTGCAAATGGCTTGGAACACTCATTTCAGAAAAGGGGGGCAGCCTTGTTGCGGTGCTGTGACTAATCAAATGAATATGGAATACCTTTGTGGTTAGTTTTTTTTTTTGAACAGCAGATGATCAACTCGATGCAGATGGTATTAATTGGAAATGCAATTAAGGTGATTACAGCTCAGGGACACAATTTCCCAAACTTCCCGTGGTAGGAAGGTGGTTCTGATTATTAGTGTGGCGTGTGACACTGGCACAAAGCAGACGGGCCAGGCTGTGTAAATACAGCGACTTGATCTGCGGTAAGATTATCTGGGCCCGCTTTAAGAACATTTAGTAACCTGCAAGATCACGTTTCCTCGCAGATGTTGACGATGCATTCTTTGCTTTCTAAAAGCCACTTGTTAAAAAAGGGCTTCATAAATATCGTAATTTTAAAAAGTTCAAATTTCAGCTGCAGATATATTTGTGATTGTTAACGCTCATTTTTGCAGCGTCGTAAGCGTCTCAATAAAATGTCAATCACTAGCCATGAAAAATGTCACGCTGCTTTAAAGAGTAGGCCAATTATTGACCCATGCCCTCTTGTGCCATCCCCTTGCGTGTCACTGGCTGCTGATGAATAAAGCCATATCCAATCAAAGCCGTGGTAAATTTGACCAGTCCGTGAGCAATTTAAGAAATTCTATCTTACTTTAATCATAAATGCCCATTTATTAAATTGACCTAAAATCATAATGCGAGACACTCCTGGAATTAGTTATTCTTCTGGAAATTAAGGCATGAATTTTAGTATTATTATCACCATACAGCAGCATGTTATATGCTTGCAGCTCATGCAAACACCATGCATATAAACATATTTAAAAATATAAAAACTTAATAAATATTAAGAATGTGACAATTTAATTTACCTCAGTTGCACTCTTTTGTTCATTTTGAAATGTGTACTTTTGTTGGCATCTTTTATTACGTCGCTTATTTTTCCGTCACTTAGCTGTTGATGAGAGAAACTGACAACACAAGTGGGTGCATTTGCGGTGTGCATCTTGCATGCATATCCCTCTGTGGCCCTATTAGAAAACGCATCATGCAATCCTCGCAGCACAATTTGCTCCATTCAATGTTGGATATTTTCAGAGCCAAGCTTTCCAGTTCCTCCCATTTACTGGAGCATATCCTTACCTGGCTGCTTTGTCACTTGTCTTTCTCACTCCGAGGGATACCTTGGGGTAGCTTTCCGATATGTTTCCTGGTTGTACCACATGTTATTTGACATAAGTCTACCGTTTTGTATTGAATCCGGTTCCTGAACGAAGCCCAACGTTCGGTGCGTGACATCGAATTTCATTCCAAACAACACGTGGTGCATTTCAAACAAATTGGAGAGCTATACAGCAGAACTTAAAACACCTACACTGTTAGTGTTTTTTTACGGTAGAGCCCTCAGTTTAATATTAATGACAATAATGTACATTATTTATTCAGCAAAGCCTCACCGAGTCTCTATCTAGAGGAAGACTTCTTGAGATGTCCTACATGGGGATCTTTGCCAAGCTCCGTTTTAATGAGGCTTTGACTTAACGTGTGAGGAGACCGGAGTACCCAGATGAATTCTAGATTTGAAGCTTCTAGATTTGAAGCTTTCGTGACTGCAGGGATTCATATTCTTAGGTTTTTTTCGGTAAAGTCACGTAGGTAAAAAAATATTATTTTCATTATTATTTAATTTAATTATTATTTTTACCTACGTGAGTTCACCGAAAAATACCCAGATGAACTCCACCACGCATACAACGGGGTGAGAATCACCGGTGCCATCCCTTGGCCATCTCACAACACCTGGGGATGGTTTACCCAACTAAACACCAACTGGGCTCGACCCTGCTTGCCACCAGACATCTCATGAAGCCGGGTGCATTTACGGTTACTTGGTCATAGGTTCGAGTGAACTTTGCTTTGGTTAACTCGGCACAGAAGCTGTGCTCCTGACGGCAAAAAATCTAAAAAAAAATTATAAATAAAAAAACCTCGGAGCTGTGTGAAAGGTGGTGGACGGGGAGAAAGTCTGGTTTCACGGCTGCTGATTCAGCAGCTGTGTTGCCTTCCTGTGGAAAAATGCGACTGAACTTCCCAGCCTGCTCCCCTCTCTGCATTTCCCACTCACTAGTCCCACACCGCCAGTTACCTCTTTCATCAGTGCATTACTCTAAAAAAACACACGTTAACTAAGATATTTATTTAATAAGTTATTCTATTTATGTTATGAATTGATTTTTTTCGTAATTTGTTAGTGGCTTCTGTCATTGAGAACATTGTATAGGGGATGTCTTCTTCTCGGTTCTTTCGGTAAAGTCACATAGAAGGGAAGTAATAAAATAATAAAAATAAAACATAATAAAATAATTCTCACGACGTTTCGGCCACAACGCAAGCAGCCGTCCTCAGGTGAAGAACAGGTCTGTCGAGAAGACAGAGTCTACGTGACTTTACCGAAAGAACCAAGAAGATGAATCCCTGCAGTCACGAAAGCTTTAAATCGAAAGGGGATGTCTTGTTGATAAATGCTGTTTAATAGTTTATTTTTTGTTCATTATTTTATTCCTGTACAATTAAAGATAGGGGTTTGCACTGCACTATGAACCCGGCGACCTGAGTTCGATTCCCAGTCACGGTTAACATCAATGGCTCGTGATATCAGAACCAGTCTTTGGCTCCCAACTTCACCAACCCACATTAACCAAGTAACCCTTGCAAATGAGATTATCCTTAAATTTCGATTTAAAGCTTTCGTGACTGCAGGGATTCATCTTCTTGGTTCTTTCGGTAAAGTCACGTAGAAGGGAAGTAATAAAATAATAAAAATAAAACATAATAAAATAATTCTCACGATGTTTCGGCCACAACGCAAGCAGCCGTCCTCAGGTGAAGCGACGCTGTCGCCTCGACAGACCTGGTCTTCACCTGAGGACGGCTGCTTGCGTTGTGGCCGAAACGTCGTGAGAATGATTTTATTATGTTTTATTTTTATTATTTTATTACTTCCCTTCTACGTGACTTTACCGAAAGAACCAAGAAGAGATTATCCTTGTCTCTTGAGTTCCCACCTGGCGAAATAAACTTGACTTGACCATCGTGGTGAAGTATGGTTAAACAATTCCTATGACTGACACAGTAGGCAGTTGACCTTGATCCAGCAGTGGATTGACAAAGGGCTGAACTATAATTTTATTTAAGTCATTCACAAAAAGGTACACTGTTATAAAATTAATCAGTTTTAATTATAGGTTATTTGACTTGGCAGATTGAATGTTTTGCCAGTTTTTAAAAGTTCTCAGTTTTTATCAATCAGGTGATCCTAATTGAATGTGGTTGTCACTTTAACACCTGATGGTGAAATTTTCCATAAATGTCTCAACTGTTATTTCACCTCCTTCAGTGACCTGAGCTCATTGGAGTAGACATGTTATGGCAAGAGATGATGGTAAAACTGTTATAATGTCATGAAAATTATATTCTGTGACTTTGAAACAATCTTTTTAGTTGGGAATTGTATTACTGTGCTTTCGTATCTCTAGAGCTCCTTTAAAATCTGCACATTTGATAAGGAAATAAGCCAGAGGGAGTCCCAAAAACGATAAATCACTCGTTAAGAATTGTGACAAACAGAAATCAAATGCACTCATGGCAAAATGTCATTAGACGGTGCATAAACATAACGAGGATTCTCAAATTTGACAAAATTACCCCCTTATAAATGTGTGTTTGCTACAAAATATATGGGCAAAAACAAAATCAATCTGTCACGAGACCGGGCTTATTTGGGGAAGTTCTTTGAAAGCGTAGAGAAGTGGTTATGCAGAAAAAGAGTCACATGTAGAAGGACCGCTCATTATTTTGAAAAATAGCCCCATGCACTTAGGTAAACAGCAGTTGTTTAAAAAAAAAATCTAGTATGCTTACTTACTTTACATGGCAATAGATGAGAAGATAGCGGCAGTATTTATGGCTGTAGGGGTAGGGATTTCTTGATGCTAAATATTCCCTCTAATTTGGCTTGTCATTTTACATTTACCCTGTATTTACACGGTGTTTTGGGGTGTTTTTTTAAAAGTCCCTTTAGCTCCATAGGTTCCCTTTGTATGACTAATTACCCATGCGTTTTCCCATTTGTGTTGAACCACATAAGTCCAACTTGAAATAGCCCTATGCACACTTAGGTAAACAGCAGTTATTTATAAAACCTACCCACGTTAAGTGCTTGTAGATGTGATAGAAAAAAAAATGCTAAAACTATGTAGCTTTCTTTATATATATCTGGGAAAAAAATTGATTAATTATTTACCCAGAAAAGCCACACTGAGTCTGATGACTCGATTTCAGGAGGGTCCTGAATTGGTATATTTTGCCATATATGTTGTACGTATGTTGAACTTCTTTTGCACCGTACGTAGCCAACCGTGCTGATTGGAGGTGTGGGGGGAAGGACAATAAATGAAACACAAAACGCAGTTCTAAATAAATAAGTTTCCATCTAGATTTAAGGGTATATAGCTCCAGTAGCTTTCTAATATCGGAAGGAAGAGCGTTCCAGACGGCCACGGGAGCGCATCTGAAACCACCCAATTACATGGAGGAAACCCATGCATAACAGGGGGAGAACGTACACACTCCACATAAAGGCACCGTAATGAGGAATCCAACTCGGGTCCTTCACACTGCTGCAAGCACATTTGTGAAAACAACGTAAATGAAATATAAAGAAGTGTCTTTCAAAATGGCTCACAAACCAATGCTTGCGCCACTGGCCTTGAGTGTGCCCAGGTAGCCAATGTGACAGCGTGTGACGGCGTGTGACGGCGTGCGTCATCTCGTGGGCAGGGCGACGAAGACAGTCACTCGAGTTCTGGCGACCAGGACATGGTGCCACTGGACAACGGAGGGCCCCCTGCCAGAATTCCTGAGCCCATTCGCTACAAGGTGGCCTCCAAGCTTGCCGAACTGAAGCGCAGGCACTACCCCACCAACACCAGCGGTGAGCATCGCATGCATTTTCAGTACGAGACTTCATTTAAATTGGCAAAAATTCCAGATCTGAGGATAAAAGGAATTCGTTCAGCTCACGGTGCACATCGCTATAGCAGGATGTATGGAAAATTGCATTGCACCTGGGGTTCTATGATATTATTTGGGATTATAAGACTCTGGGAGACTGGGTTTCAGGTTTTTGAGTATCAAGCCATGCAGTTACGGTGACATTACTTATGGCTGTACGGGGAGGGATTTCTTGATACGAAAGATTCTCTACGGTTGGCTTCTTCATTTTAATTTAACACGGTATATTGCAGGCTAAAGGGGCGTCGGCTGAGAGGAAGGGGCACCTGCAGTTGAGAAGAAGAGGTTCACTGAGGGTTTCGACAGAGGGCTTTGGTCACTGGAGCCCCGAAGAGCACGTGAAGTCTAGTAGATAGAGACGGATCTGGCTGTCCGTGGGAGGATGCCTGCACGCTCTGACCGCAGGTGGTTTTTGCAGGAGGGAGAATACTTGTCTCTGTGATTTACAGTATGGGTATGTGGGACGCTGCTGTAGGAGGTGTTTTGTTTAACCAGGTGAGACATTAAACCCATGTCTTGTCTCCTTAAGCATTAAAATATCTCATAGTACTCCTGAGATAAGAGCAAGAGTGATAACCCCCTTAGCTCTGGATTATATTTTCCAGGACAGTAAAATCTCACCTGGTCAAATCCTCCTACTTGGTGAATTTCTAAGTGGGGTGTTTTTCTTTATTTTTTTCACGGTGTCAGGGCATTCCTCTAACCGAGAGTTACGTGTCTGAGCACAGTGTATGGAAGTTTTAAATAACAAAGTGTATCTTCACTTTTCTTTTTGAGGGCTCTATCGGCAACACACTCACTTCGCCCGCTCCTCTCTCGGCACCGGGGAGTGAGTGGGTGAAAAAAAGCAGTGAATGTGTTGTTGTTAAAGCGAAGGCCGTAAAAGTGCTTAAACCTAAATAACACGATCAATGGATGAAAATTGAGCGGTTACTGCAACATCAGGTTTATGGTGAATGAAATGTAAGAAATATTAGGTCATGTCCAGGTGTGAATATACAAACGCATAGTTTCAGTGTCCTTGGGTGGGGGGGGGGTCTCATGTGTCGCTGAATGCGTTGCAGCCTTGACCAGCGGGACAGCAGTTCTGACAAATTGATGGACTTACATTTTATTTTATTTCAGCAATTAATCAGATGCTTTAACTGTTAATAATTACTCACCCGAGTTGTTAACCTCCTTTATGAGGGGTGGGGGAATCTCTTTTGGGTGCTTGCCGTTTGTAATTTTTACCAAGTGCTGTTATTCAATCTTCAGTTGACATGAGCCACCCAGTTTCATCTCGGAGGCCTCTTGTTACTTGAACCAGTTGTTACCCTATTAACATACCGAACACAGTTGTGTATGCTGTGTGTCTGAAATACGTTCCTGGTGATCAGTCACCGTATTTGTCTGGTATTGGACAAAGATACACCGGTGCATTACAAGCCTAAGTGCGATTACATTTTTAAGCAAAGTGTCACCGGAAGAAGGACAGTTAGTGCAGACAAGTCATTGCGAATATTGTAAACAAATTGTAAGCCACAGGGTTACAACCATCGCTCAAGACACAACTGGATAAGATGGTTCGTTTTGCTAAATAACTGTGCATTGTCTCTGGTTAAGGCTTGGGGAAATGTATGCTTTGTCATTGCTCAACAGAGCTGAAGTTCAGTCATCCCTCTTGTAGATTAATTCCAAGCCTTCTTGTTTCTAAAGCGCTGAGTCTACACAGCTGACTCAAGCCCACATTCCAAGTATCATTAGACTAATTAGGCTAAGTGATTTCCATTGTGCAGTTGCTCGTTAGAATTGGAATTGGTCGAGCGACGTATAAGTAACACACTGAAACATGTTCAGTAAGTACAGCCATTTTGTCTTTCTGGATGAGGGCCTTCCCACACCAAACTTTCTTTATTCGGACGTAGGAAGATTAAAATCTGGCCCCTTCTAAAAACAAGTTATGATGTCGGAATGGAGAAACGTTCATATAAAAAAATATGCAAGGATCATATAGATGTGTATAAGGTTTCATAATATCTTTGTAGTTGAATACAACACGTCAAACTAAAATAACTATCAAGGGCCCACTTTCAGGATAGGCTGTGTAATAAAACAGGTAGCAAAATCCTACTTGTATCCCTCCCCCATAGCCTGTCTCTGCCAGCAGTAACAATGTAAGTCAACATTTTTCATCAGCGTCGATATCTGACCCGCTGGGGGCCAGCTGTTGTGCTGTGACCTTTGGGAAGAGTTGATATTGCCTTGCAATGAGGTAAGTGCAACAACGAAAAAAACTCTAAAACCCTGCAAGGAGTAATTCTCTTTACAAGGTCTGTCATCGGGTGCCTGTCAAGGACAGATCGCTTTGTTTCCGCTAATCCTGGGTGTGATAACCGCAAATCCGTCTTGGGGGTTGCCTGACGCAAAGAATGTATTTTTTTAGGACCCCCCCCCCTTCCTTTCTTCCTTTACACGTAACCTTCATAACCTCTCGGCGTAAAGTCATTTTGGCACCAGATATTTCACAGTGGAAATTGGATAACATTTGTACAAAAAATGTGAAGGTAAGCAGCAGGAAAGAGCCTACGGTAGCTGTAACGCTGATTTTCCACTACCTTCCCCCTCCCCCCACCATGTTGGTATTATCGTACCGACTTATGGCCGTGGCATCGTAGTTGATCGGTCGTCGTTAAGCTGGGCCGCTCAAGTTCCAACCAGGACACTGCGAGACGAACGCTGGTAATGTTCGAGCTTTAATGTGTGACATGGAGAGAGAGAGAGGGAGAAAGCTGCATTGCATTATTTCCCACCTCGTTCGTGTACGCTGGGCAGTGAGATCTTTGCGCTAATAATGGGGGTGTATTCCCCGCGGAGCCACACTGACAGTCGTGCGTAGAGGGAGCGATTTGTCCGCGTGTGTTGCAGCCTTTCCCGACAGCGTGCTGGGAATGTGATTTATTGCTGCCTTGCCAGACTCTGTAAAGGCAAACATGGCAAGTCCAGCCGTTGTGTGGGGTCATTGGCCCTATCTGGGACATATGCCAGTCAGATTGTTGTTTTTTTATTTAAAGTATGTACAGCATTTAATACCACCCTGTTAAAACTATAATTTAACAGCAGTTCATGTCACAGCGCATGCGAGTGATTTTTAAGGCTGACGTTGCAGCAAAATCTATTGTATATATTTGTGTGCGTGCGTTATATTTACATCTTGCAACTTAAAAAAAAAGTATTTTCCTTACTAAACTAAATTAATGCTGATTATAGGCTTTAAAAATGCATGTTCTTCTAAAACTTCCTAAAGCGTTTATCCCGTTGCAAAAGAGTCAATTGTTCCCACATGCTCAGACCTGCATTACAATAAACACAAAGACTTTTAGTATATATTTGCATGTATACTTACATTTAAACATTGTGTGTATGTTGGCAGGGGGATGATTCAAAAGAAAGACTGGAGACAAATCACACATACATTGCTCGTGGGCTCCTCATTAATATTGTGGCTCTGAAGGTGTCTGGACAATAGCAACACGTGGCGATTTGAACTTTTGCCAAACTTTGGGGACTCGGCTCGCACCACCACATGCGACTAAAAAACAAAAAAGACAGATTGCCTGTGTTCCTCCCCCCCCTCCCTTGTGCTTCTGTGGCGCGAGTGACACAAATAAGTAAATAACTATCTTCATTTTGATTTAAAGCTTTCGTTACTGCGGGGATTCATATTATTGGTTCTTTCGGTAAAGTCACGTAGAAGGGAAATAATAAAAAAAAGAAAATATTAAACAATAACATTTAATTGTTTTATATTTAATTATTTCCCTTCTACGTGACTTTACCGAAAGAACCAAGAATATAACTATATTCATGCCCCAACCCCAAGGAAATTATTTCGCTTCTCACCTCTGCGGACGCTCAGGTCATCGGTGGCGCTGTACACCGATATAAGAACGTAACAGGATTTCGAGGTTTTTGTTGTTGCTTTAATTGAATTCCACAACGGCATGACGTGACTTTGCAGCGTTGTGCGACAGATTCGGAGTGTTTTCGCTGTAACCAAAGTTGTCCCGCCCCCCCCACCCACCACCACCCCAGCCCCCTGGCCCCCCTAACCCCCCCCCCTCAGGTCACCTAAATCCGGCACTCCAGTTTTACCCCCCCCCCCGCTCACTCACATAGGGTGTGCACATTGACAGCCTTGCACTTGGGGAGGAATTTTTTCTGCTATTTTTTTTCGTCCCTTTAGTGCCGCGGCCTCCTCCGGCAACGTTGATTAATCGGCAGACACTGCAGCTGACGAGCTGGGGGAAGTACGGCAAAACTTTGCATCTGACTTTCGTCTGTTCCGGGACAGCGGCCAGCAAGGCCCATTACACGCATCGTTGAGTGTCAGTCCCCCGGACGGTCTGCGAAGTTTTATTGCGATGCGGCTTTCCTCCAAAGTTATGCATTTTGGGGCACGTTGGAAATGTGCTCCGGCGTCAACTTGTTTTAGACGAGAAAACGGCATCGGTTTATTATTTTCTTCTTCTTCGTGAAATGGTGGATACCGACCGATGAGACGAGATCAAATTCATTTAGTCAACACCTGCCAGATAGTTGTGATTTAATGGGAATTCTCTTTTGGCATTTGACACTGGGTGTACTGAAGATGATGTTCCTTTTGGAGTTCTGAAAAAGTGCAGTCTTAATTGACCTCTTTTATGTGCAGTTGTATTCTATTATACAGCATATACAGTAAAATAATTATGACAATTAAGGGTGAAGTAACTCCAGAAGTCTCATTCGAACAATTGTGAAAGAGTGAAGACAGTTTTTGTTTTACGATTTGTGATTAAAAAAACACTGGGTTGGAATTCTGATATTTTATATTTGGATAGGTTTTTATATTATAGTAATAATTTAACGTACGGTATTTGTCATGTCTGTTGATCTCGTAAGCTTGAGCCTGGATATAGTGCTTGGGTTATTGACCACCAGGCATCAAACAGCTGTTGTAGACCCGTGGGTCTGCGTTGTCAGCAGAGGGCAGTGCAGCAAAATAAATTGTACTGTACTATGCTTCATCGTCTATTGCCACCCACGTTCACCAACCACCATGGTGAAGTTTTGCCACGTGACTCCGATGACCCACAGCGCGTGAGGGGGAGGCCCTCCTCACGCGTTGAATTGGCAAAGAGAGCTGCACGTGTACAAGGCTCGTAAAACATTTCTCGAAATATATTAAAAACATACAATCATACCAGAGTTGGCATGTGGGGGGACGCCATTTAGAAGCGGGCCAAGATGTTATAATAATTTTTGCCCTTTGTTTCCGAAAATAAAAACCTACCAGGAAATTGTCCGCTCGCTTTTGCCGTGCGCACACCAACTCGGCGCGAGTCGCTCGGCGGGGAATACGAAATCAGTCTGGAAATGGCGAATAGAGCGGACGGAGCGGGACATGTTGTGTCAACTCCGCTACTTTGAAATGCGGGGAGGAGGTTTGCCGATGAGGCCCACTTTGAATGCAGAAGTAGTTGCATTACATCTCGGGCCACCCAGCTCCCCCCCCCCCATCAATGAACACTGCAGTAATTATAATACGAATAACACTGCCGAGGTTAGGGAAGAACAAGAAAAGAGACCGGTTCCCCACCTTGAGTGCGATCCTGTTACAAGTCGGCGTGGCCATACGGATTTGCCACTGTGATGTCTGTAGCATGTGGAGAGGATATTAATAACTGGAGAAAAAATAAATGCCTTTCTATGAAGCACAAACCCCACCCCCTCCTCTACCCCCGTTTTTTTACAGACAGGACCACCTCAAGCAAACAGACGCTAGTCATTAATATTAGCGGGAGGAAATGGGAATCCCGCAGCAAGTCGAGTCCCTGGAGGTGTTTTCCTGTTGTTAGCACCCTGACCCACAGCTCGCTAGCAGCAGCCGCCTCCTCACTGTAGCCCCCCTCTGCCAAGAGGGGCAGAAAACCTTAACAGTTGAGAAATGAATTGGCTGGCGGCTCATTGTGGTCGCCACATATATATACATAGCGCGATGCATTTATATAGGTACCCCGTGAACATAGTGGGGAGAAATGATAGAGAAAACGAGTTACGGAAAAAAAAACAAAGACGAGCTATAAGTTGGCCAAAGAACTTTGGATGTTCGGAATACGTCGAGCAGATAGGTTACGGAATGACGAAATAAGGAAAAGAACTGAGATCACCGAGGCTGCTGATAACGCAAAGGAAATCGAGTGGAACTAAACAGGACATACCATGAGAGCGGCTGACGTGAGATTAGAGGCAATATTGACTATAGGGTGTATGTTTGTATGTTGAACGTCTTTCGCACCGTACGTAGCCAACCGTGCTAATTGGTGGTGTGACTGAGAGGAAGGGTGGATACTGAGAGAAGCCAAAGGAAGCGGAGGAAGACGAGGGGAGAAGAGATGACAGAGAGACAACATCACAGAGTTTGGAGTCCACTGCTTGATCGGAGTAACCAGGGAGAGGAGTGAATGGAAGAAACTGGGGGAGGGGAGGGCATTTGCTCAGCAGTGAGAAGTTACCAGCTGACTACAACAATCGCAAAACCTACATTTTATTTCAAAGCCTCTGCAGTCTTCCATCACTCTCCCCATACACTTATTAAATAATGTAGCAATTCTCCTGGTACACCTTGTCCAATGCAGCTGGTGTAAATTGTCTACAGCCAAGAAAGTAATCTGGTTGCGAGAAATCAGTGGGGTGTTCAAAAATAAATCACCTAGTGTATATACAGCAGTACGTATAAACACATTGTGCATATGGATATACACTACAGGTGGGAAACCTTTTTCCTTAATGAGGGAGGAATAGTCTTTTTACCCTTTCCCGTTCTGATGATGTATGTGTACGTCATCAGTTTTTCTTGCGATTCCATTCCGATGACGTAAGCGTACGATTCCAAATAGAATTGTATTCGATTGCACTTGGAATCGGAAGTCAAAGTCCATGCGGGAGCGCGCGTGGCAGTTTGACGCCAGCCATCGTCAAGTGCGGTCGTGTCGCTACAGTTCTCTGCGGTGAGCACAGTAAAAAATATTTTAAAACAGCAGCGCTACGCCTCTCTGAATAAAATTAACGCTAACCGCTTGCTTGTTCCAAGATTCAGCGGTGAACGGGACACCTACCCTGCAACTTGCAGATGTCTCGGCATGGGAAAGTGTTCAATGCATTTGGCGGGCACGCATTAAGTGTAATAAAAAAGAACATTAAAAGTTAACGTGCTCGTCGACCGAGCGCAAAGGAGGCTCTTGCAGTGACGGAATCGCGGCAGTAAATTTATAAACTCGACGGTGCCAGGTCGAAAATATTCCTGTGGCCGAGATGTCTGTAGCGACGGATAAATATTGTTGTATGGGCTGTTTTGAAGCATTAAGGCCTCAAGTGGCCACAGGGGCCACGTGATTTGAAATCCGGCCCGCCGGCTGCTCGTTCGCCAACCGTTGCCTTCAAGTAATGCCTGGTCCCACATTAATTACTAAATTACACTTATTGCATAGAGTTATGATGTGGTGAGGAAAAACTGTTAGACATTTACTTGCACAAATGTTTTAGAAATGACGTGCTGTTGCAAAATGCAGGTCACAACGTTTCACTGCTGTGTGTGTGTGTGAAATAAATTACACGGCAGTTAGATGCAGAAAAAGTCCAGATGATTTTAGAAAATGCGACGATCATTGATCGTCAAAGGTGAAATTAGCTCGTAATAACATAATGCCACGCTGAATGTGGTGGAAATATTGAGAGTTTAATATGTTTATGTGGGCCAGAGCCGAGTTAAGTCACTGTGCCGATATTAAATAATGCTACGATGCCTTCTCTTGTATTGACCTATGTTGAACTTCTTTCGCACCATACATAGTCAACCGTGCTAAACGGAGGTGCGGGGGAAGGACAACAAACTAGCTGCAGTTCGTTTTCAATCTAGATTTAAAAGTGCATAGCTCCAGTGACTTTCTAATATCGGAAGGAAGAGCGTTCCAGACATTCGCAGAAGCGCATTTGAAAGCCCGCGATGCAGTGTCTGTCTTTTTTTTCGATAGTTTGCCAAAAGCCGCTTCGAGAATGACCGTATGTTGCATGATGATGGTTTATGCTCCTTGACGAAAACGCAGAGCAAGTACTTGCAGCTACTGGGACCAGCTTTAGACTTACTGATTAGATTACGGAAAGAAAATAGTTTTGAACGAAAAAAGGTACATGGCCATCAAAATTTTATTCTGTGAGCAAATGCCATATTCAAAAATGTGCAAAAGGCAACACATACCAGTGCATAGTTTCCCAAGTGTTGTGTCGCCTTGGTAGAGGGAAATGCAATTCCCATTTGATAGTTAATCCCAGAGTCGTTCGCGGATGCTAATGCTGCATCCGCTTGCATTAGGAAAAGATCTGGCTTTGGGCTGTGTAACCTCTGTGTGCCGGAGCACCGTTGCTTCACGAAATGAATTTGGCAGCACTCTTAAACTAACAGGCATTCAAACGAGCCGGCCAGGATGTCTTTATTAAATATAATTGTAACCCCGAGTCAGACTTTTGTTGCTCCGCTATTAACATTTGCGACTTTCTTTTTCGACCCTCATATAAAATTATGCATCGGAAACAAAATATAAATGGAATAATATTGCTTGGGTTTTTTGTTTTTGGCTAAATTGGCCAGATGGTTCGTGCAGACTTGTGCTTAGTGGCGGCTATGCCGTCCAGTCACGTTAATTAATATTTGAAGCATTCGGAGCGCAGAGTGTGTTGTATGTAGGCCTTATTGAGAATAGGATGTTAAGACAAACGTTAACATGTGGAAAGGGGGGGGGGGGGGCATGCGTTTTTTAAAGTTTCCTTTATTTATAGAGTCTGCAGGTTTCCATTTTTATATGCTTGAATAGTTTTAAATAACCACTTTGATAGTTACGAAAAAATAAGTCATGGTATACTTTTAAATTAAATATTTAGTGGTTTGTTTTTCTTAATCCAATTTAAACCAGGTGAGATTCCACGGAGACATGTTGATTTTACTTGGGATACCTGGGGAATAAAGCAATACGCAAGGCGCAGTATATTAATAGCACCGTGTTGATTCGTGGGTTCGTCTATTTGAAATATATTCCGTCACTCAGTGTGAAAGAAAGTCGATAGCCGAAGTGGTTTCTCGCTTGAGTGAGCGCTGATTGAAATTCCACATGCTCCACAACGCGGTACCTATTTTATCTACCCTGGAGAGGGATGAAGGAGCAGGGTTGAACCCCATCCCCCCCGACTGAGATATGAACGCACAACTTCCGAATGCGAGCTGTTCGCATTACCGCTGCAATTGGATTTTATTGCTGTAAGTCACAATTCTAATTGTGTAAACTCTTGCTCTGTTGCAGGAACGTGTACTTCGTGCAGTAACAATTTCTCAGTGCTAAAGAAACGGGTGAGTATTAAACGTCGGCGCGCGTGCTCTGCCAATTTTCTGAAAACAAAATTGCGTTTAACTTTTTTGAAAACTAAATTGAACCAATCTTCGGGACACTTGATATTTTTTTTGTTTTTTCCATGAAGACGTGCTATGGCATACAAGAACTGAGTACAAATAGGACATGCAAGTTCATGGATAAGGGCCTCCCTATGCTTTACCACACTGGTCAGTGTGAGTTGTTGAAAGTGGGGAGCATAGATATGGTGGGCCATAGTACAGTACAACAAAGAGTTTTTTTTCTGCGTTGCTGTTGCTGTCCACAATGTAACCGTCGTGACAGCCCAAAGCACATGCTTGAGCATCCTAGCGTTGTCCAGGCTCAATCCTGCATAGCTTCCGAGAACTGACAAGAAGATATCCCTTCAGGGTGCTTTGGTCATAGGCCATAGTTCACACGGGCTGATAATACCTTCATTTTTATTATAACTCTTCGTAACGCGTAAGAATGTATTTTGGAATATGTTAAGCACACCAAACGAGCCTCTAGAGACGAAAGATGATGTGAATTAATAAGCGTTACGCTGTCATAATGTTTTGATGTCCGCTTCTTATGAAATGCGTTGTTGTGACGTGACGGTCGTGGCACTTTGTTGAGCGTTTGGCGGTGCGTTGTTTTTTGGACAACGCTTCCCACTTTGTGGTTTGCAGCGGAGCTGCAGTAACTGTGGGAATGGCTTCTGCACGCGCTGCCTCAACTATCGCGTGACAAAATCGGCGATGGGGGCTACAGGTGGGTGTTTCGCCATCCAATCACCGCCGCACACAACGACACGCTTCACCCCTCCTCCGTTTAGACTTTATGGACTTTTTGGGGTAAGTGCTGTTGATGGTCACCATACGAAGGTTGGCTCGGCACGCTTCCCAAGTTCAGAAGTTTATTTTCCGAGAAAAGCCCGTTGAGCTAAGAAGTTCGTTTTCAAGGCCCGACTCGTGCGAAGCGACGGTGTGGCTATCACTCTGCCTTGGCCCACCGTTAGTCTCCCCAGTTCTGATGTGAAGACACCACACCAGGTAGTCGTATGAGACAGAGCTGACCTAGGGGGAGGCCTAGGACCGATTCTGATATTTGCCAGCGATGTTGGCAGTGGCCAGGAATCAAACTCGGGATTTCTCGTTTCGTAGCGCAGGGAGCAAACCACGACATTACTCCCACACACATATGGAAATCAGATTTTCAATGTACGCTGAGCCGAAGCTATTTTTAGTGAAACGAGCAGTAAAAAAAAAAGTCCTTGGCAATGCTCAAATAAATTTGGAAACAAATATCACAAATGCAAAATTGAGCCACGATTACCGCTAAAACTCGGTGAAACGCAACACTGCAACCAAAACCGATCCATAACGCCGAGCGTAAACTCCGTCCACTGTGCAGGGTAACAACGCACCACCGTACAGTGTCGTGAACGTACTTCTGTCGTTTAGAATTCGTTGGCAAGTCCCAATTTAGCTCACCAGTCTTATGTTGTTGTTGTTTATATAAAAGTACTGTGATTACGATTCAAGTGCCATCCATTTTCTGTGTGAAAAGACAAAAGCTGATGTGGCTGTTCTCTCAGACTTTGCATATTTTGGTCATCCCAAAGATTGTAATTTTTTTCTGTGCAGATTTAAAATGTTGCTTCCTATATCTTATGATGACACGCAACTTTGTCTGTTTGTGGTCAGTCATGTCCTCTCTTAGCAATTGCATGAAAGTATTATTATAGCGCCTGCCTAGGTGTCTAGTGTCTGTATGTTTGGGTGTGACTGGTCAGAGTATCGGGTATGTACGTCAGATACCTCTTATTGACAGTTCATAAAGTAAAGTGGCCTTGGGCAGGACTTCTAAGAATGATGGCCAATGGGCAAGATTAACGATGGTGTGGCAGCCAAAGGAGGGAACGCACCCAAGAGGTTGTCCAACTGTGCAGACGAAGCGACAATATCAGCTAAGGTGCAGATAGTAGATTGATTGCTACATCGCAGGATGGTGAGAGATGGAGATCGTTTGGGGTGGGGGGAAGCCTTTATCCAGCAGTAGATTGGTCATGGCTGATGATGATCATGAGTAATAAACCTGTCTGTTCTCGTGAGGGGAGTAACTGAATCAATGAAGATATTCAAACGAGTTTTGTCATCTCAGGAGCAAAGCAACCAACTCTGTAAAAATGACAGTGTTAAAATGAATAGATTAAGTTAATTGTTATGAATAACAATAACAGTTAATATTATCTTTGCGAGGTGAAGGGTGGCCTGCAGTAATGTTGCGAGGGTTCCTGGGTAGTTTGTTTAACTCTCTAGCCTCGTCGAAACACGAGGCTTTGAATAATGAGAAAAACACAATGCCAGATGCGCTGCCAGGAACTACATTTATTTTTAAATCAAATTACGCCAATTAATTTGGCATTCAGCGCATCTGTGCATTCGGCATATGTCTGCGTGTGTGGTGGGAGGGAATGGGGAGGGCACACTGGTGTAATCGTGCTTAGTGCGCTGTGCTACGACAACATGCCATTGACATACCCTGGGATGTGTCCTGAGCCTCCTCTAGGTCGACTCAATCTTCAACGAGTCCTGTATCGTGCAGATCAATGCACTTTTTTCTCACTGGGGGCGGGGGGGGGGTACAGAGGGGTGCTGCGCATCCTATAATCTGGTAGGGTTTGCGAGTGACCAGATCTGTAGAACTTTATTGGCATCGGGCACAATTTTGTGGGGGATGAGTCTTACTTTCCGGGGGCATCTGGAAATCTGGAGAATGCATTTAACAGTCGGCCGTTTTTGTTTAATAATGTGCCTCCTTTGCATGTGAATTGTTCAAAAGAGCGTTATAATTGGAAAATATTTCCTCCAAATAAAATACTTTATGTGGCATCACTTAGGCCACTGCTTTGCTCTTGTGTTCAATTGCCTTTCCCTGTAAGCGCTCGTCTGTTCTGCAACTATAAATTTTGCTGTGGCTATGCTTATTACAACTTCAGCAGAAAGTTTGTTTGAACTTTGTCATATTGAAACAATTGTGTGGGCCGCACACACCGCCGTCCGTGTTTATTATTCCCGCGGCGTAATTTGTAGCAGCGCCATTCATTAAATCACATTCTGAATCTCTCCAAATGTGCGATTTTAATCTTTTGAGTACGTATCATTGCTAATGAATGAGCGAATTGTGGAATTGCGTGCCGTGGCGTTTAAGCATGCCCCCCGGCTTGCATTTTCCACGCTTCGTTGGGGACTGGGCATAAGGTGGTGGCTGAATAAAGCGGACTCGGGTTTTTTCTGAACTTGATCGGCATTGTGAGATCCGAGTAGGTTTCATTGGTGGCACCGCGCTTCGCACGCTTATCGAAGCTGCCGCAGAAGATGTAGAACAGCTGTGCCGTTTTGGATAACCAATGGCTCTGCGTGACCTTGTGGTGATGCTGTCGCCAACAGTTGTGACTCACAGTTGTACGTCGTAGTTACTTAGCTTGTTGATAGCAAGACGAGCAATGCGGTTTCACCATCGTGTTTCGATGTTACGTACGCACCTACTTGTCAATGCACTGCCGGATGAGAGAGAGAGAGCGTCTCTGCGTGCGTGAGTCGGGGGGGGGGGGGTGTTATTTGTCGGTGCTGTTTGGTGAAGGTGTGAAGCGGAGTACAGTACAACATTGGATTTTGTTGGACTGCCCACAACGTAGCTTTTGGAGAGTCCTTTTGAATATACGCACGCACGCACGCTTGCATGTCGAGTACGGCGTTTGATAGGCCGTCATTGCTGTGACGTTGAAGCGTTGTAGCTGTCGAACTTCGCTTGGCCGAATGTGTGCTGTTGGAAGTACACTGCGAGTGTAAATGAATATACCGTGGAGATTAAGGAGCAGAACTCAATGCGCAGAAGGCGATATAATGATGCCCTTGAGACCGCGCTTTCTGCTGAATACCTTCCAATGGCCGATTCACTGGAGCATGTCAGCTTTGTTTAGATTGGCACCAACATCAGCATTTCAGACAAAAACTTGTACGCATGTTCTGGATATTGTAATGCAGCTCATAATTCCCCCTGTCGCCTATCCCTCACCATCTCAAGGAACCCAGTGTTTTAGGCACCCATTAAATATCCCTTTAATGTCTTCAACATTTGTTGCATTCGGACTTTATGGGATGATTTTTCTGTTTTTGCCAAATCGCCTTAATGCACCTGCTGGCCATTATGAACGTAAGCTTTGGTTTATTTTGGTTATCTGGTATTGGGGCGCACAAATCTCTTCAACTAAAGTGATCGGCGAAACTGAGGTCATTGACAATTTGAGTAGCGTATGAAAAATATACAGAAGTATTTTTTTTTCTTCATTTAATAAACAATACATTAAAAGCTACCATGGAGGATTGTGGCTCTTGAGCATGACTCGTGATTAACTGTTCCTTTACAAGCAATAACACAATAACAATACTGTTGGCTGTGGAATAAAATAACATATTTAATGTGCCGATTCGTAATTAAAACACATCTCTTGCACCAGCAATTAAATTGTGCCGGAGTAAGTGTCGATTTATTTAAGAGTACTGTCGTTGATATAACACGTCTGTTCAATGTGTCCGTGTGCATATCTCCGCGTGCACGTGAAATCTTTTCTTTATCTTAACAGCTCCAGATGCCCAAAAGGAGACGGTGCAAGTCTGCTACACCTGCTACGGCCGGCTGAATAAGTACTAAACAGACACTGGATCAGCCGGGGTCACGACAGGACCTGTGGAAGCTTTGATTCCCCCGTCTGCGTCGGATAACAGACCCTATAATCCTGTCGAACGCTTTAAAAGAGACACTGCGCAGACTGGGGGGGAAGGACGCTTGGACACGTGAAGCCTCGTGGATAAGATGATAAATGGCAGGAAATGCCAGCCTCCCCCTTAACCCTCTCACCTGCAGTTCCCTCTGTGCACAGATGAAGTTACGTGGAGTTTGCTTTGAACTGCTTTCGTCCTGCCAGAGTCTGCGCCGTTTTTGCCGCAACACGTTGCCACCTTGGGCTGATAATACATTTCTGGCAGTGGAATACTGTATTAGATGACATTTGGATGGGTGGTAAAGTGCTTAAGTGCATTGAAAAAATGTCTAAATAATGTTTGACATGCGGGCCACTGTGATAGTTGAACCTGCACAGGTGTTTATTGTTTCACACACGTGGACGCGTGTCGCTTCTTTGCGTGATTTCTGTAAATCGGTCACAACTTTTTTGTTGTTTTCTGTTGAGATTTTTGTCAAGAACGGTGGCGGGTTTTTATTTGAAGGGGGGAGGGCAGTGGCGTAAGGGGTTGGGGGGGGGATCGTTGGGTCGGGAAGTGATATTCTGCAATAAGCATTCCATGTGTGTGACATGTGTGTGACATGTATAGCTCAAATGAGAAATCCTTGCTTTTACATATGGGGCTTGTGGCAAACACTATTAAACAGTAACCCCCCCCTCCCCCCCCGATGTGCCGATGTGGATTCGTACAGAAACAATTTACGGTTGGAGACCAGAGCGGCTATTTCAGTCAGATATTGTTTGTAAATGCATGGGCCTCGGCCCTTCGATGCTGTGCTTGCAGACACGACAGAGTGGTCGTTTGCTTCCAGTCTTTTGAGAGCTTCGTGGGCGATGGCACCTCGAAGCATTCGTGAATGATATTCAACTGGGCTGTCCCCTGCCTGGATACGTGAATTGTGGCTTGGTTTAGCTTATTTTCGGTCCGTGCGTGTCTCTCACCCTATCCAAAGAATGGAGAACTTAACCTCGCAGTTTGTTGTCATTGAAGCAGATTTATTTTTTATTGTGAACCATGTTAACGGGAAACTTTACCGAAATATCGATATTTATGAAATATAAGAGTGAAATCATTAAAATCACCGTACATCACACTTTAACCGCAGTAAACACGGCGCATATTCGCTATACAAATTTCACGAAAACTTGCTTCATAAATGCGGCGTAATTTTCTGCCGACCGTTATTCGTGCGCACAAGGGTCGCGAGAGCAATGGGGACGATCGGGACTCCAGGTCCGTTGCTGTTTTTTGCCAAACGCTGCGACGTGGTATGCCACAGTGAATGTTCCCCTGGCTGCTGAGTAAATCGATTGTAACGTTGCAATTTACATGGGGGTTGGCGGGGGGGCCCACTTTACGGTTAAGTGCTGAAACTAGAAACGCTTTGAAGAAATGATAAGAAGATACCACTTGGATTTGAAATATCGCAATAGCGTGCATCGAACGCATTTATTTTTTTCTTGCTGGAGAATCGTGAAATGAAGCTTTTTGAAACAAGGTCAATCTGTTAGCCAATATAAAATACACCTTCTGCAGCACCAAGGGTCTTCACGTGCTAGTCTAAGTCGGTTTTACTTTGGCGGCAAGTTTCCTTGGGAGGAGAAAATATTAGGTGTTGAAAAGTCCAGTGTCGGTGAATTCCAATTAAATATCTGTACTGGTGTTCCTGTATACCTCACTGGTTAACCAATGGTTTGCTGCCAGGCTTACTAAAGCACGCAGACATTCACCACCTGAGGGAACATGCAATTATATGTTGGATACGTTTTGAGAAAGCTTTGGCATTACCATATCAATACTGTTATGCTGTTTTTTTACGAATATATGATTGCATATCTTTTCATTTATGGGCCCTCTTGTTATTTAAAAAATGAAGCCACCTCTGATGTCACGTGATTGTGTTTGCCTGCTCGTGTACCGAATGTTTTTGTTATTATAGCGGCCAAATGACAGCCCGAAGCATCAAACTTGTCAGTTACCATTTGTGGACACATGAACACAGTAACGTTTTGTTTTACAGTAAAATACATTTTAAATGCATTTTAAAATGTGTCAACTTGTAAACAATACTAGGTTTCTGTTACGCAGCAGTTCAGTAAGGTGTCGCGCGCCAATCTCGTATTGTTCTTCATACATTAAGTGTCACCATCACGCTGAGGCTCAACTTAATTGGCTGATTGCCCACGTTGATTTCTTCAGCATATTTTGCAAACTAGAACAGGGTAGTTAGTACGTTTTATGGCATTAAAAAAACATACTTTTAGTGTTACTTGGTGTACATGATGCATGTTTGAAGGCTTTTTTTCTTGACAAGGGATGACACCAAAGCGACACACAGAAACGATTTAATTTGTGGGGGAGGGGCGAGATTGAAAGCGCTCTGATCTGCCAATTTTAAGTCCGTCCATTAAATGTTCCACATTTAGAGTTTGCCATTGAGGGCATGTGTTATTTTGCATATTGCAGGTTTTCAAAATGAGATGCATATTTTTTTCTTAGAGATAAATAAATGTTACAGTGGCACTGGTCTTCTTTCTGAATACATATCTCTCTCCGTGTTGTCCTGGCTGTCTACGTAACCCCGCTGTTTTTTTCTTGACAGTTACGTTTTAACGGGAAGGACATGTCAAGTGCTCGAGAAACATTTGTTTTTAAAGAGTACTGTATGTCCAGATTTTTAAATGGAGCATAATCAAACCCAGGCCTCGACGTGTAGGCGCTTTATTGGGTGGATTTTTGGAGTCAATCGAATGCATGTGCAAAAGTTAAACGTACACTTTATTATGATAAGCGTTGCTAACTTGTGTTTATGAATCGTAAAGGTTTAACGCAAGGTTTCCTTCTCGTCTTGCGCGCTTTGGTGCGTCGGTGTGATCTCTTTATTTCGGAATCGTCCCATTTTTGATTTACGAGAACGTTGGTGCAGATATTAAACTTAAAGAAAGCGTATGTATAATTAGCTTAACTCCTTTTGATTACAGATATAGAGTTTGCGTTGTGCCAGTTTATCTTTTTTTTGTTGTAAAACGTTAGCCTTTAAAGGCAAAATTTACACTTGGGAACGGTATGAAATGCCCACGAACTTTAATGTGACATCTGTGTTTTATTTCCACCCACCCCATTTTAAAACGTTTCTTCTAGTCTTACAAACGTGCTTCTTGCTTTTGAAGCTCTATGCATTCAGCAGCCTGATTTTGTAGAGCATTTTGGCTCCTGTGCAATGTTTACTTAGACAAATGTTCCCCAGCACATCGAGTGAAAGAAGCTATTGCGTGTAAACAATTGAAAAAAAAGTCGCTGAAAGTTAATGGAAGTGCATTTTTTTTATTTAAAGCCCCAGGAATTTTAGGTGGTGGTGGTGGGAGGAGGGAAGTTAGGAGTTTTGTTTGTCCGTGAAATGAAAGTCAAAGCAACACTGGAATAAACCATCACGCTACTTTGTCTCGCCGGTAATGGATTTCCTGTGTACGTGGCTAATTTGCACAGTATCTTGACGCCGTTTTCTGCTTCAGTTTTTTTTTTGCGATTAATTTGTGTTTATTAACCAGCACCTTAGCAGACACAGTTCCCTGCACGACGTCAACGTTCGCACACCTTGTGGTATTACAGTAAGCGCAAGACGTGATTTATCAAAATACTGTAATGATTGTGGACACTTTACACACCGATTGAAACCGTGACCTTTTTTGAGATTGCGCGAGTAATCAAAAAGTAACCGAACGATTCCCCTGGCGATCATTTTTTTTATTGCATTAACATGTACTTTTTCGTTACCCCCCTTTATTGTGCAACAAGGCTTGTGTATAATCACAGTTACGTGATTATGTTACGCGAAACGTTGTAATGGCGACGTTAATCCGTGCAGAACGTCGGCGTGAAGTTAAATTGTACAATAATTTATAAGAGTTACGTTTTAAGGTTTTTTATAACTATTTGAGGGGGGGGGAAGGTTTGAGTTTGGATTTCTCTGTTCTGAACCCCTCTGTTTCTGTCAATGCGTTCGTTTATTGTGCGTGTGCACACCAAGGCATGGCTGTTGTTCTTTGCCAATAATTTATGCCCCCCCCCCCTCCCGACTGTGTGCTCGTACACATTTTAACGTTTCCAAATAAAATTACGAAAACAAAAAAATCTCCCACGACGACTCCCCCGCGCGCTGTTCTTGACCGACGGTATCTTCGGTATCGTGCCATTGCTCCACTGTCGTCACTGTGATGATGGTGAAAGACTGAATAGAGTTCACAAGGTATGTTTTAAATGCTTTAGGATAAGCGCCGCTTAGGGGTGGGGGGGGGGGGCGTGGGGAGACTGTTGCCGGAGATGCAGCGGTAAGAGAAGCGGGTCTAAGGCACTACTTTTACTTAAACCCGTAACCCTAATACCTTTTCCTTTTAAATCTTTCACCCGGATCATCCCTTGAGATGGAAGCATGTCGTTTGCAAACTGTTTAACCCCTAAATCTAAACACCAAAACGCGAGAAAGCAGGCGTCGTATTACATTTCGTCAACGGAAGGATTAAGGCGGGGTTTCCCTGGACCCCAATCCTCACGATTTACTGCTCCAATTCAAATACACACCAACTCGTTCCGCGCTGCACGCGCCCGATGATTGCTCAACACGTCCCACGTGGCGCGCTGAGCAACTGACGCTGCCTGCGTCACGTGCTACACGCTCAATTTTAGTTGAATAGGCTCTATTATAAAGCGGCGTTAATTGAATTATTAGTGCGTTACATGGGGCGTGTTTAACAATTATCGGGCGCGTGCAGCGTGGAACCAGTTATACTCTTGGGTTTTTTTTCGGTAAAGTCACGTCGGTATAAATAAATGATAGAAATAATAATAGAAATAAAATAATAAATCACGACGTTTCGGAGACAACACAAGTCAACACAAGGCAACACAAGTCTCCGTAATCAGGTGGGACCGTCACAGCTACATTTACAGTAAATTTATCTGTGACGATCCCACCTAATGACGGAGACTTGTGTTGCCTCCGAAACGTCGTGATTTATTATTTTATTTCTATTCTTTTTTTCTATTATTTTTATTATTTATTTTTACCTACGTGACTTTACCGAAAAAACCCCTAAGAGTATGAATCCTTGCAGTCACGAAAGCTTCAAATCTAGAATGGAACCAGTTAAATTGAATGGGGAGTAGATTTGTAACGCGGAGAGGACTGGAGTTTGAATAACCCTGGATGGAGTAATTCTAAAGGTCTGCGCAAATCAAAGGATGTGGTTGAGAAAATGTCCGTCGTGGTTTTGTGTTGTTTTATAACACATTCCTGCAGAGGGAGCTGGTAGGAACGTTGGGTTGCTCGGTAAATGGCCAGGGTCAACGGCGGCGTGGTGTATTCCGCAAATATGCCCGACTGTGAGGGCGGGCATAAGCCGGCGTGAGTAGGTTAAACGTTGAGTTTTATAAGGGCACCACGGGGTGACCAGCCCCTCCCCACCCAGCCCCACCCCTCCCACCCAGCCCCTCCACACCCTCTCCTCTCTGCCCTCTCCACCCAGCCCTACCCCTCCCATTTTTGGATGCACGACGGACGGACGGACACAATAATCCCCTGTGGGCTGGTGGAACCAGGTGGTTACTACCAGTATAACGTATTGTCGAACTAGGATCCATGTCTAACAGAGAACGTCCTTGCCTATCCACACCTGGCAGGACAATCCTGATCGCTGATGTAATAAAGTTAAATGTCGAAACCAGCCCAGAGGTTTGTGCCAGTCTTAAACCGATGCAGCTGAAAAAAACACTCCCAAGAGTGGGGTGGGGGGAGCGATATTATTGGTTAAAAAAGTTTGTTTCGCGTGTATGTCGAGGAGTGATGCTCACAACAACGAGCGGAGCGCCGAGTGGCTAAAACACAGGAATTTGGCACATTATGAAGCACAGGTGGTGCATCTGCCAGTCATCTCAGTCAGTCAACCCATGGGCACCTGGGTCTGACCCGTAAACCTCCTGCCAACGGGCGTTCGACACTTCACGTGTCCTTAAAGTGCACATAGCCTGGCACAGGTGCCGTGGGGACGTCACCGGCACTTGGCGGCGAATGGCGGCTGCTGTTGTAGAGATGAATTATGAGGAGAGAAGAGCCTGATTGTCTGCTTATTTTAATTTGATAAATCAGCTGGTGAATGAATGGATACACATATCAACCCATACGGTTTCCCCGTATTCTTGTTCAAAGAAATTGAGATTTCAGTTCCATACGGCGTACAGCCGTTTCAATACGGGCAAAAATGTGTTTGTCTATTTGTTTGTGTTTCTCCCTTATGATGGGACTTGGTAGGATGAAAGTTGAGATTTATAAGGGCACAGGGTGACCAATAAGGTCTGAATTGGTCTGTGATAAGATAGGCACTGATAAGGGGGTTGACAGATATGAAATATGTTTGTTGATTGGATTTAAAAACATTCTGCTGGGGTCAGCAATCGAGGAGATGATCTTCTATTCCCCCATCTTTGGGGGAAGGTCGTCGCTTTTGGTAAAGTCGTGGGCTACAATATCTGCTTCTCATTAACATTATTGTGTACGTTCTATATTGACGAGAACGGCTGTGTAAGTCAAGGGTACAGCTTGTGTTCAAAGGTCGAGAGGACCCTTCCTCAATGGATGCCTCAGAAATATCTGCGGTATATTTTGGCCAAACAAAATTTCCAAACGTGAATTATCCGCGAGTAACCGAAGCGAGGAACATCGCGACGGAGATCGAACAACGAAGACTGCGATGGCCAGGCCATTTCTATAGAATGGAACGGTAACCGCATCCCTACAATTCCTCTGAGATGGAGCCCCCCTCCCCCCCGGGCAAAAGAAAATCGAGGAGGCCAAAAACCACCCGACGAAACACCGTCATCGATAGAGCCTGGCGAGACGAAGCCGCGATGGTGAGAGGCACAGCACGGAGCCAAAGGACATGAAAATATGGTGAGAAAGAGAGATGGCTCGAGATTTGAAGCTTTCGTGACTGCAAGGATTCATATTCTTAGGTTTTTTCGGTAAAGTCACGTAGGTAAAAAAATTAAATTAATACAATTAATAAAAGGTAAATAAAATAAAAATCACGACGTTTCGGAGGCAACACAAGCTTCCGTCTTCAGGTGGAACCGTCACAGCACGATATCTGTATCAAGTGATATCTGTATCAAGTGATACAGCTATCGTGATTTTTTATTTTATTTTAAATTTAACTTTTATTAATTTTATTAATTATTTTTTTTTACCTACGTGACTTTACCGAAAAAACCTAAGAATATGAGAGATGGCTCATTGTAGCCTTATGTCCCATCGGGGATGAAGAGGAGTAAGTATTGTGTAAAAAAAAACTACTTGTGGGGGAGTGTTGTTTGTGTGCGCATAGCGTGAAGTGCGTACGTTTGCAAGTTTTGGGGGGGTGGTACTTGTGCCGTTGTTGTTGTTGTTATTGTTTCACGCGTGCAGGGATAGATACACATACCCGCTTTTATTTTCTTCAGGCGCAAACTTCTCACTCCTCGATCAAGAAGGCTCGGCCAAGTGTTTTTGATGAGCGCCGTAATGTTTTCCAGCTGACCAACTCATAAACTGACACTTTTTTTTGCGTGACTCATTAAATATTTCGGTAATTTCCATCTTACTTAAATGAAAACTTTAAGTGGCCGAGAATGAATGAGAACCGTTGGAAGCTATTAGCATTATTTATGGTCCTCTGGTATCTAAGGCATTAAATTGGCTGTCTCGCGGAAAGACATCTGTTGGTTCATGCATTGGCAATCGCATAAAGGGATCTTAACAAAACGCACGTGCTTTTCTCCCGTAATAAACCTCGCCACAGGTTACTTAATTCGACCTGTAACCTACAGAAGCCAGTTGGACCAACAGCTGGCAAGGTAAGAAGTATTCGTCAGTGTTTTCTTGCGTTTAATCTCAATAATTACGATAACATTCCATTCGCCGCCGTCAAGAATAACAACATTCTGCACGATTACGACACAATTGTGTCGAATCTATTTTTGTTATTAACTTCGTGGCAAATGTAGCGGCATCTAGTGGCTGGAGGGAGTCAAGTAAATACATTACTTACGTTGAATGTTGAACTTCTTTCGCACCGTACGTAGCCAACACAAAACGCAGTTCTCAAGAAATTAGTTTTCAACCTCGAGTAGACATTGCATCGCTCTAGTGACTTCCTAATATCGGGAGAAAGCAGTATATATACCCATTAATAAGTATAACCCGTAAAAACAAAGTTTTTCCACTATAAATCCTTTATATGCGTGGCAGCGAACTTAATATAAAGGATTTAAAAATATATTCGCCTGTGGAGGACGCGGGGATCGATCCCGCGACCTTTGGCATGGGAAGCGAGGGCGCTACCAACTGCGCTACTCCGCCACGGCCTGTGGAGGGGTTACGCTCTGGGCTCTTATACTGTGAATGAGTTCTATTTGAATATATGTAAAATAAAAAATTTTTGCCTAAAAAGTGTAAAATTTTGGGAATTTTTTTTCACGAAAATTAATTGTCTCGCACAACGAGTCTGTGTGGAAAATATCAGCTCGATTGGATCACGGGAAGTGGGTTAAAAAACGACCGAAAGATTTGCACGGTCGTAAGCAAGCACGCAAGCAAGCAAGCAAGCACGCAAGCAAGCAAGCAAGCGAACTTAATATAAAGGATTTAAAAATACATAATTTTTACACCCGTGATGTTAATGCGTGTGTTTCAGCTTAAGAATCGTTAAAATAATCAAACGCCATTTCCCAAACTAAGATTCACTTCTGGAAGTTGAACCACAACATTTAAAAGTGAATTACGCAGTTTATGCTCGACACCTGCTTTGCTAATTTCACTTGACCCGTGCGACCCATTAAAGATATTATTAGAATCACGTGACACCGTCGTTTTCGTCGATGCATCGTTACATACCCAATACGATCGCACTGCGTGTTGAGGGTGGTCCAGATGGCATGTGATAACCCCCCCCCACACAAATTCAATTCTTAAAAACTTAATATTTTGAAAGTAAGGTTTATTTAAAACAGAAAGGAATATGAAAAGGGAAAAACATTGGGGTTAAATTATTTGTGGGGGGGAAGGGGGGGTGTCACAAGACATCTGGATCATCCTGTAGAATAAAAAAAGAAGATGATGCGGTTGGAGACACCGGCAAATGAAACAAACGGACATCTTTCATTAAATCTTCCACCATTCCAATTGAAAAGAGTTTCTGGGAGCCAATCGTGTTGCGGGTATATACACCATGTGGCAGAGGTGTGGACTCGAGTCATGTGACTTGGACTCGAGTCAGACTCGAGTCATGAATTTGATGACTTGCGACTCGACTTGGACTTGCATAACAATGACTTTGTCCCACCTATGAGATGTGGACTCGAGTCATGTGACTTGGACTCGAGTCAGACTCGAGTCATGAATTTGATGACTTGCGACTCGACTTGGACTTGCATAACAATGACTTTGTCCCACCTCTGCCATGTGGTCAGCAACCTCCCTCCGCATTGGAATGGTTCAATTAAACTCTCAACACATCTGACTTGACCCATTCACCGCCATTGCTGCCCCCACGACAAACCTGTGCACACCCCCAACTGAAGAACGGGGCAACGTGGGAGAAAGGAGAGAGATTGGATTTGGTTTACTGAGGTGAGGGTTCGAGTTCTATCGCAGCTGGCATGAATAGACATGTTAAAAAAAACATATATAAATGAAAATGACAATTGGATTTATCCCGTGACCTTCAAATCGTGATCACTATAATTCGCTTGGTTCTGTGGTGTCTCATATTGAGTCTCGTATAAATATCAGAGTTTATTGAACGTTGCACAGTGCTGATTCTCATCCAGCAGCTTCACGTGAGGAATCTACGTTGTGTTCTACTACACAGTACGTACTGAATATAGATGCAGCGTGCTCACGTTTAGCACTGCAGAATATTTTGTTAACATTTCCGTCTTAATACTTCAGTAAAAGTTAATGGAGCTGCAATGGCTGCTGTGTGTGGCCGAACATTGCAATCGCGATGTAAATAGGTTCAGGTGCAGCCCTGCAGGTTACCGGCTCACGACACTGCTGGCGGGAGGGGGTCTCCACTCGAGGGAGCTATACAGGGTATTTGGCCTACTCTTTCACCCTGGGGTAGAGGTGGGGGGGAATGCCTTTTTCGAGGAGGTGTGAGTCCCCACACTTTACCCCACCACACACGAACTGCCCATCGACGAACCGTGCTGAACCCATTGGTGTGCTGGATAGACCGAGGCGCTTGGGAACTTGAAGAAACTCGCCTCACTCTTTGAATTTGCCTCATTGCCTCCGTCTGGTTCGCAAGTTCAGTGCGCGCTAACCACGCACGGCAAATATTCCCCCCGGCTGACTATCCTCGGCGTAATTTAAAATACTACGAACTGCATTTAATTTTGGCGTGAGAGCGTTTTCTTTGAATGTGCCGTTACAAGGCACTCTCGCCGAGCCGCCCATGTGGTTTGTCACACTTAACCGCTTTTGTTCCACTTGAACCCCGAGAATGGCATCATAAATGGTCAGTGGAATGTGTTTATTTACGTCCATTGGATGAGCTGACCAATGAGGAATGTTCTATATTAAATATGGGATTTGGTGAAACGTTTTAGAAGCAACGACATTTTTTCGTAAATGTCTCAATTCTTCGGACCGATTTAACGTGGAAAAAAACCCCATGTTAAGTAAACATTTTGCGTGTCTGTTTACTTTCTTTCGCACCGTACGTAGTCAACCGTGATAATCGGAGGTGGGTTTTACGCGTATTCTAAATAGCAAAAAGAAAAAAAAGACCCGCTCACATCTACACAGTGTGCTGTTTAAAACACGACTGTGATTAATTAGAAAACATTTTTGTTAAAAGGCAAAATGTATTTTCGCTAACGACACTTTAGATAATTCAACAGCTATTACGGTTAAAACAACAGCTGCGGTCGCATCGAAATCCTTATTTAAACATAACACGTGACTATTTGCGTCGACAACATCAGCCACTCGTATGAGGGTACATTTTAGAATGGCGCCGAGTAATTTACACTCAACCACTGCAAAGAAAAACATGACCTTAGCGACTGGAAATTAAATAATGTGCGCCGTGACCTTTTATGATAACATAGCAGAGAGCTGCGTAATTACTCGCAAATGTAATGTTTCTTTTAGAAATTGTGTCTTGAGCAGATTGGAATTCGAATACCATTGCCCATGTTCGCATTTACGTTGAATTTGGATAACGTAACACAGGGCGATTGATCTCAAAGTGGTGTCACGACTTGTGCTGCCCCGTGAGCGTATTAACATAGTTGTTCTGTTCCTTAGTTATTTGTACGCTGCACAATAATGCGCACCAGCAAGGATTAAATTTCGGTGAAATATCCATTGCCTTGATCATATAGCCATGCCGCAGGTCATCATTGCATGCAAATCTAATAACTCAGTCCATGAGTGTGATGATTCAAAACAACAATTGCAGGTCTTTCTATAAATATAGAGGGCTTTGTACATTATGTACAAAACGTAATGAACGTAATGCAAGGTATGGTAGTGTATAATGAAGGTAATTATCTTCTTGGTTCTTTCGGTAAAGTCACGTAAAAGGGAAATAATAAAATAATAAAAATAAAACATAATACAATAATTCTCACGACGTTTCGGCCACAACGCAAGCAAGCAAGCTGCTTGCGTTGTGGCCGAAACGTCGTGAGAAAGAACCAAGAAGATGAATCCCTGCAGTCACGAAAGCTTTAAATCGAAAGGTAATTATTTTCAGCCATTTACCAATCGACTGCTGGCTAAAGGCAGTTGTCAGTCATGCGGGATGTGTGACTATAAGTCATCATTTTGGGCAGTACGTTTTGATGTCCGACGTTTTTCTCCACGTGCTTCCTCAGAAACTGAACGCAGTCAGGTGATTGTTTAAACCGTGCTTCCATGCACTAAATCTCGAGACTCCAGAACATGGGGGTTTTGAAAAATAATAATAACAACACTTCATCAGTTCCTGAAAAAAAATCCCCAAGCATGTGGAGCGCGTGGAGCAAAACGTCGGACATTGTGCCCAAGAATACGCGGTGCGACCCGACAACACATCGGTGAGCTGCGTATGTACGCATGTATTTTGAGCTTCTTTCACACCGTACGTAGCCAACCAAGCGGGAGGAAGGGCTGCAAACTAAACACAAAAGGCAGTTATAAAGAAATGAGTTTTCAATCTAGGTGATTTCAAAGTGCATAGCTCCCAGAGGCTTCCGAACATCAGAAGGAAGAGCGTTCCAGACGGCCGCAGAAGCGCTTCTGAGAGCGCGCTACGCAGGACAACCGCGAGAACCTGGGCAACTCGCGTAACAATTAAAAGAGCGGCGTTTAACGATACACTGCCGTACGTGTTATGTATATCGTTATTGTTAACTTTAAATCACAGTTCCTATGATTACTGTTGTTACATTGTTTTTATAACTTTATTTTGGTGATTCCAAACATATGGTTAATCTAAATTGTCTTATGGTTGTTGTTGGCTTGCACCACATTGTGATTTTTGCACACAGTGTTTTAATACGGTTTTTTTGTGTGGAATATTTGCTGGTTTATTCCAGGATGTTTCTGTTGCGCGTCGTCCCTTTGGGATGTTCTGTGCTCATATTTTGTTTGTTGCGGTTGCACCCGACTTAAGAGCTGCATGGCTCACAGGGCTATACCTAATAAATGAAACTTGAAACTTGAAAGCTTCTATGCCGATCCAATGAATACGATGGACAACGGGGGAACCAAGCACTGACGACGCCTCATCATAGCTGCGGCCGTATATATAGATGAGCCCCAATGACTGAGCGATGCGCAATTCAAACGGCTCTTCCATTCGCCCCTCTGCCATCCACGTCGCCGACGTGGGCCGCTGTTTGCACTGCGGCGGCGCTCTCCAGCAATTTGAGTTGATACAGCGGCGCTTTGATGCGACCGGCCAGAACCAGACAACAACAAAAAAAAATGGGTTTCTTAGCCGAAAAAAGTGAAATTTCTTGGAAACAAAAAATTGGTGGCAGCGGGGTTCAAAGGCAGACAAAGATCCCCCGTATAGTCTGTAACAAGCTGTTGGGGAAAGTGCTGTTATCGAGCACCTATGAAGGCCGGCACGGCACACGCGGGGGGATGGGGGTCGCCAGCCTCACGCCCGGCCGCCTTTGTCTCCCTAGTGGTCGATATTTACACATCGCACCAGGTACTCACTGACAAAGACCGCCTCTATGGTCTCAATAGACTGTTGGGGCAAGAGCCGTTAGCGAGCACACACTGACAAAAATCCCCCGTATAGCCTTAATAGACTGTTGAGGCAAGTGCTGTTCGCGAGCACCTATGAAGGCCGGTACAACACACGAGGGGGTGGGTGGCAAACACCACGCCCGGCCGCCTTTGTCTCCCTAGTAACGCATCGTACCAGGTACTCATTTTAGGCTGATTCAACCTAGGGGAGGCCCAGGACCGGTTCAGATAATCGTCACTGGTGTTGGCCGTGAGCGGGAATCGAACTCGGGTCGCCGGGTTCGTAGCGCTGCGCGCTAACCGCTACACCACCGCTCCCCACACACGTACACACACACACGACATATATGGTGCTATTCCTTTTGGCCACTTGAAATTGCTCATGGGGCTTTATCGAGAGAGAACAAAAGTACGACTCCAGTTGCATATCTATTTAACGTTTCATTTTAACGCATGACGCGCGTCGATTTCAACTTTAATGCAATGACTCCACATTATATCTGCTGGTAACTCAAAGCGGATTTCCTGCCTACGGTCCGATACGTTTCTGGGGCGTGTCGCGTGTGTGTTAGCATGTTATCCGAAATTTCGCTTTCTGTGTTCAGTTCCCGAAGAAGAATCACAGCACTTGGTGCAAAACGTCGGACGTCGTGCTGAACAGTGCGCGGTACGACCTCGACAACAGACGGGAGAAGCCAAGCAGCACAAGCGCGAAAAGCTACAAAGTCGTCACTTCATCCCATGATTCTTATACGTGATTTGTTCCATGTTTCCATTTACGTAGAAAGGAATTAGTAGACTCTTATTGAACCCGCAGTCATTAAAACATATTTTCAATCAACGCCACCATCGCCACCGTCAACCTACAGAAGCCGCTTTTTTATCAGTGCGGAAGACGAGTTTATCTTGTCTGTCGGGATGCGTTCAATCGAATGTGGGATGAAAATGACCTTGAAATATATTATTGAGTACATTGTAAGACAATTCCCCCCCCCCCCAAATTGATTGAACATATCTATATACAAACAATGGCCTATCATGTACAATGTACGCACATCAGAAGCGGGGTACGTCGGCGATATATGTATGAAAATAATAATCATATAAAAATGTGCAGTCGTGATTTTTCGCATGACGTCCGACACTTTTTCGTAGAATCCAGTGGTCGTGCATGAAGCTGGCTGCTGAAAGCTCCCTCCTAGAAAAGAAAAAAAACACGCATTCCAGCCCTCTTCATGGTAAGATGAGAACTGATAGGAATCAGAAGTCAGAACAAATCCCTTGTCAGCCTGCTGAGTGATGGAAGATGGCAGAGTCCGATTGGGAGCCGGCGGATTTTGTTCTAAATAATAACATTGTGCCGTTGTAGTAGCTGCAGGCAGGGGTCGTGGAAACAATGGCAAAAGCATTAATCAGACGCTGTTATGAATTACAAGCGCGGGTAACCGTGCAACATTGATTAAATTTGTTGAACTTTTGTATTTTTTGTTGCAAAATTGGTCTCGGCTTCGTGTCGGATTTGGTTTTGCTAACACACCTGAAGGTCACGGAACCTCACAAGAGTGGAGTTCCTTTAGCAACATCTTACAGAGTCACCTGCGAAGACAAATTCATTTTAATACATTACCGCGCTCCTCCGTTTCTTCACGCGAGACGTAATTTAACACGCAGTTTTTATACCGATTTTTTTTTTAACGCTTATTGGGCAACTCTTAGGGAAGCTACATTCCTTCACGTTAATACCTACAACACCGGCGATAACAATAACAATACTAGCAATCTCCTCGATCTCGCATTTCAGTGGTACGGCATTTAAACAATTGTCATATTTTGTCTCGCCGTGCCATCGTTTGTGCTCGACGACAAGCCGGTGCGCAATCGCCGAGCTCCCGGTAAAACGCGCGTAACCTTTGACAGGCTCTTGCAAACAAAATCGCTCGGTTTTTTTTTCTTGAAATCTGCAGTCACTTCGGGGCACGTGCTCGACAGTTTGAGAAACTCGCCGCGTGCCACGGCCGACGTCGTGCGAATGCCCTCATATGGCGGCAGACTCCAGTAAGCGTCGTGAGCCGCCGTGTGGAGGAGTCACGCTGCAGCTATTTGTGAAATGCCACGCCGTTGCGCTAATGCCCCCGATGTTTTGCTTGTTCAAGCGGCGCTTGTTGTACGGGACCCCCCCCCCACCACCGGGACCCCCCCCCCCCACCACCGGGACCCCTCCCCCCCACCACCGGGACCCCCCCCCCACCACCGGGACCCCCCCCCCCACCACCGGGACCCCTCCCCCCCACCACCGGGACCCCCCCACCCACCACCGGGACCCCCCCACCCACCACCGGGACCCCCCCACCCACCACCGGGACCCCTCCCCCCCACCACCGGGACCCCTCCCCCCCACCACCGGGACCCCTCCCCCCCACCACCGGGACCCCCCCCCCCCACCACCGGGACCCCTCCCCCCCACCACCGGGACCCCCCCCCCCCCCACCACCGGGACCCCTCCCCCCCACCACCGGGACCCCTCCCCCCCACCACCGGGACCCCTCCCCCCCACCAGCTGGACCCCTCCCCTCCACCACCGGGACCCCCCCACCCACCACCGGGACCCCCCCCCCCCACCATCGGGACCCCTCCCCCCCACCACCGGGACCCCCCCACCCACCACCGGGACCCCCCCACCCACCACCGGGACCCCTCCCCCCCACCACCGGGACCCCCCCACCCACCACCGGGACCCCCCCACCCACCACCGGGACCCCCCCCACCGGGACCCCTCCCCCCCCCCACCGGGACCCCTCCCCCCCACCACCGGGACCCCCCCACCCACCACCGGGACCCCCCCACCCACCACCGGGACCCCCCCCCACCGGGACCCCTCCCCCCCCCCACCGGGACCCCTCCCCCCCACCACCGGGACCCCCCCACCCACCACCGGGACCCCCCCACCCACCACCGGGACCCCCCCCCCCTACCACCGGGACACCCCCCCCCACCACCACCGGGACCCCCCCCACCGGGACCCCCCCCCCACCGGGACCCCCCCCACCAAACCCCCCCCCCACCACCGGGACCCCCCCCCCACCGGGACCCCTCCCCCCACCACCGGGACACCCCCCCCACCGGGACCCCCCCCCCACCAAACCCCCCCCCACCACCAGGACCCCCCCCCCCACCGGGACCCCTCCCCCCACCACCGGGACACCCCCCCACCGGGACCCCCCCCCACCAAACCCGCCCCCACCACCAGGACCCCCCCCCCCCACCGGGACCCCTCCCCCCACCACCGGGACACCCCCCCCACCGGGACCCCCCCCCCCACCAAACCCGCCCCCACCACCAGGACCCCTCCCCCCCCCACCGGGACCCCTCCCCCCACCACCGGGACACCCCCCCCACCGGGACCCCCCCCACCGGGACCCCCCCCCCCCACCAAACCCCCCCCCACCACCAGGACCCCCCCCCCACCGGGACCCCTCCCCCCACCACCGGGACACCCCCCCCACCGGGACCCCCCCCCACCGGGACCCCCCCCCCACCAAACCCGCCCCCCCCACCGGGACCCCTCCCCCCACCGGGACCCCCCCCCCCCACCAAACCCGCCCCTCCCACCGGGACCCCTCCCCCCACCGGGACCCCCCCCCCCACCACCACCGGGACCCCCCCCACCAAACCCCCCCCCCCCACCGGGACCCCTCCCCCCCCCACCGGGACCCCTCCCCCCACCACCGGGACACCCCCCCCACCGGGACCCCCCCCCACCGGGACCCCCCCCCCACCAAACCCGCCCCCACCACCAGGACCCCCCCCCCCCCCCCAGTGTCTTTATTGATGGAAGATGGCCGTGCGGTTGAAAGGGAAGCGGGGCAGCGGGTAGCCGAGCGCTCGCCGCACAATTCGCGAGGTGCCCAAAAACGTCGACTTCTTTGACCGGCGTTCGTCTCCGACAGAACCGGTGGGGGGAATGGGGGGCTGGGGGGGGGCTAAGGGGGGGGGGGCGGCGAAACGCACGCCAATTGAGGGTTTCCTCGACTCTCTTGCGGTGTTTCGCTGCTGCTCCGTGCAGAATGCTCGATCCGAGCGGGGCTAAACGTGACTCCAAATCACCCCGTTTGGTGCGCAATTTTTCTGTCTCACGTCGGTGACTCTACGCATCTCGGCTTTTCCCCTCGTATAAATGTAATTGGTGTGTAATTAAGCCGTAGGAGTTTTTGAATTCTTAAACGGTGCTATTAATCATTGCGAGGCTGTTATCGCCCCCCCCCACGCCACCGCCGGACAAAACAAAACTGATTTCCGCATGCGAATGTCAGATACACGATTAGGTAATACGCGTAGCTGTGTATATATATTTATTTTTAAAGCTGTGGATTTGGTTTGCGATAATCGCTCGATCACCGGATAGGAATTGACCCTCTGCTCCTCGTGCCCCCATGTCGGCTCGCAGCAGGTGCTTCAAGTCCGTTGACAAAGAAAGTTTACACAATTTCAACATCAAAGCCGAACGATATCGGGAGATTTTACTGCCCTGCCCCCCCCACCCAAAAGCAAAATAAAATAAAGAGAGGTCAGTCAGAAGCAACATTTAATGGGGCAGCACTCTGTTATTGCCTATTTGATTCGGTTGAGCTGACAGGAATGGCAAAGATAATTTGAGACCGGAGCATGTTAGGACTTACTTTACGCAGTTTCTATAACAAACCCATCCCGTGTTGTTAACTGGGTGACTCACTCATGACAGCAGATCGTTTTATTCATCATCATTATCATCATCAGCAGCAGCAGCAGCTATGATCTCTCCGCTGCTGGATGCAGACCTCCCCAAACCGCCGTCACTTATCGTGCAACTTGCGACGCTAACGATCCATCTCGATCCTGCACGCGGGATGATTTCGACGCTCAATCTCCCGCGTGCGTTTGACTCATCTGGCTGCCACTTTCCATGGATCTCGGCCAAAGTCCCCATCTCATTCTAGATTTGAAGCTTTCGTGACTGCAAGGATTCATACTCTTAGTTTTTTTGGTAAAGTCACGTAGGTAAAAAATGAAATTAAAATTAATAAAAATAAAATAACAAAAATAAAATAATAAAAAATCGCCCCATCTCATGGCACGGTAACGGGAGCAATGTGACTTTGCGTACGTTCTCCAATCCGCGCGTTGCTCTTCCTGTCTCTCAGTGAAACACGGTGACAGAGAGCCTCTGGCTATTTGAGGGCGTCGACTGATTTTAATTTAGCGAATTTTGCAAGGTACCAGTATATGGAATATTTATTTCAATGTTGGTTATTATTCCATGTTGGGGGTAAAAAGGATTAACCGTGCGTGCAATCTCTTTTTGTAAAGCAAACAGGTGCATTTAAATATTTTCAAAAAATAAATTTTCAATAATTTATCCTGCAAACGATATTTCGTCATACCCTTAACAAGCAAGAGGGGAATGGAAGCAGCAACAAAGGAAGTTGGTGATTGATACATTGCACCAAAGTAGCCCTGACAGAATCAGATGGACAAAGACAAAGGTCTCCCGTATAGCCTTAACAGACTGTTGGGGCAAGTTCTGTTGGTGCCGAGGTGGCGAAATGTTAACTACCTCGCCTGGTATACAGGAGGTTGTGGGTTCGATCCCGATCCCGATCCCGACGCCTGTCTATTTGGAGTTTGTATGTTTTCCCCGTGGTCGCGTGGATTTTTCTCGGGGTCCTCCAGTTTTTTCCCCTCCACAACATTTAGAAACATGCGTTTAAAGTATTTGGCTGATATAAATTTCCACGTGATAAGCCACTTCGTTGAGCTATCATTTGTGGCCAGGTAGCTTCTGAAAATAGCTATACAGCTTAGTGGGCTTTACCTGGTCAAATACAAAATAGTTTAGTTTATGAAGGCCGGCACGGCACATGATAGTGTGTGTGGCCAGCACCACGCCCGGCCACCTTTGTCTCCCTAGTGGCAATGTTTTTACACATCGCACCAGGTACTCATTTGAGACTGAGTAGACCTAGGGGAGACCCAGGACCTGTTCAATGGAACCATATATAATGCATGCATAATAGAGACAGAATCGTAAAACTAGTAGAGGAATTTTACGCAGATCTTCATAGACAAAAAAAAAATCTATTTTATCGGAGGAAACATTTTTTTCAGTTGAGGAGGGAAGAGGTTCCAGATGTCACACCTGAAGAGGTAAGAGCTGCCTTTTACAGGATGAAAATAGGAAAAACTTCCGAAATTAAACGTCTCCCTTGAAGAACGATGCCTCGAACGCTCTTGCATTCGAATAGGGAGACAACACTGGTATGAAAGTTCGCAAACACATTCACATCTGATCACACATTCTTCAACGGTTCACGGTCGTCAGATAAATCCAAACGCTCGTCCATCTAGAGGCCAATCAACCAGGAGAGCTAGCTGGATTTATAAAAAATATATATTTTTACCACTCACCACATACAAACGATTGATTAGATATTGCAATAGACGACAGTAGTTCCATCGGTTAACGTTTTTAATCCGTTCCACGGAAACTACTGTTAACCGAAATCACTGTTAATCGAATGTAGCAATTACGTGATTGGGGGAGGTCAATGGCTCAGCCCACTTATGAGTGGTCGGATTGGTCGAAATTGGCGGCCGCGTGCAAAACGTCAACATTGCCGTTAATCAAGATGTTACTGGTAGGAACGAAGTGAACCAGCCTACAATAGATTATATCGTCCGTCCGTCCGATGTCCGATTAGGTGTAGCAACATCGTCCCCTACTGCAAACACTTGGCAGGACCCTACAAAAACCTTTAGACTCAGTGAGGCTTTCCTGGCTAAACAAGTGTAACATTCCCTTATAATTCCCTGAGATAGTTTTTAATTAAAATATTTAAATTAAAAATTAACTCACAGTGGCCTAAAGCCTACAGCTAGGCCTAAAGCCTAGAACTAGGCCTCAAACTCTCCCTTCGTATCGTACCCCCGCCATTTCATTTTATTATAGCCATTCATTTGTTCGTTCCTACCAGCCCACCCCGCAGGGACCTGTTAACTTGGTCGAAGCAATGGGGTCCGATGGGAGGCAAAGCGTTAACCGAAAAACCGTTAACCGATGTCGCTGTTAACCGAGGGACTATTTATTGAGTAGCTAATTCCATCTAGATGGGATAGAATGTTCCCCCCTCGCACACGTGCAGTTTTGTACGTACTTATGTTGAACTTCTTTCGCACCATACGTAGCCAACCCAGCTAATTGTAGGTGCGGGGGGGGGGCAACAAACTGAACACAAAAAGCAGTTCTAGAGAAATTAGTTTTAAATGGAGATGATTTAAAAGTGCATAGCTAACGTGGCTTCCTAATATCGGAATGAAGAACGTTCCAGACGGCCGCGGAAGCGCATCTGGAAGCGCGCGATGCAGTAAGCGGATTTGTCTGGGTGCTCCAGTTTCCTCCCACACAAGCACTCGTCTTTAATTGGCTGAAAACATAGAAACTGTCTCCACGTGTTGCGGATTGTGCAGCGTTGTGAATCACGCGATATAGAAACTGATTATTAATGTCTGCTTATGAAAAAGGATTAAGTGGAAACTGAAGAAGACATTCACCGCTATCACAAAGCCTCGATAAAACAATTATATACAGAAATGATCACAATCATTCATCGAGCTGCAACAGCTAAGATTGTATAAGGAAAGTAAGCCAATAATTATGAGAGAGTCAGGCGAGGAGTTATTCTTACGCAAAACGATCCGTGCGCCGGAGTTGAAATTGGTACCAACGTTAGGTAGCACAAGTTTAGTCATGGATTAATTTACATGGCGAATAAGAGTGAATGATTTGTTTGACACAATGAATATTATAATAGTTTTTTTACCCTTCTATCTGGCAACAAAACTGACACCTTTTTTTTACAAGGAGTCATGTTTGCATAGACCACAATACCTGCAGTCATAATGCAAACAAAAAACATAACTCTGATGATGTATGCACTGTCCTTGAAGTTGATTGGTCCACACCCGAGACAGCTTTCCTTAGAGCCTAGTCTCACATGGGTTGGACCAGATGATGCCAAAAGGCGCAGTTTTGTTGCCAGATAGAAGGGTAAAAAAACAATTATCATATTTTTTACTGGCAAATGAGGTTCCAATGGTGTACAATGAATTGTTGTTGGCCACACACAGACTTAGAACCACTGAAAGTTATGTCACCTGATGCGGTACCGACAAACAAAATATCTGGCCGTGGCTCAGAAACTAAAAGCTATGGCGCAGTGACACTCGGAGATAGTGTTATGGAAACTGAATTGTAGAAATAAAGACAAACAGATGAAGGGTGACTGTTTTAACCATTCTCAGATTTTCCGATCGCTTCGTTACTATAACGACCGGTAATGAACTCGAGGAAATATTTCCAAATTTTAACTTTTAGAAAAATTCTTGACCACTGGGCAGGAAATAAATGCTGGAGCAATACAAGTGGAAAGCACAAGAGAGTTAGTATAACCAGGCCATATAATTTCAAGCTTGAATAGAATTAGCATGGTGAGCCAGATCAGGTTGGAGTGCCTTTTATAAAATTACATTTCGTAACGAAAAGCAACATACCAATATGCCAAAAGAACAACGTTTCTAATTGGTGCATCGTGTTTTCTATGACTAATGGATTGGAAACATGGGCAAAGACATATGGCATTTAACAAAAGCTTTAAAGCATACAAATAAGCACGTAAGCCATGCATGCTGGGAATTCCACTAACAAACAAAACGAGGCATATTCGGAGCACCGGCTGAATGCAGATTAGAGACGCCTTGTTGACTGGACACAAACGTAAACGGACTTAAATTTCGATTTAAAGCTTTCGTGACTGCATCTTCTTGGTTCTTTCGGTAAAGTCACGTAGAAGGTAAATAATAAAATAATACAAATAAAACATAATAGAATAATTCTCACGACGTTTCGGCCACAACGCAAGCAGCCGTCCTCAGGTGAAGAACAGGTCTGTCGGGAAGACAGCGTCTGAATTCAGACTCTGTCTTGTTTGCATAGACCACAATACCTCCAGTCGTAAATGCAAACAAAAAACATAACAGTGCATACATTATCATAGTTATGTTTTTTGTTTGCATTTACGACTGTGGTCTATGCAAACATGACTCCTTGTAAAAAAAAAAGGTGTCAGTTTTGTTGCCAGGTAGAAGCGTTAAAAAAACAATTATCAACCAAGAAGATGTAAACGGACTTGTGCAGAGCACATCGCGAGGAAGGGCGATAACCGATGGACGAGGCTGGAGAAGGAACGGGGCAGCCAAAGGAGTTGCAAAGAAATCACCGACGAGTGACGACCGCCACGTGGGGATCGCGCGGTCCGAACAGCCGGTGCGCGCGAGCGAGATGGACCGTGAGCCAACGGCGGCAGTATATCAGCGGCGAAGTACGACGCGTATTTAAAGGAGCGATAATTTCTGGGGCGCAGCGCCGCTCTGTGCCTGGACATGTGGCTTTGTCGAATTTATCGCCGAGAGTCAAAAACCTGGCTCCGCTCTCCGGCGCTCACTCTTGCCCTTTGAAGTGGCTGTGTGGAAATTGCAAGGAAAGTTCATTATCCCGCACGATTGCCGTACATCCCCAAATGGCTTCGCGGATGCTGCCTAGCGAAGCCGTAAAATCTCTTAAACATGCCGGCTTGCGCTGATATGCCTCATGTAGTACACAGAATGTCCTTCATAAATCCTATTCCCAGTCACGAGAATATCAGCCCCCTGTCGAGAACACATTATTTTCCAATTGACGTTGTGCGGAATTTTTTTTTAATTCTCTCTTCGCTGTCATTGTGCGGTAGGAAAGCTGCGACTTTGCTCCAGTTTCTTTATGCCTCTGTGTGTGTGGGGGGCAAGTGGGAGGAAAGTAGAGGGGGGGAGGGGGGGAGCCAGTTTAATCACGAAGCTTCTTCATAACACACCACACACACCTCATGGTGACCTCGCCGTGATTTTGAGTTCAAATCGGTGGCGCTGTGGCCTCCCTTCACCCATGCCAATGTTGCTCTGTTGAGTTCACAGCCATCATTTGCCAGTTTAGGTTGATTAACTTTACTTTTATTTGCACATATAGCCAGCAACATTCAGTAATTTGCAATTTGAATCACGTTGTCGACCCACTTGCTGGATAGAGGCCTCCGCATGGTGTGCCACTCACGGGGAATGTTTGACCATACAGCACTTTTTCACTTTGTTGGTCAAGACTGGCTACCTGGTGATCGCCGTGCTTGGGAATCCAGCTAAGGTCGTCAGGTTCATCGCCAAGTTTACGAACCACTGCGCCGCCACTCCTACCGCGTGGAACAATGTCAGATGTATGATGTCACACGTGCTTCGCTGTTTATTTACATATTCACTGTATTACCCTTGTGCCCAGGTCTCCCTCTTGGGGCTCGCACCTGGTTTAAATAAATAAAACACAGCATTTACACCGCTTGACAGCGTGATCACAACAATTCACAGTGCGCTCTTGAGCTTAAACACTGGGCACGCATCGTGAGCGTGCTTGGAATTTACGGACATTGTCCCCCGAACTACACTGCCGATCAAAGGCGTAGAGACCCGATCATAATAATTATAATAATATTGACAGGCACTCAACAAGCCTCCCCGCTGGTTGAAGGCCTCCCATTGCCGTGTTGGTCAGGGGGGATATTTGACCATACTTTACTATGCTGGTCAATTGCGGGTTTGGTGAAGGAGGCAGGAACGGTTTGGAACTCGAGTCGACGGGCTCATAGCGCAGTGCGCGAACCACGGCGCCACCGCTCCTTATGCTTGTGGAATATAATGAGTGGCGTCTAACGAAATGTCGCGATCAGAATGGAGAACAGCAGCAGCTTTTACGCGCCGCATACGGTCCACAAAGCAGCTGATGGCCAATACCATTGACGATTATATGAAGCCTCTCCTTGTAAACATTGCTACTGGGGAGACAAAGGCGGCCGGGCGTGGTGCTGACCAATAACCCCCCTCGTGCGTCGTGTCGGCCTTCGTAATAGCTGCTCGCTAATAGCGCTTGCCCCAACAACCAGCTAAATGCTATACGGGGATCTTTGTGTGTGTACGTACGAAAATATACATACGCGTGCGTAAGTGTGTGAGCCATGAGCCAGCTGGCCAGCGTGCCAGCCCGTTAAGTAATTAGACAACCGGTGGTGGTGGTGATGATGGGGCTGGCACGGGGCCAGGCGCTGTGAGGTCGCCGCTCAGCGTGGAGTCCCCCTCCTCCCTCCGCGCCGACGCAGCGATGGAGCCGCGCGTAAATCTCGGCAACGGTGGCGAACGCCGCTCGCGAACTCGATCGCTCCCTCGCTCGCTCCCTGCCTCGCTCCCTCCCTGCCTCGCTCCCTCCCTGCCTCGCTCGCTCCCTGCCTCGCTCGCTCCCTCCCTGCCTCCCTGCCTCGCTCCCTCCCTGCCTCGCTCCCTCGCTCCCTCCCTGCCTCGCTCGCTCCCTGTCTCGCTCCCTCCCTGCCTCTCTGCCTCGCTCCCTCGCTCGCTCTCTGGCTCGCTCCCTGCCTGCCTCGCTCCCTCGCTCGCTCCCTGCCTCGCTCCCTGCCTGCCTCGCTCCCTCGCTCGCTCCCTGCCTCGCTCCCTCCCTGCCTCGCTCCCTCCCTGCCTCGCTCCCTCGCTCCCTCCCTGCCTCGCTCCCTCGCTCCCTCCCTGCCTCGCTCCCTCGCTCCCTCCCTGCCTCGCTCGCTCCCTGCCTCGCTCCCTCCCTGCCTCTCTGCCTCGTTCCCTCCCTGCCTCGCTCGCTCCCTGCCTCGCTCCCTCCCTGCCTCGCTCCCTCGCTCCCTCCCTGCCTCGCTCCCTCGCTCCCTCCCTGCCTCGCTCCCTCGCTCCCTCCCTGCCTCGCTCCCTCGCTCCCTCCCTGCCTCGCTCGCTCCCTGCCTCGTTCCCTCCCTGCCTCGCTCGCTCCCTGCCTCGCTCCCTCCCTGCCTCGCTCCCTCCCTGCCTCCCTGCCTCGCTCCCTCCCTGCCTCGCTCCCTCGCTCCCTCCCTGCCTCGCTCGCTCCCTGTCTCGCTCCCTCCCTGCCTCTCTGCCTCGCTCCCTCGCTCGCTCTCTGGCTCGCTCCCTGCCTGCCTCGCTCCCTCGCTCGCTCCCTGCCTCGCTCCCTGCCTGCCTCGCTCCCTCGCTCGCTCCCTGCCTCGCTCCCTCCCTGCCTCGCTCCCTCCCTGCCTCGCTCCCTCGCTCCCTCCCTGCCTCGCTCCCTCGCTCCCTCGCTCCCTCCCTGCCTCGCTCCCTCGCTCCCTCCCTGCCTCGCTCGCTCCCTGCCTCGCTCCCTCCCTGCCTCTCTGCCTCGTTCCCTCCCTGCCTCGCTCGCTCCCTGCCTCGCTCCCTCCCTGCCTCGCTCCCTCGCTCCCTCCCTGCCTCGCTCCCTCGCTCCCTCCCTGCCTCGCTCCCTCGCTCCCTCCCTGCCTCGCTCCCTCGCTCCCTCCCTGCCTCGCTCGCTCCCTGCCTCGTTCCCTCCCTGCCTCGCTCGCTCCCTGCCTCGCTCCCTCCCTGCCTCGCTCCCTCCCTGCCTCTCTGCCTCGCTCCCTCCCTGCCTCGCTCGGCCGGGGAAGTTCGCGGTCTCGCAACGAACCCCGTGGCAGAGTGGCGCTTCTTCTTCTTTCTTCCTTTCGTAAACGGGCTGATGATGTGTTAGATGCAGAGCAACGGCCACAACGTCACGACATCCAGGTGGTCAAGCCGAGATAACCGCGTCAGGAGCAAGCGGAGTTGTGTCGCTGTAGATGTCTCCTTCGTGTTTGTGGATCGGGCGTTGCGTCGTTATATGGTGTCTGTTCTGGATGACCACAGTGGCACACTGGACGGTTTTTAATAAATCATTTGTGTATCAGTTATGCGCATCTACTGCGATGGTTTGTTGCGGATGCGCTTTAGGGTGGACCATGATCTTCGTGGAAGATCAAATCCAGAGGGATCTTCTGCGTTGGCGCTGTAAATCGGACAATGTGAATCCTGCGACAAAATTCATGATAAATTATGTTACATTTCCAGGCCTATACATGGAGGACTTGGGCGTGGATTGTTCCATATAAGGGGGGGGGGGGCGGAGGGGGTTTTCTTGCCCAAATAAGGAAAAGTGGAAGAGGAATGGTCAGAAACGATACCGATTTCTCAGCAGTAAATGAACCTAAGGTCGATCAATGCTTGATCGAAGCTCGATCGCTGCCCAATCAATGCTCGACCACATAGACGCACGCCGAGCCTCTGCCACGCGACACAAACCCACTGCACCAAGGCTCACCTGCCCCGTCGGCTGTGACTGTTGACGTTTATGGAAATCGCTGTGTCCTCGAAACCACGTGAAGGGGCGGGGTATACCGTGTCCTGTATACGGGAGCGATGCATGTGGCCTGCAATCATCCAGCACTGTGGAGTTGGTGACGGTTGGCGGATCCGACGAACGTTGTGAAACTCCCTTCCCATGTGCGCCGAGGATGTGCCATAACCCTGGCTCGCCGTGAGAAGGCAGTGCAGCAAGTGGACTAATCACCGTCTGTTTCCATCTGTACGGGTGTTGCCTCCTCACGCGAGCGTGTGAGTTACCGCCGGGTGCTAAGGTTCCTTCTGACGCGTATAATAAACGAGTCATCATTAAATTTCGATTTAAAGCTTTCGTGACTGCAGGGATTCATCTTCTTGGTTCTTTCGGTAAAGTCACGTAGAAGGGAAGTAATAAAATAATAAAAATAAAACATAATAAAACGTCGTGAGAATTGTTTTTATTATCTTAATTTTAGAACTTTCGTGACTGCAGGAATTATTATTTGTTTCTTTCGGTTAAGTCACGTCTATGTTTTATTTTTATTATTTTATTACTTCCCTTCTACGTGACTTTACCGAAAGAACCAAGAAGAGTCATCATTAGTTGTCCGAAAAGATCTTAAAATGAAAACAACGCCAATGCCTCATGATCCTCCTGAAAAAAATGTCTCCTATAACAAGTGTGCCTTTCCAGTATAAATAAGTATTTAGTAATATATGAATAAGAATGCAAATTTTGGGAGAAATTTTTTTCAAATCGCACTCCCAAAGCTCTGGTTGGTCGGCCGTCGCGACTGGACATTTCCGTTTCGTTGGAAATTTTTTTATGAGTTATCAATAGATGTATTATTATTAAGCCCAAGAATTGTCATGCTGACGTGTAACCATCATACGCATCTCCAGGCTGGGCCACGGACCGTATCCTGCGTCTTCAAGGTGGTCCAGATGTATTGTGACCCACATTTCATTCTCGAACACGTAATATATATTTTTTTAAGTAAAGTTTATTTCACGAAGAAATGAATATGTACACGATAAAAAAAAATGTAAGGGGTCAATTAATTGGGGATCACAGGAAATTTGGACCACCCTGTCCTGCTGCCGTAGTATTGGATAGGACGATTCAGAAAAAAAAAACGTCTTTCGATTTTCGGTAGTGCCATTGGTGTTTTTTTTGTTTAAACGTCCTTATTTATGTATTTAGTACACGTTTACAACACACAACGCATATCAATAACGCTACAAGCTTTCCACCGCTGAAAGTGCCCCGGTACTTTGTGCATTGTGCGTTGTGTTTGTGTGAGATTGCGTTTTTCCACGTTGGAGGGAGCATGGCCAGAAGGTGGCTTGTGACTGGGCAGGCTTTCGGTGATGGCTTTAAGGGACGATGACCTCTGGTCAAGAACAGTGATGGAGTGGCGGTCGAAGCCAGGAAAACGCGCCCTAGACGATGTCCAACGCGGAGATGGAATTATGAATTCGGTCCCGAGTAACGGCGCGCGCCATATCTTACGATCCTGTTGCATCACAGGATCGTGAGATATGGCGGCATTGGATCGATCGTGGCTGATGATTGCTTTAGCAATTGCGGTCGAGTGTCGGTCGAAGTAAAATGCAACGTTAGGATGTTATTGAATTTTGAAAGCGTGCCTAAACTCTACAAATCACGCCGCGGAAATAAATCGCTTGAGTTTAAAACATTACTTTATATTTAACTGATAGATTTTTAAGTTTAAATACGCTGAGAACCTGGGGCCAACAATGTATTGATTGTTATCTTAACTGAAGTTAATTCGAATTTTTTTTGTCGTTGAAAAATGTTCTGTAGGACTTTTGTTTCGTGGTTTTTGGCTTTGTCATGCGGGGATGGCTGTTGATTTCCTTGGCACGGGAGAAAAAATGCGAAGGTGGATTGCTGTGGTTGAGCCCTTTTCTTTTGCTTTGTACTTGAGTATTCTGCTGTGCTATTGGCATCAGGTCTTGAGACAAACAGATGTCCTGGAACTCTCGCAGTGAGAGGCGTGCATCATCCAATGTCCCCCACAAGGGGAAAACACTGTTCGTGCTTTTTTTTTATCGTCCTTGCGCCTTGCAACGAGAATTCGTAACAGGAGGATGCTTTTTTACCATTCATCGCTTTAAAAATGCCAAAATACATTCACAAATAATAAAGTTTCTTTTTGTGAATTCGACACTCACCGGGCTGACACTGTCAGGTCTTAAACCTAGCTCTTAAACCCAGCTCTTAAACCCAGCTCTCAAACTCAGGTGTTAAACCCAGGTCTTAAACCCAGCTCTTAAACCCAGCTCTTAAACCCAGCTCTTAAACCCAGCTCTTAAACCCAGCTCTTAAACCCAGGTCTTAAACCCAGGTCTTAAACCCAGCTCTTAAACCTAGCTCTTAAACCCAGCTCTTAAACCCAGCTCTTAAACCCAGGTCTTAAACCCAGCTCTTAAACCCAGATCTTAAAACCCAGCTCTTAAACCCAGGTCTTAAACCCAGCTCTTAAACCCAGCTCTTAAACCCAGATCTTAAGCCCAGCTCTTAAAACCAGCTCTTTAACCCAGCTCTTAAACCCAGCTCTTAAACCCAGCTCTTAAACCCAGATCTTAAACCCAGCTCTTAAACCCAGCTCTTAAACCCAGCTCTTAAACCCAGCTCTTAAACCAGCTCTTAAACCCAGCTCTTAAACCCAGCTCTTAAACCCAGCTCTTAAACCCAGCTCTTAAACCCAGGATTCTCATCGGTACTGCCTGCAGTGCACCAACACGGCGATTTTGCACGAGTCACCTTCACCACCGGGCCGAGACCTCGAGCCCGCATCGGCCGTCATCGGAGCCCCGTTTTCGGAAGACCCCGGAATTCCTCAGCGTCCAGCACGATTGACATGTCGCAAGGACGCCCACCGTGAAGCCGGGGAAACTTACCGGGTAGCCACCATCAATGCACCCTTGACAAGCAGCCTTCCCCCCCCTCTACCCCACCGCCGCCTCTTTGGCCACGCATCACTTAATTAAACAACAACAAGGCTTAGGTTTGTTCTTTAGCCTTGCGGGTTGGATTTTTTTTGGCAATTTTTTTATTTAAAGAAACGAGCAAGTCGCCAGGCCGCTGCGGGGATAGTTGGCTCTCTCATGAACGACCCTGGAAATGTGTGCTTCGGAGCGAGTCCAGGCCACGAGGCGCTGCATGCCCACCCCCGCTCTGCCCGGCAAGAGGAGAAGCGGAGGAGGCAGGCGGAGAGGGAGGCTCGCAGAGCCAGCGAGAGCCCCCCCCCCCCCAGCTACAGCAGCAGCGCACTTAACAGCCTATACGTTCATAATAAAGGTCTATGTGTCGTTAAAACCCGCCACCACCCGACACAGCCCAACTAGTAAGGGTTGTCACGTAAACAGAACATGCCAATTCGTCACTAGTACAGCACGCCGGTGTGTTGGAGAGCCAAGCCACAACATTTACAAGCCTATACGTTAAGAGTTGTGTTGAACACCAGATAATTGCGTTCGAAACGTAGGTGGGGTTTTTTTTTTCTTCTTCTCTCAATTCAAAATGTTGTTCCGATTGTGAAGTGTGGTCAAATATAAATCCGTATCGGCGTTGCGAGGCCCTCATCCAGCAGTGGACTTACGAGAGAGGGGTGGGCGATGTTGCGCGCATGTTGCCGGCGTTGTTGCCACTAGATGAAGGATCGTATCGCAACTCTCGCAGAGCGGCGCGCAACCCCCGTGGTTAGAGAACGAGCTGCAGCAGAAGGAGATCTCACAGAGCTACTACTGAGAGCCCATCGAACGATAGGTGTCTCTTTGCACGGCTAGGAAGCGCAATTTACAACACGCCCAGTCACGAAGAAATGTTCATCGCGTGGCAATGAAATAAGAAATGAAAAATCTAAGCCCTGAAATTTTGGCAAATAAAGTAAATTATTTTTTATTCATTATTTTGTGTTTGTCGTCAATGGTAACCAGGCCGAGGCAATCGACTCGCCGCACTTGGGAACCCGGTTGAATCGCGGCCGTGTGCGCAGATTCACACCCCCAGGCTGTCGTCGGTGTCCGCTCAGTCCCTGGGCTCCCCTCCTATCACCACCTCGTAAAATAGTATGCACTGTATGTGTGTGTGTATATAAACATTTTATTTTACAATTGTAACTGGTTACTGCTGTCATTTGTATGCACTGCTTGTACACCGAAAATGATTTTAATTACATTATACCTTCCAATAAAATGTATCAAATTCGTAATGGAAACTATTTACTCTATAATTTGAATGCAATTATTTTTACTGTATTAATCTATTGTTTTTTTTTTATCATACGAGGCGCTGCCGTGGTGAGATGTTAACTACCTCGCCTGGTATACAGGAGGTCGTGGGTTCGATCCCGACCCTAACAATGCCTGTATATTTGGAGTTTGAAATGTCTCTCTTCCCGTAGTCGCGTCGATTTTTCTCCGGGTCCTCCACATTTTGAATCAACATGCGTTTCGAGTGTCAGGCTGCAATACATTTCCACATACGCCACCTCGTTGAGCTATTATTTGCGGTCAGTTCGCTTCTGAAAAAGAGCTATGTAGCTAAGTGGACCCTACCTTTAGCTCTATATTAATATTGCGCGCTCTTATCTTCTTGAAAACATAGCTGTCACTTGCACGTACCTTTATATAAAGGTCATAAATTGTTTCCCCCCCTCTCCCCGCTATTGGAATGTGGAATTTCCACAATTCGCACAGAGCCGAGCACTGCTCCCACACTTGTTTAAGCAAGAAGACACTTTGATAAAAAAAAATGCATGCGTATAAAAAAGAAGTTATAGTGTTGTAGCACTACATCGATGAAAGGCATCGTGGGTCAGTGTCAGTCTTGGTGGGTTTTTTTTTCTTTCAACCATACTTCACCACAATGGTCCAGTGCAAATTCGTGAAAGGGATGCCCAGGGGATTGCTTCTTTACATATTCGCTTAGCCACTGACCTTAGGCGTGGCCGGGAATAATGATCAGGTAACGGGGGGGGGGGGGGGTCGTAGAGCGGTGCGCCAACCATTCACCACGCCGTCGCTCCACCAACAGAATGTAGATTACGTATGGAATTTGTTTCCTTGGCAGATAAAACATCGTGAATATAAAAGCAAAAAGGGATGCATAACACAACGGGTCTGAGCTTGAATAACAGCGAGTTGTTTATTAAACCCAGTAAATGTATGCTGATAACAAAAAAATGCACGCGGTGTATAAACATACTGTGGACCAAGGAAACGTTACATAGCTCTTCTACCTATATTGTAAGATGGGCTAACCAGTAGATTAATGCTGTTATCAAAATGATCGTGGTTAACATAGTGTACTATAAATGATCAGTAACAAGTATAACAACCATACAATCATCTAATGTGGTCAGTTATTGAGGAAGCTGTGTAGAAGTGAATAGTGCATTGTATCAAGACAAAATCCTATTAGAACATCAGTAATACCTACTTGAAATCTCTACCAACAAATAACGCTTGTAAAATAAAAACAGAATAACAAACTGGTAACTACAGGACTATTGCTAGATTATAAAATGATGCCTTTTAAAAACAAAGTTCTTGCTCTTTGCGTTCGTTCCGCCACAACAAGTCGTGTTTCCAGGGCTGGCGTTGATGTCCACGTGGTGTGGAGAGTGGAAGTTTCGTGCCGACGCTGGCTGCGAGTGTACAAACGCGGGCAAAGTGAACGTTTAATTCTGACCGAGTGTCCGCATGGAATTCTCCCTCCTTCACCTCCCTCCCTCCCCCTTTATTTCAGGGATACAACATCAAATCCCTCAAATGATTGGACTCGGCTGGAAAAATTCCCAAAAGGATCGAGGAGAGTTGTGGAGGGAAGGGAATGAAACCGTAATTTTGCAAGCAAAGTTAGGAAAGCCTTTCGCGTTTGCTTTGCTCTTCGTCTGTGTGTCTGGTTTACCGTCGCTTTCGTTTCCATGTGTTGTGTTTTATGACCTTTGTTAAAGTAAATCTGTGCTGTCATTTTTTTTTTTGCGGTGCCGCGCGTGTGGCGGGAATGAGTAGCTGCCTCAATGCAACCGAAGAAATGGGAATGCCAGAGGCTGGATTGCTTCGTGATGTTTTCTCTGTTTTGCGCTCTCCCCCCCCACCCCCCTCTATCCCACCCTTCTTTTCAACTCCACAGAGCAATATCCAGAGAAAAATAAAATAAAAAACATACGGAAACAATTGTGGAATTTTTTTGTTGCCTTGAGGACAGTAAATCTCAAGAAACCCACAGCGAAATAGAAATTGATCATTATTTTGGCAAAAGCCGAAAGCAAAATGAAATGGAGCAACGCGGGCACAGCGGCGGCGATGAGCGTGCGTCTCGGCGATGCGCGCTCGGATCTCATGTCGCTCTTGCTTGTCGCGCATTCCTCGTTATCTTTCCGATTCATCTTCTTTCCTCGGAGTTACAGACACCGACAACAATTTCCGCAGATAAGACTCGTTGCTTTGTGCTTTCAATTCCAATCTTAGGGAATATCTGTCTCGGCTGTTGTTATCAACTTTTCTCTCTTTTGTGAGTAATCCTGTATCTCATTTCTTTTTTTTCATAGACATGCAACTTTATTATAACAATCACAAAAAAAACTGTCTCTTATAAAACTGTCACATACAACAAAATATAATTTTTTTTTTCTATAGCTTCACAGCAACTCTGCTGGCAGTACATCTCCTCTCAGTTTATTATTTAAAAAAAGTTGTTCCAATCTGGCTTCATGATTGCTGGTACAACAAGACTGCATTAATTGATCTTCACATATGGAGGTCGTAAGGCAGCAGGGTATTGCATACTCAAAAAAGGCAACATTTTGGGAGAGAAGAAAAAGTTAAGAAGTGACCGAATTAGAGAACCCTTTTCGAATGCAGCTTTCCGGAATGTCTCTACGAGGGATGAATGTGACTCCGGGTGACTGCAGCCGTGCCAACGCACCTCTCTCTCTCTCCCCTCTCTCTCCCCTCTCTCCGTTCAGCCTAAAAAAGGACGCGCGGCATTTTCTAACTGCGTTGTACAACACGGACCGTGGAAACTCGGGAGACGCTTTGCTGTCGGTCTTCAACATTTGATTGTCCGCTTTGGGGGCCACGCCGCCGTGACGTTTGCCGGAAACGCCGGACCCCGTCTTTTTGGGGCGACCCCGCATCTCGCCCTGCCCGCGTCAGAATGTGGAGTGGAACGCCGGGCATTTGTGGTTCTTGAGCTTCTTGATGATGTTCTTGAGCTCCCTGTTCTTCTTGTCCAGGCGGTAGATGGCCGTGAGCAGCAGCTGCTGCTCAAGCTTGCGCCCCATGATGAGGAAGTTGCCGGCGAGGCTGTCGAGCTGCTGGCAGGGGCAGCCGCCCCCGTTCTTGATGTGGAGCGCGAGCTTCTTGAGGTCCTTCTTGGCCAGCGGGCCTGGCTTGAGCACCTTCCTCTTCTTCTGCTGGGCCATGATCAGTTTGTCCCCACCTGCCTGCTTCACCTCCTTGATCTTCATCTTTATCGCTGCGGAAAACAATGCGCGGAGGGATCACAGATGAGCACGTACGTAGCCGTAGCAGTAGCGATAATAATAGTAATAAGTGCATGTGCAGCACAGAAGGTGTTTTTGTGACAATTACATTTGTTGTGCTGTCCACGACACAATCCAGCAGCCCGGATTAAGATGGTCAACCGCATCGCGCGCTTTCAGATGCGCTTCTACGGCCGTCTGGACCGCTCTTCCTTCTGATATTAGGAAGCCACTGGAGCTACGCACTTTAAAATTTTGACTGAAAACCCCATTTTCTTTTGAAACTGTTTGTCCTGTTAAGTTTGTTGCCCTTCCCGGACACCTCCGATTAGCGTGGTTGGTTACGTACGGTGCAAAAGTAGTTCAACATACATACGTTACATGTGCACGGTAGTCGACCGCCCCACGCACTATCCAGGCCGAGGCACGTTGCTGAGCTCCTGAGATTGGGGTGCCACGGTGGCAAGATGTCAACTACCTCGCCTGGTACACAGGTCATGAGTTCGATCCCGACCCTGACGCCTGTGTATTTGTAGTTTGCATGTCTCAATCTCTCTCTCTCCCCGTGGTCGCGGGGATTCATCTCCGGGTCGTCTGGATTTTCCCTCCACATTTAGAATCGACATCACGCGTTCAGAGTATTTGGCTGATATACATTTCCACGCGATAAGCAACTTCGCCGAGCTATCATTTGTAGCCAGCTCGCTTCTGAAAAAGAGATCAATATCTAAGTGGGCCTTTACCTGGTAGGATAAAAAAAAAAGTTTAGTTTAAATTATTTATCTGGCAAGATCGTGCCCATGCTGGGCGCCGTGGCTGAAGGGGGGGAAGGGGGGGGAAGGGGGGGGGTCTCGAGCTAAGACCTAGACACGTGGGTTGTGGTGACGTCAATCGTTTTGACTTCCCATTTCATTTGCGACATCCGACCGAAAGCGAAGCGAGCGATGGCGGTGGAATCTGCAGCATTGGCAGCGATGCCCCCCCCCTCCTCACCCTCCTCCGTTCCTTGCGGCAATGGCAACTGTTGCATTGGTTTATGTAAAAGAAAAACACACAGCCAGATACTCGACAAGATTAAGGAGAATTAAGGGAAGCGAAAGGAAAATGCAAGAAAATGTGAATAAACCACGTGCGATTGTGTTCGTGGCAACGTTGAATTGCCGTGCGCGCGCGCAGCCCGATATTTGGTGTTGCGTTCATTCAAAACAAGCACGAGCACTTCGCCGCTAAAGTAGCCAATGCCGCTTGCTGCCGCTGCGGCTGAGACCTCTTTGTGAACTTGACAGCCTGCCTATTTAATCGTCTCCTACTGGCTGCTTCATATATTTTTTTGGGAAGTGTAGGACTTCCATCCCATGCCTCATTAACGATTCATTTCTTTCATAGCTCTTTCCTCCTTTTCCTTTCTAAATGTCCTCAGGGGTTAAGGGCGGGCAGGGTGGGGTGGCGTGGGGGTGTGGGATATGAAAGCGAAGCAATTACTGTACAGGGCTTTAAGGAAAACTTTACAAATGCCTTCTTCAACAATTTGCCTCAAACCTACAATAGCAAGTGGACCACTCAGAAGCACACTAAACTGAAAACGATTTCATACAGGAGGTCGTGGGTTCGATCCTGACACTGATGTCTTTACTCTTAGTTATTTCGGTAAAGTCACGTAGGTAAAAAATGAAATAAAAATTAATAAAAATAAAACAATAAAAATCACGACGTTTCGGAGGCAACACAAGTCTCCGTCATCAGGTGTTATCTCCGAAACGTCGTGATTTTTATTGTTTTATTTTTATTAATTTTAATTTCATTTTTTACCTACGTGACTTTACCGAAAGAACTAAGAGTATGAATCCTTGCAGTCACGAAAGCTTCAAATCTAGAACTGATGTCTGTATTTTGGAGTTTGCATCTCCTCTCTCCCCGTGGTCGTGGGGATTTTTCTCCGGGTCGTCCGGGTTTCCCCCCCACATTTAGAATCAACATCACGCGTTTAGAGTATTTGGCTGCGATACATTTCCACGTGATAAGCCACTTCGCTGAGCGGTCATTTGTGGCCAGGTCGCTACATAGCTCGGTGGGCCTTTACTTGGTCAAATAATTTAACAAAAATCTGTTCAATCGTTTATAGTTTTAGTACTGCAACCTACAGAAGACTTTCTTGCTTGTGCGAGTGCTCTTAAGCCATTTCCGTTGCTCACAAAATTCCCTTCCAGTATAGAAATAAAATCTAATTGACATATTTGCTACAGTTTTTAACCAACCAGATGGTTCACATCCTGAAATGTTTTTACATCCTTTTTAAAACGTAATATTACTTGACGTTTTTGCACACACACACACATGCTATATGTAGCAAATGCTATGAAGGGCTTCGTAAATATATAAAAAAAAAAGTGTATAGGGTATTTAATTTCTCAGGCTGAGCGGGAACATTTCCGCTGGTTAAGTTTCAATTAATTTTCTGCAAAAAGTTTTTTTGTTAAGTCGTTACGCGTAACCAACATTTGTGCTAAGCTGACATTTATAACTGTTGGAAATTATCGGAGAGTGGACTTGGCTAGTTCTGAGAGACGATGAGAAAGAGAGAGGGGAGGGGAAGGGGGGGGCAAATATATTGGGTAGGGAAGGAGGGGGAGAGGATATTGATTTCCTCCAAGCCAAACATTGTAGCCACATCGGAAACTCATGAAATCAGAAAACGTTCACTCGTTTAAGGTGAGCGTCTATGCGTGATTAACGTAAAATGCAACAAATTATTTGGTGATGCGGCTGCTGCTGCTGCGATGGCGGTGGTGCACAGGCACAAACACATGACAACAATTCAATACATCCGATTAGCAAGGTTGGCTACGTACGGTGCGAAAGAAGTTCAACATACATACGTACAAAACTGTGGCCTTGAAAGGAAACAAACTACAGATGGCAGGTGGTGTTTCGACGTTTTGGGCAATGGTCCTTCTTAATAGGAGATACATAGTTGTCTATAACAGTTACCGGCGCAGCCCTGCAATTGCTGGCTCATGCCACTGCTGGCTCATGCCACTGCTGGCAGAAGGGCTTCCCACTCCAAGGGAGCTCTCGACCCCCCCCCCCCCAACGAGAGGGTATTTTGGCCTATTCTATCACGCTGCGCAGACGCCTAGGAAGAGGTGGGTGTACCCACACTTTACCTCACCACGCACAACGTGCGGATGAGCTGTGATAAAATCATGACGACCGCTAGGTGGACAGAAGTGTGGGGGAGTTAAGAAATGTGGCCATTGCCGTGCCGGGAGATCAAAGGATGACTTCTGGATTGCAAGTATCAGTGTGCTAACCATTAAGCCATGGCAGGCCGTGCCATAACTCCCGCATATCAGTTTTTAATCAAACACTTTTTGAACGGACATAATGGGAACAAAAGTGCAGGCTTAAGATACTAAAGTAATGCGAGCGGTTTGTTCTCCATTGAAAACTAAACAGCTTTGCGTTTATGTAATTTAAAATCTGTCATGCGCAAGTTGTGTTTAAAATGAGATTCCAAACTTTGCTCCATTTCTTCCGACAAGGTCTTTAAAAGCACCAGCGTGATAAACATTCTGTTCCCCATCTCGAACGAACTCGCATGTTCCAATCTCAAAATCTGCCCGTAAATATTAGAGAATTTTATGGAGTGAGTGTTCCGTAATGCAGACAAGTGTTTATTTTATATCGTGACGTGCACGCATGCCATATTTCTGAAAACGTTGAACCGTTAGGTGTGAGCAGTTGTCGAGCCGTTAAAATGTTCAGGAAAAAAAAGGAGTAACGTACGTTTTTATCTTTTAAAATGCAATTTCCCCTAAACCGTTTAATGTTTTGCCATTCACGTTTCACTCCATTTCGTTCGCAACTATCTGCGAGATTTTGCCGATGGGAAGGCTCATTGGAATAGAACAAAGAGTTCCGTGAATTAAGTTGTAAATGACACCTTGGAAATAAAACAGGCGACACGATGGTTAAATTTAGTCCAAACCCAATAAACTTGCGGAAAATCTAAACGGGCCTTGGAACGCAAATTATATTTTTGGAGGCAAACTTTTTTTTCCCATTAGAAATTACAGTATTATGAATGGCTTTTGCCCAGATGCTTATGTATATATATGTGTACTGCAGAAATTCCTGGAATAAATACAATGGGAGTAAAACCATAATCACATTTTAAAGACACATTGGCCGCGTGACTTGGTCTAACTCTCAATGTCAAGGTAATGAGGCGCTGCCAAGGATCCAGCGCTAAACCTGAGAGGGGGGGTGGGGGGTCTCAGCGCAGCTTCGTCTCCCAGAATGCCGAGATGGGACGGGGCTCCTCTCAAAGGGCATCGAGTTCAGTGGGCCCCCGGCTCCAGTCCAACGCAGACCGCTCGCCCAAAACCAAAGTAACAAAAACCGACCACGGATATATTCATATATATGTAATGCAGTCGTTCTCGAGTTGAGAAATAGTTCTGTACGTACATAGCGGCAGAAGAAAACGCAGATTCACAGATTCTATCTTCATAATCTGACGGGGTGGTATTTGGTTAGAGCATTTGACTCGCAATTAAAGCTTCACACCCGGACTGGAGTCAATGAATCCCTCTCTGTGGGAAGTCCACAGGGGTTTTCCTCGGGAAAGACTGGCTCCAACCATAGGAATGTGTCATTAACACCACTGTTTCAGGGCCACCAGTAAGAAGTTAATGTGACCCCGTGTTCATTTGTGCAGATAAACTCTTTGAATTTAACTTTTCATACTTTTATCATTATCATCATCATCATCATCCATGTTCTATCCATTTATGGATGAAGGCCTCCCCGACACGGTCAACACAATATTCGTGGTCCCCACGATGCCACAATCCATCTGACACTCACGCACGAGTTGATCTTCATCCCCTCCGTCTCCACAGTCGTTGTGAAGTCAGCTGCGTTGCCTCCTTTGGCAGCCGCTCCGTTTTTTTTTTACCATTTTGATCCAACGCCACCTTCAACAACTGCCCGATGTATACAAATTCCTGTTTGCCTTTCCCAGTTGTGTCCCCCTACAACAAGCTAATAGGTGCGGTTATGTAATCGTCGCACCTACAAGTTACAGGGCGCGGGGATATTTTAGACTCTGAGTAATAACGACGGCACTTGTGTGGCTTACGGCCGAGAGGATGATTTCGCGTGGCCTTTAAACACGCACTTTACAGCACAGGCTGCACACGTCGTAGGTAATTCCCCCGGATGGTGGCGTGTGTAGAACTGCCGATTGCTAAAACCTGAGAGTTTTCGCCGGCGACAAGATTTATTTTATGATTATTTCAAACAGTTTTGTTTTCATGCCGGTGTTGAGAAGATTAACTGTTCGTGTAAGGCACACTCCCTGCGACTCGCATACCATATCTTGTTATATATATAAGGTTTATTTCAGAGCTTTCCAAACTCGTCTTTGTTTAGAAAAGAGTTAATAGTTTGTTTGATAAACTACTGTACGCGAAGTGTGCACGAGCGTGTACACCCACTCGAGCACCAATATAAATCGTAGTTAGTCTCTCGTTATCAGCACCGTAACGCGTTACTCAGAAAATAAAACACGAATAAACGTTTTAACGTCTGTTTGCGTACCGGTTTACGAGCACGCTATGTTTCCGAGCACTTAAACAACTCTTCCCTCGCTGCTGCTACGCACCCCAGCGCGTTTTTTTTAAAATGCAAGCCTGAGATCTTGATGCCAAATTGTACGTATGTATGCATGTTGAACTTCTATCGCACCGTACGTAGTCAGCCGTGCTAATCGGAGGTGCGGGGGAAGGGCAACAAACTGAACACAAAAAGCAGTTCTAAAGGAATGAGTTTTCAATCGAGATTTATAAGTGCATAGCTCCAGTGGCTTCCTCATATCGGAAGGAAGAGCGTTCCAGACGGACGCAGAAGCGCATCTGAAAGCGCGCCATGTGGCGACCGTCTTTTGTTCAGCGGCCAGCCAAAATCCGCTGAATTGCTGTCTTTTGTGACATTTCACACACAGCACACACACACAGCACACACACACAGCACACACACACACAGCACACACACAGCACACGCACACAGCACACACACACAGCACACACGCGCGCACACACACAGCACACAGCACACGCACACACAGTACACACACAGCACACACACTGCCCATTTGGCCAAACGCCCCCAATATTTTTTATTTTATTTATTCCAAAAAGGGTCAACGTCTCTTCTGGTTGCCTCGCTCGCCCCCCCCCCCCCGCCCCCCCGCGTTACGTCCCTTGACGACTTCCAATCGGCGTCTGCGTCGTCTCGTCGACGCGCGCGCACGTCGCGTTCGCGCACAAGATAGCGGCGGTCCGTTCGACCCCCCTATAGCCCCCCCCACCGCCCCGCCCGGAATGAGCGACGTGTTAATGATGGGGGGGAGGAGGGTGGGGAGGGGCAAGGAGCCGTGAAAGGGGAGCGCTTCACCGTGGTGGTGGTGGTGGGCGCTACGCGCGGCGGCGTCCTCGCTGACCCCGGGGTCACCGCACGGTCTCCGCGATGATGGCTCGTTGTGAACAAGTTAATGTACAACGCCTTCTCCGCGTCCGTGACACACAATCGGCCACCTCCCCCCACCCACCCCAACCACCCCGACACTCTCCCACCACCGCTGACGACGACTGCCGGGCTTCCCAACGGCGGCGGCGGTGCGTGCGTTTACAGCGTCAATGGTTAAACCGACGGGGCTGTAAAAACCACTTTCACCGCGACAATGCAGCGTGATCTACGCGCAGCGATTTGCGGGCCCAGATCGGTAGCGAAATGGGGGTGACCCCAGTTCCCCCAACACCCCCACACCCCCACACCCCCCCGTGTGCATTACGAATCCAAAGAGAGTGTCGGGTTTCCCGATCCAGATGTGACATTACGTCCCCCCGTCCCCCCCGAAGTCGACTACCGAATGTGTACGGTTTCCGTAGGTCAGTTGACTCGAGTCGGCTTGCGCGAGTTGGTCCGAGTTGCATTTGAAGGACAATTGGAGTTGCCCGGAACAGTGGCGGTTCCCGCAATTGAACCGAGTCGACTTGCAGAAATACTTGGGCAAGTCAAACGTCACGACCGGCTTTCCGACAAAAATAAACGCCGATTGTCGAATGTTAAACGAAATCTAAAAAGGGTAATTGTGGCGACCGCCGACAACAATTTACATGTATAACGTGCTTGGTGGCGTTATTGATGCTCGGCTACAGTTCCGACAGGAGGAGGGGTTAGGGCGAGGGAATTCAGGCGAAACCCACGACGAAGAATCTGCCCCGGAGAATTCTGGCCGCCGGTTGAATTTTCGGTCAACGCCAATTGACAGAAACTATCGAGGCAAAAGCGGGAGTCATGTGACTCGTCCACGCTCTGGGTATTCGATAGCAAAGAGTTGTTCAACTCGTCCAATGTGTCACGTGGAGTCTCTCAATGGAGATGGCGACTCTGTGTGAAGGAGACAATATACGGGGGAAACCGTTGACACCAAGATAGGTACGGGCGGTGAACTCTAATTAACTTGCGCCGAGTCGGCAACTTCGGAGGGATTGAATGTAACTCTGATCCGCTGTGTGTGTCTGCTCGAAGGCCGGGGGTTAAACAGTTGCCTCTTTGGCGAGAGGGACTGAACTGAGCATCGATTCCCGTGAGCGACTCTAAGACAACGAAGTAAGAGACGACAGAGTAAGAGCAAGAGGCAAACAAGATGGAATCGTACTACGCGAGGAATGGATGCGAGTGGTAGCTCTTGTGACAGTTAAATATTATACTAAATAATAACAATGGACCGCATGGACCTTTGTTAGTCCACTAAAGGATGAATGCCTCCCGACACTGACAATGAAGGGGGTTGTTTGACCATAGATTGCCATGCTGGTCAGTGAGGGTTGGTGAAGGGGGGCTCAGATATCACTTAGCCATAGCCAGGAATATCACTCAGTTTGACGGTTTTTGAGCACAGCGCCCCAACTACTGCATTGTATATATATAGATCAATTGCCATTTCCAGTGAGCAGAATGAAGATATTATTACATCTCATACATGAATCTATCCTTATGCTAAAGTCACTATCGGCCTGTTTCAATATCGATCAGAATCTGGGCGAGATTTGCGGCAAACTGCAGAAGGGGTGGGGGGGGGGTTTGAGGAGGGAGGGGGGGGGCTGGGGGGGCACGTGACAAAGGGGGCACAACAGAACGTGGGCCACGTTGGGAGTGAAACAGCCCAGCAGGGCACGTGGGTGGCCCATTGTGACTGGACAGCAAAGCCGGCGATAATAAAAGCACTTTGAGCTGAAATTCGAAAGAAACAAAAAACTGTGAACAGAAGTGAGTTATAAAAAAAAAACGCCTTCACTAGAGGGCGGGCGGTCGGGCAGCCCTCTGGGACCTTCTGCCCTCGCTCTTTACTTCCCACTGTATTCTCCCTCACGTCAAAGTGCCCCCCCCCGCCCCCCCCCCCACTTGTTGTCCGAAAAGACTGGAAATGCCCAAAGGAGGATTGGGATCTCCAGTTGGTAAACGCTGGGACGACGACGACGGCCCTTGGTGGGGAGCAGCACAATGGAGCTTGTTACATATTAGTGACGGTGTCGTGACCCCAGTCCGGTACGGCGGCAGCTCACGTCCCGCTGCCTGTGTTTGTGCACAGGCGTGAGTCGTGCGGAACTGTCTCGCACGCTTTTGTGCTTTTTTAAAGGGCGGAAGATAAGCCCCGGGGTAAGGACGGAGATAACGGACTGTGTCCCTGAAGTGGTGCCGTGCCAAGCAGAGGAGGTCCCTGTAACGCGCCATTGGTATTCAGTCAACCAATTTGTTTTGGTCCAACGGCCAATTGGATTGCCTAGAAATATTATCCGGCACCGTTTTTTGTAAGCAAGCGAGCGAGCGAGCACTGGATCGGTATCGACCTTGTGGGATTCATCGGCAGAATCAGGCTTTGTTAAACAATTGGCAAGAGCACTCCCTACTGCGGGGGGGGGGGCCCTGCTCATACAGAGTTGTAGGTATCCGTACTTTACCCCCAGCGAGCGTGCCCACTGGCTGAGTCAACGCCGACTGCATCCGACTTCTCAGTGGGTGGCAATTCATTCAAACAAAGAAACTCGCCCGAGGCTTGAGCTGCTTTCACTGGGGATGAAACCCATGGCCCTTGGTCCAGATTAATGATGTTTGCCTAGGAGATGACCCTACTGAACAAATTTGCAAAAAGAGACGTCTTGTAATATAGTTTGAAAAAACTGCACGATATAGCTGTTCATCCCTCTTTTTGATTTTTCCGTGGCCAATCTTGATCAGCTCATCAAATGATTTTACTGGAGCAGCGGCACAGTAGTTCGTGCGTGCGCTGCATGGTGAACTGGCAACTGAGTTAAATTCCTAGCCAAGGTTAACTTCAGTGGCGAGCGATATCAAATCTAGTCCTGACCACCCGTCCCGCCACCTCGCCCATTAACCCGCATTGACCAGCATGGTGAAGTATAGTGAAACAAACCTGCACGACCGACATGTCATGGCCAGGCCTTCATCCAGCGGCTGATTGACGAAGGGCTGTAAAAATCATCGACTTGCATTGTTATCACCAGCCGAGCTATTGTGTTGGAAAATTAAATTCTTCCACACTCATCTTTCGGTTGTCGCGTCGTACAGCCGACAGCTCGGGGAGGCCTTCGTCCAGCAGTGGATAGATCATGGCTGCTGACGATGACGACGATGATGACGATAATGACGACGATGACGACGACGACTCTTTTTCTTTGCGTCCGTGTCATGCGCTCGGCCATTAGCGCCGATCGGTTCGCTCCGATTACCCCGGCCCAACTCCAATCCCCCTCGTTTTTTTTGTTTCTCTGTGCTCGATAGTTTGTGCATTGGCCAAGCTTATTCAGACACACACAGAGGACAGCTCTCCGGTAGGGAGAAGCCCCCTAGTGGGTCCTAGTGCGGTCATCTGGCTCCCATTAGTGGAAACCCGAGTAAGCTGCCAAAGCTCCGTGCTGTTATTCCAACTCTACCCAATTTCACGGCTGCAGTGAATCGGCTGGGTTTGTGTACGCGTGCTTGCGCGGGTGCGCGCGTGCGCGCGCGCACTTTTCCTTGCCATTATTGTTTTTAATGGATGGCTTCACAACCCCCTGGTTACGATATGCAAATTCGAAGCACCGTCTGATTGTTTCCTCAGCCATCTCCCGAAATCTCTCAACAACCTCCAAGTTTGAGAGTCTGTAACATCAACTCGTGCTCGTCTGCCATGAGTTGCAGCACTCTTTTGCCTTGTATAGAAGAAGAAGAAGAATATAACAACAACAACAACCCAAAAGTCACTTCTGTCTCCGTGACACTTTGGCTTCGAAGAATTTGTCTACATTTTTACCGCAGAGTTCGCCCAACAACAAGAGCAGGAGCTGCAATGAACATGGCCGGGATTCAAATGCAAAGATTGATTTTGGAAGCTTGTCCAACTTAAAACAAGCATTAAAATAGGCAGTGATTACTTTGGCACAGGAAAGCACTGCTCTAATACAATTGTCTCTCGCGAGTTTCGCTGGAAATGCACGACAAAGACCCAACATATGGTGAATATTTAAACGAAAAAAACTTACATCAATTCAGCACATGTTATATACATTCGTGTCATATTGTGATGTGCGTTTGGCCACGCTTCTCAGCATTAATCGGTAATAAAGATACATCATTCGCATCGCCTGAGAATGCTTAAGGTGTAGGACTTGGAGATTTAGGGCATAGATTAATTGTACGGAGGCTCTAAAGTAATTACTACCGCATTAGGAAGGAATCTGTCATTTACTTTATAATTATGTACTCTCTGCCACGATCACGCCGAATGGACAAATGGCCTGCAATACGCCCGGCCAAAAAATCAGATCTCGGAAGCTAAGCAGGTATATTTGAACCTGGATTGTGCTTGAATGGGCGACCACCGTGCATGAACAGATTGCTATAGGCTGCTACGGAGGCTACGTTGTCAGCAGAAGGCAGTGCATGAAACAAATCATTGTTGTACTGTACTATGCTCCAATGTCTGTGCTACCTGCCTACACCACCCCGCGATGACCAGCGCTGTAACGTCACGGTCAAATAATCCCCATGACCCGCACGGCATGGAGAAATCCCTCATCCAGCAGTGGACTGTATTATGTACTTGTTCTATATATATAATTGCTGTATATATCATGCAACAAAGTAACATTGACGTTTTTACATTATCCTTTAAATTGAGCGTTGGAAGGTGGGACTAATGCCAAACACGAGCAAATGTAATTTTTTGTCCCAAAGAGTGGCTGCATCTTCAGCGCGACACGTGACATACTTTGATTGCTACGGCGAGAATGACGGCATGACGGACAAATGCCGTGAACCACGCCGAGGGCATTTATGACGTTAACGAGGGGGCCAAGCTGACCCAGAACTCATTGCACACTGCGCGGAGCTGCTTGCCCAGAGCCCTCGTGATTATAAACACTTTGTCTTTGTCCATCTGGTTCTGTCAGGGCTATTCTAGAGGGCCCGGAAAAAAATCCACACGACCACGGGGAGAGAGACATGCCAACGCCACATATACTGGCGTCAGGGTCGGGATCGAACCCACGACCTCCCGTGTTACCAGGCGAGGTAGTTAACACCTCGTCACCGCGGCAACCAAACGAGGAGGGCCTGGCCGTCGCCGTCCTCATCGTAGCGTCGCCGTGGCGTTGTTGACATGCTCGTATTTCCGGCCACGCTCCATTAGCCCCCGAGAATGGCGGCGGCGGCACTCGGCCAGCGCCGATCCACCACCACCACCACTGCCCCGGCGTTGTTAAACGCACCGCTTAGCATCTGTTTACGCAGCGCGGTTTCCACTAAGGACGTCTGCGCTCGCTCTCGCGATCCCTCCCTCTGCGTCAGTGCCGTGCGCAGGGTCCCTTTAGGACAATGATCCAAGATTGTCACAAACGAGCAGAAGAACGCTGGGCGGAGCTGGAAGGAAGTTGTGTGGTTTGTGCTTTAGCGGATTCCCCCCGGTGTGCAGCACACAGATAAACGATCGGTCATCGGGCAGAAATATATATACGCTGTCACTTGTGTACGGTGATACAGATGGCTGCTAATATTTGTACATCTCCACCGCACCACTTGGCCGGGTGTCTGTCCCCGTTCGTGACGCTTGTGCTGCACGCGATGGTGATGATACTGATGATGCTGGCGGGGGTGACGCCAATACAGGCGGTGATGACAATAGTGCGGGTGATAACGCTTATGGTGGTGAAAATTCGTATGGATGTGCGTTTGTTTATATTATTAACGGGCAGAAAAGGGGTTTGAGCGATGTAATTAGCTCGTGTGCGGATGCTTGGGTAATTATTGCATCGTAGGACCACGATGGATTGTGACGGCTTAGGGAGGCCTTCATGCAGCAGCGGACTGATCACGACTCACGGACGATGATGATGATGAAAAGTTATTCCCAGCCAGAGATGCGTGGGGATCATGCACTTGTTGCCCACGATTCTCTTTCCGATTCTTCATGGCCGAAAGCGCCTGTTGCGTCACGGCAAAGTAAAGACGCGGCGATGGCTCAAAGCCCCACCTTGGGCTCGCACTACCCTCCGCACAGTCGCAATCCTAAAAAAAAACAACGTACGGTACACGCCATGGCAACGATGTTCAGGATCGTGAGTTGTGCCGTCGATCAGAATCACTTAAACGTAGCCGCACGGGGTGAATCTGCGTCCTTTGCATGGAATTTCCCCTCCTGGGCCTTCTGCGCTGACGTGTAATGCATGGAACAGTTAGCCACCCAGCGTAGGGAACCTATACTTCATTGCTCTCGGCTCCGCGCGTGTGTTAACCTGACAAGAGCGGTGGAAAATAATAGCTCCGCGCCTGCGGTCATGGTAAAAACGCCTTGTTGGAAATAGTGTAACTGTCACAGAATTCGCATTCAATTGGCGTTTAAATAATACCATGCCCAGGAGGTGGTAGGCAAGGTTTGTCTGTGTACGGACAGGAGCACAATACTGCGTGCGCTTAAAAAAAAATATATATATAAAAGTGTCGTTAAACCTGCCACCACCCGACACAGCCAACTAGTAAGGGTTGTCACGTGAAGAGAACGTGCCAATTCGTCACTAGTACAGCACACCGGTGTGTTGGAGAGCCAAGGCACAACATTTACAATCTGAGTACGACGTTTCGGCAGTAATTACAACTAGCTTCATCAGGCGACAGTCAGTGTTCTGTACTAGTAACGAATTGGAATGTTCTGTTTACGTGACAAACCTTACTAATTGGCTGTGTCGGGTGGTGGCGGGTTTAACGACACATTTATACATTTACGCGATTTAACACAAAAAAACCTGTATTATGGATGATATTGGTCGCGAAAGCCTACGTGTTAAACTGTTTTAGGTGGTCGGACCCCTTGCTAAACATTGCGACAATGCTCGCGATAACTGACCGCTCAGAAATTCTCCCATTAATTTACAAAAAGATGTTCCCGTTGGCTCACGGGGAGGGATGCCGTGCGTCGTTGGAATCGTCGCGATACCAACACAGGACGAGCAACGACACAGCGGTGCCCACTGCAAATTTTTTTTTTTAGCAGGTAAGGTCCACTCAGCTAAGTAGCTCTTCTTCAGAAGTGACCTGGCCACAAATGATAGCTCAACGCAGTGGCTTATCACGTGGACATTTACAGCGGCCGAATACTCTAAACGCACGTTTCTAAAATGTGGAGGGAAAAACCGGAGGATCTGGAGATAAAATCCACGCGACCACGGGGAGAGAGACGTCGGGATCCAAACTGCGACCTCCTGTATACCAGGCGAGGGAGTTAACATCTCGCCACCACGACGCCCCTGAACAGACGGAACAAGGGGGAACACTTGCGCCACGGGTTCTCTGCTCGATGGCCGTGAGGATGATCTGAAGCAACGCGAAGAAAAAAAATACTGCAATAAAAACCTTCTATCAACAGCAGATGTCTCTGCGGTGAGTAAACATGGAAGGGCCGTACTTTATAGTTACGTACAGCTTTAGTGGGGGAGATGCTTAAAAGAATATGTTGAGGCACGTGTTTAAAATTTACCCTGTGTATTTTTTTTAAGGCACATGCCAGGGTTGTGTGTGTAGAGATCATGCTGTACAAATATTATCAGTGTAGAGAATTAAAATGTAAACCCCTCACCGTTGCAGCTCAATTAAATTATGTACAGTTTCAACATGCCTCTAAGGATTTTTTTTTTATTTGCCAGATAAATGTCAAATGTTAGTCTGACCAGGGTATAAAAATACAATTTAACCGTAAAATTGGTAACAGGAAGGTTTTCGAAAAACATGTAAAAAACTGCCATTTGTCAAAGAAATGTCCGCAATGTCTCGGGCCCCGACAAATTGCCATGATTGTCCACTCAGTTGTTTATGATAACAGCCACATTTCCCCTTTAATCAATCGGCCAAGTGTATCCCCTCTACCATAGGCATGTGGAATTTCCATCACTGGCTCAGGGTCAATAACAACAGAGGTGGACACCACCCCACACCAATTTGAGTAGAGGGGGTACACTTTGCCGATTGAAGAGGGGAAATCTGGCTGCTATAAATATATTTTTTCGAAATCTGGAGGTAAAAAGTATATTTTTTAAATATGTAGCTCATAAACCCTTCAGCAGTTGGCCACCAGAAAGCCCTTTCTTAAAGTAATACCAAACAGGCCCCTTGTTAAAGTGCGACTCAGAAGGACCTTTCCAAAAGATGTGTCAAAGACAGCCCTTCCTAATGATACAACACATCTCCCTCTAAGTTATGTTTCCCAGAAGGCCCTGTTGTGAAGGTATGGCTAGACGGCCCTTCCCAAAGTAAAAAAAAAACAGGCCACATTTTGCTCTAAAAGGCCAACCAAGAGGATTAAACTAATGCAGGACAACTGGGACTGGGAAAATAGGATTAGCAGAGGCTTTATTTTCTTTCTTTCACCCTGGGCACAGGAAGTTGCTGGGTTGGTGAGTGGGTGGCTGGGTTGACTAGTTGGTGGCAACGTTGGTGGCTGGCTGGGGAAGTTGGGTGGGTGGTTGTTGGCTGGGTTGACGAGTGGGTGGCTCATTGGGTTGGTGGAAAGGTGAGCAGTAGCTGATGGAGTGGGTGGCTGGATTGGTGAGTGGCTTGCTGGGTTGGTTTGCTGAGTGGAGCAGTTGCGAAGAGTTTTCTCAAAAGGTGTTCATGAAAATGTGGTCGCAGTGGCACGCCATTCTTGACTTTTTTTTTCTGAAGATAATTTCCCCCTGACCCCTTGCCAGGTGGCTAAGGGAAGGAAGAGGGTTTGGGATTGGTGCACACAAAGTTAGTGGTGGATGGGCAGCGTCGGTTGTGATGGTGGCGGCAGGGGGTAAGCGCTGAGATGGGAGAGGCCCATCTGTGAACCCAAGCAAAGCAGCCACGCCAGACAGACTTTTAAGATCTCTTGGGGAAAGCGGGCGGGAGGTGGAGGGGAAGAGAGAGAGAGAGATCCCCAAGGCGTTTCTCAGCAATTATCACACAAATTAACGAATTCCCAATGCATGCTTAATTGTCCTCCGTTTGGCCTGATAAAAAATTAACCCGTAAAAACTAAGTTTTTCACTATAAATCCTCTATATGCGTGGCATCGGTTTTATTTTATTATTCATTTCTGTTTTTCTTGAGTAAGAGTTTCATTTTGATCACATTGGTATTTTAAATTAAATATGAAAAAAATGTTTTCCTAAAAAGTGGAAAATTTTAGAATTTTTTTTTCACGAAAATAAATTGTCACGCACAACGAGTCTGTGCAAAATGTCAGCTCGATTGGATCACGGGAAGTGGGTTATAAAACGACCGAAAGATTTGCACGGTCGTAAGCACGCAAGCAAGCAAGCAAGTGAACTTAATATAAAGGATTTAAAAAGGCACAGTCTCTTGCCCCCCTGAAAAATAAGTATTTGCCAATAAGAAATTTGAATGTACTTTTTGAAAAAGTGGAATCTTCCTTCAAAACTGCAGCGATTGTAAAAACGTAATTGCAGTAAATTTAGTAAAAAAAAATATATACATTTGGTGCTGCGTGTTTTATTTTATTTGTTAAGAAAAGTGCATATATTCAATAAGCAACGCTGATGTGTATTTTGAACTTGGCATGTTTAACGTATGAGCTAACGTCCTCCGAATTAAAACATTCTCCTTGCAATAGCACGTGTTTAACTCCAAGCTGACCTTATTTGAAATTACCCTTTTGGTAACTTTAAACAAACCATTTAAACGGGACAGATGACTTTCATTATCGCAATAATGCACAGCTAAAAATGCGGGCGCAGGTGTTTGATAAATAAGAACCGATTTAAAATAAACGTTTTTTTCTTCGTTTTAGATTTTTTAAATGTGGGCACCAGTTGAGCCCCCTTTGGCTGTTTGTCACGTAATGAATGGTACACATAGTCGTTTAGGAGTGTTTACACGAGACATTGTGCACATAAGGGCTCAAGTTTTAGACTTTGAGAGTTTTTCTGCTCCCATGCTGCTTTGCTTGCATGTTTAGCAGCCTCACGCTGATTTCTGTACAAACACAATTTAATTTATGCATCTATAATTCCCCTCCCCAGCAAAAACAAACGCAGACACATGACCGGAGAAGTTGATGCCCCAGGGTTAAACAGTGTCAGTCCTTTTATACAAACAAACACAAACGTATTCTTTATCTCCGCTCACTCACTCATTCCTTCACCGCTTATTTTCCCCCACTCTACAAGTCCAATTCTCTTTCTGTTGTTGTTTCGGTCTCTCACTGCATGCAGCATTGTGTCTGTAGGGCCGCCTACGGTTGTAGAGGGGGGGCTGTTATGGGGGGTGCTGTTGTGGAGGGGGGGGGGCTGATCTCCCCACTCATAGAGGCTCAGTCTCCCGTACACATTCTTATCAAAGTCACCGTGATTTCCTGCTCAGATGGTCGGACATACAGAGAGGCGTTGCCCAGTGTCCGTTTCCAGCCGTGAGGACAGCGATGGAAATTCCACATTTCCGCGGCGAGTTTTTGTTCCCCCGCGAGGATAATCACTGTTGTCTTTCCCGCAAAGCGGTGCTCATTCCACAGGCACGCGAGCGATGGTGAGGCCGACTCAGCCACCAGTCACGATTTGATCTCGGAACACTTCCCATTGCGAGTCGCGAGCCGGGAGCCGTTCACAGCCGTGCCAGCAGGCCCGATAATTAACACGTGTTCTTATTTTAGTCAAACAGCTGTAGTGACTGTTCACACACACACACGATGACTGATCCTGTTGCGGCATCCTGCGACCTCTCTCGAAGCTTCATTTGATGCTAAACGGACGGTCTCCAGTGGGCAAAGCGTACCGGACAAAATGCAAACGCTTAGTACGCTTAAGCGGCAGCCAAGCGTGCTAATCAGAGGTGCATGGTTGCATCTCCATCCTCCCGTCTCCTCCTAAAAACCCTCTTCTTTCATTTTCTCATTCATCCTCATCCTGTTCTTCACGCATTATCTCCTCTGTTCATCTCTGCGCGGTTCCGTATACTACACTCTTCCGCTGCAATAAGCAAATGTGTTTGGCAAATTATACTTTAAACGGGGCTATCCCTGGAAGTGATTCTGCTTGTGTGTTTACCGTTGGTAATTATGCGTAAAAAATGTGCTTCCGTGGTATGTGCTAACAAGGCACATGGGTTTGACCCTTGTGTAAAATTTGTTTTATCTAAACATCCTATCATCGTCAGCCATGGTCAATCCGCTGCTGAGTCAAGGCCTCTCCAAGCTACCACCATCCAACGCAATCCTTCGATGTTATAACAATCCGCCTGCACGCGAACTGATTTCATCACTCCATTTCCTTGGTGGTCGCGACTCTGCCTGGGACGTGCTCCATTCCTTGGCAGCACGCATCGTTATTACTCCGACTGTAATGGACTGAGAGTATCACGATAAGTGTTTTCATATCAAGTTATACAAACTGACAATTTGAGTTTTTTTTTTATTTAATCATCAAGGAATTTGGAGTTAAACGTGCTGTGGGGTGGAGTGGTCACAAAGTGGTTAGCGTACAATGCCATTAAACTGGTCAATTGCATTTTATTCCCCGCCAAGGAAAACCTCAGTGGAAAGTGATCTCCGAATCAGTCCTAGGTCCCTCACCCACCCTTCACCAACCTGCATCATCATCATCATCACGGTCCATGCGCAGATAGCCCCCTACGTGTCCACTGCATATTTCGTCATTTGTTTTCACTTTCCTCTGTCTTGTGCCAATATGCTCAAGTAGTATCGCACCAATGTCTTACGTCGTCGTCAAGCCATTCTCTGAGGTCTTCCTCTCTTTCCAGTTCCTTACATTTTTCCCAACAACACACTTTTAATTTTACTGTCGTTGCCAGTTTCCTTCTCATCCCCGCCTGCATCATCAGGTTCCCTTCTTCCATGCACAACTTTTTTCTCACGTCTACGTTGGTCACTCTTTGGGTCCAGCTTAGACGCAGCATCCTTCCGTAGCAAAACATTTCGAATGCCAATATCTTACCCGACCTGCACCGACCAGAATGTGTGCTATGAAAAAGGGCCATTGCTCGAAACATCAGCCATATACGTATTATGTTTCATTTTAAGGCCACAGTCTTCTTGACGAACGTGTTGAGTTATTTTCGTTCATTCTGCTCATCCACCACTGCAACCGTGGCAGCAGGCATCACCACGGCAACGTGTTTAGCGTGGTGAAGTATGGTTAAACTACCCCCATGGCCGAGACAGTGTGGGGGAGAGGCCTTCATCTAGCAGTGGATTCATGAAGGGATGTTAATTATAATAATTATTGTTATCATTATTTGGAACTTGTACCATTTTAAAATAGCTCTTCCGTGCGAGCAAGTTTAACCCTCAATGTTGTGATTTGTTATGAAACATTGCATTTGCAGTGATGTTCCTAACCCAAGGGTGCTGCGCGTGTTTTGACATTTTCTGTGCACAACAAGCACAGCATTGACGCACTTCAACTGCTGTAAAGCAATCACGCTCGAAACAAGTCAAAATGTTTATTAACGTTTATACCCTGTCGTTTCAACTGTAATAATGAAACGCTTGCCATACTTCGGGAGTTTTTTAAATTTTAAAGTTTTTTCTTTTTTAAAGGATCTTTTGTTTATCCGACCAGATTCCCATCTTGACGAAATAACCGGAAGAAAAAAAAGTCGTGGCCTTGTTGATTTTGCCCAGTTGTTTGTAATGGAGAGGTCGAAGCGGTCTTCTGCCAAAGTTCTGATGAAAATGAAAGTTTTGTCGAGGTGCGCAATCGAGGCCTTTTTGTGCGCAGAGCACTTCCGAAAGACGGCCACCGCATCGCGCGGCGCTTTCAGATGCGCGCTTCTGCGGCCGTCTGGAACGCTCTTCTTTCCGATATTATGAAGCCACTGGAGCTACGCACTTTTAAATAATCCAGATTGAAAACCTTTTTCTTTAGAACTGCTTTTTATGTTTAGTTTGTTCCCCCCCCCCGCACCTCGGATTACCATGGTTGCCAACGAGTCAGGCTACAGTGTGAATGGACTAGTAGTGGCCACGGGAAGTAACGGCAGGGGAGTCAGCCTGCAGTACGAAGGGACTGGTGGCTACGGGAAAGATCAAGAATAGGAGCGTGGTCAGGTGACGGAAGAGGACGGTGGATTCAGCTGGTAGAGCGAGCGATCTAGAGCCAGCGAGAAGGTTCGGGAATGGGGGCGTGCCCTCGGTCGGTATAAAAGGGGGAGATGCGCGGGAGACTCGAGGCTGTTGTAGTGGGGGTCTCCGCCTGTTCGAGTGAACGTGTCTCTTCAATAAAGAAACCATCTCAAGACAAGTGTGTCAAGTCGTCATTACACGAGTGTACGGGCGGGCGGAGCAGCAGCCACTTTGGGTCTCTGGACATCCGCGATAGTTTTAGATATGGCCAAGCGACCACCCCCCCATCCCCCCTAACATTTGTTACAAAAGGTTAAGAGACACCTACAAAATGTTGTGCCCACTGGTCAGCACTGACAGAATAATTAACGATGGCATTGGCAAATAATGGGTCACTGTGCATCTGTAATTTAACCAATAACCACTGAGAACCCATTCGCTGGTCGCGCTCCCTCCAGCTTGAATGGCGTGGCTGCGCTCCTGCTAATCGCATCACATTTACAAATCGGGTGACAGGCCCGTGAGCTACAAGATCCATCAAAAGAAGGCTTGAGTAGCCAGGCATGCAAGTGACGCTATTATCAACGATCACATTTTTAATGAGGCCGATAATTGAGTTTGAAGTTTAAGTTCATGCCATCATGCAACAGAAAGATCTTGTACGTAAGCCATAACGTTCCCCAAAAAAATCAACAATATTTTTGTTAGATCCTGTTTTATATCACACGCTCTTCGTAGACAAAATGACATTGTCTCTGCTTCAAAGTCAGAAACAATGCCAACCAAAGCAGCTTTCAACTTATTATTAGATACATTTTTTATTGAGCAATTTAGGGGTTTTGAATTGTGCTTGTCGGGCGTTTACACTTGGGGATTCATCTTTGACATATTCTAATACCGTGATATTTGCACGCATGCAATATTTTCTTTAAAAACTCCATTTTAATCTCTTTTCTTGACCTGCATTTTCCTTAAATCGAGTCCACATTATGTAATTTTCCCTATTTTGTTCTATTGCAGAAATCTGAAATCGTTACGTTTGGACGTTTGACCCAGGCCTCTTGCGAAAATATTAAATTGTAGTCTCACAGGGCTATTCTCCCGATTCTGACCAAAAGCTACGAGCCGTAGCTACGAGCCGTAGCTTTTGTTACTAAGCCATAGAGACCCAGCTGGGTGGCTCAGCGGTCGAGAGCTCGTCTTGCAATCGGAAGGATGTAAGTTCAAATCCCAGTCAGGGGTCGAATCCGCCCTCCAACATTCTGGGGGTCAATAAAATTAGTGCCCCTTTTGTGGGGGAAGTCCACGGTGGTTGTGCTGTCGGGAAAGCTTGTCCCCTGCCATCGGAGTGTGGAATTTCCGGCACTGGTTTAGGTCTGTGAATTGGGATATTAGCACAGCGCAACACCCGCACAGTGGGAAACCACTTTAACTTGACAAAACATGAGCCAGGTGGTTCAGAGGTCAAAGCACTGAGATGGCACCGCCGAGTTCTTGGGTTTGAATCCAAGCAGCTTCCTGTGATTAAACCGGCATCTCGAGCGCAGTGAGATGTGATGGTCTCAGCTCAATGACGAACACAGAGAAGGGACGGGAGGGGGGGGCGGAAACCATCACAATAAAGTTGATTCTGCAATTAATTTGGCAAAATTCCAACTCTGAGAATAAAATAAATATTGTTTTGGTTGTCAGGTAACATATATTACTCTTGGGTGGCAGGGCAGGTAGGAATGCGCCACCCCCCTTAGTGTGTGGCCTAGAGGTCACACTTGAAGGGATCTCAAGAGCTCGCTCCGAGATCTTTGCCTCTGCTGGCCCTTGCCTCACACAAAGAGGGTGGCCGCTGCTCTGCGCCAGATCCGAACGGATACTTCCACCTCACGACGTGATGCCGATAGCACAAGGGGGGGGGGGGGGGGTTAATAAAATTGGCGGTCGGGTTAAAAAACAAAAATCACGTCATAGGAATCTTTAACATTCCCTCCGTAGCCGACGAGACGTGCGGCATTGTCCCGCTGCAAATGTCGGTCGGCTACACGGCTCGAACGCTCCCCCCCCCGCCACCGCTGTGCGCGCTGGCTCTGAGACACCGCGCCAACTGACCCGGCCGGACCGCCGCCCCTCTCTACTCTTACAATTCACTTGGCATGGGCGGCGGCGAGTCAACGCAACAAGATTAAGACATACGAGCTGACCACAACGTAAGGTAGACCCCCCCCCCCCCCCGTTCACAAAGAGCCCGGCGGCCGCGCGTTTTTTGCGAAAGAATGGCGAGCTTTCACTCGCCTGCTCAAACTTGACAAATGACCGCCGATGGGCACAGCGTTGGGGGGCTCAACGTAGCGTGTCCGCCCCCCCACCCCCCAGACCCTCACCCCCGCAAACCCCCACCCCCCGAAACCCCCACCCCCCCACCGCGCACTGCGGAGATGCGCCGAGATGAGAGACGGAAAAGTTATGACCGCCTTGATTTTTTTGAAAGACAGGACTTTATTTTAAAAGACAGTGCAGAATTAACCGGATCTTTGGCAATCTACACACTAAGAACAATGCGCTGTGGGGTGCCCCCCCCCTATTACTGCCGAGAAGCTGGCTAATCAAAGAGTGCATGGTCATAGTGGAAATTACCCACATCATACCAGCCTCCAAATAAATGTCATTCAAACTTCATGCCAACAGTAATGGCTAAGCCCGAGCTCTTTTTTTTTCTTGCAATACTTTGTGGACTCTCCCATGAATTGAGAGCGTGCTTTAAATGAGCTTTTATTAAACGTAATATAATAGAGAGATGGTTAACTCTTTGTCTGCCTACACCCGTGATACTACGAGCAGATGCTTCTGGAATCCTCTACCTATTTATACCTCTCGGATAATTTGGTTTTCACCGTGTGCGTGTGCCGCCCATATGTGAATCGAATGCTGGGTGGGATCCTCCCCCATGTAGGGCCTGGGGGTTATCGGACCATACTTCACCGCACTGCTCAGTGCGAGTTGGAAAAGGCGGGGAGCATAGACGTTAAGAGCATAAGAACAGTTCAGGCCCAAGCCTGTTTGTTTCCTGATAGTGTGACGAGATCAGGTGGATTTCCTCTTATTTTGTCACTTTACGTTATGTATTGTTGAAAGTTTTCTTGGTGTGTAATATTGCGAAATTGTGTTTGTAAAACTCATCTTGAGTTGTGTCATTTAACGTTTCGTGCAAACGTTTGCAACTTTAGATTCCCTGCAACCGATCTTGTAACCCAGATCGTCCTTGAAATCGCAAAGGTGTTCTTACCTGTCTTCTTGGTTCTTTTGGTAAAGTCACTTAGAAGGGAATTGTTTTATTATGTTTTATTTTTATTATTGTATTACTTCCCTTCTACGTGACTTTACCGAAAGAACCAAGAAGATGAATCCCTGCAGTCACGAAAGCTTTAAATCGAAATTGTTCTTACCTGGTTCGGCAATAAAGGATGTGTCTGCCTATATCTGTACGGCTGTACACACACTTAGTTTACAGCCTCAAATCTAGCCTCCAAGACAGAGCCTCGGGGGAATACATGGAGATGTAACGTGGTTAGACATAACTATTATTGTTCACCCAAGATAATGAAGTGGACCTACTCCAATGTTTACTGTTAATTATTTATACACACTTTTATGGCCTTCACCATAGGAATGTAGAAAAGCCACATTACTCTGTCAGGAGCAGTCCATCCACAGAACAACCCTTTTCTGTTCAGTATCATTGCTATAATGAAAATGGGTAAAGAATAATGGTTGATTTAAGATACACACGTATCAGGGATTGCTACAACACATGCAGGGGATGATTGCTTTCCAGACGGTTCACTGATAACTATTTAAATACATTCTAATAGTTCCCTACATTTAGTTAATTTTGGTTTTATATAAAGCAACGTTGCCTGTGATCAAATCACACGGAATGTGCCCAATCTATACCGACCTCAGAAGCGAAGCAGAATCGAACCTGGATAGTGCTCGGAAGGGCAATACCAACACGTGCTGCTACGGGGCTAACGTGGCAGGCAGCAGAGGTCAGTGGACCAAAATCCATTTGTTGTATTGTACTGTGCTCCCACCCGCAACCGACCAGCGTGGCCAAGCACGTGAGCGTCGCACGTCCACTGAACGTCCGCTACGGGCAGCATGGTGGCGAGTGCTGAAAAAAGTATACGCAGACCCGATGTGGAAATCTCTCTTGACAGCCGCCCCTGAAAGCAGATTACCGTTTACAATGAGGACCTGTCGGAGGGCGCTTAGCTTTGGGCATGGCTTTCAGCCCGCTCTGGTCAGCAGAATGTTAAACACTTGGCCGGTCACGGGACATGGACGTCTCAAACGCAAACGTCTCGCCGGGGGAGGTAGCACGGGGGGGGGGGGGGGGGCTTGGGGTGGGGGGAAGATTTCGTGAGAGGACGGAGGAGGAGAAGGAGCAGGAGGAGGGAGTCTGTTGAGACGAGCGAATCGACAGGAGATGGGCAGGAGCGGACGGCGAGTGGCCGGCGTCACCGTGACAGACGGAGAAGCCGCCGGGGCAGGCACGGGCTTGCCCAGACGCAGCACCGAGCCGCCTGGTGCGAGTGGTGGTGGTGGTGTCATGGGGAGCCGTAGTGCAGCGGTTACAGATCCGGGTTGGATTCCAACTGACGGCCAACACCAGTGGCGATTTTATATCCGAACCGGTCCTGTGTCTCTCCTAGATTGACTCGGCCTCAAATGAGTACACAGTACGAGGGGTAAAAATCGCCACTAGGGAGACAAAGGCGGCCAGGCGTGGTGCTGGCCACTCACCCCCCTCGTGTGCCGTGCCGACCTTCATAGGTAGCTCGCTAACAGCACTTGCCCCAACAGCCTGTTCAGGCTATACGGGGGGCCTTTGCCTTCTTTGGTGGTGGTGTCACGTGTGCGGCGAGTGTGCAGGCGGTGCAATTGCACCGGGACCCACTGGCCAGAGGAACCCAGGTGCCCTGCACCAAGGGGGGGGGTGGGGGGGATATGGGGGAGGGGGGTGAAGTTGGACAGCCCCCCCCCCCGCGTCATTCCTTTCACCAGAGCCCTTGCCATGAACGCTGTGCCACTGCTGTGCATATGTCGGGTGGCATTGTACATGGATGTCTATAGGAGGTTTACATGTAACATGATACATGGCTGTACATGTTATGGATTTAAATAGTGTTGGCTGTGCAAGTTAATAGATTTGACAAGGTATGTGGCTATCATGTAAATAGATTTGACATGGTATATAGCTGTGTAATGTATATGTACCTGCATATTAAATGGCTGTGTACGTATAGTGCTACAAAACGTATTTTTCAAATATTTAGTGACTTGCATACCGTTTTCTTTATTTTGCACACCTATCGGTTTTATTTTTGATTGTATTGTCCAATCTAAACGAAGATTCTGATTCCGATTCAGTCCGTTCTGTAAGATGCCAAAGCGTCTACAGTGTGCCGAATATTTCCCCGCGGCACTTTGCCCCGTGCGGTGCGTGCGGTGCGTGCGGTGCGTGCGGTGCGTGCGGTGGCTCACCAGACAGACGCTCTCCTCTGGCCTGTGCTCATGTAGGTGCCCAGCAGTCTGACACTAATTTTCAACATCTCATCCAGATAATAAACACGCTGCACCCTGTTCTGCTTCAGTTAGTTGTGCGTGTGTACACCGTACATTAGTCTGTATGCGTGCATGTCTTGTATACTCGGGCAGTACAAATGAATAGAAAGGGTAGGTTATGTTAAGTGATGCATCCCGGTTATTAACGGATAGTCCATAAAATTTACCTGATTGTTAATCCTGAAGGACTGCATGTAATACTAAATGCAGGGATAACCGTAACTGAGTTATGTACATTCTAATGATGGTTTGAAAAAAGCTGGAAAAAATAATGTGGAATGCGTAGTCCGGTCTGTTCTTACGACTAGAAATATCTGAAGGCAAATATTTTCAAATAATGTCCCAAAAATGTTTAGCCTGGAGTTTTATTTGTTTCACTCATAGGGCAAGGTGTCAGCCTAAAGTTCGACAATGCTTGGAGTCTCAAGCCAAACGCACAAATGTGCGATCCTCATCGGTGAACAAAGCAATTTGTCTCCTATGGATTGCGAAGTGAAAGCCAAGATGAATCTGATTAATCTGATTGCTCATATGTGCAGATTTTTGTTTTACATTTCGAAAAGTAACATGAGGAGAATGTAAGGTTGATTGTGTAGTTTAATAAACTATGACCAACAAGTATATCAGTTGCATCTCAAAGAAAAATGGCAAGTTCCAATAAGAGGCTATTACGAACTGCTATTAAAATGTATAAATAAAATAATGACGCAAATGCCAATTTTTTTTTGGGTTTTGCCATCTCATGCCGTGCCTTCATATCGTTATTATGTTTTTCATGCTTGCATTGAAAAATGCATCTGAGAGCAATTTCACCGCTGTGGCGTCATTGGAAAAGTCGCCGGTAATAACGGCAGCTGGACGTCACACGAACCCCTTTCCTGGGGGTTCATCTCCTCGTAAATATAAACAGGATTAGGAAACGGGCGGCGGTTTATTCAAAGTGTTTGGCCAACAGCCATGAAACAGGTCTCTAAAGACCCCTCTCGCAACGATCATATCAAAAGCGGACTTTTATTAATGTTTATAAATTCCTGGTCATTACTGGGATACAGCCATGCATTTGTTGTGTTGTGTGCGTCTGTGGGGGAGCGGGGGGGGGGGGGTTATTTATTGTTTCAGTGGATTTTTTGCGAAACTTGGTGCAGCTTTTATTAAGCTGCATTCTGCTTGCTTACATTGGGGCCTCCAACTTTGTTTTGAGAATTTTTACATATTTATTGCCGCCGATTCATGAGACCATGACGTTAGTGCGCCGCATGAATCCTCTCTCTCTCGAGAGAGAGAGAGCGGAGGGGGATTATTAAACGACGGTGAGAAACGGGGCGATGTGGCTTTGAAAACTAATACCGTGTCAAAGCCGTAAGCCAGCAAGCAGAGCTGAGAACCTAAGTGTGAGCTCCGAGTAGACTCACAAGGGTATAACAGCTTCTCACGTGCAAGTGGTGATGTTGATGGCCTTAAAGTAGTCACCAATGATTGCCCACATAAAAAAAACCAGACGAGAATTTGGCTTTGACCTCAATCCAGCTTAGCACAGCGCTGCGAGCATTGACGCGCAGACACTGAATGAACTACTCATGTGCGCACTCTCCAGAGTCCTTGTGATCAGGAAGAGAGGCCTAATGAATAGCAATTCCTATTGACTGCAGGGTCATAATGAACCGACGAATGTCACGGTGTCCTTTTTATGGTCACTGTCCAATCATCATTAGCCATGCTCGTGAACTCTACTTGGTAGCTCATTATAGTTGCAATTGTAATCAACTTTGCGAACACGTGAGCTTTATTCCCGGTCATGGATAATAATGGCTATGGGGAGCGGTCATGCCCTGCGCTATAAATCCTAGCCACAGTCGATACCAGTCAGAGGTGGGACAAAGTCATTGTTATGCAAGTCCAAGTCGAGTCGCAAGTCATCAAATTCATGACTCGAGTCTGACTCGAGTCCAAGTCACATGACTCGAGTCCACATCTCATAGGTGGGACAAAGTCATTGTTATGCAAGTCCAAGTCGAGTCGCAAGTCATCAAATTCATGACTCGAGTCTGACTCGAGTCCAAGTCACATGACTCGAGTCCACATCTCATAGGTGGGACAAAGGCATTGTTATGCAAGTCCAAGTCGAGTCGCAAGTCATCAAATTCATGACTCGAGTCTGACTCGAGTCCAAGTCACATGACTCGAGTCCACATCTCATAGGTGGGACAAAGTCATTGTTATGCAAGTCCAAGTCGAGTCGCAAGTCATCAAATTCATGACTCGAGTCTGACTCGAGTCCAAGTCACATGACTCGAGTCCACACCTCTGATACCAGTGGCATGTGATATCCCAATTGGTGCTGGTCACCCCCTTCGCCAAACGGCACTGACCAGCATGGCGACGTATGGCCATCTTGATATGCAGTTCTTGAAATGTAAATGATTACTTTAGATATCAGGATGAACTTGATATCAAATGAACTTGAATCGGTAACCCTTGGACCCACAGCAATGGTGGATTTTCTCGTGACCATATTGCAATTATCAACCCAACGGTGTAGATTTAATGTTATCGTCTTATTTGCAGAGTGCTGATTACACCTCTATGTTACTTTCTCATGCCATTTTAGTGATTGCAAAGTTTCATGCTGAATCATGCTACCTTTTAAGCTACACAACCACTATTTGCAGCAAGTGAAACTGTGTACATTAACGTGAACTCACTCCAGCCTTCAGGGGACCCTTCGGTCAGTGGTGAGAAATGAACTTGGTGATGATGCCAGTTCGTTTTGGGGCGATCTCTCTCACCGCTACGCCTAAACGAACTTGTTTAAAATAGTTTCTTGCTCAAGGCCGTCATGCTCAGACGGTGACTTATCTTTTACAAAATTCAATGCGTGCCACCATGGAGGGCGCTGAACGAAACAGACAAATGCTTGTTTCTCCATGTGAAACAAAAAGCCGTGTTTAACGGGTCTAATTGCTTCAACAAATGTCACTGCTAAACACGGTCTTTATGGGCCATAGGTCAATGTAGTGACATTTTTATTTATTCATGTCTACATTCAGAGATTGGCATTTGTCTTTATAAATAGGTGGCCTATGTCCTTTTGCATGCGATCTGGGATAAACTACAATATGTAATTTTCTGTACGCGCGTGTGCAAATATACATTTCGCCGTATCAAAAACAACAGAAACTATACAAAGTAATTGCTGTAATTAAGAGGAGCAAGTAGACCGTGGAGGCATCTAGTCTCAAGGAGAGATGATGACAAATAAAATCTGTGCTTGACTTCACACGTGATGGCATACCTGTCAACCCTTTATCAGTGCTTATTTTATTACTTATAAATTCAGACCTTATTGGTCACCCCGTGCCCTTATAAATCTCAACGTTCATCCTACAAAGTCCCATCACAAGGAAAAACACAAAGAAATAGACAAAAAACATGTTTTTTGCCCGTATTGAAACGGCTGTATGCCGTATGGACCTGAAAACTCAATTTTCCTGTACAAAAATACGGGGTAAACCGTATGGGTTGCCACGGTATGCGATTGAGGAGGAGATGGAGTGATGCAGAAGGAGGGAGTCAACTGTTACGCGGCTATGCAGATCTTCAGGCAGCGCTATTTTGTGAGGAGTGGTCTATATCCAGCGGGTTACATTGAACACAGCGACTTCAGAATGAATGCACTGTGTCTGCTATGAATATACATTCTGTATTGGTTTTCCAATTGCTTGTGCAGTACGCTGCATAATAAGTCGACAATGTTGTTTTTGTCGGAGAGTTTCAATTACAGTATGGGGCACATATTGAGGCCAAGGAAGACGTGAGCCTAAAAAAACTCCAAATAATGAGAATCGTATAAAAGAAACATTTCAAGTAACGATAAGGAGCTGTCGAGTGATGTCACTGAAGTTCAGTTGTGTTGCTGGTACGGGAGAGACGCTGAAGGCAAGTCACTAGACAGCTCCTCTTCTTGGTTCTTTCGGTAAAGTCACGTAGAAGGGAAATAATAAAATAATAAAAAGAAAACATAATAAAATACAATTCTCACGACGTTTTGGCCACAACGCAAGCAGCCGTCCTCAGGTGAAGAACAGGGCTGTCGGAAAAAGACAGCGTCTGAATTCAGACGCTGTTGGGGCCGAAACGTCGTGAGAATTATTTTATTATGTTAAAATGTTATTATTTTATTATTTCCCTTCTACGTGACTTTACCGAAAGAACCAAGAAGATGAATCCCTGCAGTCACGAAAGCTTTAAATCGAAATTTAGACAGGTCCTGTTTATAACTTTAAATGCTTTATATTTCTCTCTTTCACCAAGCTTAAAACTTGTGTTGTGTTAATAAGATAAGTGATATTATAGTTTGTATATACCTTTAAGTGCATATTCACACCAAAAGCGTGATATTAATTACATTGTAGACTATAGGCTAATATGTTGTTACTTTAGTGCTGAGATCAATGTATTTTTTTACATGATAACGTTGATTTATCAGATAAATCAGATGTTTTTAATTTGAGAAACTGAGTTTCAAGGAGGTCAGGTTTTTGTTATCCTGACATTGAGTGAGATTTTTTTCCATACATTAGATAAATAGAACCCTCTGGCAATCCACTGCTGGATAAAGGCCCGCCATCACACTTTGTTTGACCATGTTTCACCATGCTGGTCAAAGGTGGAATCCCCAGGATCGGTTCAGAAATCACTCACCACCGACGTTGGCCACGGCTGGGAATCAAACCCGGGTCATCGGGTACATAGCGCCGTGCGCTAACCACTGCACCGCCACTCCACGCCCACTCCACGCCCACGCAAACTCCGGTCATCCTCGCAGCGGCTTTTGGCTCGCCATCGAACAAAGACGGTCACTGCATGGCACGCTTTCAGATGCGCCTCTGCGGCTGTCTGGAACGTTCTTCCTTCCGATATTCGGAAGCCACTGTAGCACTTTAAAATCTAGATTGAAAACTCGTTTCTTTAGAACCGATTTTTCTGTTCAGTTTGTTGTTCTTCCCCCGCAACTCCGATTATCATGGTTGGCTACGTACGGTGCGAAAGTTCAACATACACACATACTTACCAACCTGGTTCATCAGGAACATAGCGCGGTGTGCTAACCACTGCACCGCCAGTCCACGCCCATGTTTAACGCACATCTCATAAACATACGCTGTGTGTAACACAGAATGTGTGGATTGGATCATGTTTCGAATTGATTAGACCTAATTATAGACCTTGACCCATTTAAACGGTGGCGACCATGTGTTAACCGACGTGTGCAATCGTGCACCGATTCCGCCAAAGAAGACTACCACGTTCGGAGCAAAGTTGCGAAAGAGCGTGCGCGAAGTTTAGTTTAAATTTTCACCAAAAAAAACCCACGAATTTCTTTCGCGTCTCGTAGCAAGTAAAACGAGGACAGCCGCCCACTCTGGGCTCTCCGGTTTGTGAGCGCTGCCAGCGGCAGACAGGCAGCTTCTCGACCCACAACCGCCGGGGTCAAAAGGTTCCCCTAAAACATCCCGGCTTCACGAGGGGGAGGAGGGAGCAAGAGAGTTGTGTATCGTTGACGTGCCCTATTAATTACGGCCTCTCCGCGTGCCGCACCGAGCTTAAGTTCTCATTTTTATATTTTCCGGGTCGCCGGTATAGACTGCGGCAGATACGCGTCTAGTATCCACAGCCGTAGCGATGAGAAGCATTCTGAACGAGGTTTGTTACGTGTTGAAAAATTTCATTTTCTCTTTGTCGCTGGTAGACTGCTGTAGGCTCGTGACTTTTTAGTAGCCAAAGCCGTAGCGAGAGGAAATATTTTCTGGGTCGTCAACCCAGACAGACTGTTGGAATGAATCCCTTTGTTACCATACCTGCCTCTAATGCAACACTGTTTTGTGTTAGCCACTTACCTCAAAAGTCCTCCTTGAAGCATGAATTGACACACAAACACACACATTTTACAATTAATTCACTTTTTTTTTTACACTCCCATGAAACGGCATTTTTCGTGGCTTTTTCTCTGGCCGGTGCACCGCCACTCATGGGGGGCTGAACTCACCAAACTCGCTGGCACAGTAGTGCTCCAGAACAGACTCGATCTTCATCTCGTTGTCGCACGGAGGGCACACTTTCATCTCTGTGGGCAACAACAAACACATTGGGGATGGTTATGCCGGATGCTCGGAGCACATTAGCGCAACAGGTGCCAGCGAATGGGTTTGTTTCAACGTAGAGCATGTAAAGACTGCATTCGTTGATGGTCCCACTCTGATATGTGCTCACACTTGAGTGCTTGCTATTTTGGCGGCCCATCGAACGCATCGCGCATTTTCAGATGCGCCTCTGCGGCCGTCTGGAACGCTCTTCCTTACGATATTAGGAAGCCGCTGGAGCTATATGCACTTTTAAATCATCTCGATTGAAAACGTATTTCTTTAGAACTGCTTTTTGTGTTTGGTTTGATGTCCTTCTCCCCGCACCTCCGATGAGCGAGGTTGGCTACGTACGGTGCGAAAAAAGTTCAACATACATACATACATGACACATTGACACAAAACATACATTTCGTTCGGTGGTGGAGCGTGGGGGGGCGGGGGTGGCACGAGTCCTGGTGTAAGGAATGAAATGGGGGGAGGTCTCCTGTCGAATTTTCCCTCTGTTTGTGGCCTGGCGCTTTTATCCTTTTGACCCATGGGCCCCGGCGCACCCTCGATGGTCACACCACTGATTGCGATCACTGCAACCTGCTGTTACGTGCCATAACAAGACAATCGCACACGTGCGTTTCGTGTGCTCTAGCTTTTTGAGGTTTGGCGTGTTTTTTTTGTTGCTTACCCAAACGTTATTTCAAGCGTCAAATATATATAGAAGAAAATAGCAACGAGTGACATTCTTTATTAGGGACAAGCGTTACGGGGCAAACGAGTCCGATAGTAAAAGTTAGGATGTCGCATGCGCTGTGTGTAAATAGTGATAGTAAATGACAGCCTTTAAGAAATTCACTGCTGGATGACCGCCTCCATCTGGCGCGTGATAATTGTTTGACCATACCTCACCACCACGTTAATCGGTGCGCATTGGTGAAGGAGGAGGAGTGCACTCCCAGGATTGGATATCACTTGCCACTGATGTCAGCCACGGCAAGGAATCAAACTCGTGTCGTTGGCTCATCGCGCAGTGAGAAAAATTACCGCTGCTTTTTAAATGTCCATCTGCGATGCCAGTGAGGAGCCAGTGATTGTAAAGAATTGCCTGCTCAACGTAAAAAAAATCCCACATACTGTACAAACAAAATAGGCCAATATTTTTGGGGTTTCCAGATGGTTAAGGCAAATTCTGTTTCCTAATTAGAGTCAATGTTTTAAAAAATTGGAGGCAAAAGATTCCCCTCATCGGTACCCTGGCACCCCCTCCCAATGCCCCCCCACCAGTCCCCCCCCCCCCGATGCCCCCCCTGATGCGCCCCTCCCCGATACCCCCCTCCCCACCAGTTCCCCCCCAGGGAAGCTCACGATCCGACCAGCGGTAACCAATTTCTGCGAGCGCCAACTCGACGCTCAAAACGGGCGCACGCGCGAAATTGAAATCATTGTCATGCATTTCAACAAAAAAGTACAAACTATTTACACGGAGGTATACATTTCTCCTGTACGCATTTCAATTGTTTGCTTTTTAGGTTCAACATATATTTATATACGTTCCCCCCCCCCCCCCAAGGCAAATGGATTTATTATTTCTAGATTTGAAGCTTTCGTGACTGCAATGATTCATATTTTTAGGTTTTTTAGGTAGTCACGTAGGTAAAAAATTAAAATTACAGCTATCGTGCTGTGACGGTTCCACCTGAAGACGGAAGCTTGTGTTGCCTCCGAAACGTCGTGATTTTTATTTTATTTTTTATTTTACTTTTATTAATTTTAATTTTTTTACCTACGTGACTTTACCGAAAAAACCTAAGAATATGGATTTATTATTATTCTTCTTACTACAAATGCTACCATAGACCGGGAACAACACAATCCTGCATTTGTCTTAACAATGCACAATAGCGGCGATTTTACGAACCAATTTAACTGAACTTCGCCTACTAATTCCCGAAGAGTCTTCAGAAAGCGTGGCCTGCGCGTTGCATTGTGTGCTGCAGGCGGGCAGGGAGACAAAAGCCACGGGGAGAAAAACAAAACAAAAAACCGGCGATTTGTGCCGCGGCGTTTTTCTCAGCTATTTGCGCTTCGTCTGCAGCTCATTAGGGTTGTCAGTCTGCGTGTTTAATTAGATTCCACTTTGGGTCTTAGAGGGGTAAGTAGGATGTTGGGGGGGGAGCTGGGGGCAGGGTGGTGGGTGGGGAGTAGGGAGGTGAGGTGGTGGGGGGGCAGCCATACCGTGAAGCTGCCGGGCAGAGAGGGGGACGAAGAGTTGGGCACTTTAAGAGGACGTTCTTATTATTACACTCACGGGTCCAACCTCGACCCCCGCCTTCTGCCCAATGCCACCCTCATGCTCCCCCCCCCTCCTGTCTTGCTTCCTCCCTCGCCGGCCCCTCGCTCTATTGCGTCTCTTTCTCTCTCCTGTACGACCACAGCCTGATTTCAGACTGGCCTTTTCACTTTTGGGTCTCCTGCGGATTTTTTTTTTGTCTCTCTCGCTCGCTCGCTCGCTCTTTTTCTCTCTCCTTGTTTCCACTGCTAACAGCGTTGCCCATTTATGGAGAAATAACAGGACTACTGTCTCAAACCCGTCCGTCACAGACGCACACACTTGCCTCTCCTCCTCCTCCTCCTCACTTTGCCTCCCCGTTTCTCTTCCGTCGATCGTCGTTGGAAACCCCGGCGCTTTGTCTGCGTTCCATTTAATGGTGAGGCGCGTGCGTTTTTTTCTTTACCCATGAGCACACCACCACACAAGCGTCTTCACCACGCTCTTGCGCCGTCCCGTCACTCATCATTATTAAAGCACTCGCAGTGTCTGAGCCGTATCAGAATTCACCACGAAAACCCATTGATATCTTCTGCATGCAAAATACAAGGGGGCAGTGACGAATTTTGAGAATGTCTGTCCGTCTAAATTCAGGGCAGCAAGCTACAGGTTGGGCTTATGTTGATAACACTGGACGGCCAAGGGGTGATTAGATGTGTGGGGCAACCAATTAAATTCCATGACCACTGTTTGTACATTGAAGCTTTATAAACGTTATTAAACCCGTGCTCTATACTAAAGATTGACTTTTAGCTGTGTCACATTTAATATTCGCTCTCAATTGAACACATTAAATAAAGTGGAACTCAAATGTCCTGCTATTTACATTTTTCCCAAACATCATTTTATGGGGACATAAAACAACCTTTTGTGTACACATATAGCGAGCGGGTCCATTATATGGAGGACCGTTGCACACAGACCGGCAGTGTATTTCCTTACAGAGCATTTAAGCTCAATAGGAATCGCAGAGAAATGGTAACAAGACATTGGAATATTTCCAACGTTATGCAAAGGGCGTTGCTTCATTCTAAAACAATGGTATAACTGTGGGTAATGAGGCGGAACTAAAGGTAGGGCCTTGATCACACACAAGGCAGGGCATCTACACAAGCAATGTCTCTTGATGGACCTATATTTCACGTTCCTAGTGAGATTTTACTTTTCTATAACACAACATGCCACGTTTTTTTTGTGTGTACTCACATTCGTCGATGCCTTAAAAAGTAAGAAATATATATTAGGTGACGTTTCGGGCAATGGCACTTCTTAATAACACATGGCTCATTGCCTGAAAGGTCGCCTATTACTCTTGAAACGTTTCCTTTGAAGGCCACGGTGTCAAAGACTAACCTGAGTCTTCTCGTTTTGTGTGCACCACTACCAATGGCAGTAGCAGCATCGCCAAATGCTCTCTTTTCGTACGAGTTGAGAGAATGGTGACAAACGGATGACATCAATAAATAAATGCACTGCAAATGACACTGCAACCTCGGCCAAATTGACTCAAAAACACGGGACAAAAAACGCCGATTTGGCGTAAATAGGCGCGCGCGCGGCGTGGATAAACGGGGCGGTGTTAAATCCATTTCGCTTAAGGCAGCAACACAAAAGAGCTCCCCCATAAAACACACACACACGCGCGCGGAAGGCACGAGAGGCAATTTAAAACAACTTTCACTCACCACTCGGTAAGGGAGGCCTGCATAACGACCCGCAAAAAAGGAATCCTCTCTCTCTCTAAAAAAAAACCACCCCACACACACTCTCTCGTTTCTTTTAGCGCCGCAAAAAAAAGCCATCTCAACCGCGTCGCTATGATGATAACACCAGACTCGCTCTCTCACAACAATCTACCTGCTCCTGTTGGATGGAGCCCCCCCCCCCATTCCTCCAGTTCCCTCCTTCCCCCTATGGCTGAGATAGGGATCAGTGAGGGGGAAAGGTGAAAAAGGAAGTGAGGAGGTGGGGGGGGATTGTGAAGGCATCCTGGGTTTGCGTTCTGCCAGTGTTAATTTAGTCACCAGCGATTTTATTATTTTGGCTGTGAAGGCTTTCTTGGTCCGCAACCAGTGGGAGTTTCTGAGTCGAGTCTTACTCACTCTTGCGTGGATTCCGTTGGGCCATTCTCTAGGGTGATTCAAGCTGTCCAACGCGAAGTCCACCTTTTAGTCGTTAAACATCGGGGTGATGGGCGCACAATTTCCGTCCCCCCCACCACCTCCCCTCCTCCCCGCAGTAATATTAGGTCAGTAAAACGGGTGAACTCAGCAGTACATCTGTTGTTCATATTCATTACACAGTCAAACGGGGCCATTTGCTGGGCCTTGTCAGCTGCCTACAAACTCCGATAACAACCACGCGCGCGCCTGCGTCGTCTGCATTCGTAACACTCCTGAACAACGCCATCTCGTCAACGAAGTCACGCGTTGGGGGAGTTTGTTGTTGTTGTTGTTTTTTTTTTGTCGTCGTCGTTGCAATGACAACACGAGTCACCGTCGCGACACTTGGGAACAATTCCCACCCGACGCAACGTTTGACTTTCGTCTTGACGCTCGACTGAGAAAACAACACCACCACCTCAATAACACCACCACCACCGTACACTCTCATCGTCCACGAACATATCGCCACGATATCCCCTCGGCGCAATCAATCCCCCCACCCCCCACCCCCTCACCTGTCTGCGCAGTGACGCCTTCACCTTCGTCCTCTCCGTCGACCCCGGCACCTCCGCCGACACCGCCGCCTCCTCCTCCACCTCCTCCCCCCCTCGCCGACTGCGCCGCGATGCACAGGTCGTTGTCGATGGGGAACTTGTCACAGCGCAGCATGTCGGGCCACGGGAAGCCGAACGACTCCATGACGGGCGCGCACGAGTCGCGCACCGCCTGGCACAGCGAGCGGCACGGGTAGATGGGGCGGTCGAGGCACACGGGAGCGAAGAGCGAGCACAGGAAAAGCTGCGTGTCCGGGTGACAGCGCTTGGCCAGCAGAGGAACCCAGCTGCCCGCCTGCTGCTGCACCTCGGGCAAAGACTCGTGCTCGAGCAGGTTGGGCAAGCGCATTTGCGCGTAGCCGATGTTCTGGCAGAGCCGCAGGTTGTTGGGGATGGAGACGCACACGGCCGGCTTGGCGTAGAAGCGCTGGCTGCCCTGGTAGGCGTCCGACTGCCAGCCGTAGTCGTCGTAGTAGTGGGCTTGAGCCGGCGAGGCGGAGAGCGCGAGCAGGAGGAGGAGCAGGAGCCGTGGCGGCGGCGTGAGGACTAGCGGGAGGAGGGTGGCCGAGAGCGTGGGGCGCGGTGGCTCCATCGCGTGGAGCGAGCGGTCGGTCGCGTCGGTGCGGTGCGGGGTGGGGCTTGACCGGCTTGCTTGCGAGTCTTGGAAGCGCGCCGCTGAACTACTCTCGGACGAGAGCGGCTGTCGCGACAATGAGTCCGCTGGAATAATATACAGCCTCCCCCGGCCTCCCACCCCCCCGCCGCCGCCGCCCCCAAAAAAAGAAAGATAGTCCGTTGTTTGAATACGAAGAAAAGAAACCCCCTCGAGTTTTTTGCTCTATTTTAGTGTTGTCAGCTGCAAGATATTGATTGTGAATTTGTCGCTGTTTTGCTCGTTTCGTTTTAGCCCTCTCTGCTCTCTTTGTCCCGTCTTGGCAGTGACCGTGTCTGGCCTTGGGCTTGCCGATGCTGCTGCTGCTCTTTGGCTGTGCAGGTTTTTACATGGCCAAGACGGCAGCGAACCTGCTGCTCTGTTCAGAAGCCCCTCCGGCAGCAAGCAAGCAAAGCAGTTCGCGCGTGTTGCGGTTGAATGCAGCAGCAGTCTGCAGGGAGACGACGGCGCCTGCACGCCTTGTTACTACCTCCGGCGGTACGCCCCGATTGGCCGCTCTTTTAATCCCTTCACCAATCGTCTCACATGAGCTCTCCTGCCTCCTCCCATCTCTGCGCCGTCCTCCCACCCCCACCCAACTCCCACCCAACTCCCACCGCTGCATCACCCAACCACCCACTCCTAATGACTCCCCCTCCTCCTACTCCCCAAACCACGCATCCACCCTCACCCATCATCCGTACTCTCTCACCCACCTCTCTCTCTCTCTTCACCTCTCCCTCTGCAGTGCATCTTTGGCCCATCCACAGTCATAAACCCTTATTGGGCCACGGTCGTGGAGCCAAGCGCTGATGTTGCTGTGCAGGGCCGGCCCGAGGCATAAGCGAACTAAGCGGCTGCTTGGGGCCCCCTGGCCACCAGGGGGCCCCCGAATCGTTTTTTTTTTTTGTGGGAGGGGGGCCCCCAAATCAAATTCTGCTTAGGGCCCCCAAGAGGCTCGGGCCGGCACTGTTGCTGTGCCTCTCTGACGGGGACGCATTCTGCTTCCTCCTCATGTCTTATGGTGGTCGATTGGTGCGTGCGCCTGGTCCCACCGAAGACCAAAGACAAAGACCCCCCGTATAGCCTTGACAGAATGTTGGGGAAAGTGCTGTTAGCGAGCACGCATGCTAGCCGGCGCGGCACACGAAGTGGGTGGGTGGCCAGCACCACGCCCGGCCGCCTTTGTCTCTCCAGTGGCGATGTTTACTACACACCGCGCCCGGTACTGACTTGAGGCTGAGTCGACCTAGGGGAGGCTCAGGACCGGTTCAGATAATTGTGACTGCTGTTGGCCATGAGCGGGAATCGAACTCTGGTTCGCCAGGTTCGTAGCGCCTGCACGCACCGCACGCACTACGCACACTACGCACACACGTGTAACGCACACACGTGTAACGCACGTACGCATAACGGACAGGCGAGCGTCCATCCACAATCCCTCGCCACTCATTCCCTTTCGTGCGTTACAAAAACAAAATGCCCAGCGGGTTTTAACCCGCCCCCCACCTCCCACCTCGAAGATGTTTACACAGGGCAGACGCTATCGAGCAAAACAGCGCACACCCCGCGTGTTTGGACTCGGACATGTGGCCCATTGCAGATGGCTTAATTTGGTGGCAGTGACGACAGCGTGTCCATTCATTCCACCCTCTCTCTCCGTCCGCCTCCCTTCTTCTTCCTCCTCCGATTGCGCGTGACATGCACCTTGCTAACTTGGCCGGCCACGTTTATCGGACCGATGACCACCAGCAACCTATCACCCAGCAGCAGCAAGCAGCAGCAGCAAGGTTTGACGGCTCCCTCCTCTCCCCATGTCTGGTGAGAATCGCGTTCCCACATCCACGCCAAAGGGATGGGGGAGATGGGGGAACGCCCGACGACTCTGGATGTAATTACCAGCGAAACGTCGTACTACTCAGATTGTAAATGTTGTGGATTTACTCTCCAGCACACCGGTGGGCTGAAGCGGTAGCTAATTGGCGTTTTGTGTACGTGACAAATCCCTCGCTAATTGGATGTGTCGGGTGGTGGAGGGTTTCGCGACACATTTACACTTAACGCGATCTAACCCAAACACCTTTATCATGAATAATGTTGGTCGCGAAAGCTGCCAGTGGGGGTGGCGAGTGAGTGACGGGGGGGGGATCCTTGAACTCGGAAATGAGCTCCAGCTCCCAGATGGGCCGAGCGCGCTTCTCAATTATGAGCCAGTTTGGAGCGTTTACTGTTGCCCACTCCCGGGTTCCACCACCACCCCCCCTCGAAAAACCACTCCACCACCATCACCACCGTCACGTTTACTGTTGCCCACTCCCGGGTTCCACCACCACCACCGCCGCCACCACCCCTCGAAAAACCACTCCACCACCATCACCACCACCGTCACGAGGCCCAATTGCCTTTAAAGCATTAACACATTCACGCTCATACTTAATTTGGAGCTTTCGTGACTGCAGGAATTACTCTTTGGTTCTTTCGGTAAAGTCACGTATAAAGAGAAAATAATAAATTAAATACGAGCATACGACGTTTCGATTGCAACACAAGCAATCATCATCAGGTATAAATGAAATAGAAATAAGTATAGAAACACATGAAATAAGCATACTAGATTTGTGTTTCTATTTCATTTATACCTGATGACGATTGCTTGTGTTGCAATCGAAACGTCGTATGCTAGTATTTAATTTATTATTTTCTCTTTATACATTCACGCTCACCACTGCTACTGGGTAACTGGACAGGTCGTGCATTTGGAGGCATTCATCCAGCAGTGGATTTATCCACGAGCGCAATGTGTACAGTACTTCTATACTTTATTTATTTTTGCGTGTGACTTTCTTACCTTATCTCTGTCTTCCATTCATATCGTGTTTTGTAATGTTTGTTTGTTGATGTAACTCGCTTACCCGCCACGATTGGACATGTGTGAATAAAGAGCTTCATGGCTCATCGGATTCCTCAAGGATAAATACAAATGCTGATTCTGGATTGGCAAAGTGGGCTGTACAAGATACCGTATTTCCCCGCATATAGCCCGCGTACACATAAAACCTGCAGACGCATATACCCCGCAACAAGTAAACCCGTAAAAACAAAGTTTTTCACTATAAATCCTTAATATGCGTGGCATCGGGGCGGCTAGAGTCCTCTCGTCCTCTGGCTTGAGATGGCTGCCACCTATGGGTCAGATGATTGTCTGGCAGCATTAAACAATTGGTAATTAAATATTTAAATTATTTTCCCTAAACAGTGTAAGATTTTGGAAAAAAGTTTTTTCACGAAAATGCATTGTCACGCACAATGAGTCTGTGTGCAAAATATCAGCTCGATTGGATCACGGGAAGTGGGTTAAAAAACGACCGAAAGATTTGCACGGTCCTAAGCAAGCAAGCGAACTTAATATAAAGGATCTAAAAATAGCGTTTTGTGTAAAATAAATCTCAGATAGCCCGCACCTCCATATACCCCGCAGGGTCTTGTTTTATTTGTAAAAAATGGAATACCCCGCGGTTTATATGCGGGACAATACGGTAATGGACGCTTCGTTGAACGGAAAAAATGAGCGATGAGTATGAGATCCGAACGCCTATGTCCGATTGTAAATGAAGAATCCTGTAACGTAAATACAATCCGCGATGTTTCCAAACATCGCGATAGAACAACCTGGGGTGTGGATGCTTAGGAAGGTTGTAATGTTTAGACAACGCCGACAGATTAGGGCGACATTTCCGATTCGTCATTTCCGAATGAGAGGCGTGATTTTGATAGCGGCCTGATGGCATCGACATTAGCGTCAACGAGGAAATCTCTACCCCACACAGACAGGCAGCAGTCTACATGGTAGTTGTCAAATCGTCCCCACTGTGTCACAACCAAAACAAAACACGAACTTGTCAGTCTGTTGTCTCTTAGATGCCGCGTGCTTTTTTGCATTCATTGTTATTTTAAAAACGTCTTTCAACGTGAGCGCGTGGCAAGTGCCGGGTGGATTATCGCAGCACGGGATCTTGACATATGGTGATGGAACTTCGCGAGGAAGAGGCCTCCATCCCGCACCTCCGATGAGCACGGTTCGCTACGTACGGTGCGAAAGAAGTTCACCCTACATATACAACTTAATACACGCGCTTTGCTGCAATGTACGTCCACTCTATAGATGGCGGTAGCAACGGCATGCCATGGAGTTAACAGTAGAAAATATGAATACCTCTTGGTCCAAAGCACATAAAAGCAGCCATGCGTAGAACAGTAATCACGCAATTTTCGTGTCTCTCCCGATTAATCTGTGCTCTCTTAAAGCCGCGAGGGGGGCGGGGGGGGGGGTCCCGTATCAGGTAACTTTGATGACTCGACGCGCAGCTGTTTTCACTTAATAATAAACGTACACAATGAAACGAGATTCCCGCCCATGCGCGATCCCTTCCCACTGCGTTACCCGCGAACGTCAAAACATACAAAGATCCGCCTGCCCCCATCACCCGTGTAGGCTTAACAGACTGTTGGGGCAAGTGCTGTTAGCGAGTAGCACCTATGACGGCCGTACGACGCACGAGGGGTGTAGACTGCAGACAGCACCACGGCCGGCCGCCTTTGTCTCCCTAGTGGCGGCGATGTTTATACACCGCACCAGGTATATACTCATTTGAGGAGGAGGAGGAGGAGGCCCATGACCGCTTTAGATATTCTTCACTATTCTTGGTCGTGAGCGAGAGTTGAACTCGGGTTGACGATATTCGCGGCGTAGCGCAGCTTACACACACACACACGCTGCCCAGCTTACTACTACAGAAACCATTTATTTATCTGTGTGCAATCCCAATTGCTGTAATGATGTGCAAAGACGAGTGGCTGTCGGTAAACATTGCTCTGAGCTTAATCTGCAATTTAAATTGGCTGGTTATTTGAGGTTGGTGTTAGGTAAGCAATAGGATATCACGGGGTGTTTGCGACTCCAGATAATCCTCGCTGTCAATACAATTTCAGGCACGACCAAACCCACGAAACGATTGACTCGATTATTCACTCCGTGATTGACTTGTCTTATTCTCTGCGCTCATGAGGAGATGTTTTTTCTTTAAAGAGAGGCAGAGAGAGACGGAGAGAAAGAGAGAAAAAAAATCCCTGCAAAAATTAAGAGGAAACGTCCTCTGAGGATGATTCAGGAATTTGAAATTCCAGCGAATGCCGTTTGAAATTGCCCCGAGCATTAAGTCCTCGTATCTGATAGGGCAGCATACGTTTTGAATCGGGTGTCCGATGGAAGTTTGTTTTGTAAGGTTTTTCCACAGGAAATTAACAGAAAATCCTGATTCTAAAGATTTACTCGTGCAGTTATACCATTTGCATGCCTCATTAAAAAAAAAACAACCTGTGATTTACATGACGTCTAAATGAGAACGCATCTCGCGAGAGACGTTTGTCGTTTTATTATCGATCGTTAAAAGAGGGGCGGTTTGGGAATGAATAATACGCGTCTGTCGGCGAGGCTGATTGACATCGCAGCTTTGACACTTTATTCAACTTCAAACCTCGGGGACGCGCGGCACGGCGTGTGACCACGCACGCCGAGCCCCTTCCGCCGAACATCGGTGCCTCTCTCGGAGTGCACACGGCAAGAGACAAGCCTTGAGAGATTTCTCTCTCTCTTTGTTAAAGACACCCCCCCCCCACCACCACAACACACACACCCACCACCATACACACGTTACACTTTGTACAGCTTTTTTTCACGCTTGGAGGCTCGCCTCGCTGTCTCGAGACGGGAAAAGGCTGCGTCGTCTTCCGCTGAAAGCTGTGCTTCGGTTCTGAATGCTCCCCCTACTCTCTCCTTCCCAGTGGCTCCCCCCCCCACCACCACCGCCACCACCACCATACCTTAACACAAGCTGTCAGCGGAGATTGAAGGGAAACAAAAGGGAGACTGGCAGGAGCTCAGAGAAATGTCAGTCTACTCCGAGAGGCCCCGTGATAGACTTGAGAACGAAGAAAGAAAAGAACCTACGCGCGCTGTATTCACAAAAAAAACAATGGGACTCGGTTGTCAGGGGGTGGGAGAGTGAGCGGCTTCTGTGGATCAGAAAAGCACTGTTTGGTCATTATTTCTTTAGTAATTGTAGAAGCAAAATGTTGAAAGAAAAAAAAACGAGCGTTAGAGAGACAGAGAGAGAGCGGGGAGAGAATATGAGAACACTAACCCCGCCGTTGGAAGACGTATTTACATCGGTTTCTGGAAAGCGTTGGAAGAATAGTTGTAAATTCTGCCACGTAGACATTTTTCTTTAAGTTACGATGTCTGCAAAATGAGCACGCGGACAGCTGAGGATAAGCAGTGGAAAGACGTCAAAGGTTTTTGGAATATTTGGCAACGGGCAATTACTTTTGTCATTGTTGATGGACGCCTTGCTCTCACAAACCATACACCCAGACTGGAACATTGACTGAAATCATATTTTTTTGTCCTCATTTGTTTATTAACTTAGAAACTCTCTCGTTTCATCTTGCCTGTGTCGTGTAACTTTAGCACGAGGTGTAGTCGTGTCACCACATGCAGTGCCGGATTTAGGCATCGCCTAAGTAAGCTACAGCTTCGGGCCTCATATTACAAGGGGCCTCTAAACACGAAAAATTCATAATAGAAAGCTTCAAGTTTTACATAATCGGTTGAAAAATAAAGGAGATGGGGAAAAACTACTCTCTAAAGCGGTTATTTTCATTCCGATATTTACGAACCCGAATCTTGACGTAGCTTTGGGCCCCAGCAATGTCACAATCATCATTTTAAGGTCGCACTTATTACATCACGCGACTTTTGGTTAGCCATCAAACAAAGACGGCCACTGCATCGCGCGCTTTTAGGTGTGCTTCTGCGGCCGTCTGGAACGCTCTTCCTCTCGACATTAGGAAGCCACTGGAGCTATGCACTTTTAAATCTCGATTGAAAACGAATTTCTTTAAAATAGCTTTTTGTGTTTAGTTCGTTGGCCTTCCGATTAGCGCGGTGGGTTATGTACGGTGCAAAATAAGTTTAACATACAAACAATCCGGCCCCTGGGCATGTGCTTCCTCCGTCGCTGGACTCATCACAAGGACCCGCGTGCCCAATCAACTGCAAGACAAACGACGTCTCTCTCTGTCTTTCCCTTTAAAATTGAAACGGGACCTTAAAACTCACCTGTTACCTCGTGGCCACGCAGAGGCGCAAGAGGTGTTTTTGACCACGATTGCGCATTCTCGAAACGTGTGACCGTCAGTTATTATCCTTAACCTTTAACACATTCTGAAGGAGTGATTGATAAATAGCTCATTCAAATTGATAAATCGCTCATTCAGATTGATATATTGCTCGTTCATAAATCGCTCGTTCGGTTGGATCACGTGTTGTGCCAGACGCCCTTTGCTCGGCCGAGCGATATTTCACGACGGGGAAGGCGGCCGGTCGCTTTGCGTGCGCTAAATAGTGATCCGCAGAGTCGGTTTCACCAGATTTCCGCAGACAGGGCAGGACTGTTTTATAGATCGGCTGGAAGGGGGCCGTTATTTTTCTTTCACTGATACTTATGGTTGCGCTGGGGCACGAACACAACAAAATAACGTTTGCCCAAGTCCTTAGCCGGGGGGGGGGGGGGGGTCTCACGTTTCAGAGGGTTAGGTTAGGAGGCCCTTAAAGAAAGCGATTGTGTGGCACTTTGTCGGGGGTCAAAGGGCAACCCTAAAGATGGAAGAGAGACAAAAAGACAAAACCCACCGGGTGGATGTTTATATCTTAAACCAGGAGACTGCATGAATGATTGCGGCATGGCCGTCGATTATTATCTCGTGATTTGAATGCATGAGCAATACGTGTGTGTGCGTGTGCGTGCGTGCGAGCGCGCGCGCGCGGATCTAACTGTGATGTTCACTTCAAATGTTTTTAATGATCAGATGAGATCTCGTTTATTTTGTAGATAAAAGAATCGTAATAAAAGTTTGCGTGTGCTAGTCTGAAGATTTGCTGAGAAGGAGCCTTCACTGCTCACGCAGATTCAAAGGTCACGGACGACGGCACGACAGAATGCGATTGCTACCAAAGTTCTAATAAGGAACCTCAATAAAATGCAATTTTTTTTTATCACGAACACTCACCGTAAACTGCCGTGTTTGTTTATCTCTGGTACAGGAATGAGCGTGAGACAGGCAGCAGACAGACCACTGGAGCCACAAGTCAAAGCGGTACATGCCAAGTCATGCTCTTTCACCTCTGACCTTTGGCTTCTCCATGCCCCATCTGCTCTTCGCCCCGCCCGAACCCACCACACACACTCCCCAAAACGTTGTCTGCATTGCCTCCACTTAGTCACGGATATTTAACAATTTGTCACCCCATATTGTGGCTCACGCCCTTTATCAGCTGGCACAAAGCTGCCCCAAAAATTCCTGGGCCGACCACTCGACGGGAAAAGTCAATACGACGATAAGAGCTCGGTCCATGTGACCCATGAGATTACGACACACGAGGGCTCAGCCTTGAGGTATCGACTTAGACCCTCAGACAGAGGTTAAGAGACGTGGTCAACGCTCTCCTCCATTTCAGCCTGCATTCAAGCGCCTTCGGAAAACGTGAACTCAAAAAGTCTCGAGTGGAAGGTGACAGTGTAATGATTCCAATAGCACCGGTTGGGTGTCGCTCCGGTCAGCTTAAACTGAAACGCTCGTAACGTTACTTCCAGTTTTAATTCCCTGCCCTTTCGTTCTGTCCTGGTTGGTGCTGGAAGAAACGCCACGAGTTGATCGCAAACCCCCCTGTCAACCTCCCCTGCAAGGTGGTTCGCTTGTAGGCATGTGCATTGGATGCCATCTTTAAAATCAATATAGAGTCCGCGATGCTGCACATAGTTGGCTTTTTATAATATGGTTCTGTCTTGCGTCATATTTTTGACAGGTTCATTGAGATGTGTTTACAGAAGCAGCGTTCAAATTGCCCCTGACTAATTCTAGATTTGAAGTTTTCGTGACTGCAAGGATCCATACTCTTTGGTTCTTTCGGTAAAGTCACGTGACTTTACCGAATGAACCAAAGAGTATGCCCCTGACTAGTAGTAGGATGGGCCTTTGCTATTGCGTATGCATCGGAGACATGGGCATGACGAGAGACAGAAAGAAGAAGAAGATTAAACAGGATGATGGCCGGTGGTCGAGATTAATTACGGAGTGGCAGGCAAAGGAGGGATCATACTCGGGGCAGCTTCCATCTGGAGGAACTGGGTGGACTGTCGCATTGCATGTCCACGAATGATTTTGAACCCATCGGGGGATTATCTCATCCAGAAGTGGACAGATCATGGCTGACGATGACAAAGATGAAAGTAGATCTGACTATTATAGCTCAAAATGGTTCCTTCTGATCAGTGTCAGAACTTCATCATCTTTGTACGGATGAAATAAGTCGAGCGCTGCGACTGACTGCTCAATTAAGTTTCTTATAAAGGTTGTGCACTTCCCACAATTTACAGGGAATGTTCTTTTAACTTCCTCCTTGTATCTTCCTATGCTGTAAATAAGATCAATGTGTATGTTGAACTTCTTTCGCCCCGTACGTAGCCAACCGTGCCGATCGGAGGTGCGGAATAGCTGAGGGGCCAGCACAGTGCGATCGATTGCTGCACCGTACACACAAATTGAACGTGCACCTTCGCAGAGTGAAAACGTCGTATCCATGGCTACGGAACAAGTTGTTATCCCAACTTTAAAAAAACTACACCTCACAGTACTTTAGCATCGGTGCGTACCATCAAGATTTTGCATTCCTCCTTCACACCCACGTTCCCACAGGCTCGCCTAGGATGCAATCGTCTAAGAAATCACAAAAGGGGTGTGGGAGGAAATCTCGTTACATGAACAAAGTTTCGCTTTGTGAACAAATCACCCGGAATGCACCCCCGGATCTTGGCATATCTCAGAAGCCAAGCAGGATTTGTGCCACGGGTGACCACCATGCATTTAAAATAAAAAGGCAGGTGCTGTCGGGCTGCTGCGGGCTATGGTTGTCAGCAGAAGGCACCGCAGGAGAAAACCCACAGTTGTGCTGTACTACGCGCGAATATCTACGCTCCACGCCTTCGCCGACGTGTGTCGGCCAGCGTGGTGAAGTATGGTGGAACATCTTCTTGGTTCTTTCGGTAAAGTCACGTTAGAAGGGAAGTAATACAATAATAAAAAATAAAACATAATAAAATAATTCTCACGACGTTTCGGCCACAACGCAAGCAGCCGTCCTCAGGTGAAGACCAGGTCTGTCGAGGCGACAGCGTCTATGGTGGAACAGCCATCGTGACCCGCAGGCCTCGTTCAGAAGCGGCTTGACCAGTGGTTCTTCTTCACCCGGGGTGCACGCACTCCCTGGGGGTGCGAGATGCCCTTTCTGGCGGCGCGAGACGTGGCCAGATCTGTTTGAGAAGGTAAATAATCGAAAGCACACAAATTAAGCACGGACACGCAAGTTACAACTTACTTTGTCTCATCAAACCCCCTATGTATTTGAATTGAATTAAATGATGACGTCACCCTGATGCTGCTCTATTTAAGACCGGAAGCAACAGGAGAGCTTCACCATTCTTGCCCGATGAAGCTGATTGTAATTATCAGCGAAACGTCGTACTCAAATTGTTTAAATGCTGTTGATTCTCTCTTCAGCACACCGGTGAGCTAAATAAGTCAATTAATTTGTCCTTTGAAAACGTGACACATTTTCGTTTTTACTGTTTGGCCGTGTCGGGTGGTGGAGGGTTATGACACATTTATAAATAACGCGATCTGACCCAAAAACCTTTATTATTAATAATATTGGTCGCGAAAGCCTACGTGTTAAATTCCCCTATGTATTTGTTAACGTTATACATTTTTTCGTAAGCGATTAAGAACCGAAGGAGCACGAGGCTCCAGGTGAAGAACCACTGGGCTTGACAAAGACAGGCGTGCGCACACGCAGTCTGGAGAGAAAGAAAATGGGAAAGGGAAGAGCCATGTTAATTCACCCTAAATCAAGTTTTAGAAGGAGTAAAAAAAAAAACTATTTCGCAAAGCCGTAATGTAAAGACTTGCTCCAGTCTGTGAACAATTAGTTAACAATTACCTTAATCATATTGAGCAATACACGCGAAGCATGCGGTGATTTTTGATGGGGTTAATTTCCACCTGTTGAGGCTCTTAAATAACCTTGAAGCGCCACACACTGATTTACCGTCCACCATTAACGGAACCATGTGTTTGTGAGCAGAGTGTACATTTGGAAGTGAATCATGTTTTGCAGGAATATTTCAGTACCCACAGCATTAGGCTTCAACTCTACCCGCTAAGCATGTTTATACAAGGCACTGAAATCCTGTGACCACATGTTAGGACCGAACAGTGCTCTTGGATTTGATGCCTGGATGCCAATAACTTGCCCACAAATCTATCATTTTCATACAAGAATGTGTTGTGGATTCTCAAATGCAGGGCGCGCAAAAGTCATGGGGAGCATACGCCAGGGGGGAAAAAGGCACTGACATTAAAATTCCATGGGATATGATGTTCTAAGAATATTGGAACATTTATATTGTTTTATTTTTTATACAATACAAACTGACATTTTAACGTTGCATGGCACATTTATTTTGTGGAGGGCATTGTGTGGGTTTTCATAAATAATGTCATTGAATTGTGCTTGAGTGCTTTGTTGATGACATTTCTGTTGTTTTTATTATTATTTTATTATATGACCTCCATGCTGTAACATCCAGAATATTTGAAGCATGATTCAGAACGTAAATAATATCACCGGATGCACACTGACAAAATAATGAATAATTAATATGTATTTTTTAAAAGTCAGAATACATATCGCTTTTCCATTTGTTGACACAAAGGGTAAAGGTACAGCCCTGCAATCACCTCCTCACATTACTTTTGACAGAGGAGCCTCCGCTACAGTGGGTTATAGATCACCTAAGAGAGGGTTATTTGGCCTTCTCTTGCACACTTGATGTACGTATGTTTTTGTTTGTTGAACTTCTTTCGCACTGTACATAGCCAACCGCTCTAATCGGAGGTGTGGAGGGGGGACAAACTAAATGCAAAAAAGCAGTTCTAAAGAAATTAGTTTTCAATCTAGATTTAAAAGTGCATAGCTCCAATGGCTTCCTGATATCGAAATGAAGAGCGTTCCAGACGGCCGGAAAGCACTTTGTGTGTAAATGATGATGCAACCAGTAACATTAAAATATTAATACACTTGTTTTTTTGGTTTCTGCCAAAAAAAAATCTACATTTGTAGCTGATCATTTAAAGCTGGTGTCCAGAACTGGTCCCACAATGTCGTCAATCAGGCAGTAGACAAAGTTGTGGGTTCTTAGCTCACTTCTTCTGGACTGTGGCTTGGAATTGTCCTAGGAGACCAGTTCCCAGACTGGTTTTGTGGAACAACTTGAGGTTGAGTACAAGCGATGTCCCCCTCACAACTTTCCCGGTTCAGCGATGTTCTAAGCCTTTCATTTGCACGAGCCTATCCTGTCAAATTTAAAGCACGAGCATTGTAATTTACACATCTTTATTAATGCTAACCCTACTCCCGCCCTTTGTTACTGATAATCCTGCATACTGCATAATGCACGGGCATAATATGACTTTGAAACCCCCCGCCCACCGCCTACACATTCCACAAGTAGTGACTAATCCCATATCTGCATTTCCCATAAATATGCTAAATTCCTCTTGATATGCAAATTCCTTTGTCAAGGCGCTCTTCTCCCACCAACCCAGCTTAAATATACTCTGCCAAGCGTGGTGGTGTTCATTCAGACGCTGTCTTTCCGACAGACCTGTTCTTCACCTGAGGACGGCTGCTTGCGTTGTGGCCGAAACGTCGTGAAAATTATTTTATTATGTTTATTTTTATTATTTTATTACTTCCCTTTTACGTGACTTTACCGAAAGAACCAAGAATATTACAAATCTTTGTCAATACACCACTGGACGAGGGCCTCCTCGTTGTGGGTTCTGGGGGTTGTTTGGCTATACTTGACTGTGGTGGCCGGTGCGAGTTGGCAACAGCAAACGTGCAAACGCTGGGTCATCGTTGCTCCAACGTTGGCTGCCGATGCAACCGCGTGGCTACGTTGGCCCAACCGAAGCATGTTTATTGCGGTGAGGGTTGGGCTCGGGGCCAGTTCAGATACCAATACCCACTGATGTTAGCCATGACCGGGGAATCAAACTCAGGTGGTCATAGCATAGCCACTGCCCAGCAAACATCCTCCTCATTGTGGTTGGTCAAACATCAGACGACGCACATTTTGATAAATACTGAACTAGCATGAGTTGTTACGTGGATAATACGTACTTTTTTTATTGTTTCATTACATAGCCAACATTTGGTAATATTGTTGTTTGAGATCATTCGTATAAACGTTGTGGGTTTATACATTTTTTATTTTTATTTCTGGTTCATGAGGTCCTCGGATCGTAAAACGAACTGCCTCCATTGGCTGCGGTTCAGTTTTTAGTTTGTGGTTGCCATCATTCAGCCAGAGAAACATCTTGAATCTAAATGCCTATGTTTTTATTTGAACAAGTTTAGTATCTTGGTAACGGCCACTAGTGACATTGTGCGCTGTGATTAATGCGTTTGCTTTCATGGTCGCATCCTGATTGGAACTGTCTGTAATTGATTTGAGCTTATTTGTATTAGATTAATGTGTATTCCTATATAAATGTATCGTACAAATATATAAATATCACATCGTTTGTGTCATCGTATGCGTGAGTAGGACAAGCTTCTTTCGGAAGCATGTGTATCTTCCTAATTGTCTTGTTGATGTTACAAACTTTTAGTTTAGTTTTAGGTTACATATATAAATGGCACTTATTTGAACAAAAAATTCGTATTGAAAATTCGGTCCATGTCATGGCCTAAAACTAAATATGAAGCCCTGACGTGTGGCTCCATGTTCTTCAGATTATAAATATTTGTGTTTCAATTTAAATCGTGTTAATCTAAATAAAAAAAACAACCCAATTTGCGGACGTGCCATTCCGTCCACTTTAAATAATTGAAATTGCGTTCTGGGACCACGTTTCGAAAGAAAGGAAAGAATGGTATACACTCTGAAACAAAGAATGGTATCCACTCTTAAACAAAACCTTCTGAGCAAGTTTGAAAAAAAGTATCTTAAACAAAATGATTCATGATTGCTCACAGGACCTGCCAGAGGTGAATTATTATTATTTTCTGGACCACTTGTTAAAATAAAGTCCTGCACTTTAAATTGTGAACAAATGTGTTGTGCGCCGAGCAGAATTGCGATGCCTCGGTGGAATTACGTAAACATCGCACGATTTGGTAAAACATTTTTTTTAGCACCGTTGAATCGTGCAGTAAAAGTGGCTTATTGCAGGGGGTTCGCATCGATGATTCATCAATTAATATCAATTCGGATCCTCATGATACAGGCATTGAATCACGAGTGTAAGAATCAATGTTTCACGGTTGGAGCACGTGTTGTGTAACAGACTCACGTCTCCTCTGAAGCCTCTGGGGCAGTGCGGACCCCGGTACCCAACGGGGTGGTATCCACGACGGTCTTCCAGGTGCTCCGCGGGGCTGTGATGCAAGCGGAGGTTAATGCTGACAATAATGGCAATATTTATACATTTCGATTTAAAGCTTTCGTGACTGCAGGGATTCATCTTCTCGGTTCTTTCGGTAAAGTCACGTGGAAGGGAAATAATAAAATAATACAAATAAAACATAATCAAATATAATTCTCACGACGTTTCGGCCACAATGCAAGCAGCCGTCCTCAGGTGCAGAACAGGGCTGTCGGAAAGACAGCGTCTGAATTCAGACGCTGTCTTTCATTCAGACGCTGTCTTTCCGACAGCCCTGTTCTTCACCTGAGGACGGCTGCTTTGCGTTGTGGCCGAAACGTCGTGAGAATTGTATTTTATTATGTTTTATTTTTATTATTTTATTATTTCCCTTCTACGTGACTTTACCGAAAGAACCAAGAAAATGTTTATACATTTTGTTTCGGACATTAATGATTTTTTTTAATTTTACTTATGATAGTTAATTGTAAAAAAATGAAGTTAGGTGTTAACTCCCCTTACTCAACTGCCATAATCCTAAGCTCTAAAATTCCCTCCCAAAAAAAGAAAACCTAATCGCTGCGTTTAAAAATAAAGTTTTTTTACATTTCGGTAAAGTGAATAATTTTATATTCCTGGTATTTAGAGAGAGAGAGAAGTGCATGCGCTGTGTTCCCAGGGGGGCTGGGTGGCCCGTGGAAATGTTTGCATCGGCTGAGAGCCGCTGCCCTCGAGTAGCTGCTGCTGTTCACCACAATGTGGCAAAGTGGGTCAATCGTTGAGTGGAATCGTGGCACCGAAGTTGCGAAAAAATCCAACAAACGGCCTGTGGGCTGAATCGCTCCAGCCCGAGTGTTTGACAAACGCATATATAACTTGTTTACGCCCGAAACTCCATGCAGACATTCTTCGTGTAAGTGTATTTCTATCTATATTCTTCAATGTTTCATTGTAGTGTTGAAATGATTGCATGCACGACTGCTTGCCATAAATTCAAGTCCACAAGCACTATTAGTTCAACGCTCATAACAATGTTGGTGGGTCGGATGATTGAATGAGAATGCAGTCAATAAAATTTCCTCCGCTTAATATAATTGGTGAAACATGATTGTAAGCTTCTTGGTTCTTTCGGTAAAGTCACGTAGAAAGGAAATAATAAATTAATACAAATAAAACATAATAATTTTCTATTATTATTAAATAAAACATAATTTAAAAAATGTATTATGTTTTATTTTATTTATTTTATTATTTCCCTTCTACGTGACTTTACCGAAAGAACCAAGAAGATGAATCCCTGCAGTCACGAAAGCTTTAAATCGAAATGATTGTAAGCTCTTTATCAGGATGAAAATCTCACACCCATGTCAGTCATTTGGTTTAATTATGCTGCTATACTTTGCCACCATCGTCAATGCAGGTTGGTAACGGGGTTGCAGAGGTCCAGACTGGTTCGGATGTCACTCGCCACTGTTATCCATGACCGGGTATCAAACTCAGATAGCCGCGGGTTCACAGCGCAGTGTGTGAACCACCGCGCCCACGTTCCCCTCCCTGCAACGTCGCCGGTTAACTTAATTGCTCAAAATAAACAACAATCAAAGCCTCTCTAATGCCGCCGATTTGCGCGCCGAGGCTTAACGCGCGCACAAGGCGGTCAGGCGCTCGAACGCGACAGATAAAAGGCCCCAGATGTGGGTGTGAGTGGAGGGCAGGGGGGGGGGGAAATAAATTCCATTCCGCTCTCCTCGGGGTTCGCGAGAGAGAGAAAGAGCGGAGAGAGGGGTTCGGCTGAGAAAACGACCCCGGGTGGATGAGTGATTTTCCCTGCACAGCCGACGTTTGTTTAGACTCAGGACATCCATGTGGGTTGCTCATTTTGCATTCCCAGCAGTGCCACGCAAAGTTTGGGGAGTAAACAGGGTCAGTGATTAAGAACCCGGGGTGGTAGCCCTTTTAAATGCAACAAAGGCGCAACGCTGCCCCCCCCACCCCCGTACAGATTTAGACACCGTGACATTAAAGCGTCCTTCAGCCACCACCAGAGGATCTGGGATTCTTCCTGAGCCCCTTTTTATTTACACATTTGACAAGACTGTGAACACAATTAATTAGGTGTCAGAATGTTAGTGGGTTGTTTTAAACATCGTATGTGATTGTGGTATTCCAGACATTTTTTTTTGTTTGGTCACAAATGGTTTGATTTATTTTGTTTATGAATCAGATACTTTTTCTTTTTACAGGTCTTTGTCAGTCTACTGCTGGATGAGGGAGGGCCTCCTCTTGGCGCTGTAGGTTGTGGGGATCGGCAGCGAGAGGCGTTCAATGCGCCGCACTACAAACCCGACGACCGGAGTTCGATTCCCGTTCACGGCCAACACCAATGACAATTATCTGAACCGGTGCTGGGCCTCCCTTGGGTTGACTCAGCCTCTATTGAGTACCTGGCTCATTGTGTAAGCATCACTGCTTGGGAGATAAAGGTGGCCGGGTGTGGTGTTGGTCACCTACCCCCTTGTGCCGTGCTGGTCTTCATAGGTGCTAACAGCACTTGCCCCAAAAGTCTGTTCAGTCTATATGGGGGATCTTTATCCTTGTTTTTGTTTGACAATATTTTGCCATGCTATCGTTCCGGTGGCGAGATGTTAACTACCTCGCCTGGTATACAGGAGGTCGTGGGTTCCATCCCGACCCTGACGCCTGCTGTATATTTGGAGTTTGTGTGTTCTCCCCGTGGTCGCGTGAATCTTTCTCCGGATCATCCGGGTTTTCCCTCCACATCTAGAAACACGCGTTTAAGAGCATTTGGTTGCTATAAATTTCCACACGATAAGCCACTTCGTTGAGCTATTATTTGTGGCAAAGTTGCTTCTGAAAACGAGTCATATCGCTCAGTGGGTCTTACCTAGTTTAGTTTTATAAAATTTAAAGACTTCGTTTTAGTTTATATCTGTAAGCAATGCACTGGTGTGCAATTACATTTATGGATGTCCATTCAGAGAAAATCTGTACGTATATTTACATAAAATAATCAGAAAAGCAGCTATACAATTTAAGTCATATTCAATAATTGTTATTATTATACATTGTATATATTTTTACACGCACATAAACGGCTCTTTTGAAGGCTTCTTCATGTCGCGTGGGTCATTGAGCATTATTAGACCATGCTTCACCACATTCGTCAGTGCGGGGTAGGAACACGTGTAATTCAACTGTGAGTCATTGTGATATTGTCTGTAAGATAGATTGGACTTAGCTGTTCGCCAGTAATAACGAGAGTAGTTTTAAAAGTTACTTCATTCCTTTCCCACGACACGAAGGTGAATTAATCATGAAATTTCCTTAAGCCTGCTCGATAAAAAAAAACTACTTAGAGTGGTGTTTATCGACGAACTGTAACATAGGAGCAAAGAAAACAATAAAATGTATTCGTATTTAAAAGATTTCCCAAGTTGACTTACATCTATTAAAACAAAATCTTTCCATCAGTTACGAAAGATTGCCATTCCATTAGTTACCATTCGTTAATGTGACAAGCTGCTGCATGTTGACCTTATTAAACGATGTCTTCTGCAGGTATACACTGAACGCGCATCAATCGAGTAGACGTGCAGCAGCCTGTCACAGATATGCCCCGTCCACCAGCCCGCACAGACCAGAGTGGTGAAGTATGGTCAAGCAACCCTCCGTGATTGGTACGTTTTAGTTACAAGTAACTGATTGGTACGTTTTGTTTACATGACAAACCTTACTAATTGTCTATGTCGGGTGGTGGCGGGTTTAAGGACACATTTTATATTTACGCGATCTAATCCAAAAGAAAACCTTATTGCGGATAATATTGGTTGCGAAAGCCTCCGACGTGTTAAAATAAAACTATTGTCAAATCCCGCATGAATCTGCTAAAACGGTCAACGTAAGGTGACGGCGCGGGTGGTGGGGGTGCTGGTGGGGGGGTCGGGGGGGTTCGGGGGGGAGGTAGTGGAGTGGGGGGAGGGGGTGCTGGTGGGGGGGGGTCGTGGGGGGGGGGTTGGGGGGTCTCGGGGGGGAGGTAGTGGGGTGGGGGGGTGCTGGTGGGGGGGGGGTCATGGGGGGTGGGGGGGGGGGTTCGGGGGGGAGGTAGTGGGGTGGGGGTGTTGGGCGGGGTTGGGGGGGATCGGGGGGGAAGTAGTGGGGTGGGGGGAGGGGGTGCTGGTGGGGGGGAGAGGTAGTGGGGTGGGGGGTGTTGGGGGGGGGGGAGCCCTGTGCCGACCGTTGGCAGTGCCCGGGGGTGGAAACTCAAAAAACAAAGGATGAGACCACATGGCACAATGGGATTAGCGGCATCGGCGGGGAGCCGAACAGGTGAGACGGAGAAAGCCGGGGTGGAAATTAATAACAGCGGGAAGGGGAGAGAGAGAGAGCTTGAATGGCGCTTCTGTGTGAAGCCGCGAGGCAAAGATGCCGGGGGGATTAGGAGGACCCCCTCCCACCCCCTGCGAATGAGACCTCTTCCCACCAGTTTTGTGAAAACACCATCGCTTGTAGTGGATAGGAGGTCGCTCAATCCCCTCCACCCCCCCACCAACCACTCCAACCACCTCCCCCAGCCCCCTCCGCTCCAGACGCAAGTCCACGGGCAGTTTCTTCCGAGTTCCAACCCCCAAAGCTCGCACTTAATTGTCATATTCACCCCTTGCAATTAGCACTCAATTACTGGCCCAGCTAATAAGAATGGCCCGCTAATGGTTAATTGCCTGCATTAATCCCTTTTCAGGATGGGCTTAAGTTGGAACAATAAAGCTGCCAAACAATTGTTGATTCGTTGGATTTAAATGCTTCCTCAAAAGCCAGCGCAGGGGGTAAAAGGTCAGCTGTTTACACGCTGTAATCTGAATGTATACTTGCATTCAAAATTAGGGTTGTCCGTTAATTACTCCCACCGAGGTATTTGCAGCACTCGCGTGCATTTATATATTTAACAATGCGTTAAAGTATTGCCGATTGCTTTGTAATTCACGAGGCTGGTGGCACGTGGCAAGAGTCCAAAAACAAAATTATTATAACGCCCTTTTTCAGGAGGTGTTTGGTCAGTTCCAATAATATTTTACGGGATATTTTTGCGAGCATAAAAAAAAATTTACACTATGAGATCTCTTTTACCAGTGGCAAAATATAATGGTAGGTTTTTACCCTTTTAACTGGTACAAAACTGTATAAAGGTGTCAGTTTTGTACCAGTTAAAAGGGTAAAAACCTACCATTATATATATAAAAAAAAATTCCATATATAGTTTTGCCAATTTTTGCCAGCATCAAAATTATCCTGTGGCTAAAACAATCCCGTAGATATAATAGCTCAACCCGAGCTATTCATACTTTGATACCTGCATTGCCTTTGTAGTGTTTGACTTGTGGTGTTGTCTGCTCTAGCACTGTTGAGACAAGGCAATGAAGAAGGCTGCCTCCGGCGTCGACCAACCCGTTAACAAAGACAATGCAGACATCATCGGTGCATATTTGTTTGCATGTTTGTCCACACGTATGTGTGGTCAATGCAGACTTCATGCCTTGCAAAAGGTATCTATTTTGTGTTTGAACATCTTCACACACCTGTTTTATTGCCAGAAAATGGTATTTGTTTTCACTTAAAAAAAAAAATTCTATCTACGTGACTTTACCGAAAGAACCAAAGAATATGAATTCCTCCAGTCACGAAAGTTTTAAGTCCAAATGTAAAACCGATTCTTACTTTTTCAGGTCCTTTAATGTTTGACATAGCCCAAGCCATAACATCCTATTAATCCCAGTCCGCTGATAAGGCTCAAACCTGATTAGCTTCCAAGATCCAACGAGATTGAGCGCATTCACTCCGAGCAATCTTGTCGTGGGAAGATAAAACCCTCTCGTGTGTTCTGGCGCTGTTCTGCACGATGTCCGACGTTTCACTCCACGTGCCGGGAGCCTCTTCAGGAACTGAATGATGGACCAGTCCACGTTCTCCCTCGATCACTGGTATCGGATGTAGGCATGCCGGCCTTCTTTACAAGCTCGATGTAGCGTTGGAAAAATGCCGTATAATCGAGGGAGAACGAGCGGCTACTCAATTTAGTTCCTGAAGAAGCTCCGGGCGTGCGGAGAAAAACGTCGGGCACCGTGCCGAACACCAACGCCACTGGTGGCGCAGTACGACCCGAACACCTACGCAGCCGGCGAAGGTGCGCCTGTGGAGGAGGAGGAAGAGTAAGGCCCTCCTCCCTGTTGGGAGCTTCGGACATTCCTGCTCCATCACTCCGCCAGCCACTCCACCCCGGTGACCCCCCCAAAGGTCACCGGGGTGGAGTGGCTGGCGGAGTGATGGAGCAGAGAGGGCAGGCGGATGACATCAACTAGCGTCTTGCCACCCTGAAGTGGAGGTAACGTCGCCTGTTAAAACACCCTCGCCCCTTCCCGTGTTACACACCCTGACCTCGAGAACGTCACGCCTTTTGACCTTGCCTGACCTCGCGTGTGCATTAATGCGTCCGCATCATATCGAGTGTCCGTGCGGCGTCTTACCTGCCCATTAGCCGAATAGTACACGAATTGTACTTTGCTGTGGTTTTCCGCAGTGTTTACTGTTGGGGTGTTAGGTAGCTTTGGTCGATTAATATTGGTTCTTAAGGTTCATGAAGCTTGCATCGTCTAATGGCGTGTGTAGCAATCGATGTTTTTTGCACTTATACAAATTGTGCTGTCATGTCACGTGGCCTACGTAAAAGATCAGCATCTTTATTTAAATGGGAGGAATCCGATGAGCTACGAAGCTCTTTTTTCACAGATGTCCACAGACTTCGCCGTGAAGACAGATGTAACATTAATGACGAGTGTGTGTTGTGCTGAACTCCCATGCGCTATCGCAACATCACTCGGAATTAATGCACGTCACATTAAAGGAAGCTAAGCGGGTATGAGCCTGGATAGCGCTAGGAGGGATGTCCCTGACTCTGGTGATTGTCTATTTTTCACTTTCACTTGTCAACCTTGGAATACATGGCATCCCCCCCCCCCCCGACTCCTCGGATGAGAGATTTTGAATTCATCACATTCATCAGAACACCACGAAGGTCACTATTGAGAGGGCAGACATTCGGTCAATTAGTTCACGAGGGCAGAAAACCACGTGAGCTGGAAGGCAGCCAGAAGCCGACGCCACCAGTTGCCCAAGCTCTGTGGCCTGCTAGTAGGGGACAACACTCGCTGGGTACAATCCCAATTGAGTAGCCGGTGACCAAATAGCCCACAATTAGCCCATTGCCGTTAAACCTCGAAAGCTAAGCTGGGTTTGAGCCTGAATAGGTGCGCTTGAGTGGGCGACCACAACGGGCAACTCTACAGGTGTAGTAGCAGAGGGTAGTGCAGAGGGTAGTGCAGCAAAACACAATGTTATTCCGTACATCGTTCAATTTCACCAGCATGGCGAAGTATGGTCAAACAGGGGGGACGTGATCCAACAGTGGAGCAAAACAATGGGCTGTCCACCATAACGTTACCTTTGTGCTGATGGAGCGATAACAACTGCACAGCTTGTAGAGAACAAAAAAGGAATCAATAATACAAATGAGACGATAAAAACCTATCACAATTATCGTCATTATCATCATCATCTGCCATTGTCTCTCCACTGCTGGATTAAGGATCACCCTCATCCCCACCCCACAGTGATGCAATGCCACAAATCGAGGTATGAGTGTAATTACACGTTTTCAGAATCACCCCACCCCTGCTGTCACAGAATCGATCGATGAGAACGTAAATGCACGTAAAGTGTTTGGCGACGCACAATCAGCATGGACAACTCAACGCATTCGTCAGTGACACCGTGGCCTTGAAAGATAACATATTAAACAGGCGACGTTTCCGGCAATGGCTCTTCTTTCATTCACGTGCTATGAAGAATCTCAATTGCCCGCAACATTGCCTGTAATGCTACCATTACCATGTGTATTCTTTTTAAGGCCACAGCGTTATTGCCGTATGTGCTGAGTTTTGTTTTCATGAACGCAATCACGTTTTCACAATCTGTCACGATATCACCTGTTTGATACCGCACTTAACATTACAGTACAATGTGTGGTATGAAGGTTAAATCATTGTTTGTGATGTTTGGCCAATTTCACTAATGAGCATTTGGAAAGAAACCAGAAGATCTGGAGAAAACGGGTGCACGTGAGCGGATAACGCTCGCGTTACATAGTACACTACACTCAATACGGTAGCATACTACACAGTATTGCTTACGTCTTCTTAATAAAATACAAATTTCTAACGACTGAGCGTGGTGGTACATTACCAAAAGTAAATTTACAGATGAAGGTAATGGTGGTGCATTTCTCGTGCAATTTTTAATCAAGACCATTTGTGAATCCAAACCCTTCCGGGAAAACCCTACGGAATCCTGCAGCACATCAACATATTTTTCGATTTAAAGCTTTCGTGACTGCAGGGATTCATCTTCTTGGTTCTTTCGGTAAAGTCACGTAGAATGGAAATAATAAAATAATAAATTCAGACTCTGTCTTCTCGACAGCCCTGTTCTCCACCTGAGGACGGCTGCCTGCGTTGTGGCCGAAACGTCGTGAGAATTATTTTATTATGTTTTATTTTTATTATTTTATTACTTCCCTTCTACGTGACTTTACCGAAAGAACCAATAAGACATATCAACACAGTTAGTTTGTGTTCTACCGCGGTGCGTTGGCACCAGGCCAGCCGGCAGCTTCGTCGTTCGCGCCATTGTCATCTGACCGAGTCCGCTAAGCTTGTTTGTACTGTATGTACGTTGCGTGAATGTTGTCGGACTTCTTTCGCGCCGTACGTAGCCAACCGTGCTAATCGAAGTGTGCGGGGGAAGGTCAACGAACTATACACGCGAAGCGGTTCTAAATATAGCAGTTTTCAATTTAGATTTAAAAATGCATCGCTCCAGTGGCTTCCTAACATCGGAGGGAAGTACGTTCCAGACGGCCATCGTCTGTCTCGCAGCACCGACTCTACAGCACGCGGCTGTCCCGTAAGCCCCGGACGTGCGAGATTTGCTGCGCACCGGGAGGCTCTGGGCGGTTCGGAACCTGCTGAGGAGATCCCGGCAACTGCGCCAAAGATGACACCGGATTGGTGACTTACGAGGGCTTTCCATGCGCTGCAGGCATGAGGCTGCAACGTGGAGATGGGAGCACAGCAATGCATTCAATCCACATATCTGTATATTCAACGTGTTGTATGTACAGTAGTGTAGCTTTAAGTGTTATTCTCTCGCCTGCATGGATTTTCTCTGGGTTCTCCAGCTTCCTCCCACACAAAGCGAAACAACCATTAATAGAATTGGAATTGGCCAAACATCCGAATGTAGCAGAGCCCTACTGGAAAATCTCAATGTAGCAGGACCCTACTGGAAAAGTCTTGAGACTTGCTGAGGCTTTGCTGCGTAAAAATAAAGGCCCTTGTTGTTGTTGTTGTTATTCTAACAATCATTATTAATGCAGTGCGGTCGGCAGCAGCATGAGCTGGGCAAGGGGCACCAGGCACCAGGCGTGTTCGTCAGGGCTGCCGCTGTGGGTGCCTCCGCGGGTGCCAACGACAAGGAGGATTCGTTTTACGCGTCCCCCGCTCGTTGGCAGGCGGTGAGCGGCAGGCGAGGCAAACAAGGGGAAGCGGAGGTCACACGGGGTCAGATGGCGAGGAATCTGTGCGTGTCAGCGATGTCGCTCTGGGCCTGTGTTGGCATGACCTGTTGCTGCTGCTGCTGCGGCTGCAGATTTTAGTTAAAACAACAAAAAAACTGGCTTGGTGAGAGTGAGCACCGAGCTGGCAGTCATTTGCAGAGGGGACAGAGCCAAGTCGTTACAGCGCGCAGTGGCATTTTCATTTTCCTGTCGGTAAGATTCGCCTTCGGATATTTTGGCTTATCACTCGCCACTGACGCTATCTGTGGCCAGGACTCTAAATTCACGTCGGCCTGGTTCAATCGCGCAGTGCGCTAATCTCTGCGCCCCCAATCTACTCCAAGTTATTGAACAATTAAACGTGGTTTCCCTTGAAAATTATTGTTGTAAATGAAAGTAACCATTTATCACGAAGGACCTGGCAACCTGAGTTAAATTCTTGGCCACGGCATGCATCTGTGGCGAGCAATATATCTCTATGGGTCCTGGGCCTTCCCAAGTCGAATCAGCCTCAAATTAGTAACTGGTGCGGTGAGTAAACATCGCCACTGGGGAGACAAAGGCAGCCGGGCATGGTGCTGGTCACTCACCCCCTCGTGTACCGTGGCGGACTTCATAAGTGGCCGCTTACAGCACTGTTAAGGTTATACGGGGGGTCTTTGTTGGTGTGTTTGTGTGTAGGTGTGAGTGTGGATGCCTGTTTGGATGCGTGTGGATAGATGTGTAAGTGTAGGTAGGTGTGTGCGTGTGTGTGCGTGTGGGTGCGTGTGACCGGTGATTTGGTACAGTAGGGGGCACAGGTGGTGCATCAGCCAGTCATCTCGGTCATCTAGGTCAGCCGACCCGTGGCACCTGGGTCTGCCCCGTGACCTCCTGCCAGCGGGCGTTCGACACTTCACGTGGCCTCAAGGTGCACATGGCCTGGCACAAGCGTCGTGGTGACGTCACCGCCACTTAGTGGCGAATGGCGGTTGTTGTGGGTGCGTGTGGGTAGGTGTGTGCGTGTGGGCATGTGTGTGCGTGTGGGTGCGTGTGGGTGGGTAGGTGTGCGTGTGTGTGTGCGTGTGTGTGCGTGTGGGTGCGTGTGGGTAGGTGTAAGTGTGGGTAGGTGTGCGTGTGTGTGTGCGTGTGGGTGCGTGTGGGTAGGTGTAAGTGTGGGTAGGTGTGCGTGTGTGCGTGTGGGTGTGCGTGTGGGCATGTGTGTGCGTGTGGGTGCGTGTGGGTAGGTGTAAGTGTGGGTAGGTGTGCGTGTGTGCGTGTGGGTGTGCGTGTGGGCATGTGTGTGCGTGTGGGTGCGTGTGGGTAGGTGTAAGTGTGGGTAGGTGTGCGTGTGTGTGTGTGCGTGTGGGTGCGTGTGGGTGCGTGTGACCGGTTGACCGCTTGGTGATGTGTGTGTGATGAGGCACGGCTGGCTGTAGCAAACAGGGAGAGAGCATTGCCGCACTCGTGTAACATTCTTCACAGAAGGGGACAAATTACACATTCTGGTGCTGGCTGTCGGCAAACAGAGATTAAGCTCTAATATTTGCTCTCTGATGAGCGCCTGCTTCATGTTTAAAATATTTTACCTTAAATTTGTGGGGTTTTTTTCTTCATAATTTATTATCGCGCTATGGGCATGATGTCAGGAAATGACAATTTACATTATGTAAGGGAACGGTCCCAGAAGATCATACCACAGAATTACGACTTAAGTCACCATATTCAGTCCTTCTATCCACCACTAGGTGCACGCTTTTGATATTTCCTGCAAATAATATTTGTCGCATTATCAACTGCACCATTTTTTCTGATTTCTCAGAGCTGGAAATATCCAAAACTAAATGAAAAACCCAAATTACAGTAAATATTCAGTTTGTTTCTGCGTGCAGCTTACGGTCACAAAAATTAGACACATTATTTGATGAGGCTGCTACGTTGGCAGTGGTGCACGAGCACAATTCGTAACACGAACTGAAGGCGGTCATCAACAACACTGTGGTCTTAAAAGGAAAATAAACGACATAATTGGTGACATTTTAGGCAATGGCCCTCCTTAATAGTGTTATTGACCAATCAATTTGGTTGCACCCTACACTTGAGAAGCCGGTTTAATCATCGTTGGCTGAAACCTGATTTTGAATCCATGGTCGGTGCCCACAAACTGCCGTGACCACACCAGCCACCTCAACATCGGGTCTCCTAATCCCTCTGTACTTCTTAGGCCAAAACAACACGTTCAATGACTAAGGCGTCATTTATATACAAACAGCGTTCATAAGCACATAGAACCACAGGCTCCCGGGTATAATTGTGCTGGTGCAGTGTCGCAGTACCTGCGCGTCGTGCCACGTACCCGGCAACTCGAGTTCAATTCCCGATCACACTTAATATGAGCGTCAAGTGACCTCCGGGACTGATCTTGGCCACCCACTCATCCCTTCAGCAACCCCCCGCACTGAGCAAGCACGACGGAGTACTTTGAAACAATCCCCACGACTGATGGGGGCATGGGGAGGTCTTCATCCTCGAGCAAGTGGGTCGACGAAAGGGGGTTTGTAGAATTGCCATGACGGACGATGCCTGCTGAGAAACCTCGCCTACCACGCGGAGCCATGGCTTGAAATTACATTTTAACCCCGTGACCCCTAGGCTCTGGAGACATGCGTGCCATGCGTGAGCTTATCCAGCCACTCTACGTGACAAGGTCTTGCGCGTATTCCACACAGTGCCTCACATGCGCCATTATATTCCAATACATTACGGTCGCCATATAATACAGATGTTTGGAAACTGGTCAATTTGTCACACGTGACTATTTGAGGGACTGCACTTTGTCGGCTCCGTTTAATATTTATCGCACAAACGTAGTTCGAAAGTATGAGTAATGACGTTTCACTGTAAACCAGTGCAGGGGCAAAATTATGGTTAATTCCTCAATGCTGTCCGAGGCGAATTTATGAAAACAAAACGCGCATGATAAAAAGCAGATAAATGGTCAGTGCTGTTCGCGGTGCAAACATGTCCCATCTGCGCAAACAGTTACGGCCAAATTTGTCTCCATAAACATCACATTGACCATACAAGCGTGGCAAGAAAAGGACAGGAAGAAAGCACGGAAAACATTCTTTAAATTTTTTTTTATATTTAAGTAAAATAATAAATTAAATAAGCAGCTGCCATTTAAAAAAAAAATTTGAAACCTCTGTTGGCTTGACGTCTCCCCACATGGTGACGGACACTGTCGTTTGATCGTACGTCACGAACCGGTCCGTCCGTGTAGGTTGGTGAGTAGGGGGCCCAGGGTGGGTTCGGATGTCGAGCGCCACTCGTGTAGGTTGTGACCGGGAATTGAACTCGGTTGACCAGGATGAAAGTGCGGTGCCACTGTTCATCCCCATACTGTATATAAGCCGTAATTATTCTTCCAAATTCAACCGTGTTTGTCCTATGCAGGGGCCGGATTAAAATTTTGTAGGCCCCTGGGCTACAAGTACTGTGAAGTCCCCAGTAATATTTTCAAAATGAAAAGAAAGTTAAAGAAAAATACAATTCAGCATTCACAAATTAAATAACTTTTCACTGAATCTCTGGAGGCCCTCCAGCTGGCGGTGTCCTCTGAGCTGCAGCCCCTGAAGCCCCGCACGACTTAATCCGGCCCTGGTCCTATCGATAGACTCGTCCCACCACCCCCCCCCCCCCCCCGTCATAGGAATGTGGAAATTCCACCGCTTGCTCAGGGCTGTCGACAGTGGATGAGTATTGTTTTCAGGATAGTTTCTTACGCGATTATGTTATAAAAAAAAAACTAAACAAATATCAAATGTAACAGTCCGTGTAAATGAATACAACTTTTGGCAATAAATGAAATAGTTTTTGTGAAAAGAGGCTATTATTCTCTCAATTTGTTGTTAACTTGTAGCAAAAATGGATGGACAATTACAACGTTTAAAAAAAGAATTATATTCTCGTACAAATAAACGTGTCACCACACCGAATAATACAAAGACAAATGCGTTGGTGAACACACTCACTGTTGACAGTCTTGTAAGGCACACTGTGAGTGAACAAGGCCCACAAAGGCCCTGGCTGGATGAGCAACGTTAAGTGGAATGACCTTTAACCCCTAATGGGGGCAGCAGACAGACAGCAGCAGTGCCTGGATTTCAAGATATAGGGGATGGGTAAAGAGATGCTAGAGATGTGTGTGTGTGAGCGTGTTTCTTTTTTTTTTGCACGGGGTGCCACGAACCCAGCAACGTGAGTTTGATTCCTGGCCACGACTGACATCAGTGGATATCATATGAACCAGTCCTGAGCCTCCTCTACATTGACTCGGCCTTAAATTAGTACTTGGTGTGGTGTGTGAACATCACAACTGGGGAAACAAAGGGCGCACTGCTGGCTACACCACCCCTTCAGGTGCCGTGCCGGCCTTCATAGGCGCTTGCAGGATAATGACTATAGACTGGAGTTGGTAGCAGTTATCATCCAATTTTTATTTTTCTTGGTCGTAGGGTTTTTATTTGCTTGGTGTGTATGTACGTGTGTGTGTGTGTGTGTCCGGCAAAAACAACCCCCTACCTCCTCGTGGTGCCGGGCGGCAACGCTGTGGTGGGCAGTGCCGTGGGGGGAGGGCCAATTTAAATTGGCCTTTCCCTTCAAGGCGTTGATAACCACCACAGCGGCCAAATGGGGGCTCTGGACAGGTGCAAGAGGCTGTTAACCCCTCCACCTTCAATTAATTACCACTAAACCACGATGGAACTTTTTTAATTAATAAGCTTGTGCCGGAGGCCCCGGGGGGATAGGCGTCTATGACGTCTCCTGGCCAAACCCCATTTGGCGGAGCTAGGAAACTGAATCGTTACCCTTGGGGCTCCCCCAGAAACAAAAAAACACTACGTGTGGCCCCGTGGAGTGTTCAAACGCTCACTGCGGAGGAGAGGCTGCCACTCCTTTGTCGGGAGCTGGACCGGTACCACTTGGATCTCTGTGGTATTCAGGAGGTCCGGTGGACCGGTCTTTGGCTCGATGCCACCATGAGGGGTGGACAGTCCTCTTCTCGGGGCAGGAAACTGACAAACAACAGGGAATGGCTCTTCTTCTGAACAAAAGAATGAAGGGGCGTGGGAGCGTGGCAGTGAGGTGTGGGAAGCTGTAAGCCCCAGGCTACTTTGGGCTCGCCTTCCCATCAACCAGAGGCATAGGAGTGGTGGTCGTGGTTACTTATGCCCCCAACGAAGACAAACATCCGTGGAGGGATGCAGGCAAGGCCGATGAGTCAGATGCCTTCTATAACCTCCTGTCACAGGTGCTATCTAAAATGGCCCATCGGGATAGAGTCATCTTGTTGGGTGACTTCAATGCCCGAGTTTGTCATGATGCTGGCACCTGGTCTGGAGTGATTGGAAGGCATGGGCTAGATCAGCTCAATAACAACGGCAGGAGGCTGCTAGATTTTTGTGAAGCCCATGGGCTTGTAATTACCAACACGCTGCGTTGGCTGGGCGATGTAGCCCGTATGCCCAGCCACCGCATGCCTAAACAGCTTTTGTTCGGCCGGATCGAGGGGGCTAAACGGGCGCGGCACGGGCTAGAGAAGAGATGGACTGATGTGGTACAGGAGGATGTGGAGCTGAGTGGACTTGCCGATGACTGGTACCAGCGGTGTCAAGATCGGCTTCTGTGGAGGAGGCTCGTGAAGGACGATACTGGGCAGTTGGAGGCAGTCGCCCTCCAACAACAACGGAGGGCGGAGGAGCGACGCTCACAACAACGAGCGGAGCGCCGGGTGGCTAAAGCACAGCAAGTTGGCACAGTAGGGGCACAGGTGGTGCATCAGCCAGTCGTCTCAGTCAGTCGACTTGTGGAATCTGGGTCTGCCCCGTGACCTCCTGCCAGCGGGCGTTCGACACTTCACGTGGCCTCAAGGTGCACATAGCCTGGCACAAGCGTCGTGGTGACGTCACCCCACTTAGTGGCGAATGGCGGTTGTTGTTGTTGTGTGTGTGTGTTGTTCTTATGTCGTGCCATGCGTAGCCCACCGCGTATATGGGATTTGGTTCTTATATATAATCAATGCACAGCGTTGTTGGATGCTGTTGGCATGAATGACGCTACTATACACAATTAAAGTGTTATTATTGCTATCTTAACGGCATGGCCTATCAAGCCCCATCTTAGCGCCATGACCAGTAGCAGGTGGCACAAACGTTGACGCAATTGCAAGGCAGGCAGATACACACTGGGTGCACATTGCATGTGACATGGGCATGGAAGGCATGCTGTGGTAATACTGTTGCTTTACAGTCTGATATATTAAAAATAATATTCAGGTGCTTCGATTTCCCCCCTCATTAATTGGCCGAGAACGCATTTATATGGAGAGGCCTGCAGAGTCATGGGACCTCCTTTGCCAGTATCAAAATATACTAATAGGGGTTTTTCCCCTTTTTTCTGGCAACAAAACTGACACCTTTTGCAAGGAATCATGCTTACATTAACCACAATACTTGCAGTCAAATGCAAACAAAAAACAATACTCTGATAATGTATGCATTGTCTTTGAAACTGATTGGTCCCATGATGGAGCTGCTCACCCCGAGCTCTCATTACTCTGGTAGTTGCGTTGCCTTTGAACTGTGCGCCTTTTGGCGTCATCTGGTCGAACACCATATGAGACTAGGCTCTAAATAAAGCTGTCTCTGGTGTGGACCAATCAGTTTCAAAGACAATGCATCAATTATCAGAGTATTGTTTTTTGTTTGCATTTGACTACAAGTATTGTGGTTAATGTAAGCATGATTCCTTGCAAAAGGTGTCAGTTTTGTTGCCAGAAAAAAGGGGGAAAACCCTATTAGGACCGCAGAGCTTAGGGGGTGGAATTTGGGCGCCAGCTCACCGTCCGTGGTTCCTCCTCTTGGCGCCTCCGAGTGATTCTCTCTCACTTCGAGAGCGAGCGGTGGCACATTACGAGTAGAAATTATCATTATTATTATCATCACTCAATCAATCTTTATTTTACGCGCTGCTAATTTGGCGCGAACCGAGCGGCGATGGTTTCGCCTTCCCCCTCGATGTTTTCACTCGAGCACAAAGCGTGCATGTTTCGGCAAGAGTTCACTTTGTCTCCCATCAAGGTCGTTGTAATGGGGTACATCGCGGCTCGAGCGCAACTCAACTCTGCGTTTCTGTTCCTGCGATCGAGTTTTATTAAATGAAAGGGGCAGCTTCTCGTTACGTTTGCACTCCAGTACTTGGTTTCACGATTTTTCTCGCATGTGGAAGCGGTTAATGAAACTCATTCAACAGCATAACTTCCAGTGCGATCGTCTTCGCTTGACAAGCCGGAGTTTATAATGTCACTGCACGGGTTTATAATGTCACTGCGAGCCACATTTGCACCACCAGCGCAGATAGGAAGGATGTCTATTCAACGCAGTCCCGTTGAAGCTAATAATTCGCAAAATATATTTTTTTTAAATAAAACTCCGCTCACTTTAAAAGTAACACATATTCTCTCTGCCTGGAGATGTGCTACTCTGGCCGAAATCAGTCTGAGAGTCGGGTAGAGTCATTGTTTTCGAAATTAAGAGGCAATAATTAGCAAAACAGCCATCACCATTGACAGTGTCCTCCGCCACATTCAAAGATACTGCTCTTGAAAACGTCTTCAGACTCACCGATGCTTTTTCTCGGCAAAGGACCGGTGACAATGTCAATTAACGGTGTTTAGTTTGACACGGGAACCTACCATTTTTGCACCATACGTATTGTAACAAGAAAACCTACGTGGACCGGTTAGTGATGTACGATCAAACAACAGTGTCCGACACCATGCTGGGGAGACCTTAAGCCAAGAAATGATTTTAAAAGTAATTCAACATTATGAGAAACTGTCTTGAAAAGAGAGTAAGGGGCCGTCCATAAATGACGTCACGCAATTGTTGACGATTTTTGACCCCCCCCCCTTTGTCACACGGTGTCACAAAAAGTCAGACCCCCCCTCTGCCCCCCCCCACCCAAATAAAACACGCTTCAAATCGCTTTAAACTATTGCCATTGTAGTGCGTATTTAATGTGCCGCTGCACTCTGATGTTGGAGGAGAAAACATTTATTAAAACGTCTATTTTATTAAGTAAAACGTGTTGTCTATATTTATTTAAAGTTGCGCATTTTGATGTGACGTCATATTTCTCAAACCCCCCCCCCTCGTCACACATCGTCACAAATGTCTGACCCCCCCCCCCCAGGTGCGTGACGTCATTTATGGACGGCCCCTGAGTAGCGTAGATTTACTCGACCGTGTTTAACATCACCCACCCCTCTTGTGAAGAACGAGAAAATGGCGATGGTTTCAGCCCCCCCACCCACCCACTGCCCCCACCAAAGACTCCACTTGTCCCCCGTTTATTGTCTAGATATTGAACAATTTCACAAAACTACTCGTACGCCTGAACTAAAAAAAACAAGCATTGGAAGCAGGGGCGGTTTCTTCATTAGGGCGATTGGGCGACGCACCACCAATGTCATTCAACCACAGAGTCACGCTAGCCGTCACTGTGCCTCTGGACATAGTCCAATAAGCGTCATGCTACGTTCTGTGGAGTACCGCCTCTTTTTGGGCGATTTCCCTCCAGCTGAGAATCGCCCCGAGTGGTCCCATAGACTTACATTCAAAGGTGTTTTTTTTCGAACAGGGGCGCTGCAATGCATTCTCTATGGCTTCCGGGAGGGCTCGCCCTAACGTGCTTACGTCATCATACGTGCTTACGTCATCATACATAAGCGCGTTTCATCCAACAATATAATTTGTCGCCACCTAGTGGAATCTTTAATAAAATAAACTTGAGTGGTTTGTTTTAATAGTGAGTATAGAAACAAACAAGATGTATTGTAAGAGTCACTTTATTTTTCATTAATATTAAAGAAGTGAAGTTGCCTTTACATGCTTAAGCTGGTAATTTATCCATTGCATGGGTGGACCTTATCCTTATCAATCATCCAGACATTTGCCCCCCCCTGAGAGATTTAGCAGGAGCCGCCACTGATTGGAAGGATTGTTCAGAGCATTTAGACAATTCTAAGATCCTCTAAGAACAGCACGGTGAACACTTTTGATCGTGTTATTTTAATTACTATCGTTTAGCGATTATGGGTTGTACATAGCTCATCATCAACATCACACGTCTCTGGTTCCATCCGATCAGAACGAGCCCTGACTCGGCTCTGCACGACACACATTTACTCCAGAGTTGCGATCGACTCGCAGACGGACACAATTAATGTTTTTAGTTTTCTTTCAATCTAAGTCGAATCCTGAATTTTCTTGCATCACCCTCGCCGCTGCCATCGTGGCTGGCTGGCTGTGTTCTCATAGCCGCGACACGAGCAGCTGTCCGACTGCGCTCTGAACGCACTGTGTGGGCCGGCTGATCCCTTGCGGAACAGAGCTGTCACCCTCCCCAGGCATGTGTGGGAGACGTGCCCTCGTGGGAGGCAGGGCGGTTGGGAGCGTGGCACGGGAACGCGGCGAGCGCAAGGAGCGCATTCCTGCGAGGCCGTGAGCGCGACGCGGCACTCACAGACGCAGCGATAAACTCCACGACCGCACTTTATTTGCCGCGTGACGGGCATGGGCCCGGGCAAACACAGCCCCATGAACCCCCCTTGAGTACACTCACCTAAACTTAATAACCCGGCTACAGTCTACATTATGGACTGCCAGTACACTCACTCAGATTAAGAACCAGGCCACAGTCTACATTATAGACTGCCAGTAGACTCACTCAGATTAAGAACCAGGCTACAGTCTACATTATGGACTGCCAGTACACTCACTCAGATTAAGAACCAGGCTACAGTCTACATTATGGACTGCCAGTACACTCACCTAAACTTAATAACCCGGCTACAGTCTACATTATGGACTGCCAGTAGACTCACTCAAATTAAGAACCAGGCTACAGTCTACATTATGGACTGTCAGTACACTCACTCAGATTAAGAACCAGGCTGCAGTCTACATTATAGACTGCCAGTAGACTCACTCAGATTAAGAACCAGGCTACAGTCTACATTATAGACTGCCAGTAGACTCACTCAGATTAAGAACCAGGCTACAGTCTACATTATAGACTGCCAGTAGATTCACTCAGATTAAGAACCAGGCTACAGTCTACATTATGGACTGCCAGTACACTCACTCAGATTAAGAACCAGGCTACAGTCTACATTATGGACTGCCAGTACACTCACTCAGATTAAGAACCAGGCTGCAGTCTACATTATGGACTGCCAGTACACTCACCTAAACTTAATAACCCGGCTACAGTCTACATTATGGACTGCCAGTAGACTCGCTCAGATTAAGAACCAGGCTACAGTCTACATTATGGACTGTCAGTACACTCACTCAAATTAAGAACCAGGCTGCAGTCTACATTATAGATTGCAGTAGACTCACTCAGATTAAGAACCAGGCTACAGTCTACATTATAGACTGCCAGTAGACTCACTCAGATTAAGAACCAGGCTACAGTCTACATTATAGACTGCCAGTAGACTCACTCAGATTAAGAACCAGGCTACAGTCTACATTATAGACTGCCAGTAGACTCACTCAGATTAAGAACCAGGCTACAGTCTACATTATGGACTGCCAGTACACTCACTCAGATTAAGAACCAGGCTACAGTCTACATTATGGACTGCCAGTACACTCACTCAGATTAAGAACCAGGCTACAGTCTACATTATAGACTGCCAGTACACTCACTCAGATTAAGAACCAGGCTACAGTCTACATTATAGACTGCCAGTACACTCACTCATATTAAGAACCAGGCTACAGTCTACATTATGGACTGCCAGTACACTCACTCAGATTAACAACCAGGCTACAGTCTACATTATAGACTGCCAGTACACACTCAGATTAACAACCAGGCTACAGTCTACATTATGGACTGCCAGTACACTCACTCAGATTAAGAACCAGGCTACAGTCTACATTATGGACTGCCAGTACACTAACTCAGATTAACAACCAGGCTACAGTCTGCATTATAGACTGCCAGTACACTCACTCAGATTAACAACCAGGCTACAGTCTACATTATAGACTGACAGAACACTCACCCAGCTTAATAACCAGGCTACAGTCTGCATTATAGACTGCCAGTACACTCACTCAGATTAACAACCAGACTACAGTCTACATTATAGACTGACAGTTCACTCACCCAGCTTAATAACCAGGCTACAGTCTGCATTATAGACTGCCAGTACACACTCAGATTAACAACCAGGCTACAGTCTACATTATAGACTGACAGTAGACTCACTCAGATTAAGAACCAGGCTACAGTCTACATTAGTGGTATATTATTTTTGTATTCACTTTATTTTTACTATTATATTTCTATATACGTGACTTCACCGAAAAAAACTAATCATATTTAAATATATAGTTTTGCTACTATTATTGACGTCTAAAAACAAGAGTGCGCAAAAGTCCCCACCACCAGAATTTGTGGTAGACCGGCATGGATTCACCGATTCCATTGGCATGGATTCACCGATTCCATCTGTCCACCACGTGCTCTGCTGGCGGTGATTTTGCTCTCTGGTTTATGGACGTTGTCTCATTGAATTAAATGGTAGGGGCTCACCGATTGGACCCGTTTACCGTGTGCTCTGCTATTGCTGACCGGCGCACCAATGTTTTTAAAAATTCTGCTCTGAAGGACGGCCATTGCCACTGTTAGCTTGCCGCATATTGTTTCAGTTACAATTAAAATAGGATTCATATTCTTAAGTTTTTTTCGGTAAAGTCACGTAGGTAAAAAAATTAATATTAATAAAAGTTAAATAAAAATAAAATAAAAATCACGACGTTTCGGAGGCAACACAAGCTTCCGTCTTCAGGTGGAACCGTCACAGCCACGACTGCTGCATCAAGTGATGATTTTTATTTTATTTTTTATTTTACTTTTATTAATTTTGATTTTAATTTTTTACCTACGTGACTTTACCGAAAGAACCTAAGAATATGAATCCTTGCAGTCACGAAAGCTTCAAATCTAGAATTAAAATACGAGTTGATCAATGGAAAATTCTGATCCATGCGTGCTGAACCACGCTGCTACTACCAACACCGATGCTCCAGCCCTTTGTCCAGCATTGTTGGGCTGGCCGGACAGCCACAATAGCCGCACTCCTGCTCTATGAAGCTCTGCACACACCGTGTGGGTCATGGTGGATGTTTTCACCAAACTTCACCACGTTGTAGTAGTAGGTTTTTACCCTTTCAACTGGTACAAAAACTGACACCTTTATACAAGGCATCATGTTTGCAATAACCACAACACAAGCAGTCAAAATGCAAACAAAAAAGAAAACAACTTTGATGATGATAATGATATGCACTGTCCTTGAAGTTGATTGGTCCACACCCGAGACAGCTTTTCTTAGAGCCTAGTCTCCATTGGTGTTGGACCAGATGACGCCAAAAGGCGTACAACTCAAAAACAGCGCAATATCAGAGTATTGAGAGCTCGGGGTAAGTATTTACACAGTGCATATCATTATCATTATCAGACTTGTTTCTTTTTGTTTGCATTTTGACTGCTTGTGTTGTGGTTATTGCAAACATGGTGCCTTGTATAAAGGTGTCAGTTTGTGTACCAGTTAAAAGGGTAAAAACCTACTACTATATTTTGCCACTGTTAAAGGAGATGTCTCATAGTGTTCACCACGTTGGTCAGTGCGGGACGGTGATATCATTAGTTGCTGCAGCGGCGGCGGGGTTCACAGCACAGCGCACTAAACCACTCCGCTCCACCCTGTAACTTATTAGCCACATATATACACACTTGCGATCAATCTCAACACAAGCTCGTAAAGACAACGTGGTCGCTTTGAGCAGGAGCTTTGGAATGCGAACCCCGGGAGTGAACATTGTTCCGAAAGGGCCATCGGGAAACATCAGTCTCCAGCTTCCTTGTTTCCTCTGTGGAATTATCAATGCATCGCTTGGTCCGATTGTTTCGATCGGCGGTTGTGTCTTTCAGGGTCGTTGTGCAGTGGCGTCATTGCCCGCGATGAATGGGGGATGCAAGTTGGGAGTAACCGCGGCAAGATTTGCGGGACACCCAGCTCGCTCGTGCCGTGGTTGCGCTGCTAAATGTTGCCTTATTGGGATTCGTGGAAGCACAAATTTCAACGCATTGCGTGCGCGGTACATGAATGGCATCTTTGCTGTAGCAGATCTTCACAAAAAATATGAGCACAGCTTGGGGCGAATTAATATGATCGTAAGCTGAGTAAATAAAATGAAGCTTCATATAATTGTCGTCAAGAAAATTAAGCAATTGAAGCAGTTTTAATATCGAATGCCAATTACAATTTGCAAGTACAGTACAGCAAGCGGTAACTCTATTTTATTTTATAATTATTCTTACACGCTTCTTATAGCGTCCAACCCCTACTTTGTGATTTTTGGAAGAGCAGCAAGAATACAAAACTCCGTGCTCATGAGAGCCTAGTTTCTTGAGGAAGCATAGCTTAGTGTTACATGGACATATTTATACTGGGATGAGAAACACGGTGTTCATTATGCTCACGTACGCGCTACTAATAATATTAATTCCTCATTTGAAATTTCCACAAAGCGAGAGCTGGGAGCGGCACGCGACCTCTGGTGAGATTTCTTGATCCCCTCAATCAATATTGGCGACGGCCAAAATAAGCCGAGCGGAATTCCTACGCGATATTATTATACATTGTATGTATTTTTAAGCTATGATTAAAGTGACTATAACCTTTAAAATAAAAAATAAAGACAGGATGCATTATCCATAAGAGCCATTTTTTGTTTGTTAGATCGCGTCAATATAAATGTGTCTTGCAAAACTCGCCGCCGCCCGACACAGCCAATTAGGAAGGGTTTTGTCACGTAAACAAAAAATGCCGATTATGGACTAAATTTTTGATTTAAAGCTTTCGTGACTGCAGGAATTCATACTCTTGGCTCTTTCGGTCAAGCCACGTAAATTAAATACTGTATAATAGATCACGACGTTTCGATCGCAACACTTCTTCTCATCGTCTTCTTCTCACCTGAAGACGAAATAATGACGATACACAGACTAGCCACCGCTGGAAAAATAACTCGTCGCGCTGTGTCATTTGCGGGGGGTTGTTTTGGCCATACTTCGCCGTAAGGGGGTATTTTATTAAATGAAAGGGCAGCACTGGCTAGCAAGGGAATTCAGGTGGCTGGATTCAGAGAGAAGTGACTGGCAAGCTGCGCTGAATTCGATTCCAGCCACGCCTACCATCAGGGGCACGTGATATCTGGAACTGGTTCTGGGTCACCTCTTGACCAACATGTGATCAGGCTCGTGAGGCACGCAAGGAAGCCACTGCTGCTGCTGCTGTTGCTCCAAACGTTCGCCCTCCTGGTCGGCCCAAAATAATCGCGTGCCCTGGACCCTAATCAACGGTCAATATTTACCTTTTTTGTTGTTGCAAATCTCAGTCGACTGAATGAACCTTCGAATCGCGTCAAACTTGGCGACAGGGTCAATTAAAGACTGCTAAAAGATTTGCTGATGAAAGTTTTGACGGTACGCTATTTTATCAGGGGCCGGTGTGTTATGTTGCACCGGTGTACCGCTGATACGTCCATGTACTGACCAGCATGGTGAAGTATGGTCGAATCACCCCCATGAACAAACGGCAGCATAGGGAGGCCTTCGTCCGGAAGTGGATTAACAAAAAGGCCGCACATTTTTATTATTAGAATGGAATATTTTAAGCAAATACATCTGGATTTCTATACTTGTAATTCACTTGTGTTTCACAAGTAAGCCAACTAAAGCTTTGCCTAAAAATAAAAATTGCCACAAAATGCATCTCAGCACAAAGACATAGCCTTTCCAAAACTCTGTCTCTCAACATTTGTTCTTTTGGCACTGCACGCACGAATGCATAAACACTTTAATAACTTGCACACGTTTTCACATTAAAAAAAGGCACATTGAGTTCAATCTAGAGTACATAATGCCTTCAAAATACCCAATGAACCCAGAGTAAATTAGGCGCGTGGCTAGGTTTTTTATATGGCTGTGTGGGTGAATCGGTGTGTACATCAGTTGTTAGATGATGAGTAGGTTAGGTAACTATGTTGGTCGATGTGTGATGAGTAGGTCGGTAGTTATGTTAGTATATGGGGAGTAGGTAGTTAGCAATGTTGGTAGATGGGTGAGTAGTTAGGCAAGTAGTCACTAGGTATGTAGATAAGTTGGTAGATGTTGAGTAGGAGGAGGTGGGTAGGTATGTAGGTATGTAGGTAAGAAGATGTGGGTGCGTGGGTAGGTGTGTGAATAGGTAATTTAGTGGCTTGGGTAGGTGTGTGGGCAGCAGAACAAGTAGGTGGGTAAGTAAGGTAGCTAAGTGGCTGGGTAGAAAGGTGGATAGATACGTGGGTGAGTAGGTGGAGTAGGTAGGTTAGTGGATAGGTCGGTGGTTGGACAGGCGAGTATATATGTAGGTATATTAATCTGTATATATTCACGTTTGTATATATTGTATGTAATCTGTATTGTATATATAACACTGTGTAACATTTATTTTTGTTCCTGAGTAGTAAGTGTTATTTCCTAATTGCTTATGCCTCATAAGTACAGAAAATGGCTATTATTCCCCACAAACTTTGCTTTTGTGACCAGGACAGTGATATTTTGAAATTGACCTATTTTCAATGAGAAAACGGGCGAATTTGTGTCTTTTCCTTCACATAGAGTCAGAAAAAACAACATATGAATCAAAATTAACATGAAAGCTGTCTCTGATGTGGACCAAACCCGTTTCAAAGACAATGCATATATTATCAGAGTTTGTTTTTGGTTTGCATTCTGACCACAAGCATTGTGGTTAATGCAGACATGATTCCTTGTAAAAGGTTTCAGTTTGGTGTTTCAACATCTCAACACCTGTTTTGTTGCCAGAAAAAAGGGGAAAACCTATTCTCATTTTATACAATGTGTATATAATCATGTTTGTTCATATAATCAGTGTATATATTCGTGTTTGTTTAACGTTGTTACCTCTACCAATACAATTCACCAGCCCACCCCAGCCCCTTGCCCCGTGGACTTGGCTCTAAGCCCATAATTAATTACTGTCGAAATAAAAAAAAACATCTTCACTCAATTTGCAAGGGGTCCAATTTTATATGGCAGTGAAAATTACATACGTAACATAAGTAATCGGCATCATAGATGCCTACAGTGCAGCCCAGAGGTCGCAACCGGGTACCCGATACCCGTACCCTACCCGATACCCGGCTACCCGTACCCGGCCGGGTACGGGTACCCGTTTGCGACCCTGGTGCGGCCGGGTACGGGTAGGGAATCAAAACCCGTTTGCGAACTCTGGTGCAGCCCCATTCAGTCAAACTCAATTGGATACGTTTCACATATAGTTGTGCTTGATATTAACTGTATGGGGTGCTACGGTGGCGAGATGTCAGTGACCTCGCCTGGTATGCAGGAGGCCGTGGGTTCGATTCCAACCCTGACGCCTGTCTATTTGAAGTTTGCATGTTTCTCCCCGTGGTCGTGTGGATTCTCTTGGGTCTCTCGGGTTTTCCCTCCATACTTAGAATCAACAACATGCGTTCAGAGTATATGGCTTCTTTACATTTAAACGTGATGATAAGCCACTTCGTTGAGATATCGTGTGTGGCCAGGCCGCTTCTTAAAAAGAGCTACATAGGTCAGTGGGCCTTACCTGGTAAAATAATAATAAAACGTTTTTGTTAATGGCCATTAACACCCCCCCCCCCCCCACATTTCTCCCACACACTAAAGCAAGGAGTGGGATGCAAGCATACATTTTGTTTTATCGCTGCTGACTTCCACCACAAAGTGGTACGCATTTCTTATCGACCCCCAGAGGAGTGATGATGGGCCGAGTCAACCATCCCAACGACGAGTTTGAATTCGCAACCTTCCGATTGCCAGCCGCTCCCCCCCCCCCCACAGCGCGCACAGAATGTGGCCCGTCTCACTGGTAACTGCGAGCATGGCACCGAAACCTTTGCGCATTGATCGTGTCCATGTGGTCGGAACGCCAAAAAACACCGTGATGCACGCGAAATGGCATTTGCTGTTTAAACAAAATAGCGGCCTGCGCTGATTAAAGCAATAGGCACACGAAGTCTTTAAGGCCAAGTACAGGGCCCGTGACTCAGCGCGCTGCAATGCGACCCGAGATTCCACTGGTTTCGTGCGCGCTTTTTTTTTAATAAATGGAATCTTCCCGCTGGGTAAAAGTCAAGCAAGTGCAAAAATGACATTTTGTGTTTGAAGTTTTTTTTTTGCGGACCAAAAATGTGGCCGATATGACCGCGTTTTTATATTTTTTTGCTTGCGCTGAAAGTTCGGGCAACGATCGTCGCAGATAATTAATAATAAATTAATGCTTCTAAGATCCGTTATACATTTGCTGTGTAAACTGTGCTTTTATTACAACCGTAAACCGGAGAGGTCTTTTGCATGTTTCCAGGCCCATCCTGTGACATTAAAGAAAACAAAGCGTTACTTCAGCCAGCATCCATATTTGTGTCACGCTATGTACGGTTACATTTGGAGCACACAGGATATTTACAAATCAATCTTGAACCCCGTGCTACGGTTGGCACTTATAAAGGGCGCGGTGGATACGGCTCACAGGGAGCGCGTTCGCCGTTTGCTGCGGAGATTCACGGTTCTAACTCCGGCGGCCAACCCTGGTTAATACCGCGGTGTGTAACAACCGTAAGAATATTTAAAACAATCTATAGGTTTTACTGGCAAAAAGGTCCCATGACGTAACCGTAAAAATACTACGCGTTGTCTGCGTCGCAGCGGACGTTAAAGATCCCGTGACGTCACTCGCAAGAGTGGGCCACTGTGTGCCAGTGTCGTGGTTCAAATTTTAAAAAGGAGCCTGCGGATAACTTAATTGGAATCTCCTCACCTGCTGATGGACGCTTGTGTTGCGACCGAAACGTCGTGTTATTTTTATTAGTTTTTCTCCCTACGTGACTTTATCGAAAGAACCAGAGATTATGGGATCTAAAGGGCAATGATTGCCCCCCTTCCTCCCCACCCCAATGCAAAAACGTTGTCAGGACCCTCCTGAAAAGGAGCCACGAGACTGGCTGAGGCTTTCCTGGTGCCTCAACAAGCGTAAGAGTCGGAACAAGGAGACTAAATATCACATGGAAATACAAATATGCTGCCATTGCGCTGAGAACCTGTTTCAATTCGAGAAATAATTGATTCCATGGAAATGAACACGTGATTAACGACTGCCCCTTTGACCGACTGTTCATAGAAGCGTTGGGTGTCAGAGATCATAATTTTGTATGCTGCATATTTTATCAAGATTTTATTTTTTTATAAAATCTATGGTGACCTGCACGCTCATCTCCTGTTTACAAACATCGCTTCTTGACATCAATTCATCCGAGCTATGGGCAAGATTGCCGTAGTATAAAACATTATTTGGTATTAATGTTTAAACTCGTGCACTGTATGGATGTTCTGCTTCAGTGAACCTTTAAAATGAAAACCAGGTTCATTTCCCGAAGACAAGACGGCCAAAATGTTGAGCGCTTTCATTCCCCTCAGTGACAGACAAGGGAATAAAAAAACTCCTTGGATTTCTTATTTCTTATTATTAATACTAGCCTGTTATAGCCCGTCCAAGGACGGGTGTATTGCAGTAAACCTAAAACATTCAAGCGAAAAGCAGACCACGACGTCATATTAATTGCATCAATTCGTGTGCAATTTGTAAGGCCGCGGTGACACAGACCTATTTCATTTGAAGGTTATTATCCCTTGTTCATCATGACGTCCTTTTTACTTAGATGTCTCAACAGCGTTACAGAGATTGCGTGATGCGAGGGTTCTGGCTTTGAAGCGAGGGTTGTAAGTTGACGCTAAGGAGGGGGGAGGAGGCGCCTCGCCCCCTACCCCCATGTCGAGTGACGTCACCCGCTCATGATTATTAATGAGGGGGGGGGTGTCCGTTTGGAGGGCGTCACCTGGTCATGATTATTAATGAGGGGGCTGGTCGACGTGGAGTGACGTCACGCACGTTACACACGAACAGACATTCTTGGCTCATTATAGTACAATTTTATGGGAGCGGTGGCACAGTGGTTAGCGCACTAAGCGACAAACCCGACAAGTGCCACAGCCAACATGAGTGGCAAGCGATCTGTGAACTGCTCCTGACCCCCACGCCACCCTCCCTCCGCACTGACCAGAGTGGTGAAGTATGGAGTAATAGGTTTTTACCATTTCAACTGGTACAAAAACTGACACCTTTATACAAGGCATCATGTTTGCAATAACCACAACAAAAGCAGTCAAAATGCAAACAAAAAAAACCAACTCTGATAATGATAATGATATGCACTGTCCTTGAAGTTGATTGGTCCACACCCGAGACAGCTTTTCTTAGAGCCTAGTCTCCATTGCTGTTGGACCAGATGACGCCAAAAGGTGTACAACTCAAAAACAGTGCACTCTCAGAGTATTGGGAGCTCGGGGTAAGCATTTACACTATGAGACATCTCCTTTTTGTTTGCATTTTGACTGCTTGTGTTATGGTTATTGCAAACATGATGCCTTGTATAAAGGTGTCAGATTTTGTACCAGTTGAAAGGGTAAAAACCTATGACTTTATTTTGCCACTGGTAAAGGAGATGTCTCATAGTGGTGAAGTATGGTTAAACAACCCTCACGACCAACACGGCATGCCGGGAGGTCCCCATCTAGCAGTGGATTGACAACGGATGAACATTTCTCCTTTTTCTCTCGGAACAAGTTAGAAGCGCGCAGCATACGGTGCGTGCATTAGCGGGCGACTGTAAACGATGCAATTTTTTTTTTTACAATAAATTCCGCTGACACTTCGGGAGTCATGGGATGAGTTGACTCATACCCGCACGAGTGTCACCCCCCTCCCCTACCCCCTCCCCTACCCCCTCACCCCCTTTGATTGTCCGCAAATTGTCAGCGTTAACAGTCCGTGACTGACTTGGGAAACCGTGGTGAAATGCCAACTCGTTGCCTCAATTGTGTTTTTGTTGGTAATACTCTTCTCATGCCATTCGATCCGGCGTTATTGCTCAACCTCTTCCAGACATTTACGACGTCTCCGCAGTTGCAACAAAGAAGGCAAAATGCGGCGCAGGCAGGGCATGTGGTATGAATCGTAGCGCACGTCCCGGAATTGTCTGCGTCATTCGTTAGGCGTGAAACCGCTGCCGGGGCAGACGAATGCAATGAGATTCACATCTTTATCCTCCTCCTCCTCGTCGCTGTGGCGAACAGCTGCTGCTCTACCGTGACACCAGCTATGAATGCCCGAGAATTTGAAACATCGTGTCAGTTTTGCTCGTAACTCTTTAGCACAGTTGCGAACGCATCGGTCCTGTCGGTCGTTCGTCTGTCTGTGTCTCTGTAGCCAGAGTGGGTGGGTGGGAGGGGGGGGGGTCACGATAACTGTCGGAAAGATAATCGAATATTAATCAGAGTTTAGTTGAGAAATGTGGAGCTCTTTCGAATGTTTCTCTGAAGAAAACGTGCCAGGTTGGTCAAATGTTTGTGGCGAGTGACGAAAATCTTGTTTAACGGCTGAAAAGGAGTCACGAGTTTTTTTTAAATGTCGATGACTACAAATTTCCGAAGACAAACGTACGCTGGAAAGCGCTACGTAATCTATGCATGTGCATGACTTTTCTTCCTTGTTTATCTTACTGCGTGCGCAACTCGGGGTGGTGGGATCGTCCGCCCGAAGAATTACGTTTGCCAGAAGAGGTTTTTTTGAGATTGAAGGCCCCTTTCTCTGGAGTTGGGCAAATGTTTAGCCAGGAGTGGAAAACCATCCTGAATGCTTGGCATTTTTATGACTGTAGGTGAAACATGTCATGGCATTTTAATTGTGAGCATTGTAAAGTTTGACTATGGAAGGTATTTGGCACAACACACTCGCACATTCCTTTGAACATCGTACTGTTTATATTATTATTATGTCTTACTGATAAATGTCAGCTTGTTCTGATATGTTGCCCAATATTTGACATCTGTTTGACAGAAATTTAATATTGCTGGAAATAGTATTGCTTTGTCTTAGCAGTACAATTTAAGTGAAAATGTTTTTTTATACATACATAGAACAAAATATACTCTGGAGGGAGATGTGACGGAGGAAAAGGCAGCATTATGATTTAATAATATGCACGTTTTGCCATCCCTCGTGGATTTTTTGGACGTAAATTCATGTTTTTGAAACACGTTTGCAAACTACAGTACAGTATTTTGCGACGCTCTTCCATTAACCTCCATTACTGGATTCTTAGTGAATTAAGCGTAATAAAAAAAAAGTGAGGAAATAATTGTACATGCTGCACCTGTTTAATGGCTAATCCTCATGCCAGCCAAGTCACGGCTGCAGTATAAAGCCCGCGGTTCAGCGTAAACGATCTTTCTAGCTCAGCAGAAACGTGACTACTTCTACCCGACAGGATTGTCCTTAGTCAAACGTGGATGCTTAATGACATGCACGGTCATTTTGCTCTCCATGCTAATCATGAATATATTATTCTGCACCCTATGCCGGCCCAGAAAACATAATTTAGCAAAGTTGTGCACCAGACTGTACGATAAATGTAAACAAATGTGAATGTGTGGCGGGGTAGCGGCGGTGTGGTTTTTGGCACGATGCACGCACTATGCACAACGGTAACCCGAGTTCGATTCCCAGCCATGGAGAACTTCGGGGGTCAGCACTATCTGACCCGGATCCTGGGACTTCCCTTTCTCCAATTTGCACTGACCAGCACGGTGAAGTATGGTCAAACAACTCCCCCACGACTGAGATGGTGCATCCGTGGATTGACAAAGGGTGAATAATTGGTTGCGCTAATTGTAAAACTAATGAGGGTGACCAGGAAAGATTTAACCGCACGAAGGTTGTGCTGCTGCTGCTGCTCACAAACAGCAGGAAGGCGCGACTCCCGTCATGCCTTGCAAGTGTAGCGCCAACGATTCAGAGACGGAGTTTCTAGGAGACACTTTCTTTACTAACAACTTTCACGGTCTCGTCCACACACTCTCCACAGTAGCTCACCCTGGCCTGCACACAACACCGGCCGTCTAACACTGACGGCGCTGACTGAGATAGCCAACTACTATCTTTCGTAGCGCAATTTCTAGCGGAGACGTTGAGCGATGACCGAGACGAGATGACAGCAACGACGAGACGAGTCCATTCCCAGAACCGGCAGCCTCGAGCCCCCCGCTCTCGGCTCCTTTTATGCTCCCAGCGCGGCCTGGCTCCGCCCTGGCCGCGCCTCCCTTCGCGAACCCGCTAGCAGGTTCCAGGGGCCTACAGATGAGGTCCTCTGTGACCCTTGCCCTAGTTCCTCCTCTCTGCCAACACACCGTACTCACACCCTCACCGGCGTGTGCACTGTCTGTCCACCACAGCTGCCGCTGCTGTCCACCAGCCGGCGCTAATACACTACACAAGCATGTCACGTGATCGCCACATTTGCACGTACAATGCTTTCAGCCTTGTCCAAACCACCAGCTCAAGGGTTGAACGTGTTGTTAAATCGATTTGTTTCCCGCCTGCACGCATTTTAATGTTTGTGATAATTTGCAGACAGTGTTGGGATTTGAGTCGCTTGGACGAAAGTGCAAGCGTCTATTAAAGCATTTAACAATTTGCTGCGTATGCAAACTGGACTCCCGTAGGAAGTGTAATGCAATTATACAAGACTGGCGGGACCTCTGCGACCTCCCAAGACTCATTTGGAGGCCTCTGCTCCCGTGCCGTTAGCTCCGCGTGTGTGTGACGTTCATTGTGGCAGCTCGCCGTAGCCTGTGAAATGCTCGTTGTAATCCGAGCCGACGCGAAACCTGAAGGCATTGCTTGCAGCCTGGGCAGGTAGGGCTTGTGACTGCGCACAGGTAGGGCTAGAGAGCACGCAGCGGCCAGGTAGGAATTTCCTTAATATCTTACGTGTTTTTTCTTTCTCCCACTCGTAGCATCAATGGGCTCCATTCAATGTGTGTATGAAGAAGCATTTGATACGAAAATCAGCAAAAGTCGGGGAGGGGGGGTGGTGGAGGAGGAGGAGGGGGGTCCTTGGTATCCTTTGCCGGGAAGCAGCCCACACAGGAACAGAACAATGTAAGTATTGATACACGTTTGGATTATACCATGGGAACAAGAGGAATTATGCAGATGCCAATTGTGTATGCGTGCACAGCACATGCACAAGAGTGCTCTCTCTCTCCCTGCCATTCAGGTCCGCCCCCGCTAAATGTTACCTAATACTCGTGCTCATATAGGGTCTATACGTATAGACAGGGGTACAGTTTCTCATGAAATGAGAATGAGACGTATTATTATTTCCCATCCCAACCAAGCCGTCATCCTCCCTCCTGATACTGCGATGCAAAGATTCCGTATAGCCGTAACGTCCGACCGGCTTTGTCTCCCTACTGGCAATGTTTACGCATCGCACCAGGTACTCATTTGAGGCTGAGTCGATCTAGGGGAGGCCCTGGACCGGTTAAGATAATCGTCACCAGTGTTGGCGGCGAGCGGCAATCGAACTCCGTTTTTCTCCCGCGCAAAGCGAGGCAACGGATCCATCTCGCGCCTGCTCACAATTTAATTTCACCGCTCAATCGCCTCGGTAGGCATCCACAAAGACTCCGTTCCATTCCGCTAAGAATCCGTTCCATTCCTTGGCTGCTACTCCGTCGTTATTCTTGACAATTGGTCATCATCCCATCAAACGGCATGTCCTTTCCAAGCCCACTCACTTTATTATTGGATATCCGATAAGGTGTAATTACTGTGTTGTGGTCACGTGATATAATACAAATACTGTAATGAAGTTTATAAAACAGCACACTTGGCTTCAGCCGGAGTAATTCCATCCTTGCATGATTGATTTCCCTACTTTAAGTCGACCCGTTAAATAAATTCACTGGGCAGCCAATAATAACTTGGATTCACACTTTGCACACAGCCACATTGCAATTCTGAGTAAGTACCCTCGAGTGAGCTCCGCATCTTACACCATTAATAAAGTGTGCGTAAAATAAAATGGACGATCCCTTTAGTCTATCCACAGCTGGATGAAGGAAGGGCCTCCCCGCCTCTTTCGGTCGTGAGAATACTTTGACTAAATCTTACTCCGCCACGCCGGTTCGTGCGCGTTGGTGAAAGGGTCCACAACTGGCTCAGATATCACTTTCCGCCAATGTTAGCCGTAGCTGGGAATCAAACTCTGGTTAGCGACGTTCGTTGCGAAGTGGGCTAATGCACCACCTCCGATTAGCACGGTTGGCTACGTTCGGTGCGAAAGAAGTTCAACAGGCAGTACATTACCACGTTTTAATGGTCCACACGCTGTGTTTAGTGATCGTTTATTAAATTCACTATTGATGCCGGGAGTAGAGAATATACGGAGATTAACAACATGAAATGTCGCAATAAGTGTTGATGGCCGATGGACAAGACTTAAGATGGAGTGGTAGTCAAGGGACAGAACGTGTCCGGGAGGGTTTAACCACCGAGATGGAGGGAGTTTAACCACCGAGATGGAGAGAGTTTAACCACCGAGATGGAGAGAGTTTAACCATCGAGATGGAGAGAGTTTAACTATCGAGATGGAGAGAGTTTAACCATCGACATGGAGATAGTTTAACCACCGAGATGGAGAGAGTTTAACCATCGAGATGGAGATAGTTTAACCATCGAGATGGAGAGAGTTTAACCACCGAGATGGAGAGAGTTTAACCATCGAGATGGAGAGAGTTCAACCACTGAGATGGAGAGAGTTTAACCATCGAGATGGAAAGAGTTCAACCACCGAGATGGAGAGAGTTTAACCATCGAGATGGAGAGAGTTTAACCATCGAGATGGAGAGAGTTTAACCATCGAGATGGAGAGAGTTTAACCATCGAGATGGAGAGAGTTTAACCATCGAGATGGAGAGAGTTTAACCATCGAGATGGAGAGAGTTTAACCATCGAGATGGAGAGAGTTTAACCATCGAGATGAAGAGAGTTTAACCATCGAGATGGAGAGAGTTTAACCATCGAGATGGAGAGAGTTTAACCACCGAGATGGAGAGAGTTTATCCACCGAGATGGAGAGAATTTAACCACCGAGATGGAGAGAGTTTAACCATCGAGATGGAGCGAGTTTAACCATCGAGATGGAGAAAGTTCAACCACCGAGATGGAGAGAATTTAACCACCGAGATGGAGAAAGTTTAACCATCGAGATGGAGAGAGTTTAACCACCGAAATGGAGCAACGGAAGGGCTCGTGTGTGGGTGCTATAGTGGGATTGTTAGATTTCAGGACCGTGGGAAATGGTGACGACTTGGGGAGGCTTTTATCCAGCAGCGGATTGACCATGGCCAATTATGATCATGACGATGCCTAGAAAAAGCAACGCAGAAAAGGAGTGAGGTGCAGAATTAGTCTCGATTTTGTTCAAACAGATTTTCCTTTGACTGTAACCAGTATAGGTTTTGGAAGGAAACCAAACTTACATTGGGGCCCATTCGGTGCAGACATGGGTTTATTTTTTTGTTGTTGTTGCCCTGAACACGGTCCCTTGGAAAGGACTCGCAGAATCAGCCGTTCCATTCCGCGAGTGGATGCAGATTGAACGCGATCTCTCTTTAAACAAAGAAGTCTAGAAAAAAAAATCAAACCGCTGTTGTCAGCTGCATTCGGGGCCAATAAAATTGCCAACGCGAGTTTTTTACAATTAAAATTCAATTCACTTTTTGGGGGTGGGGGGGGGGGATAATTGGCGAGGTGGGTTCGACGGCGTCATGTGGCCCTCGCTTAAAGCAAGCCCGATGTGTAAGCGAGCCCGATGTGTAAGCGTGCCCGATGTGTAAGCCAGCCCGATGTGTAAGCGTGCCCGATGTGTAAGCGAGCCCGATGTGTAAGCGAGCCCGATGTGTAAGCGTGCCCGATGTGTAAGCGAGCCCGATGTGTAAGCGTGCCCGATGTGTAAGCGTGCCCGATGTGTAAGCGTGCCCGATGTGTAAGTGTGCCTGATGTGTAAGCAAGCCCGATGTGTAAGCAAGCCTGATGTGTAAGTGTGCCTGATGTGTAAGCAAGCCCGATGTGTAAGCGTGCCCGATGTGTAAGCGAGCCCGATGTGTAAGTGTGCCTGATGTGTAAGCGAGCCCGATGTGTAAGCAAGCCTGATGTGTAAGTGTGCCTGATGTGTAAGCAAGCCCGATGTGTAAGCGAGCCCGATGTGTAAGCGAGCCCGATGTGTAAGCGTGCCCGATGTGTAAGCAAGCCTGATGTGTAAGTGTGCCTGATGTGTAAGCAAGCCCGATGTGTAAGCGTGCCCGATGTGTAAGCGAGCCCGATGTGTAAGTGTGCCTGATGTGTAAGCGAGCCCGATGTGTAAGCAAGCCTGATGTGTAAGTGTGCCTGATGTGTAAGCAAGCCCGATGTGTAAGCGAGCCCGATGTGTAAGCGAGCCCGATGTGTAAGCGTGCCCGATGTGTAAGTGTGCCCGATGTGTAAGCGAGCCCGATGTGTAAGCAAGCCCGATGTGTAAGCGAGCCCGATGTGTAAGCGAGCCCGATGTGTAAGCGTGCCCGATGTGTAAGTGTGCCCGATGTGTAAGCGAGCCCGATGTGTAAGCGTGCCCGGTGTGTAAGCGTGCCCGATGTGTAAGCGAGCCCGATGTGTAAGCAAGCCTGATGTGTAAGTGTGCCTGATGTGTAAGCAAGCCCGATTAGTGTAAGCGTGCCCGATGTGTAAGTGTGCCCGATGTGTAAGCGAGCCCGATGTGTAAGCGTGCCCAGTGTGTAAGCGTGCCCGATGTGTAAGCGAGCCCGATGTGTAAGCAAGCCTGATGTGTAAGTGTGCCTGATGTGTAAGCGAGCCCGATGTGTAAGCGTGCCCGATGTGTAAGTGTGCCCTATGTGTAAGTGTGCCCGATGTGTAAGCGAGCCCGATGTGTAAGCGAGCCCGATGTGTAAGCGTGCCCGATGTGTAAGTGTGCCCGATGTGTAAGCGAGCCCGATGTGTAAGCGTGCCCAGTGTGTAAGCGTGCCCGATGTGTAAGCGAGCCCGATGTGTAAGCAAGCCTGATGTGTAAGTGTGCCTGATGTGTAAGCGAGCCCGATGTGTAAGCGTGCCCGATGTGTAAGTGTACCCGATGTGTAAGTGTGCCCTATGTGTAAATGTGCCCGATGTGTAAGTGTGCCCGATGTGTAAGTGTGCCCGATGTGTAAGCGTGCCCGATGTGTAAATGTGCCCGATGTGTAAGTGTGCCCAATGTGTAAATGTGCCCGATGTGTAAGCGTGCCCGATGTGTAAGTGTGCCCGATGTGTAAGCGTGCCCGATGTGTAAGCGTGCCCGATGTGTAAGCGTGCCCGATGTGTAAGTGTGCCCTATGTGTAAGCGTGCCCGATGTGTAAGTGTACCCGATGTGTAAGTGTGCCCTATGTGTAAGCGAGCCCGATGTGTAAGCGAGCCCGATGTGTAAGCGTGCCTGATGTGTAAGCGTGCTCGATGTGTAAGCGTGCCTGATGTGTAAGCGAGCCCGATGTGTAAGTGTGCCCTATGTGTAAGCGAGCCCGATGTGTAAGCGAGCCCGATGTGTAAGCGTGCCCGATGTGTAAGCGTGCCCGATGTGTAAGCGTGCCTGATGTGTAAGCGAGCCCGATGTGTAAGCGAGCCCGATGTGTAAGCGAGCCCGATGTGTAAGCGTGCCCGATGTGTAAGCATGCCCGATGTGTAAGCGTGCCCGATGTGTAAGTGTGCCCGATGTGTAAGCGAGCCCGATGTGTAAGCGAGCCCGATGTGTAAGCGAGCCCGATGTGTAAGCGAGCCCGATGTGTAAGCGAGCCCGATGTGTAAGCAAGCCCGATGTGCTCAGACATCATCTCAGTTGGGGTTTTTTTTCTCTCTCCTTCTCTCTCTACCACCGTGATGCTCCGTGGACGGCAGTCGTGTGGGTCTGGTTATACAATTATCACTAATGGCGTTTGGAAACCCTTTGACAGGGGTAGGTAGTCACAAGCGCACCTGCACATACCGGCTTGCTTCAGTGCAACATTAATGCTGTGTTACATTAAACACGCTCTTCTGGAACGCGGCCATGCTAACAGTTACAATAAGCTAACGTTTTTTAGTCTTAAATTAAAGCCAGACAACGGGAATTGATTTATAATAGCACTTTGGGGTTTTTTTCGCCGCACTTCAAGGTATGTAAACTAGCAATTGTTGCATGGTATGTATACAAATTTCAGTTGTTGTTAATGGATATACCCTACCGGCTTGTAATATTTGTGATGTTAATTTTCTTTGCAGCCCTTGCAGAAATTCACGTGGTATTGCAGTTAGTATATATATTTTTTAAATTTATGGATACATGAACTTTAAGCGTTAAACAACACACATAACACGCGTGAAGAGCACCAGAAGCCGTTGTGCAAATTCAAAAAATCATCAGAATTTCCTGCGGTGGTGTATCGTTGGTCCTCTCGTCCGAGCTCACGGTCAAGATTCGTTCGAGCAAATGCGACCGACTGGCAGCAGCAGTGAGCGACAACAGTGGACTGGTTTCGTCCTCATTGGCACTCATCAGCACGGTATAGTTGTCAACCAAGCCAACTTCGTTTGAAGCGTATAATTGCTGCACGAGCGTCTGTTTTAATGCACATGGCAGCTGATTGTGGTTGAGTGACCAGCGTTGTATTTTGGTCGGCTTTAAAAGATAAACGTGGTCCACAAATGCAGTAGTCGGGTCGATGTTAACAACGAAGACAATCTGACAACCGTATTTTTGGGACGTTAATTCCCCAAATATGAAGGCCCAAATGTTGTTAGTTGGGTTTACTCTTCAGTCAGGCCGAGTCCAAATGTTAACATTGCTTTAATCTCTTGCCGAAAACATCATCATCATCATCAGTGAGCCAAGTTCTTCGCCTTGCCTTGGACTGTGATCCCACGGTGAGTAAAGTACACGAGTTGATATTCGAGCCACGAGTTTCTCATCATCGAGACGTTAATGCAGCTCGCTGCTGCAGCAACAACAGCAACGATTTAAATGCGAATGTATGTCATGCAACTCGCATCTCAAGTCATGTTGCCCTAAGTGAATGGCTGTCTTGGTTGTATCCGTGATTTAACCAGGAGATGAAATAAACCCATTGAGACGCGTATGAAAAAAAAAACACTGCCTCTTTTGCAAGAGGCGACCCTAGTCAGAGGGGGAGGTGGATGGGTTGTCAGGGCAGGGAAACAAAGAAGGGGGAGGGGGAAAGAGAGGAGAGAACCTCCCAAGCAACAGCTGATGTCGTCCAAAGAGCAAAAACCAACACGCGAACTCCGATCGTCCTCGCAGCAGCAGCGACGGATGTTGGTTTCCTGGCCGTCGAACAAAGGCGGTCACCGCATCGCGCGCTCTCAGATGCGCTACAGCGGCCGTCTGGAACGCTCTTCCTTCCGAAATTTGGAAACCACCAGAGGCTGTGCACCTTTAAATCGTCCGGATTGAAAACTCATTTCTTTCGAACGGCTTGTTGCTGTGCTGAGTTTGTTGTCCTTCCCCCGCACCTCCGACGAGCACGCTTGGCTACGTACGGTGCGAAAGGAGTGCAACGTGCCGTACATACGAAGCAGCAACCCTGGGCCCAACACCAACAAGAGCAGCGGCGACGGGCCCCAGGTGCAGGCGGGGTACCGTGGGCCATGCCCGGCAGTGATAACGAGGCCCGCGGGCAAGTCGAGCAGGGGCCGGACCCTTCCTATCCTGCGTTTTGATAAAAAAAAAAACATTTTACTTCTGATTCAAGCAGGCATGTCCGGATCGGCGAAATATTTCCACGCCCGCCATATACCAACACCCAGAATGCCCCTCTCGCGGTGGGGTTTTTTTGGGGCACGGGATAAGTCAGTCGACAAAAGAGCCGGCAAAATATTCAGTGCTGAAAACCAATCATTCGAAAGATCCGTTCCCTTTGGGGCAAGCGTCACGGCACCCAATCGCTGGACCCAGGGCTTCCATTGCAGACGGAGCTGTCCGGGACTGCGTTCCAGAAAGCAACGTATCCCCCCAGGTACCCACCGGGCGCTATAAAACATTCTTGTGGGCACGCACACGGTGACTAGATATTGACGCAAAGCTTTCGTGACTGCATGAATTCATATTCTTTGGGTCTTTCGGTAAAGTCACGTAGGAAAAGGTGGGTGATGACGACGATCGCTCGTGATGCGATCGAAACGTCGTAGTTTTTGTTGTCATTTTCTTTGAACCCATCTACGTGACTTTACCGAAAGACCCACAGCAGGTGACTAAATATTTTCCTGAAAGCTCCTAGGGCTGGGTTGTCGGCATAAGGGACTAAACCACTAGAGTACAAAGTTACATATATATCTACGCATAATAATTCGATGTTATCGTCGCCTCAATTTCTGTAATCTAACGAACAGGTTTATAGGACAAAGAGTAGGGCGAGATGGTTGGACGTGGCGTGCCAAAAGTAATTCCCGACGGAACAGTGATTCCCGACTGTTCCGTCTGGAATGAAGAAGTGGATGTTGCCCAAGGTCGTGCACGAGCGGCGTACGAGGACCGGGGCGCGTTCACCATCCCCGGCGTGTCGGAATGAAAGCGACGGCAAAAAAAGGAACTCCAATCGAGTGAATCCAGGCGACATACTCACGCCGCAGTGGCGAGATGTTAACAATCTCGCCTGGTGTACAGGAGGTCGTGGGTTCGATTTCGACGCTGACGCCTGCTGTACATTTGGCGTTTGCACGCTTCTCTCTCGCCGCGGTCGCGTGGAGTTTCCACCCCCTCCCCCCCCCTCCGCATGTATAAATCAACGTGCGTTTAGAGGATTGGGCTGCTGTACATTTACACACGATAAGCCACTTCGTTGAGCCATCATTTCGTGGCCAGTTCGCTTCTGAAAAAAGAGCTACATAGCTCAGTGGGCCTTACATGGTAAAATAAAAAAAAACTGTTTAGTTTATAGTTCTAGGACAGTGCGTGATGGTGATGATGATGACGAATGGCCGTGTGCACTTTGAGCAGCAGTAAGCAAAGTCTCGGCTCACGACACGCAATCGTTGCGGCATCTCCGCTGGGTTTGTAGTGCCCTCTCGTGGCTGTCTCGGGTCACTGCACTCAGAATCTGAATATTTGTACTGGAGGAATCCGATGAGCTATAAAGCTCTTTTTCAACAGACAGTCCACAGACTTCGCCGTGTCGACAGATGCAAAATTAATGACGAGCGAGAGTGTGCAAAGGGTAGTACTGTACTGAACTCCCATGTGCTATCGCCGAATTAATGCACGTCACATTAAAGGAAGCTAAGCGGGTATGAGCCTGGATAGCGCTAGGAGGGATGTCCCTGGCTCTGGTGATTGTCTATTTTTCACTTTCACTTGTCAACCTTGGAATACATGGTATTCTCGCCCCCCCCCCGCCCCCACTCCTCGGATGAGATATTTTTTTATTCATCAGAACATCATGAAGGTCACTATTGAGAAGGCAGCCATTCGGTCAATTAGTTCACCAGGGCATAAAACCACGTGAGCTGGAAGGCAGCCAGTTGCCCAAGCTCTGTGGCCTGCTAGTAGGGAACAACACATGCTGGGTACAATCCCAATAGAGTTCTGTAATGTGAGGGTGGTTTTTCAAATTTGGTTAAATTTGGAGCGTGACGCAGGCACAAAATGGGCCTACTCTTGCGAAAGACATCTTGGGATCTTTAACGATGACGCGTATATATATATGTTTTCTATGATTAATGCCGCAGATATATGAACGATTAGGGTGGCCTTTGGATTCTTATTATTGATCAGTACCGGGTTGGTGAAAGCATTTTCGTTTTACCCTCCCGACTGAGAACTTTGACAAATGGCACCCTGCTTGGATGGGTGATCACCATGCAATGGCGGAGCCAGGGTTTTCAGGTAGGGGGGGCAACCCCTCCGGCAATGAAACATGATAGAGGAGTTGTTAGTAAGTGACGACTTGTCCCTTGCTTTTTATTCGACGCGTGTGCGGCGATGGCGCAGCCATCGATCGAGGGTCGAAATCGAACCGCGTTGTGTGATCGGCATCGCGCTCGCTGAAGGTGTTGATGCCTTCAGGGAAGTCGTGTGCTCTGTACGCAACTGCGCATAATTATGAGTCACTTATAACTGCTTTGTTGTTACTTATTGCCAATTATGGACTCAGACTATTGTCCTGTCATCTCATAGAATCCCTGGCACATAATAATATGCTACACAGTGGCAGTGGGGGTCGCAAAATGCCGATTTATTACGAATAAACCCCAATGATCCGATATAAATTAGGGATTTCGATCGGATCATTGGGGGGTGGGGCATGTGCCACTGCCACCATGCACAGGTTGTTACAGGCTGCCGCGGGGCCGACATCATGGACATGCCGCAACATTCGCTGTTGTAGCGTACATTTTCTATGTTCCCTCGTATGTGTCCCCCCCCACCAACCCGCACGGACCAGCGTGGTGATGTTTGGTCAAATAATCCCCACGGATTTGCACAGCGCGAGGAGGCCCTCATCCGTCAGTGGATTGACGAAAGTCCGTACATGTATGTGTGTTGGCGTGATCGACTCCCAGAAACATTGTTTTTTACACCACTGTTTTACAACGGGCTTTGAGTCTCATCGGTAGAGAAAGTGGGGCTTGATAATTGTTTTTTTACCCTTCTATCTGGCAACAAAACTGACACCTTTTTTACAAGGAGTCATGTTTGCATAGACCACAATACCTGCAGTCATAATGCAAACAAAAACATAACTCTGATAATGTATGCACTGTCCTTGAACTTGATTGGTCCACACCCGAGACAGCTTTCCTTAGAGCCTAGTCTCACATGGGTTGGACCAGATGACGCCAAAAAAACAATTATCATATTTTTTACTGGCAAATGAGGTTCCAATGGTGTAAAAGTGGGGCTTGCTAAACCGATACTGCTGGTTTCCCTCACGGTAGAGAGGCCAGAACCCTCCACCAACATTACGGAACCCGTTCGACACCAAACAGAAAACGGTGCGCAAGCACAATAGTTTTTGCACTTCGCGTATTTGCTCTTGCATCATCTGGTAAGTATTCTACTCCCTACACGACCCGCCACCGACGGCGTGGCGAAGTATGGTCAATCAATCCCCACAAATGTCACGGCGTGTGGGAGGTCTTCATCCGGTCGTGGATTGAATGAGAGGCTGTCATTTTTTCGTCTTTAATTAAAGACATCCAGTGTTGCTCATTCCTTTTTCAATTACATAATGGACATTGCAGTGCACATGGTTACTTTCCCAACGTACAACTCACGTCATCTCAGTGTCGTGTCGACAAGGTCCGTGGGTTGTGGTTGGTAGACCGGCTTGCTTTGGACGGCCGACAGATATCGTTCTACGTCCTCGTGTCACAAGACGGCGGCGACTTGATGGAACGCCGACAAACCCCGCACGAACGCCATACCTCCGTGTAAAAGCGTGGCATGGAAACGCAAGCCGCGCATTCCACTTTTTGATTTATTAAAACCACTCCACGTCACTTGACATGTTTGGCATTTGGTAACAAGCACTGAGAATCATTTGGCAGACGCTTGGCGCTCCGTTCACAGGCTTGGCCAGGCGAGGCCCCTTGTCTCCACGGCAGGCGCCAAACCATCAGCAGCAGTCTTGCCATTCCTAATTCAATGTGGAGCAGCTGATTCTTTTGGAAATCAGTCGTGCGTTTAATTGGGCGTGGCACAGTTTGGTACAAGCAGACGAGCCACCAAAATCGATAGTTTGGAAAGGTGCGTTTTGTCGTATCAGACTGCTTCGTGTTTTGTTGATTGTCTTCTTCTTGGTTCTTTCGGTAAAGTCACGTAGAAGGGAAACAATAAAAGAATAAAAATAAAACATAATAAAATAATTCTCACGACGTTTCGGCCACAACGCAAGCAGCCGTCCTCAGGTGAAGAACAGGTCTGTCGGAAAGACAGCGTCTGAATGGGCACCATCAGGCTTGGCAGCGTATATTTAAGCTGGGTTGGAGGGGGGAAGGGGCGCCTTGACAAATGAATTTGCATATCAAGAGGAATTTAGCATATTTATGTTGTTTGTCATTTAGAGGAGGTCTCATTGAGGAGATGGAGCAATGACAGTCAGCTCATTGTGCAGCTGCCAGGTGGATTATTACTTTGCCGGATCGTGAGAGATGGCAGTGGCGGTTTGGAGAGGCCTGCATCCAGCAGTGGATTGATCAAGGCCGATGATAATGATTAACACATTTACAATTGTGGCTCATTTTTTAAAACGTGAACTAGCAGCGATCATACACACTGACAATGAATGACATATGCAGGAAAAAACAATTCTAAAATAACACGTTACGCAAATCAGAAAAAAAAAGAATTGCGAATTTAGTTTTGTTTTGATGTGCTTTTAAACGTTTACGATGAATACTTACGATTTAATTTATTTAATAGCATTTGTACAATACTTAAACATCCGTTGTAGTTCATGGAAAATGAAAACGACATTGCAAATATTTTCTAAACTGCATAAAAAGTACACACACACGTATGATAATGATTAGTTTTGATGGTTCCGTGAAAAATGAGATGATAAAATAAAATGCAAACAATCCGTACACGCTTGCGACTAAGCATAATTCTTTCGCTTGAAATGTACCTTCGAATTGAACAAGACTTATGATGCCATGCCCTTGCGAAGGGCAGGAGGTTGATGGAAAGTTTATTGATGGCCTGGGACTGCTTTGTGTCTGCCATTAAACTTTACTGCTTGCATGAGCTGCATGGTCAGAAACGGACAGCCTTGCAGTATCGAGAGAGAGGTCAAATATTTATTTTGCGATGTGGCGGGCCCTGACTGTGACATTTGTGAATGGCACAGATTCGTGGTTTTATCGTTGCTGATGGTGTTGGTTGTGACAAATGGCCATGAAAGCCATCAACATTGAAATAACCTCAAATGCAACCTCTTATTTTTATAAAAATATATATATATTTTACAGCCCTAGTCAGTGCACTGCTAGATGAAGATTTTCTCTACATGCCTTGGAGTATGGTTTGACGATAACTTCACCATGCTGGATGGTGAAGGTGGTGCCCAGAATATGTTTCGATATCACTCACCACTGATATTAGCCATGGCCAGGAACTGAACTCAGGGTGGCCAGGCTTATAGCGCAGTGCAGCAACCACTGCACCGCGTCACCACCCGCATTACTTAATACAAATCTCTGGTTTTTCTATATTCTTTGAAAGTCTCATACACGGTGGCAGTTTGACGAAACTATTAATTCCACCTAAACTTTTCCAATCTCGCGGGATGTGTGCTGGTGGATGGAATAATAATCTAATAATAGATGCACAGAGGCAACGGTGTGATGATAATGCTGCAGTGCCAGGCTCCACCAGACCAGATTCTCCTGGGAAGCTGCACGGGCTGCGTGCGCCCATCTGGCGGAGTAATCTCTGATGATGAAGCCACTGCCAGCGCAGTTTCAGTCACCCACCGCGTGCAGGTGAGGAGTGGGAGTCGTGCTGCAGTGGTTTGCGAACTGCGTTGTGAGCCCGGTGACCTGAGTTCAATTTCTGGCCATGGCGAACATCAATGTTGGGTGATGTCTGAACTGGTCCTGGGTCCACCCTTCATCAACCCACACTGACTAACGTGGTTAAATGTGTCGTGGGGAGGCCCTCACCCAGCAGTGGATTGTTAAAGGGCTGTAAGTTGGTTTTTTTCAACGATTATCACGTACATTTGTCAATTTATAATGGAAAACCCAGGGTGGGTTTTTTGTCTTGTCAAACTGGAGAAAGTACTCTGGGCCGGATCCATCCAACCCAGAAAATAATTCCATACTCGGCACACCACATCCAGTATACCTGGGCCTGAAGCTTGACCCCTTGGCTTGTGTTAGGGGGGCATAGGTTAGAGAGGAGACACCCAGGTATGTGCCCTCTGTCACCTAATTTACATCGTAATGTGCCAGCAACCAAAGTTACCCAACACTGCATGTTTTTTGAAATTATGCGTGGGTTCACATGCAGTGCAATTCACTGCTGGATGAAGATCATGGGGATCTGTTTGACCACACTTCTCCACGATGGCCAGGGTGGTCAGCCCAGAAGTGGTTCAAATACTACATATAGCGATGTTAGCCGTGGTCTGGACTCGAACTGAGGTGGCCGGGTTCAGCGTGCGAGTGCCACCTCTCCACCCGGGGCCGTTCGCCAACAAGACGAGAGACTGGAATGGCTTCGTCATCTCGTGATGACGCGGGGCACCGATATCACAATGCGGGTGGGTCGGTGCGGGGTAAAACTGGGGGAGAATTTACAAAATAAAAAATTTGACATTCAAAAAAACAATCTCATCCGTGCTCATTGTTGTCGCGACAACTCGCGATAGAGCGTCAGAGCAAAGCGCGCACGGCGCTTTGCGATCGAGCGGAGGCCACACGCTGGCCCCGAAACTGAACGCGACAACAAGGCGATTGTGACATTTTACCCGCGGAAATTTTTTGCGGGCCCGCATCCAGCCGTCTCGTCCGTCTTTTTAACAACGGAACTCTCCCCCCCCTCCCCCCCCCCCCCATTTTTTTAACGGCGCGCAGATCCACGGTCACATTGCCGCTCGTAGAGTGCCGTTGACGCGAGCGATAATTCACGGTGAGATGTTGGAGGTGGTGCTGGTGGTGGTGGTGGTGCCGTAGCGTCCGCTGCGCGTACGTAGATCTCGCCTCCCGCACCAACCCCCCCCCCCCACCGCGTCCCGTCCCGAATGGGCCATCCGACCTGCCGCTCGAATTCCGTGCGCGCGTCGCTCCCAACACACTCCCCACCCCCCATCCCCCCGCAAGTTGTCGTCACGAAACGCTGCCGAAATAGATGGGCAGTGGCTGCCCTTAAAGTGTTTGTCGTGGTGGCGTGGGAGGTGGTGGTCTGCGTTCTGTGTAAGAGGTAAAGGTGCAGCCCTGCTACGGCTCGCTCACGCCGTGCGTGTGTTTAACGTGGCCTTAAAGTGCACCTAGCCTGGCACAAGCGGCGAGGTGGCGTACGGCGGTTGTTGTGTCTGTGTGTGTGTGTCTGTACCCTGGAGGTGCTCGCTAACAGCACTTGCCCCTACAGTCTGTTAAGGCTATATGGGGGATCTTTGTCTTTGTACGCTGAAGGGGAGCGGTAGTGTAGCGGTTAGCGCCCTTCGCTACAAACCCGGCGACTTGGGTTCCAATCCCCCTCGCGGCCAACGCCAGTGACGGTTATCTGAACCGGTCCTGGGCATCCCCTAGGTCGACTCAGCCTCAAATGAGTACCTGGTGTGATGTGTAAAAGCATCGCCGCTGGGGAGACAAAGGCGGCCCGTTGTGGTGCTGGCCACCCACCTCCTCGTGTGTCGTGCCGGCCTTCATAGGTGCTCGCGAACAGCACTTGCCCCAAAAGTCTCTTGAGGCTATACGGAGGATCTTTGTCTTTGTTTGTGTGCAGTGAGTTTGTGTGGCCCCTCGCTGCTGCTGCTCATGCTATGGAGCTTGGATGGTGGCAACGTGGAATCGCGGCCACTTCTTCAGGGCTGCCCGGCGATCAATATCGATCGTGAAGACGCGTTAACTTTCTCTTGACTCTGTTCAAGTTCAAGTTCATTTATTAGGTATAGCCCTGTGAGCCATTCGGCTCTTGAATCGGGTGCAACCGCAACGAACAAAAAACAAAAACATGAACAAAAAAACATCTTAAAGTGAATATGTGACTGAGTGCAAACAGAAAATCCAAGAAAAGACAGCAAAATATTGCAGAAAAAACACCGTACACCAACGTTGTGTGCAAAAATCCGTGACGTGAAACCGATGGCACAATAAGATGTAATTATTACTAATATAATGAGCCAAGAATGTCTGTGTGTAACGCGCGTGACGTCACTCCACGTCGACCAGCCCCCCTCATTAATAATCATGAGCAGGTGAGGCCTTCCACATGGACCACCCTCCGTCATTAATAATCATGAACGGGTGACGTCATCTCGGCGTCAATTTATAACCCTCACTACAAAGGCAGAACCCTCACGTCACGCGATCTCCGTAACGCTGTTGAGACATCAAAGTAAAAAGGACGTCATGATGAACAAGGGATTATAACCTTTCAATGAAATAGGTCTGTGTCACCGCGCCCTTACAAATTGCACACGCATTAATGCAATGAATATCACGTCGCGGTCTGCTTTCCGCTTGCAAGTTTCAGATTTACTGCAATACACCCGTCCTTGGACGGGCTATAGGCTAGGATTATCATAACGACGATGACACTCCATGTCCTGAAGGGATGCTAATATTTTCTGGTTTTACTCTCCTGTCAGCCAGTCCTGGTTAATGCAGCGTGGACATGTGCATGTACAACCCGATTGTCTCTCTAACACGTAGGCTTTCGCGACCAATATTATTCATAATCAACGTTTTTGGGTTTAGATCGCGTTATTTATAAATGTGTCGTAACCCTCCACCACCCGACACGGCCAATCAGTAAAAAAAGTGTCACGTTGACAAAAGACAAATAGTTCACTGCTTTAGCCCACCGGTGTGTTGAAGCGTGAAACCACAACATTTACAATTTTTGAGTACGACGTTTCGCTGGTAATTGCATCCAGCATCATCGGGCAATTCGCCCGATGAAAATTGTAAATGTTGTGGTTTCACGCTTCAACACACCGGTGGGCTAAAGCAGTGAACTATTTGTCTTTTGTCAACGTGACACTTTTTTACTGATTGGCCGTGTCGGTTGGTGGAGGGTTACGACACATTTACAAATAACGCCAACTAAACCCAAAAACGTTGATTATGAACGATTGTCTCTCCACTGCTGGATGAGCACACTCCACCCCCCACCCGACACCGGAGCGGGACATGGAGGTTATTTGCCCGCACTTTACCATGCTGCTCAGCGCGGATGCGGGAAGGGTTAGGGAGTAGGGCTGAACGATTAATCGATTTCAAATCGAAATCGCAATTTGAAACAATTCGATTAGCAAATCGCAAAGGCTGTTATTTTTCGCGATTTGAAAAGTCCTATTACTTTCTTATTGGAATTGTTTTATTTTTTATTATTATAACTTTATTTATTTCACTTAACAATTGTTCTATGTTTGATTGTTCTATTTCAATTGAAACATTTTTTATAAATACGTGTTGGAAGCAATTAATATATTTTAAGTTCTCATCCTTGCATCAGAATATATAGAGCAGTTCATATTTTGATGGTATCATGTGGTAATGCTCCATCACATGTTTTAAATCTATTACACAGTGACTATTAAACTGAAGCTTAACTTTAAAAACATTCATCGCAAATCAAATCTCAATCGCAAATATCTGCCAGAAAAATCGCGATGAGATATTTCCCCCCAAATCGTTCAGCCCTATGAGAGAGTACGGACAGGAGAACGTATCGATACATGACAACAAATGTCAATAGGCGCACCGCCCTCCACTGCGCACCACTCCACCCCACGGCTCCGTGCGCGATGCTCACGTGTCCAGCCTCGATCAGAGGTCGCAACCGGGTACCCGATACCCGTACCCTACCCAATACCCGGCTACCCGTACCCGACCGGGTACGGGTACCCGTTTGCGACTCTGGTGCGGCCGAGTACGGGTAGGCCGTGCGTCACTGGTGAGTAACTGTTTGTCACTCATTTCCCAACGTCTTGTCTCTTCTCACAATTCAAGTTCCTAGAACCAACCCACCCGCGCCTGCAACATGGCTTCATCCCAGAGGTCGCAATCAGGTACCCGATACCCGTACCGTACCCGTACCCGGCCGGGTACGGGTACCCGTTTGCGACCCTGGTGCGGCCGGGTACGGGTAAGGAATCAAAACCCGTTTGCGACCTCTGGCCTCGATGCTGCTGCTAATGCTGCGTGCATCGTACGGGGCCGCCGACGATTAAGGGTTCAGCATTGTTTGGGGTGAATTGCGAATAAAAAAAATATTCATGCTGAAAAACCGCAGCAGCTTTAAAAATAAGTTTTCCACATTTTGCCAATTTATTTACGACAGATGCTCAAGCTTGCTGGGCTGTGTAAACGTTAGCGGGCAAGACGCGGGGAGTGAGAGGAATGACACACGTATTTAGGGGTTCGTGTAGGTCAACTCAGGCCGAAATGAGTTGTGAACGCACGGTGCGGCGTGGCCAGTGTCTGTGCTTGTGGAGACAAAGGTCGTGACCCCTGTCTAAATGTCAAACGGGTCGTAAAGCCATTTCCCCACTCGAATGAACATTGAGGCATTGGTGCTTATTTCACGTTTACAACCCTGAGGCTGTTTGCGGAAATTCCGCGTTCCCACGGCGGGGGCGAGTCGATCTATAAATCAAGCACTGTTGACTTCCCCGCGAAGTGGTTACTCATTTCATCCAACACGCAACTCTCAACCCTGACGATCGCGAGCCGCCCACACGTGAGACGTGCGATATCGCGAACCCACCGCCACTCCCGCTACGCTGCACGTGTTTGCGTAACGATGCTCGAACGTGAACACCGTAGCAATGAAAATAATGAGAGTTTCGACGGCGAGGCGAATCACGTCGTTTATGAAACATTCAGTGCTAGATGGACGGTACACGGGCCGTAAATAGGAATATTTGCTGATGAAGTGTTTTTTTTACACGGAAATAAAATTATTTACGAGGGGCTTAGCAGCATTATTAAATTTATTGATGTGCTCACAGCTGTTGGAACTGCATTTGCACGCATTGTGTCGCCAAAGTCACCGGCATTTGTTGGACAGTGGAGTCGTAGTTAGCACACTGCGCTCGCCGATATGTGCGTATGCATGTGTGTGTTGAACTTCGTTCTCACCGTACGTAGCCAACCGTGCTGATCTGATCTCCCTGCGCGGCAGTTTTAACAACGATCCAAGTTTCTTTATCCCTCCCCCGCAATCCCCTACCCCAATCTCGGCTCATCTAGCCGTGTAAACCAAATGCGTCACAGTTGGTAGATCGGCAGGTCGCGTACATCGGTGCAGAATGTGGACGCTTCCAACGATTTCCGAGACGTCTGACCAGCGTGGAGGAGTAGGCCAAATACCTTCAAGAGGGGACTGTCTAGAGCTCCCTCTAGCAGTGGATGCCTTTCCGACCACGGTAGCGTGAGCAAGCAGCTGCAGTGCTGCACCTTTACATTCGCGTGACGATATTAACGGCCACTAATTAGTCTCCAACAGATCCAGCGATTTTCAATATTATATATATTAGAACAAAAAAAAACTTCTCTGCAGAAGTGTCCTTCCGAGGACCCACCGATGTCCAGTGATGTCGGCGGTAGGGTTTCAACCGCAGAGCACAGAGAGAGAGAGAGCGGAAGCAGAGTAAAGATCTAGCAGTGGATCGGCCCGGGGGACGCGCTAAGGTTTCAGCGTGGCACCGTGGCCTTGAGCGCCTTTCCCCGGCGGAGTGCTCTCTCGCGCGGCGGGAACATCGCGCGCACACCTCTCCAACTAAATTGCCCGCTTGGCGTTTTCCAGCGGAAGCCTCTTCCACCGAAAAGCGCTCGGCTTTGAAAGGCGCTCAATTACGACAGCGTTCAATCAGCGGGCTCTGATGTCCCTCGTCGGAAATCCACGTTGAACTTTTTTCGCACCGTACGTAGCCAACCGTGCTTATCGGAGGTGCGGAGGAAGGACAACAAACTATACACAAAAGCAGTTCTAAAGAAATTAGTTTTCAATCTAGATTTAAAAGTGCATCTCTCCAGTGGCTTCCTAATATCGGAAGGAAGCGCATTCCAGACGGCCGCAGAAGCGCATGCGACTTCTAAGTAGCTGGATTTTTTTTGTTCCAACTCTCCGCATGGCCCCGTGGGCAGTGATGCAGACAGCTCGCCTTCACAGCCATTGCGTTGATTTGTAATGTGTGCACGTGCGTCCTTATCCACGGAAAGCTCACGTTCTTCTGGGTGTTCCTCAAACTTTCATCATCCCTCGCTATATTTAAATATATTGTGTATACATTTACAGATCGTTTCCGTTCAAGTTTGTATTGCTTTTTTGCTACCAAGTGATCGGCGTAACGCTACAATTGTAGTTTGTTCCCGTTTTTTTCCTCGGGAGAAGAGACTTGATGGGCTTGCATCTGGCTCTGATTAAAGTTAATGGACTGATATCCCAGCGGGTAACCTAATGGATGGCTTATCATGGTTGGAAACCATTTATTGGCCACGACATAGGCACGCTGGGCTGCTGAACGTGAACGTGGCCTTCCATGCCAAACCTTTGACGAGATGCTACATCCAGGAAGCGGCCCCGTAGCCAGAGCCGTCTTCAATGGCCTCATGCGTTGGGCATCGCGGCCTCAGCCGCCGGTAATGCACTGCCTATTGGCTGAGAGAGAGAGAGAGAAGGAAATCTATCCTCGGCACCGCTTGACCTGTGCTAGTGGGCGGCAGGGGGGGGGGGGCTACTGACTGACCTTTAACGAGAGCGGTTGATCTACTCGCCTCACGCCAGGAATCTCCCTTGAAGGCCTTCTCTTCTGAAAATGCCACCAATCTCGCCCCCTGCATTATTCATCGGTCACGGGGAAGCGGGCGGCTTCCGCAGACTCCGTCGCCGTGAGTGCTCCAACGCCTGGCGGCGTTCCCTTCGCCTGCGAGGGACGGCGCTCTAATTAGCACGGACATTAAGCGTGAGCGCATTTACCGTTAGCTGCGCAGAGGGACAATTAAGCCCCACTGGAAGCCATCACAGGATTACGGGACAATGTTCTGGAGCTGTGGAATATCAATGGGTTAAGGAATGCCTACGCCCATTGATGTCAAGGATGTATGTTTTGTGAAACAATATACGTTATCTTAAATATGTACTGAATTAAAAAAAAAATGTTTGGCAATGTACAATCGCTTTAAATGAGCAGTTCCATGTATGAGAATTGATCTTACTCATGTTTGGAGAATTCCTAATGTGGGAATTGGCTATTGGTTGAAAGCCAGACTCAAGATGTGCATGAATTATTCATGATATGAAGGAGAGAGAGAGAGAGAGAGTGGGGGGGGGGATTGAGAGAGGTGGAGAGAAAGGGGAGGGAGATGAACAGATCAAAAGCCAGGCTGACCAATAATCAGATGGAGACGAGCAGAGACCAAATAAAGAAAGGAAAAATTGATCGAGCCAGGCATACAGCGAGAACACAGTTTGTGAGGGCATAGCAAGGGATATAATTATAGTGCAGGGTTTGTGTGCGTGTGAGAGAGAGAGGGAGAGAGTGCGTGCGACGGAGTGCGAGCGGCAGGGCGAGCGAGCGTGCGAGCGAGCGCGCAGGAGAGACGTGAGAAAGGAAAGGCGATAGAGAAGCATTGCCGATCTGCGGCGTCGCGTCTGACATCAGAGCGCCGCCGTGCAGATGTCTCTGGAGGCAACCGCCGCACGCTCTCCCCGTTACGACCAACCAGGTGGAATCGTCGCAACCCTGGCGCTTAATTAAGGAGCCCCCGGTGATCGATTCAGAGGTGCGAGCTCGCTGCGGTGAAGGCTGCTGCTGTCGCTGCTGCCACCGCCGCCGCAAGAAGGGAGGATGCAGCGGCCTCTGCTCGTCGCGGCGCTCCTGCTGCTGCTGGCTGTGCCGTGCGCGACAAAAAGGACGCCTGGAAAATGCTGGCCCAAGTGCTCCTGCGGGAAAGGCACCGTCATCTGCAAGTCGGCCGTCGTGCCCCGCAACCTCCCGCTCGATGCCACCTCGTTGTACGTATCCCAGCGCCGCAGTGTCTCGGGCGCGCGCACGCACCGCACCGCATGCACTGCACGCACCGCACTGCACGCATCGCATCGGCCAGCTGTGCACACACACACTCATACCGTCGCGTGTGTAACTCTATTATGTCGAGATGTTTTTCGGGGGACCTGACAAGAGTGTGGTTATTTTTGGCGTGGGCCGTGCTGCGACCGTTCGACGCGGGCGTGTTTGAAAGACGCAGAACGCACGCGGCGAATTTTATCTGGGAGGCTTTGAATTATTTTTTTTGCGCGGTGCAAAAAATTGTGGAATCGGTATTACGTGCACGTTGAATTGCGGTGTCATCCTCGCCTTTTTTGTGGTCTATATTTAGTAGCGGGCGCGCTTTAGCCCGCTAGTTAAAGTCGCCATGGGAACGCACGCAGAGACATGCGAGCGGCTCTTTGGCGATGCGAGGCTGCGAGCCACAACGTCGGATATCAGTGGATGTGCATTTGCTAACGTCGCATTGTGCGGTAATTGGCACCGTCTCAGGGAAAAGTGCCATCCGTGATGAATGAAAGGGATTTCGGCGAATGTTATTACGCGCTGCTGATTAATGTCATGGGTTGTTGAACAACTAACACTGCATTGCATATTTTACCAGGCCACTGATGGCCGCATCATGCTCCATGAGATCATTTTTAAAACTATTTACAAGTGCGTTTTACACGGTGATGCGTGCAATTTGGATTGATGTCGCGGCCAAATACCATCTCGAGATGCCGTATAGCAACAGTGGGAGTATTTTATTTTATTGAGATGAGACAGCCAGCCGTGTAGGCGGACCTAAACAGGGCAGGAAGTCAACAGCACAGATGGCTGCAACGTTTTCCGAAATTATTCACTGCTTAACTGAATGTAACATTCATTTTGGTTGTATGCAACACTGAACCCATTTAACGAGACTCACAATGGGATATTTGTGTACGTAAAACCCTGCAATGATTGTGGTGGGGGGGGGGGGGAGAACTCAACTCATTTTTTAAATGATCAAGCTCTTTTGAAAACACAGCCCATTTTAATATTTTTCAAACAACCCACGTATTTAAAATCCATATATATCCCTAAATCATCCGAGTTAATTAAAAATTCTGCCTTTTGCTCTGCCAAGGGAATTTAGCCCAGGATTGCACGTTCAAGCGTTTACAATATTGAATTTTACATTGCGGCCAAAAAAATGTTCAATCATTCGTACATTTGCCCGTGTTTTTTTCTCTCCTCTTTTCTCTCAGAACCTTTGACGATGCCGACTTCAGTCAGATTGCCAACGGGACATTTTCTCACTTGCCAACCCTTCACGTTCTGTGAGTTATACCAAGATGTACGGTGCAGAGTTTCAAAGAGCTCCGTCTCTCAAAACTGTTTATGTTTTATTTATGTATATTGATCTATATGCAGGTCGAGTGCAAGGCTCAAATAATCAATTTGTAAGAATTTTCAAAGATGGCAGGAGAATTGCAAGGCTTATAATAATATATATTTAGCTATATATTTTGAAATTTAAGTTATGACTGCGTTGGTTTTTGCGGTTGCGCTTCAGCGCTCTCCGATGCACTTCCGGGGTGTGCCGGGTGCCCTTTTGCTTGATGTCCGACGTTTCGCTCCGCATGCCGGGAGCTTTCCGTTCCTGAAGAAGCTCCCAGGACGTGGAGCAAAACGTCAGACATCGTGCAGAACAGCACGCGGTAATATAATAATCATAATAATGTGTCGCTTTATATAGCGTGGTTCATGCAAATTGCATCTCAAAATCGCCGAGGAGCCGCAGGCAAAGCTGGAAGGCAGCCAGCCGGTGAGCTGGCACCAACAATTTGTCCCGAGCTCTGCAGTCCTGTATGTATTACGATGTTTTTTCTCAACCAATTAAATGACTGTTCATACGACGCGCGGGAGTAAACGGGAACACGCAGAGAAAATCCACGCGTGCGAGCGGCCAACGCTCTATCCTGGGCAGAAGGGATGGGCGGCATTAGTCCACACTTGACTCGACTGCGTTCTCCTGGCGAGCCGGGGTATGGGCACCCCCAGCGCCGACGAGGAGGGAGTTTCTCAACACGTGTTCGATCTAAATTTCGATTTAAAGCTTTCGTGACTGCAGGGATTCATCTTCTTGGTTCTTTCGCTGAAGTCACGTAGAAGGGAAATAATAAAATAATAAAAATAAAACATCATAAAATAATTCTCACGACGTTTCGGCCACAACGCAAGCAGCCGTCCTCAGGTGAAGAACAGGTTCATTCAGACGCTGTCTTTCCGACAGACATGTTCTTCACCTGAGGACGGCTGCTTGCGTTGTGGCCGAAACGTCGTGAGAATTGTGTTTTGTTATGTTTTATTTTTATTATTTTATTATTTCCCTTCTACGTGACTTTACCGAAAGAACCAAGAAGACGTGTCCGTACCACCAACACTCGCTGCCTCTGCAGTGCTCGATCACAGGTCGTGGAACAACCGGACAACACGTAGGAGGAAAATTCTAAATACGTTACAGTTTTTAGCCGCATTGGGACCTCTCACTCGAACAACTCCACTGTATTCCTCTGCATGTAAACTAAACTAAAGTATGATAATTGTTTTTTTACCCTTCTATCTGGCAACAAAACTGACACCTTTTTTACAAGGAGGCATGTTTGCATAGACCACAATACCTGCAGTCATAATGCAAACAAAAAACATAACTTTGATAATGTGCACTGTCCTTGAAGTTGATTGGTCCACACCCGAGACAGCTTTCCTTAGAGCCTAGTCTCACATGGGTTGGACCAGATGACGCCAAAAGGTGTAAACTAAAGTATTTAAGATTTTACCAGTGAAGGCCCACTGAGATACACACCTCTTTTGCAGAAGCGACCTGGCCACAAATGATAGCTGAACCAAGGGGCTTATCGTGTGGACAATTATTGCAGCTAAATCATCTAAATAATCTAATAACGTGAGATGCCAATCCAGTTCTGGAAAGTAGAAAGGGACGAACATTTATTTTTAAAATTTCTGATTTGAAATAATAGTCAAAAATATTTTACAGCTGCTGAATGAAGGTCTCCCTCGCTGTGGCAGTCATGGGGGTCGTTTGACCATACTTCACCACACTCGTCAGTGAGGTTTGATTAAGGTGGGTAGGTGGGTGGGCAGGCAACCAGTACCGGTTCAGATATCACTCGCTATTCAAATTAGCCGTGGCCGGGAATCAAAACTGAGTCACGAGGTTCATAATGCAGTGCTCTATCCACTGCACCACTGCTCCCCACCTTCACCACATACCACAAATTCACCGCGCTGGTGCGTACGAGCTGGATAAACTGGAAGGTGTCTAAACCAGTGCACAATTCTAGATTTGAAGCTTTCGTGACTGCAATGATTCATATTCTCAGGTTTTTTCGGTAAAGTCACGTAGGTAAAACATTAAAAGTAATGAAAGTAAAATAAAACAAAACAAAAATAAAAATAAAATTCACGACGTTTCGGAGGCAACACAAGTCTCCGTCATCAGGTGGGACCGTCACAGCCACTTGATGCAGCTAATCTGGCTGTGACGGTCCCACCTGATGACGGAGACTTGTGTTGCCTCCGAAACGTCGTGAATTTTATTTTTATTTTTGTTTTGTTTTATTTTACTTTCATTACTTTTAATGTTTTACCTACGTGACAGTGCACAATTGCCTACTCTTCTGGATGTCACGACGTATTATAGCCAGGGTCCACTTTGTCGCAGAAGGGGGCACTTTTCGCCACACCACTTGGCATTATAAAGGTGACAAAGGGACTGCAACCATCGGTGACTGGCTGGCTACACGCCAACTACATCCAACGCTGACGTATTCAGCTGCTGCATTAAGATTTCACCGGGTTGTTTTATCTAATGCCTGAATAATCGGTATTTTTTACGACAGTCATCTTACATTGGTGGAGTTTGGCATTTATGGACTTAATTTTCAACAATATACTTGTTTTTATTTGTATCTTCCTGGGTCCTCCGGTCAAATGTAATTGTTACAGCAAGCATTTCATTACACAGAGACACACTAATAACTCTGTGTACGTAGCTGCACTCCACCAGCAATCGATATTTTTTCGGAACGAGTCTCGAGTTAATGGTAACGCCGGAGTAATTTTACTGCTCTGCTCTGGGGATTGCACCGAGCCAACGACGCAATTGGAGTGCAGTGCATCGGTGTGGCCTTCTTTTTTTTTAAATGACGTGCGATGACGTGTGCCACGTGGCGTTTGCAGCCTTCTGGGATCGTCAAGCTTTTCCATAAGAGACGACGCATTCAAGGGCCTCATCAAACTTCACTACCTGTGAGTATGTGCACACGTATGAATCCCGCAAGCGCCTCGTTGCCATCGCCATCGTCATCACCGGCCGTGGTCAATCCACTGCTGGATGAAGGCCCTCGCAAGCCGCCGCCGCTACCTCTCACGGTCCCGCAATGTAGCAGTCCACATGCCGCCTGCACACGAGCTGATTTCGTTGCTCCATCTCTTCGTTAGACAGCCCCTGAGACTTATTCCATTCCATCTGGCTGCCACTCCATCATTACTCGTGACCGTTGGTTATCATCCCTTCTGGTCACGTGTCCTGCTCAGGCCTACTCACTTTTCTCACCAGTTCTAACGATGGCATTAGCCTGCGTATGTTCGCTATTAATTCACGTTGTCCTCTTTCGGTGCCTAAGTGTGATTATGAACATGCATCTCCGCATGCCTCTTTGCAAGGTGGTCAGTTTTCCCCTCCCATTTTTTACATGAATTTACCACGGATTCTGAAGCATACATCATACACAGCAGATAGTGCGCACCGAAACCATCGAATCACCGCACGTGCGTCGATCACAATCGGCTACCTGGATCCCGCACCTCCGATTATCAGCGTATGGTGCGAAAGAAGTTCAACGCGCGCTGTGCATCTCGGGTGGTTGTATCCTGTCGACTGTCGTTTTCTCCACCTTTCAGCTTCATAGAGAACAACATCATCGACGAGATTTCCAGGAACGCGTTTCGCGGATTGAAGACGCTCACCCACCTGTGAGCGAACCCACCGTACTCTAGTTGGCGCGCGGGACATTTATTAAATTATTTGCTCGTTATATTTTGTTGATTATTCGCGATATTTTAATTTGCTTCATAGCCACGGTTTCCAGCGCACGGGACAGTTCCAACAGGAAACTTAGAGCGCCCGACGATACAAGTCGTACGCTTTCTTAATCATTCGTATAATGAACACAAGAGGTGGGGGGGCAGGGGGGGTTGGGAAACTTGCTTGTAAAGAGCTGTGCATGTTGGTTGATCTGAAGCGATCAACGATGTGGGCTTCCCAGTGGCCCTGGCCTCCATGGGTGCATTTGCCATTTTCATACACTTTGAAATTAAGCCCAAACGCGAGAACGGTTGTGGCATTAGCAGAGGCAAGGCCGGTGCTGCTTCCAGTTTGGGCACTGTTTCAACACCGCTTTCTGATTTTCCCAATCAATGCTTGGTAAGAAAATCGCAAAATGCTCACCGGGATCTCACTGGTCGAGAGATAAAGACGCCGATTGATTCCGTCGCGCCTGCTACGCGTTTTGACAGAGATTCCCCATCGCGTATGCCTGACCGCAGTTCCTATGGAGAGTGAATGTCCATACGTCTCTTCCTGGAAGCTTTTAGCTTCTGGTTTTTGTCAACTTACGCAAATGGATTTTTTTTTTCGAAGCTTGCCAGAGACAATTTGCGTTCGCCTTAATATCGCCGTGTTATGTAAGTTGTTAATTTATTTTAATTGTTAATGACATTTCAGTACGGGGCATAAAATGTTGCTTGGTGCAGCTGGGCGCGGGCAATTTCTATAAGATTGCGTTTTGCCCGCTCTGTGTTTCATTTGCACCGCACAGCCGCAGGCACGCACAATATTATTGCACAATGTGCTGTGATGGCTGTTTACTCTCTTTTTTTTTAAACTGCCGACATAAAGTGGTCCCATAAACGCATGGCATGGGGCGGGGTGCCCTTGTTAAAAACTAATGACACTCTCGGGGTATGGGACATTCTCTCCGTTTCTGTTATTGTTGCTGTTTTATAACGCACAGCCGAGCACGCTGCGTTCACGCGACCCACATGAGTCCCCGTCGCTGGCGTGTGATGTCCGTGCAGGTCTCTGGCAAACAACAAGCTGAGATCGCTTCCACGCGATGTGTTCAAAGGGTTGGATGCCATGACGGACGTGTAAGTACATTTACATCTTCAAGAACCGCGAACGCACGTTACCTTGGCGGTGGCACGTGGCGTTACCTTGTGCCAACCTTGCGGGGCTTAGTAGGTGGCAGTACAGCAAGGATGCTTTAATTCTAGATTTGAAGCTTTCGTGACTGCAAGGATTCATACTCTTAATTCTTTCGGTAAAGTCACGTAGGTAAAAAATTAAATTAAAATTAATAAAAGTTAATAAAAAATAAAGTAATAAATTATTATTTTATATTTTAATTAATTTTTATTTCATTTTTTTACCTACGTGACTTTACCGAAAGAACTAAGAGCAAGTATGCTGTTGATCGAAACGTATGGTCTTGGGAGCATTATTCCCTAACCGTGGGCTTTCATTCGGCAGGTAGTAACTCACCCTCACAGCGGTACCAGCGATGGTGACCTTGCAGCTTTGAGATTCGATAACGAGTTATTTATTTTCTTCTCATTTCCCCCCCTCCCCCTATCTCGTTTGTATTGTTTCTCACTTATTCCGTCTAAATCGGCACAGTTCCGCCCGTTCCGTTAACCTGCCTGCGGCATTGGCATACCATCAGCGCATATTTGGCATGCAAAAATCAGTGAGCGTAAAAAAATTGTATTTCCATCGACGTAACGTGATGTGCTGGGTGTTCGCCGGGTGCTCCAGTGTCCTCCCACACACGCGACATTCAAGTAAGCGACTGGACAATAACCCCAAGCATGACCCACCCCCCTGTCCACGCCTGTGATAAACAAAAACCCCACCGCTAAACGACGGCCTCCTCCCCACGTCGCGTTGGCCACGGATGTTTTTGGATCGCTGGTCACGGTGTGGCTCAGTGAAGTCAGGGAGCATGGAAACGCTGGCGCAGAGTGCAGTGCAACAACAATGGATATTGCCGCACTGCCGTCACTGCCGACCTTCAGCAGGCTACAACACCTGTTTGTGTACACGGTGGCTCGCCCATCCAAGCGCTATCCAGGCTCCCACCTGCGTAGCTTCGGAGATCTGACGAGATTGGGCGCATCCCGGGTGGCTTGCTCGCAGCGTTCGTGCGCTGCCATCACGGTGACGTACACGCGACACCCGCACGCAAGCCTGCGACGACGACGACGAGAGATCAAGCAAAGAGGGCAGGTTCCGCGAGCCACCTATGGCAGCGTAAGCCTTAGCAGGCCGGGAACCCCCCCCACCTCCTTGCCTACCTTCTGAGATGCGCGCGTGGGCCGCGGTCTTTGCAGCGACCTGCGGGGAAACGCGCTGCACTGCGACTGCAAGATGAAGTGGCTCGTGTCGTGGCTGCATTCCACCAACGCGTCGGTGCACGACATCGCCTGCGCCTCGCCGCCCGAGTTCGCGGGGCGCAGCACACGCAGCCTCAGCGCCAGCGACTTCTCCTGCATCACCACGGGTACCGGCGATCCCGGGGGCATCTCGCCGCGCGAACTCTTGGGCTAAAATGGAATTTCGTGTTTTTTTTTTTTTTGGGGCCGAGGAATTTTTCCCAATGTTATTCCGCTTTGTAGCTGTTTATTAGCATCTCCCCCTGCAGAGCGCTATGTATGTGTCTACGTTGAACTTCTTTCACAGCATATGCAGCCAACCGTGCAAATCCGAGAGCAGTGCCAGCCGTCGATGTTAAGTTGAATGGCCCACGGAAACGGATATATCACATCTACCCCTGAGATCGCTTCAATTGACATCTGGTCCCCGCAGCAGAGGGCAGTACATTCCGATTAGCACGGTTGGCTACGTACGGTGCGAAGGAAGTTCAACATGCATACATACATTCCCACTCGCTCAACTACTACAATAAGCATTAATTGTAGGGTTGTCATTAGTCAGCGGAGGAAATTCCACATTTATATGGCAGGAGCCAGTTTATCCATCGGACAACCACTGGTAACTCTTCCAACAAATCTTGATTTGAAGCTTTCGTGACTGCAGGAATCCGTACTTTTTGGTTCTTTCGGTAAAGTCACGTAGGTAGAAAAATAAAATGAAACAAAAAACAATATTTCACGACGTTTCGATCGCAACACAAGCGGTCGTCCTCAGGCGGAAAAAATAATCCAGCAGTGGAACTGCTGGCTGGTTATTATTTATTTTATATTTTATTCTACCAAGAAAGTTTTGTTAATTTTGTCGGCCTTAGAGGAAACATTCGGAGGGGTGGCCCCGAGGTGAGGTTTGAAATCGCGATCTTCCGTACCCATTCCTGAATATAATTAAAATAGAAAATATAATTCAGATAAAAACACTTTTTTTTCCAGCATTTACTTGCGGCCAGGCCAGAGGCTGATTGAATGCAATGAAAACCCTCTTAACTGTGTTCCTACCCCCCTCCGCCCCCCCGAGTCAACCCACATGAACTCCAGTTATCCACCTGGCGGTTCAAGTGCGGCCAATATCTACCATTGCCGTCTGTTTAACATTTCTCACGCGACTCTTTAACTATTTAAATCCCTCCATGTTCTTGCCACACTCAATCGTGCTTCTCTCATCTCTGACTACTCTGTCCCATGTCGTCCTCTACGCTCACAGTCTCTCTCGATCTGTGCCTCCCTCGGCCTGCGCCCAGTCGCGCTGTCTTTCCATTTCCCTTCTCGCGTCCCCTTCACTTGGAACAAACTCTCACCGCACGAAGAGCAATCGTCTTCACTGACCTGATTCCGTTGCTCCCTTAAAACAAACACCCCATCTCTACTCCCTGGCCCATCCTGCTACTGCTACTCCATGGCCCTGCCCCCCAGCTACGAATAGGCCTACCGCAACCCCTATCACTACCCCTGTCACTACCCCAACCCCTATCACTACCCCTGTCACTACCCCAACCCCTATCACTACCCCTGTCACTACCCCAACCCCTATCACTACCCCTGTCACTACCCCAACCCCTATCACTACCCCTGTCACTACCCCAACCCCTATCACTACCCCTGTCACTACCCCAACCCCTATCACTACCCCTGTCACTACCCCAACCCCTATCACTACCCCTATCACTATCCCTATCACTACCCCTATCACTACCCCAACCCCTATCACTACCCCTATCACTATCCCTATCACTACCCCTATCACCACGCCTATCACTACCCCTATCACTACCCCAACCCCTATCACGATCCCAACCCCTATCACTACCCAACCCCTATCATTACCCCCACCCCTATCACTACCCCAACCCCTATCACTATCCCAACCCCTATCACTATCCCAACCCCTATCACTACCCCAACCCCTATCACTACCCCTATCACTACCACGACCCCAACCCCTATCACTACCCCAACCCCTATCACTACCCCTATCACTACCACGATCCCAACCTCTATCACTACTCCTATCACTACCACGACCCCTATCACTACCCCAACCCCTATCACTACCCCTATCACTACCACGACCCCAACCCTTATCACTATCACTACCCCAACCCCTATCACTACCCCAACCCCTATCACTACCCCAACCCCTATCACTACCCCTACCACGACCCCAACCCCTGTCACTACCCCTACCACGACCCCAACCCCTGTCACTACCCCTACCACGACCCCAACCCCTGTCACTACCCCAACCCCTATCACTACTCCTATCACTACCACGACCCCTATCACTACCACGACCCCAACCCCTATCACTACCCCAACCCCTATCACTACCCCAACCCCTATCACTACCCCAACCCCTGTCACTACCCCAACCCCTGTCACTACCCCTACCACGACCCCAACCCCTATCACTACCACGACCCCAACCCCTGTCACTATCCCAACCCCTATCACTACCCCTATCACTACCCCAACCCCTATCACTACCCCAACCTCTATCACTACCCCTACCACGACCCCAACCCCTATCACTACCCCTATCACTACCACGACCCCAACCCCTATCACTACTCCTATCACTACCCCAACCCCTATCACTACCACGACCCCAACCCCTATCACTACCCCAACCCCTATCACTACCCCTATCACTACCACGACCCCAACCCCTATCACTACCCCAACCCCTATCACGATCCCAACCCCTATCACGACCCCAACCCCTATCACTACCCCCACCCCTATCACTACCCCAACCCCTATCACTATCCCAACCCCAACCCCTATCACTACCCCTATCACTACCCCAACCCCTATCACTACCCCAACCTCTATCACTACCCCTACCACGACCCCAACCCCTATCACTACCCCTATCACTACCACGACCCCAACCCCTATCACTACTCCTATCACTACCCCAACCCCTATCACTACCACGACCCCAACCCCTATCACTACCCCAACCCCTATCACTACCCCTATCACTACCACGATCCCAACCCCTATCACTACTCCTATCACTACCACGACCCCTATCACTACCCCAACCCCTATCACTACCCCAACCCCTATCACTACCACGACCCCAACCCTTATCACTATCACTACCCCAACCCCTATCACTACCCCAACCCCTATCACTACCCCTACCACGACCCCAACCCCTGTCACTACCCCTACCACGACCCCAACCCCTGTCACTACCCCTACCACGACCCCAACCCCTGTCACTACCCCAACCCCTATCACTACTCCTATCACTACCACGACCCCTATCACTACCACGACCCCAACCCCTATCACTACCCCAACCCCTATCACTACCCCAACCCCTATCACTACCCCAACCCCTGTCACTACCCCAACCCCTGTCACTACCCCTACCACGACCCCAACCCCTATCACTACCACGACCCCAACCCCTGTCACTACCCCAACCCCTATCACTACCCCTATCACTACCCCAACCCCTATCACTACCCCAACCTCTATCACTACCCCTACCACGACCCCAACCCCTATCACTACCCCTATCACTACCACGACCCCAACCCCTATCACTACTCCTATCACTACCCCAACCCCTATCACTACCACGACCCCAACCCCTATCACTACCCCAACCCCTATCACTACCCCTATCACTACCACGACCCCAACCCCTATCACTACCCCAACCCCTATCACTACCCCTATCACTACCACGATCCCAACCCCTATCACTACTCCTATCACTACCACGACCCCTATCACTACCACGACCCCAACCCTTATCACTACCCCAACCCCTATCACTACCCCAACCCCTATCACTACCCCAACCCCTATCACTACCCCAACCCCTATCACTACCCCAACCCCTGTCACTACCCCAACCCCTGTCACTACCCCTACCACGACCCCAACCCCTATCACTACCACGACCCCAACCCCTATCACTACCCCAACCCCTGTCACTACCCCAACCCCTGTCACTACCCCAACCCCTATCACTACCACGACCCCAACCCCTATCACTACCCCAACCCCTACCACGACCCCACCCCCTATTACTACCACGACCCCAACCCCTATCACTACCCCTATCACTACCACGACCCCAACCCCTGTCACTACCCCAACCCCTATCACTACCCCTACCACGACCCCAACCCCTATCACTACCACGACCCCTATCACTACCCCTACCACGACCCCAACCCCTGTCACTACCCCAACCCCTATCACTACCCCTACCACGACCCCAACCCCTGTCACTACCCCTACCACGACCCCAACCCCATCACTACTCCTATCACTACCACGACCCCAACCCCTATCACTACCCCAACCCCTATCACTACCCCAACCCCTATCACTACCCCAACCCCTGTCACTACCCCAACCCCTGTCACTACCCCTACCACGACCCCAACCCCTATCACTACCACGACCCCAACCCCTATCACTACCCCAACCCCTGTCACTACCCCAACCCCTGTCACTACCCCAACCCCTATCACTACCACGACCCCAACCCCTATCACTACCCCAACCCCTACCACGACCCCAACCCCTATCACTACCACGACCCCAACCCCTATCACTACCCCTATCACTACCACGACCCCAACCCCTGTCACTACCCCAACCCCTATCACTACCCCTACCACGACCCCAACCCCTATCACTACCACGACCCCTATCACTACTCCTATCACTACCCCAACCCCTATCACTACCCCTACCACGACCCCAACCCCTATCACTACCACGACCCCAACCCCTATCACTACTCCTATCACTACCACGACCCCTATCACTACCCCTACCACGACCCCAACCCCTATCACTACCCCTATCACTACCCCAACCCCTATCACTACCCCTACCACGACCCCAACCCCTATCACTACCACGACCCCAACCCCTGTCACTACCCCTACTACTACTACTGCTCCCTGCCGCAGCCCCCAGCTACGACCAGATCTACCCCAACCCCCAACCCCTCTCCATCACCTCTACCCCCTGCTCTCTCAACCGTGACACCACCACTTGCAATAATGACCCCACTCTCTGTCTCAGCCACATTAATCATTTTTACAATTGCCGTGAAGTACCTTGGATGAAGGTGCTATATAAATGTAGATAAGATAAGAGGAAAACCTCTTGTTATATTGCTTTTGCTGTGACTGTTGAGAACCAATCATGATGATGGTGATGATCAGCTTGTCGCGATTTGCTGCTGTTACTGATGACGATGGTGATGCCCATCTCAATGCTGCTGTCGTGGCTGCAGCTTGATTAATTGGTCACCGCAGCCATTCATTTCATCGCGTTATCCACCTTAAAAAAAAAAACATGGATGAGACCAGTTACTGAAAGAGGCAGTAAATTGTCCCTACGATCCACATTCATCCATGCTTTATGGCCCGGATTAAAAGGAGCGATTTGCTTGGATTAACACAGGAATAGGGTCCGCAAACTAGCAACCCCCATATCACCTCAGATGAAAAAATAAATCAGGCTTTCCCTACGGTTTATTATAAGAGCATGCATTATGGTATTTAATTCCAGAGCTGTTCCCTGTCATGTGAAAGTCGTCTCTTGTGTACGTGGAGGGAATCGTCGATGATTAACCCCGCTCAGCCTGCTCTGGGTGCCTGTGGTACAGCCCAGCGGTAAAAATCCAATTGGGCGGAAAAAAAAACCCAATAAAAATGTATTAAAAAAGTACGCGGCACGGATCCCTCGACGTAAATCCACGGCGCGGCGTGTTGCGCACTGCGGCACAGACTTAACCAAAACGCGTCTCCTCCTCCTCCTCGCGCGTTGGTGAATTTGCCATCGCGCGCCCGCCTCTCCACGTAAGGCCCTCCGGTCGTGCCCGCCCCGAGTGATACCAACCGTGTCGGAGCGACGCCGTTCTGTTTTACGCACTCGCTGGTACGTGACGAGGGCCTGGCGCCGTCTCGGGTGGCCAAGCCTCGAGGTGGCGCGGGGCAGCGCCCACAGGTCAAGGCACTCAGCCGGCACCGCCCGAGATGCCGGATACAAAATCGGGGTGTTCGAACGGCCCGCGATTAAACCGGGATGAGTGCGGCACGAGCCGGTTTGTCTGTACCAGGGTCATCGAATGCCTGCACGGAACAAAAAAAATTCAACATTGAAGTTTTTTTTTTTTCACTGAGCTTGCCTTCACCCAGCTCGAAGAATTATCGCTTTGACTGTCATGCGACGAACATTACTCTCATAATATGCAATGTGGGTGGGACAGCGAGTCCCTTAAATCAGTTTGATTGATATGCACTGAACACGCTTTTCAGGGGGGCATATCCTGTATTAGTTGTGCTCCTCGTATGGACATAGAGGACGTTTTAAAGTGACCTCGAGTGGTGTTATTTGCTGGGACTTTTTCCTAAACAGTGTGACATACTGCTAGATGCAACAGGTTAACTCGGGCTTAAATGAGTACCTGGTGTGTTAACATCACCACTGAGGAGACAAAGTCGGCCGGGCGTGGTGATGGCCACACTCACCCACTCGTGTGCCATGCCGGTCTCAATAGGTGCTCGCCAACAGCACTTTCCCCAATGGCCTTTGTAGGCTGTACAGGGGATATTTGTCATTGTTGTGTGATATTGTGTGCGGGGTTTTGCCCATACCTTACCCCTCGTGGCCGATGCCAGCCTTAATGTATGCACGTTGAACTTCTTTCGCACCGTACGTAGCCAACCGTGCTCATCGCAGGTGCGGGAATAGGACAACAAACTAAACACGAAAATCAGTTCTAAAGAAATTAGTTTTCTGTCTAGATTTAAAAGTGCACAGCTCCAGTGTGTTCCTAAGATCGGAAGGAAGAGCGTTCCAGACGGTCGCAGAAGCGCGCGATGCAGTAACCGTCTTTGTTCGATGGCTGTTCGTTGACAGCTGCTCGCTGACACACTTGCCCCTGCTGAGGCTACACGGGGGGGTTGGTGGGCGGTCCGTGCCGTTTGTGCGTTTTGTGCGTGCAGAGTTCGTGCTGTGGCAGACCTTGCCCATGCAGTCCATGTCTGTGGAGACGTTCCCGTACAAGGGCGAGGTGAACGTGGTCGTGGCTCAGCCCCTGGTGGGGAACTGCACCGTGCTGGAGTGGGACCACGTTGAGAGGGTGTTCCGAGTCTTCGATAACATCACCGGTACTACGGCTTTGCTCGCTTGGTGCCCGTCACTTTTATTATAATGATTATGATGATGATACTTAACTTGTAACACGCCGCTGCACGATAGTCACTCACTCTCGTAGGGACAGAAAGACTCAGAGGCGGTGATGAGCCGGCAACCAACAATTGCCCAAGCTCTGCGGACCTCTATATATTAAGATGTTATCGGCCAATTAATGAGTGTTTACATGTGGGAGGAAACCAAAGTACCCAGATAAACCACGAGTGCGATACGGGACAACACTCTATCCCAGTGTGCTTCACTAATTTTCAGAGAGGGGGCCACTTTCACATTTGTGTATTGTTGGGGGCCGCACGTCAGGGGCCGCACTCAAGGCCACCAGGGGTCACCAGTGGCCCCGCGGGCCTTGCAATGAAGAACACCGCTTTATCCTCTACAACAGGGGTCCCCAAACCCCGGGCCGCAGACCGGTACCGGCCCGTAGCCTGTTAGGAACCGGGCCGCACAGCAGCAGGAGGTTAGAGCGGTGAGACCGCGCGTGGCCCGTCCCAATTATTTTATTATTCACCACTTCCATCCGCGCCTCTTCCCCGCACTGCGCACTTGTTTCAGTCACAGTGTTGGTAAGCCCACAAGCTCTAACCCCTAGCCACAATGAGTAAAAAACAAACGTCGCTGGAGAGCTTCTTTGAAAAGTGGAAAAGACCCAATGATGACCCCCCTCTACCCCGGTCCGTGAAATAATTGTCTTCCACGAAAACCGGTTCCTGGTGCCAAAAGGTTGGGGACCGCTGCTGCGTCTACAAGAGCGAACAGGTGCACTGCCTCCTCCTGGCGAGCCAGGGTACGGCACCTTCTCGACTCCCACGGGAAGGGAGCTGCACAACCACATTTGTGTGATTGACCAACCCTCTGTGACTCCACCGTGCTAGATTACAGGCCGCGTGCAGAGCCACGACCACATGGCACGCGTTCAGGAATTCAAAACCGTCATTCATGTGTCAATCCACTGCTGGATGAAGGCCTGCCCACGCCGTGTCGGTTATAAGGGTATTGTTTGAGCATACTTCAGCACGCTGGTCAGTGCGCGTTGGTGAGGGTGGGGAGCAGAGACATTGATAGGGACAGCACAGGCGGTCCTCGGACCTACGTCCGGTTACGCTCCTAGAAAAGGTGACGTATGTCGAAACGACGTAAGTCGAGACCGATTTTCCCAGAGAAACGATGATGCAATAGGGGGATACGTTCCTGACCGAGGGTCAGATATGCAACTTTTTACAGCTATGAGTACAAATAGCATATTTTATCAACTACCTATCATATTTAAAGTTTGATTCGAAAGTTCTTACTTACGACGGCGTGGCAGCCAAGGAAGCGAACGCATCCTGGAGGACGTCGACTGCGGAGATGGAGCGATGAAATCGGTGCACGTGCTGGGTGGATCGTTACGCTGCTCGCAGGATCGCACGAGATGACGACGGCTTGAGCCGGCCTTCATCCGCCGCTGAATCATCCATGGGCGACGACGATATTAATAACGACGGCGATATTAATAACGACGACGATGTTAATAACGACGGCGATATTAATAACGACGGCGATATTAATAACGACGACGATGTTAATAACGACGGCGATGTGGTCCAACGTGAATCTTTCACCGAACGCGGGGCGCCATCATTTCTCTCCCCCCTCTGCAGGACAGTCGATCATCAGCTGCAAACCGATCGTGATCGAGGGGCAGATCTTCGTGATCGTGGCACAGCTGTTCGGAGGCTCGCACATCTACAAGCGGGACGAGCACTCCCACCAGTTCCTCAAGATCCAGGACATCGACACCAACAAGATCCGCAAGCCCAACGACGTCGAGACGTTCGACATCAAGGGGGAGCATTTCGCCGTCATCGCGGAGAGCTCCAAAGCGGGAGTGACCACCCTGTACAGGTGCCGCGCATCGCCGTGCCTACGTTTCCCGAACTCCCTAACACTTCTAGATTTGAAGCTTTCGTGACTGCAAGGATTCATATTCTTAGGTTTTTTCGGTAAAGTCACGTAGGTAAAAGATAAAAATTAATAAAAGTAAAGTAAAATAAAAATTTAATGAAAATCACGACGTTTCGGAGGCATCACAAGCTTCCGTCTGCAGGTGGAACCGTCACAGCACGCTTGCTGTATCAAGTAAATGAGAGATTCCAAGAGATCCAACCCCGTATATATACTGGTTGAGGGGGGGGATGGGGCACGACAGGCCCCCTTTTAAAATCCTTTATATTAAGTTCGCTTGCTTGCTTGCTTAGGACCGTGCAAATCTTTCGGTCGTTTTTTAACCCACTTCCCGTGATCCAATCGAGCTGACATTTTGCACACAGACTCGTTGTGCGTGACAATTTATTTTCGTGAAAATTTTTTTCCAAAATTTTCCACTTTTTAGGATTTTTTTTTTCATATTTCATTTAAAATACCAATGTGATAAAAATGAAACTCTTACTCAAGAAAAACAGAAATGAATAATAAAATAAAACCGATGCCACGCATATAAAGGATTTAAAGTGAAAAACCTTGTTTTTACGGGCTAATTCTTTTATTATTATGGTAAGGTTGGTTCGGCTTGAGACTACGGCTAGTCTACAGCCAGTCTACATAACAAAGGCTCAGTCCTTTGTTATGTAGACTAACCGTAGTTTCAGCCGCACCAACCTTACCATAATAATAAAAAGGGGGCCTGTCCTGGCTCACCACCCCCCCTCAACCAGTATATATACGGGGTAGTATCTCTTGGAATCTCTCATTTACTTGATACAGCAAGCGTGCTGTGACGGTTCCACCTCCAAACATTATACAGTCAGCTGTCGATGGTCCAGGGTGATGGGGGCAAGGCGGGGGGGGGGGCAGGCAGTAATGGGTGACCCGGATTATAAGGAAACGTGGATGCGTGGATGATGCAAGTCATGTCTAAAATAGGCTATGAGACGTATTTATCGCTTGTATGTGTGTGTATATATGTAGAACTTCTTTTGCACCGTACGTAACCAACCGTGCTAATCGGAGGTGCGGGGGGGGCAGGACAACGAACTGAACGCAAAAAAGCAGCTCTAGAGAAATTAGTTTTCAATTGAGATTTAAAGTCTATAGCTCCAGTGGCTTCCTAATAACGCGCGTCGAATAGCGGGTTTGGCGGGGTGAAGACGTAGAATGTGTCGCGTTCAGCGGTTTATTATTTATTTATTAACGCCATCGGTCGCCGAGCCACGAGGGAGGAGAGGCTGGAAATAGAAGCTGGCGCGTGCGTGTAAAGAGCGCGAACGAGCGTAGACTACCGTCATCGCTCCCGTCATTCATTTTTGTTCCCGAAATCAAGGTCAATCCAACACCCACACGATCCCCGTACAGGTAATCTCCGTGCTGTGTTTTCACGATGCTTTGAAGGGGGCGTGCACGGTAAAGTCTCATCTGAGTAAAATTTTCCTAAACTGAATTTTTTTTATTTTACCATGTAAGGCCCACTGACCTGGCTACAAATAATAGCTCAACAAAGTGGTTTATCACGTGGAAATATATAGCAGCAGCCAAACGTTATAAACGCGTGACGTTGATTCATAATGTGGAGGGAAAAACCGGAGAACCCCGACAAAAATCCACGTGAACACGGGGAGAGAGAGAACACGCAAACTCCAAATATACCGACATCAGGGTCGGGATCGAACCCACGACCTCCTGTATACCAGTCGAGGTAGTTAACATCTCGCCGCCCCGCGACGCCCCTGGCCAACCAATAAGAATATTATTCTTAGGTTTTTTCGGTAAAGTCACGTAGGTAAAACATTTTAATGAATAAAAGTTAAATAAAAATAAAATAAAAAATCACGACGTTTCGGAGGCAACACAAGCTTCCGTCTTGTGTTGCCTCCGAAACGTTGTGATTTTTATTTTATTTTAATTTTACTTTTATTAATTTTAATTTTTTACCTACGTGACTTTACCGAAAAAACCTAAGAATGTGAATCCTTGCAGTCACGAAAGCTTCAAATCTAGAAATAAGAATATTCTCACGGCGTTGCCCACAATGCCCCCCCCCCTCCCCCCCCCCCCCCGCTCTCCCCGCAGGTGGAACGGCAACGGATTCTACTCGCTGCAGTCCTTGCACCACTGGTACCGGGACACGGACGCCGAGTTTGTGGAGATCGCCGGCAAGCCGATGCTCATCTTGGCCAGCAGCTCCCAGGTGCCCGTCATCTACCAGTGGGACTTTGCGGCCAAGCAGTTCCTCCAGAACCCGCGCTCCGACATCCCCGAGACGGAGGACGTGATCGGAGTGAAGAGCTTCAACATGGGCGACGATCTCTACGTCTGCCTGACGCGCTTCATCGGTGACTCCAAGGTAGCGGAAACGTTGATGGTTACTCGTGTATGTACGTCTGAGCTTCTTTCGCACCGTACGTAGTCAGCCGGGCTCATCGGAGGTGCGCGGGAAAGGACAACAAACTCAATGCAACAAGAAGCGGTTCTAAAGAAATGAGTTTTCAATCGAGATTTAAAAGGGCACACCTCCAGTGGCTTCCTAATATCAGTAGGAAGAGCATTCCGGACGGCCTCAGAAGCGCACCTGAGCGCGCGACAGTAAGGTGATCGTTTTTGTTCGACGGCTAGCCAAAAGCCGCTGCTGTGAGGATGACCGGAGTTTGCGCGATGGTGGTTTGTGCCCCTTGACGAGATCAGCGAGGTGTTGTGGCTCGTTTGTCGTGAGCGTTGTGTGTGTAAAGAGAGTGACCTCATAACGTGGGGCGCCGCGTGAGGCCCCCCGACCGTGATCGCGTGAACCGGGTGGCAAAAATAAAACCTGTCACGTCGTGGTCATCGTTGCTGGTTTAATAACTTTTTTACATTTCCCTGGGTGAAATATTTCTGGAATAGGGGAAAAAATGTTTTTACTGGTGAGGTGGCTCCAAGCGATGGGGGTGGGCGGGGGGTGGAGAGCGAAACGTCAGACGTCGTGCCAAACAACGGGCGGTTCGGTCGACCCGGCGAACGCTGCCGGAGAGCGCATCGTCACGTTGCGAAATTGAACGTATCGCGTCGTATCATCACCTTTTGTGATAAATTGCGGCAAACCTACTGCAAGGTCACGACGATGGGAGGGCTTTTGCTTGTGGGAAACCACTATCGCGACAATCGGCATATCTTGAATAAATCAATATCATGTCGTGAAAATAAATGTCACGGTGACCCTGCTTTGGTGGCGGGCTTCCGCTCGTGGCAAGCTGCGATCGCGACAATCGGTATATCGTGAAAAATTAATATCACGATGACCCTGTTCCAAGGTGCTGAATTGTGGGGGGGGGGGGGGGAGAGCTTCCGCTCGTGTTAAACCGCTCTCGCGACAACCGGCGTATCTTGAAAAATCAACACGTGACGTGGCCACGATCGACCTGACGGCGCCGCTGCCCCCCCCCCCCCCAGGTGATGAAGTGGGACGGCCTCCGCTTCACGGAGGTGCAGGCGTTGCCGTCGCGCGGCTCGATGGTGCTGCAGCCGCTGAGCGTGGGCCCGCGGCAGTACGCGGTGCTGGGCAGCGACTTCGCCTTCTCGCAGGTCTACCTGTGGGACGCCGAGGCGGGCGCCTTTGCCAAGCTGCAGCCGCTCAACGTGCAGGCGCCGCGAGCCTTCACCATCGTCTCCATGGACAAGGGCGTCTTCCTCTTCGCCTCCAGCTTCACAGACAGCACCAAGATCTTCCAGCATCGCGTCATCGACCTCAGCCTGTAGTAGGGGCGGGCGGGCTGGCGGCCGAGTCGATGGCGGTGGCATGAATGGGCGCAGACGCTGTGGCTGTCGTGGGTTTAGGGACCCCTCCAGAAATGTGTAGTTAGGCGGTTTGTGGTCATGGCCAAGCGAGAAACCCACGCGATATTTCACACATACGGTCAACACAACAGCAACAGCCGCCATTCGTAAAACTAAGTGGCGGTGACGTTACCACGGCGCTTGTGCTCGGCCAGGTGCACCCCGAGGCCACGTGAAGTGTCGAAGGCAACACGCACACACACACACAGTCAGCACGCACACACACACACAGCACACTCGGTCAACACACTCGGTCAGCACACACACACAGTCAGCACACACACACACAGTCAGCACACTCGGTCAGCACACTCGGTCAGCACACACACACAGTCAGCACACACACACAGTCAGCACACACACACAGTCAGCACACACACACAGTCAGCACACACACTCGGTCAGCACACACACTCGGTCAGCACACACACACAGTCAGCACACTCGGTCAGCACACACACACAGTCAGCACACACACACAGTCAGCACACACACACAGTCAGCACACACACTCGGTCAGCACACACACACACAGTCAGCACACTCGGTCAGCACACACACACAGTCAGCACACACACACAGTCAGCACACACACTCGGTCAGCACACACACACAGTCAGCACACTCGGTCAGCACACACACAGTCAGCACGCACACACACACACAGTCGGCACACTCGGCCAGCACACACACAGTCAACACGCGCACACACACACAGTCAGCACACTCGGTCAGCACACACACACAGTCAGCACGCACACACACACACAGTCAGCACACTCGGTCAGCACACACACACAGTCAGCACACACACACAGTCAGCACGCACACACACACACAGTCAGCACACTCGGTCAGCACACACACACAGTCAGCACACACACACAGTCAGCACACTCGGTCAGCACACACACACAGTCAGCACACACACACTCAGTCAGCACACACACACACAGTCAGCACACACACACACAGTCAGCACACACACACAGTCAGCACACACACACACAGTCAGCACACACACACAGTCAGCACACACACACACAGTCAGCACACACACACAGTCAGCACACACACACACAGTCAGCACACACACACAGTCAGCACACACACACAGTCAGCACACACACACACAGTCAGCACACACACACACAGTCAGCACACTCGGTCAGCACACACACACAGTCAGCACACACACACAGTCAGCACACACACACACAGTCAGCACACACAGTCAGCACACACACACACAGTCAGCACACACACACACAGTCAGCACACTCAGTCAGCACACACACACAGTCAGCACACTCGGTCAGCACACACACACAGTCAGCACACACACACTCGGTCAGCACACACACACAGTCAGCACACACACACAGTCAGCACACACACACAGTCAGCACACACACACAGTCAGCACACACACACTCGGTCAGCACACACACACACAGTCAGCACACTTGGTCAGCACACACACACAGTCAGCACACACACACTCGGTCAGCACACACACACTCATGCGAGTCGTAGACCCCCAACTCCCAACGTGTGGCTGCGTCCCTCCCTGGCTCTGCGACGTGGCAGCAGGGTGATTGTGGATGTCGGATTGAGGCGTTTTGCAGTTGTATGTATTAACAACGCTCTCCAGCTCAGGTTGACAGTGTTCATCCATTAGCTTCGTCCATCTGTTTTGTCCGTAACGGGGAGACACGGTAACGCTCGTGTCCAATTTGAACCGATCTGCAGTTTAACGCTGTGTTGCCATGGCAAACCGGCCAAAAGTTTAATAACAAAAAAAATAACTTGGTTGCACAAAATTGGTGGAGACAAACCAGAGCAAACAGGACCATTTGCAAAATATGTAAACAAATCTTTGCCCTGACGGCCACCGTCAGCTTCCACGCGGCTTGCGATAAACTGCGTCCGACTACGTGCGTCAGTTGGAAAGCGTTACGGAATCCACACGTAAGCGTGATTTTTTTTAGCGTTTTTTGACGAGCGACCGTCAGTCTCTGAGCGCCGTAGGAATAACACCGCTCCCTCCCTCCAGGCCGGGTGGCTGTTCGCTTTAGGCGCTACGGGAGTCAGCGCTGTTGGTTCTACCCCTCGACTGACACCCCGATTCTAGATTTGAAGCTTTCGTGACTGCAAGGATTCATACTCTTAGTTCTTTCGGTAAAGTCACGTAGGTAAAAAATGAAATTAAAATTTATAAGAATAAAATAAAAATCACGACGTTTCGGAGGCAACACAAGTCTCCGTCATCAGGTAGGACCGTCACAGCCAGATTTGCTGCATCATGATGACGGAGACTTGTGTTGCCTCCGAAACGTCGTGATTTCTATTTTATTTCTATTAATTTAAATTTCATTTTTTACCTACGTGACTTTACCGAAAGAACTAAGAGTATGACACCCCGATGTTTACGCGTCACGAGCGAAAACTGTGAAACGACCTCGCGATGAAAAGGCCCAAGCGAGTAATTCACACATCGTTGGGGAGGAGCGGCGGTGCCCTGGTTAGCACATTGCATAACAAGTCACGGGAACCCGAGTTCGATTCCCGGCCACGGCTGACATCAGTGGCGAGTCCTGGGTGACCTCCGACCCCCCCTGCCACCTAACCCCCCCCCCCTGTTCCCTCCGCTTGACCACCGACCTGGTTTGAGCAACATGGTGAAGTATGGTCAAACAGCCCCAATGACCAATACATTGTGTGTGTGGGGAGGCCTTCATCCATCAGTGGACTGATATAAAAATGTCATAATTAATTGGAGTCTTCTCTGCGGTCGTTATTGTTAAATGTGGGCCTATGAATATTCATGCCTCATTAAATCAGTTGTGGGTTTGATAGGGATATTGCGTTGATATAAATTGATTTGTGGGTATAAAGTCTGCATGCCAATTATGCCATTTCACTAAAAAAAAATCACGTAGCATGTTTCATAAGAAATATATTATTTTATACCGGCATTACAACAAGCTAATAGTGGCTTGTGTATAATACTATAATCGCCTAATCTACTCTAAGCAAAATCTACTTATCGCCTTTAAGAAAAATTGCAACGGCAGCACCACAATATATAACATGTACTGTACACAATGATTGTTCGTTAATTAATAACAGTGAAAGACAACGATCGGGATTTGGGATATTGTAAAGTAAGAATGCACGTTCAGGCCTTCTGTTGATATAATTGGTGACATTCCCATTGTTGTGTGCATGCGGTCGGACGGATGACGCTCAGCCGACTTTTGACATAACGCATAATCAGTTGTAGTTATCGCGGATTTAGTGCTATTCTCTTTCTCTCTCAATATACAGGGGCGTGTGTGCTAATAATGCATCTCATCTGGGCGTTCAGAGGCGTCTCCACTTGAATCCGGTGGTTGAGATGCTGTGGATGCAAGATTCCCTGAAACGTTTAGGATGTCTTGGTAGCAAAGGCATGGCGACATAGCAAGTTTTGCAGTGTCACACTCTGTCGGCAGAGAACACAGGGGCATAATATAGGTTTTTTTGGGGTAGGTCGCGTAAATGTGTCGTTACACCCGCCACCAATAAGTAAGGTTTGTCACATAAACAGAACGTGCCTGGCTGCCGCCTGATGATGCCGGCTGTAATTACTGGCGAAACGTCGTACTCAGATTGAAAATGTTGTGTGTTTGCTGTCCAACTCACCGGTGTGCTGTACTAGTAACGAATTGGCACGTTCTGTTTACGTGACAAACCTTACTTAATTGGCTGTGTCGGATGGAGGCGGGTTTAAAGACACATTTATATATATGCCATATAACCCAACAAAACCCTCTATTATGGATGATATTTGTCGCAAAAGCCTTCTGCGTGCTAAACACGGGAGCAGGATGAACGCTGGAGGTGCGTGCCTCACTCTTTTCACTCTCTCACTCGAGTGTAGGTCAGAGGTCGCAACCGGGTACCCGATACCCGTACCCTACCCGATACCCGGCTACCCGTACCCGGCCGGGTACGGGTACCCGTTTGCGACCCTGGTGCAGCCGGGTACGGGTAGACCGTGAGTCACTGGTGAGTAACTGTTTGTCACTCATTTCCCAACGTCTTGTCTCTTCTCACAATTTAAGTTCCTAGAATCAACCCACCCGCGCCTGCAACATGGCTTCATCCCAGAGGCCGCAATCGGGTACCCGATACCCGTACCCTACCCGTACCCGGCCGGGTACGGGTAGGGTACGGGTACGGCCGGGTACGGGTGCGGGTACCCGTTTGAAACCCTGGTGTGGCCGATACGGGTAAGAAATCAAAACCCGTTTGCGACCTCTGGTGTAGGTAACATACCCCGCAGTCCGAGTGTAACGCTGCATTGATCCGGCGATTCAACTGGATTCAACTGCATTATATTGCTCACGATACACATAGAGTATCGTGTGGGTGATCGATTTTTTTTTATTCGAATACGTTGCATGTAATCGAGTTCATGTGAACGACCGCAGCCACGAGTGGGGTGTTTCCGATATTCGCCACCGAGATACAAGCCAAGGGTTCAATCCTGGAGTCGAAATGTGACCCCTGGAAGTTGTGACCATTCGTCGACGTTTAAGATTGCGCCAATCGTTGAATGTCTCGTCGACTGATTGCTTTGTCGATGATTGTTCTTGACAGCGACACGGCCGCCCTGGACAATTCACTTCCAGTGGCGGCTGGTGGTGGCTCCAGGGTGAGGGGGCATCCATCGTCCGTCTCGGGGTTTCCAGTCTCGGGTGACAACACGTGCATGATGGGATAACGAATTGATCATTTGAACACAAAGGCTACGTGTGGTCGTGATAATGACAACGCTCACCAAGTCAGTTCTCCTGTTTTGGACGGAGCACATGAATTGGTGGAGACAGCGCCAGTGATAAAGCGAGTGCGCTCCAGATTTGTATTTTATTGGGTCTCCACGTGAGTCCGTGGGCCTCGATACGAACCTAAGGGGCAGCGAGTGCTGATGGTGAAGTCGCTGCTGGTCCAGTCTCTCAACTAAAATCCGGCTGCGAGCTGCATCATCTGTGGCTGGAAAACCCGAGGTGGAATTTGTTACCTTCTGAACGCCGAGGTACGAACCAGAATCGGAATATTTGATTCATACTGGAGGAAATCCGATGAGCTATGAAGTAGAACCGCAGATGTTCACCGGTAAACACTACGAGCAAACACAGTCCCGTGAAACGTGAATGAACATATTCTTGGTTCTTTCGGTAAAGTCACGTAGATAGAAAATACAAAAATAAATGGAAAATAATAAAATAAGAAAAAAAGTGAATGAACGTGTTGTCGAGGCGGGCCCATCTAGGATCGTGAGATTGCGGAGTCTGTGACCTCAGTGGTGCTCCAAGTGGCTGGCGCTAATCCAGCACTGTGGAGACAGCAGCAACGGTTGGTGGAGCACCGCACGGATGGGCTGTGAAGCTCCCTTTCCAGTTGGGCGGCGCTTAGGTGCCCGTACGCTGGCTCGCCAGGAGACGGCGGTAGAGCAAATGTAGAACTCCCTCCGGACAGCCGCAGAAGCACATCTGAAAGTGCGCAATGCACTGACTGTCTATAGTTGGATGGCCAGACAAACGCAGCTGCAGCGAGGATGACTGGGGTTCGTGCGATGGTGGGTGCCATCACTGCATGTTGGGCATATTACATCGTGTGTGAGGGATGCCATTTGAGTACCATCATGACACGCTTGCTTGACCGCACTTGGAAGTAGTTTTTTGTTGTTGAACAAATCTTCAATCGTATTCCGGAGAGCCCATAGAACAAACACACATCCTAATCGGTACATTTCTACAAGTTTAGGGCCCAAAGGTGCATCTACAAGATTACAGCCTCAGCGTGCACCTACATCTCTAAATCAGCTCAATCCTCCCGTGAATCACGTGACTTGTGTGTGGCCACCCCAACTCGGAATCTCTCCCTTCTCCCCGCCCCCTTTGAAAACAGACGCTGCTCCTCTGTCCAGCTCACTTATGCTCGCTCCTTCCTTCTTTCTCTCTCCCCCCTCACCATCATCGCAATCCTCTCATCCCCGACATCTCGGCCTGGCCATTTCTTCTCCCCCTTCTCCTCCCCTTCCTGCACTGGCGCTGCTCCTCCGACTCCTTTCTTCCTGGTGCGTTTGTGGGGAACTGTCATCCCGAAATCCCTTCCTTTTCCGTCTCTTTCTTTTTCCCCGTTCGTGAAATATCCTTCACTCGACTCCGCTACGCGTGGGTTAAAATGTTTATGATTACAGCCCAAGTTTGTATCCGCAGTATCAGAGCTCTTTATTTGGGATGTTGCTCCCCCGTTTTAAATTGACTTTGCGCCCTCCCGAAAATTGAATCCTATGATTTATCCTGCCCCAGGTCTATGGTACATGGCTTGTAATTATATAATGACCCAACATTAGTGTAGATATGGTTCTCCTACGAACAACACTTTTATTAATACAGTACTGTATTGCAATTCGCTACGACGCTGTAATACGAGTACTAGTGTAGTATTGCAATGATCCCTATTATAGGGGGCTGTGGAGGCATATTTCAGCAACAATTCAACGATCCCAGTAGTTTTTCCATGTTGCCAACACCAACACCGAGTGGGGTGCCCAGAACCGTGGTGGTGTATCGCAATGATTGAATCCACTGGGTGTACCCTAGACATGTGGCTCAATTAATAATTTACCTCCCCAAAAATATCTTTAATTGTTAATTCCACCAACGAGCCATAATTCCCCACTACAGCACAAAATGTAGATTTTTTTTAAAATCCCGGGTGTTTTTATTTCACCATGACCAGCGACGGTTGCAAATGTGTGAGCTGTGATGGATGCAGGTGTTGTCTGACCTGTGTGCCGGAAGATGCACATTTCTACAAAGGGCAGCCTTCCCAACACGAGCTTTTCTCAAGGAATACGAGAGTGCAAATAAGCACGGCTTCCCAAAAAAGAGAGAATGTGTAATATACGGTTGACTTGCTGCATGAGTAATAGTCGCGTGCGGTATGTGACGGCGTATGATGGACAGGCTTACTTGTGCAGCTTATGGGAAAGAGCGTGTGGTGCAAGAACGCCTGGTTACATGTTGCATGATTAATATTTTCGTTGCGATGATGCACGAGAATCACCGTTACGTCTATGAGAAGAGGAAGTGTGGTGAATGGTTGATTAAAGCACGGTGAAGATTTGAGTGCGGGGGACGATGATGCACGCTCACGCGGATTATTGTAAGGTGCCTTGGAGTAGTTCTTTGACGTCATGCGCAAGATCAATTGTGATTTGTCGTTTGTTATCCTTGTTGTGTGTGGGGGGCCAAATGCGGTCTGGAAAACTGCTAAATCCACACGTGTTCACATTGGCATGTTACGATCGGCGCTCCAGTGCATCCGCCTCATCATATTCGTCACCGGTCATGATCTATCCACCGCTAGATGAAGGCCTCCACAAGCTCTTACCGTCTCTCACGGTACTTGCGACGTAACAAACCGCCTCGCACCTGCAACGGAGCTGATTTCGACGCTCCATCTCCTCTCCGGACGTTCTCTCTCGGAACCCCGTTGCATCCCTTTGGCCCTGCCACTCCAGCGCCATTCTTGACCGTCGGTCATCATCGTCCCTTCCAGGCGTGACGCGTCCCTGCCCCAAGCCCACTTGCTTTTTGTTTTACAAGTTTGAATGACGTCTTTAGCCTGCGTAAATTATCTCATCCAAGTGTTCCTCGCTCCGTCCCGCGGTGTACTTGCACGCAGTCGTATCTCCACGTTTCTTTGTTTGACAAAGATCGTGGTGTTTTGGAACCACTCCTCACTCGACCTTTATCACTGCCACGGTCAGCAAACGATTTACAGTTGAGCAGAGCTTTCCCCGGTACGACTTGAACCACCACAATCCACAGCGTTCGTAGGAAGCTTCGTTTGCACTCGGCCCGGTGAAATCGTTTGTTGCAAAAAGAGAGAATCGAATGAAGGTCATTTACTTGAGCTGAAAGTCTGAGCCGAAAGTCACGAGATGTGAACAAAAGAATATCTGCTGGTAAATTAAGTTGCACGTCGTGGCGATGCCGCTGAATGAGTTTGACAAATGTCATGAACGGGATGTGTGCTCCAAGGTGTGTCTCGTATCGTTCGACTCGCGGTGATATGAACAACCTACGGTCAGCAGACGTGTGAATGCTCGATGTTATACACGTTTAAATTACAGAAGAAATAAAAACATTCACCAATGTCCTGTGTTTAAACGGAGAAGCGCCACAATAAAAGTAATATTATTATTTATTAACGGTCAAAGCTTGTATCACGATTGTATCGCACTGGATTAACAATAAATGCACTTGCTTATTATATAATTCTTTGGACGCTTTCGTGGTCGCTGATGATGATGGCAGTCCAGGCCCAACAATGATTTAGGTTCAATCGATGAAAGCGTCTGTCTCCCAACTCTGGTCAGATCTGGGAGTAGGGAAGTCCGTGCACTGCGGGATAAATATTGGGCTTTGCTGCACTGCACTCTATCGGCCAACACGAAGCCCTGCCGCTGAAACGTTGGAGGCGGTAACCCACCCAAGCCAGCACTGCGTCTTGCCTATGGCGGAGTGAATTGCGAGGTACAGATGCACTGTTCTGCACCGCATATCCAAGTTTGTTCGCCAATAACACTGTGGGCCCCCCCACCTCCCACTGCCGAATGTGGTGTGATGCAAGCACCTGCCCTCCACAGGCTCAACTCTGCTTCTCACATTCGTTCATTGGGCCACCATTTAACCACGTGCCCGTTTTAAGAGCTGTGTTCGTCACCGAGTGGACGCAAACTGTGAAGGTTACGGAGGCCAATTGGCTCCTCCCCCCTCAACCAGTATATATACAAGGTCGGATCTCTTGGAATTTCTCATTTACTTGCTACAGCAAGCGTGCTGTGACGGTTCCACCTGAAGACGGAAGCTTGTGTTGCCTCCGAAACGTCGTGATTTTTATTTTATTTTACTTTTATTAATTTTAGTTTAATTTTTTTACCTACGTGACTTTACCGAAAAAACCTAAGAATATGAATCCTTGCAGTCACGAAAGCTTCAAATCTAGGCCAATTGGCGTCCGTACCTTAACATTGCACATCCATTGCACAATTGTGACAAATGCCTTCGAGGGGAGAAAAACAATGACATGCAGCATTAAATGAACAATTTTTTTATTATACGTAATGGCATAGCCGTACATGTGTACCGGTGATGCGTGTAACTAAACGTGCGACGGAATTTATAGAAACGTAACTGGTGCATCGGCGCGCCCATCGCCATGATCGTGATGTCAGTTGACACGTCTCACTACGAAAGGGTCCTTAAAGTAGCAGCTCGACTGCGAAATCGCCCTTTTGCCAGTATCAAAGTATAGAAAATAAGAATCGGTGTAGGCCAATCAGTTTCAAAGACGATGCATATACAGGGTGTTTGAAAATGATGGACCCAATTTTAAAGCAGTATATTTCACGATGGCAGCATGTTACAATTACACAAAAAGTTACAAACGGTTTAATGAGTTATCAAGTTTTACTAACCATTTTATAAATGCTCTATGTGCCCTCCACCTGCTGTACGGACAACATCGAGACGATAGTTGAATTAGTCCCAAACGCCTCTCAAAGTGTCTTCTTCCACTGAAGTCACCGCTGCCGTGATTCTGTTTTTGAGGTCATCCATATTAGTCGCTCATGGTGGCACAGAAACAACACGGTCTTTGGCGTATCCCCACAAGAAAAAGTCGCAGGGTGTGATTTCTGGGGATCTTGGGGGCCAAGAGTGTAGCGCCAAGCCTTGGGGTCCCGTACGACCTATCCAACGTTGCGGCAGTGCGTCTTGCGAATGACTGAGGCTAGGGGCTGTTTGTGCGCTGGGAGAGGCATCGAGCGGAAATCATTTGAAACTCTATGCCCCGCCCTCTCTATGCCCCGCCCTCTCTATGCCCCGCCCTCTCTATGCCCCGCCCTCTCTATGCCCCGCCCTCTAAAGTGGTAAGAGTTTCATTCATGGGCGGTTCGTGGTTGCAGAGATATAGCGATTTCAAATCGGGTCCCTCCTTTTAAAAACCCTGTATTATCAAAGCATGTTTGTTTGTATGTTCACCACAAGTCCGTGTGGTTGATGCTCGACTTGATTCCTTGCGAAAGGTATCTCTTTGTTGTTTGAACATCTTAACACCTGTTGTATTGCCAGAAAGGATAAAACCTATTCATATTTTTTTCACAATAGTGAACTAAGCAGTGCGCACGATACGGCGACGATGATGGCGACTTGCAGCCACGTCAACGGTGTCGGTGCAGCTTTGCGTCCCAGCGGCTCGGGTCGGAGCCAGCGCAATCGTCGGTGTGCAGCAGAGTTTGGGCCAATCCGTTCCACACCGGTTTCAGAGGAGGTATGTCTATCCTATGTTCTCCTTCTGGGAAAGAATATCCATTGCCCTTAGGCAGAAAATATTCAGGAATATCGGTTGCCCTTCCGAGTGTGTGTACCCCCCTTTATGTTTTGTTACAAAATAATCTTTCTGTGCACGTAACATGAATAATTTTTTGGACTAAAACCTTCGTTTTAAGACCACTTTCCAAATGCGTGAAAGTCACTCGGTTTTCTTTCAGTATGGTTTTACTTTCTCATGCCATCTGTTTGGTCCTAGCCTTGTCGAACCAATGTAACACTTGACACTAACCCCAACACCCAGTTGTAGGCATGGTATAATAATCATTGCACATTACAAATGTGACATTTAATTCCAGTCTTTCAAACAGGCTCTCGATGTGAAATGCAGCTCTTGTTACAGCCGTCACAAAGTGTTCCGTATCGCATGGCACCCACAGAGTATTCGAGCGTAAACTGATTTGCGTTTTCATTGCCAACGATGTGAACCTCAACTGAACACAGCCTCTTGAAACCCTTTACATAACGCGCGCATGTTTATCGCATGTGACATGCGATGAATTGCGATGGAAGTGACAGGCCGATTTCGAAAAGTGCATCCCCTGCTCTGCTCGCGTGAGCCCGATTGCCTCGACATGCCCAAAGCTCTGCTGCGGGAATTATAGCATCCTAAAAAAAAGCAACCTTTGGCTATTTTGTTTCCCCTAAAGTTCCAACTGCCGCATTTCAATCGTTCAGACGTGCAGTCCCGAATCAGCACCCCCCGAAGCAACAAACTTGTAGTCGATTCTAATACACGCACACACCTAATCAAAACAACAATACAAAAACCCAGCCGATTTTTAGATGCAGTTGCAAGTAAACAGAAACCTGTGCCTCACGCAATAAACAAAGGGAATACAAAATCCACGTGGCTTCATAGCGGGTGTGGTGGGTGTTCGGGATTGTTACCTGCTACATACATTTGGAAAGCGTAACTCTTTTTACGTGAGAGATTTCATCGCAGTGGTTTTCAGATCTCGGTCAGCAGGGATCGTGGAACCAGAACCAGAGGCCGACCCTAGAATCTCCCCATGGGGGCAGCCCCAACGTTTCGCGCTCTTTGAATAGGGCCCTACATTAATAATGCTAACAATGTATTGTATTCTCTGGCGAATATCGGTAGAATTAAAAAATATTGGGGTCTCAAAGGGGTGGCGAAGGGGGGGAGGGTGCACCCTCGTCCCCCCCCCCCCTCGCTGCCACCCCAACCCCTGGATCCATCACTGACCAGAACAGGCAATTGAGACAGCACACTTTGCAGGGTTCGCCCAAGACTGTGTTTACGCCAAATCAGTTTGGTTTTGTTTAGTCCGGGACGCATGGAGGATTGCTCTATCTCCGGGAAACTGGAGTGTCTGTGACCAAAAGTATTTTTTTCAACTTTATCTCAAAAGTGTTGTTCCTAAAGGCAGTGAGTGTCGATGGTTCACTTCTCACTCGGTGGAGAAATGCCTGAGATGCATCACCTTGGAGGTTTGCCTCACCGCTGGTCATGGGATATTCTGGAAGAAGTTTTCTCCAACAACGCATGTTGAACTTCTTTTGCACCGTACGTAGCCAACCGTACTCATCGACACCATGAGACATGACTAGGGTTTTTTTTAGCACGGCTGTCCTTGATGCGTTTGCCGGTCGTACCGCGCGTCGTTCCGCACAATTTCTGACGTTTTACTCCACGTGCAGGGAGCTTCCTCTGGAACTAAATAGCGCAGACCGCATTCTTCCTGAATTTAACTAAAGATGCCAGCTGTTGACGGAGTTTGAAATAACATCGGACGACCGACATCAAACGGAGGAAGATCCTACTACATGCTTTGCCCCTTTAAAAGCACTCCCATAAATGTCCTGCTGTCGGTGAATGTTCACTCTCTATGCTTCTGTTTTTAATTCATTGAGCATCTGTAGGTGGCCACCATTGCCGCAAGCTAAGAATCGCATTTTCTTATTAGTATTTGAAACTTCAATTTGTGACCCGTTAAACAAGATTGACTTGATTTATCGGAGAGCGGATGATAACGTAGGTGCCTCCCCAGCTGCTGTTACCTCATTGCTGATGTGTATTAAGTAAGGCAGCGGTGAGGCATCCTTTCCTTACCGACGGCGGAACAAGGTCTTTTCAAATTACCTTCGGTGTGCCACAGATCAGGCTCGGAATGAACGCATTACCTGTGCACCTAGAGCTACCTGTAGCTATGTATGTGAATTTAACTTTTTGCACGGTGCGTGCTAATCGGTGGTGCGAGGGAAGGACAGCAAACTAAACATAAAAAGGAGTTTTGAAGAAATGAGATTTCAATCTAGATTTAAAAGTGCATGGTTCCAGTGGCTTCCTAATAACGGAAGGAAGAGCTTTCCAGACGCTCCGCAGAAGCGCATTTGAAAGCGTGCGGTGCTGTGACCGTCTTTGTTTGACGAGCCAACAGTCGCTGCGAGGACGACCGGAGTTTGGGTGACGGTTTATGTTCATTGACGAGATCGGCAAGGTTTCGTGGCTCATTTGTGGCAAGCACTAATGTGTGTAAGTAGTGCGACCTTATAATTTATTCGTTCAAGGCTATGGGTGACCTACGCGCGTGAAACTTAGGAACACAGTTGTTGTTGCCGGGTTGAAGATGTTCCCCTCTGGTACGCGATTTTAATGCTGCTAAGATGCCCTCATTGACGCGAACGAATATTTTTTTGCGGGCCGTTTTGAAGCGGTAGGCTTCACGTGGCCGCGGGCAGTATGACGTGAAGTCATGGGTCGTAGTTGGTCTATTGGGCTGTAGCTTCCCCACCCCTGAAGCAGCAAAGGTTTACGGGAGGTTGTTTCTGCAGCCGCAGAGTGTGAAGCAGACACACACACACACACTGCTGCAGGTTTGGGAGATTCAGTTCGTTGCAGGTTGGCGGCGAGACGCCCCGGCGATTTCACACGATCACGCAACTCTTCGACTTGGGGGGTTCTTCGCATCCGCCGTTGGTCACCGCTTTGCCTGATAAAACAAAAGTGCGGAGAAACGGTTCGTGAGAAAATTAACCATTGGAACCTCATTTGCCAGTAAAAAATATGATAATTGTTTTTTTACCCTTCTATCTGGCAACAAAACTGACACCTTTTTTATAAGGAGTCATGTTTACATAGACCACAATACCTGCAGTCATAATGCAAACAAAAAACATAACTCTGATAATGTATGCACTGTCCTTGAAGTTGATTGGTCCACACCCGAGACAGCTTTCCTTAGAGCCTAGTCGCTTTTGGCGTCATCTGGTCCAACCCATGTGAGACTAGGCTCTAAGGAAAGCTGTCTCGGGTGTGGACCAATCAACTTCAAGGACAGTCCACATTATCAGAGTTATGTTTTTTGTTTGCATTATGACTGCAGATATTGTGGTCTATGTAAACATGACTCCTTGTAAAAAAAAGGTGTCAGTTTTGTTGCAAGATAGAAGGGTAAAAAACCAATTATCAAGAAAATAACCTTGAAGTGTGATATTCAATCTTGATTTGAAGCTTTCGTGACTGCAGGAATCCATACTCTTTGGTTCTTTCGGTAAAGTCACGTACGGAAAACACTTGAGCAAACGAATAGATTCTCAACAGCTCGTTCTGGTGGAGGCCACCTTCCGCCAGCAAATTGCATGAGCAAGAAACTGCAGGCCTGCACCTTTACCCGGCGGCAAGAGGAACAACCCATGGGGCACAAAACTGGACCCGAACTAAAAAAATCGGAACTTTACAAGTTCTCCAAACAGGAATGGAAAATGTCATTTTTTTTTTCACGTAGATGCCCAGTAGGGGCAGGTCAGAAAGTTACAATAACCAACAATACAAAACAACGATAGGAGTAAATATATAGGAAATGTAAGCAAATCACAAAACAAATATATAAGTTCAAATTGCACGAGTACATTAATTCCCAAGCTTGCGCAAGCCAGCAAAGCAACAGCAATAATAGTCCCAGACCACACCAAGACAACACACATTCGATAGTTAAACATTATAGTTTAACTATCGATACATGGCTAAGGATGCGAGTTACAAATCACAGGATAGATGTCGCAGTGTGAGCAATGGGGAAATATGTCATGGGTCGTTGAGCGTGATAAGACCTGACAGAAATGAATCCCCTATTCCAGTGTTCTTCATTGCAAGGCCCATTGGTGACCCCTGGTGACCCCTGGTGGTCTTCCTGCGCCCCTCGCCCCCCCCCCGATAATTAAATACACAAACGTGAAAAACACCACATCATCGTGCTGCTGTCAAACCCAATTGTTTCAAATATGTGGCAGCCCTCACGCTGATGTCTTACCGGCAAAAGTGCCTGCACCCACCCCCACCTGCCACTGAAAATGAGTGAAGACCGCTGCCCTATCACCACCGCCCCTTCCAGCAATAGCAAGAAGGGTTGGGGAGTGGGGGGCGGGGGAGCGGGGGGGAAAGGGGGGGGGCGGTGGGGGGGGCTTCATCACCTTGCACGGCCTCCGTCTGTTTCTGCTTCGCCTCCTCCAGCAGCTTGCACTTTGCGTCGTACTCGTCCGCGAGCGCTTTCCAGTGCACGCGGTTGTTTTGCAGCCCGGCGTACATGGGCGTTATCTCCGGGTGGAACCTCGAGAATTCCTGCGACGTGCAAAAATCGGAGGGCGGTGGAAGGGGGGGAGGGGTGAACCGTGGAGACCTTTGTTCGCGAGAACGTCTACAATGCAACATAGAACCGCCGTGAACATGTCATTATTCCGACGCTGAACACATTATTTGGTGATGTTGCTTTGGCTGCTGCTCCTGCTGCAGCGGTGCACAAGCATCTATATATATAAAAAAGGGAAATTTGTGAATATGTATGTCCGTTCGAAATGTTTAGCATATTTCCCAACATGCAACAAACTTGAAATTTGGCATGTGGGTAGTTTATAGACTGTACACAATGCAAAACGTATAAAAATATACTTTTGTATTTGGGGGGGGGGGGCGCAATAATGGATATATTTTGCACGGCAAGTGAGCGGTGACGTCACATTTGTGATGTCACCCGCATGCGGCAGCGTCATGCAGTGTGCCTGCTGACGTCACCCCCCCCCCCCTCCGTGTAGGCCGTGCATTAATCCAAGACAAGAATCCAAGCCGGGTAGTAAAGCTAGTAGTTAATAAAAACACAAACTCAACATATCTGTCAATAACAGGAAACAATATATAATAGGTGACGTTTCAGCCAATAGCCCGTCTTAATGTTCTCTGAAGAAGGGCCATTTCAATAAATATCACCTATTATATATATTTTTTTCTCTTGAGGCCACAATGTTATTGAAGAGGACGTTGAGTTTTTGTTGTTGTTAATGTTTACTCAATTTTGGCAATAAAGGGTTGTGAGTCAACCCCACTAACGTGATGTGAACTCGCATCCTGCTGATTGAGAGCCGCCACGTGCTCACACCACTCTGCCACTAGGGCCAATGTCATGACTTCTGCAAGCGCGAAATGATGACAAAATTATGACGGACGAACGGATGGACAGACGAACGGGCATGAGGACCGAGATCGACAGAGGAATGGGAATTACGACAGACAGGCGGATGGACGGACGAAGATAAACCATAAATGATTCCAGGCAAAGCCGGAAATCATTATAAAGCGATCTCTTGCCTTGTACACAAAGGTGCAGACGAAATCGATGAAACCGCACTGCAGCTTGGGAAGTTCAACTGCCTTGTTTCTGTCCATCATGGGCTGATGAATACAAAAAAATAACGCAAAGAGGGGGAAAAATGTTCATATAAATAGCACTTCTAAGAATGTCCAGCCTGCATTGCCAACAATAACCATCGAGCCCCTTTACCTCCTCTGCGGCTGTTGTTTCTGGAAGCATATGTCAAATGGAGGGGGTAATGTGGAAAACTGGGGTGGTATAAACACAATCGTGAATTCTAGATTTGAAGCTTTTGTGACTGCAAGGATTCATATTCTTAGTTTTTTTCGGTAAAGTCACGTAGGTAAAAAATTTAAATTCATAAAAGTAAAATCACAGCACAATTGCTGTGACGGTTCCACCTGAAGACGGAAGCTTGTGTTGCCTCTGAAACGTCGTGGATTTTTATTTTACTTTTATTAATTTTAATTTTTTACCTACCTGACTTTACAGAAAAAACCTAAGAATAACAATCGTGAATCACATGAGCACACCCGAACTGTTAATTGTTTGCAATTGAAACGTTAACGTCTCGTTCGTAAAATATGGCATGAAGAGCCAATTATACAACACTGTTTAGCTGAACAATTTACAACTCAGAAATCACTTCACGCTGCAGGGAAGTGTTTCTTATTCGACTGCCAGCGTCTAAATTAAACAAGTTATTTGGTGATGACAACGTTCTTTTGGTTAGAACGCGTAAATGTAAACGTGTCGTAAACCCACCTCCAACCAAACGCACCTTATTATGCATAATATTGGTCTCGAAAGCCTCCGTGTTTCACTTTGATTATCTGGTGATGCCTCCGTGGCAGTGGTGCACAAGCACGCATCACAACAACGTTCGGCGCGTTCGTCAATAACAACACAAACACCGTGGCCTTCAAAACCGCAGAGTAGTCTCTCTCTCTCTCTCTTCCTGTGTGCTGCAAAGAAGGGCTATTTCCCAAAACATGGCTCACTGTAGACTTTATTTTAAAAATGTTAAGGCCACAGAGTTTTCGATGAACGTGTTTTGAGTCGTAATGTCTAAATGACATGAGCGGCACGTGTGTGGGCACGTGTGTGGGCACGTGTGTGGGCACGTGTGTGGGCACGTGTGTGGGCACGTGTGTGGGCACGTGTGTGGGCACGTGTGAGGGCACGTTTGTGGGCACGTGTGAGGGCACGTGTGTTCTACACACGAAAGAGCAATGGCGCGGTGTTTTGTTCTGCAGTGCAAAGGGTGGTTTACGGCATTCCCAATTAAATCGATACTTCAGATCCGTTGATTTTGTTCAACCAGGTGAGAACTCGAGAGGCCAAGATATATTGTCTCGTGTGCAAGAGTGACCTGGGTCACCAAATTAACAAAAACAAAACAAATAAAGAACAGCGATGAGCCAAATAGAAATCGACACAAAGACCAAACAACAGCTATCAGACGATACATCGAAAATATTGCACAAGCATGAATCAATGTTAAATAAAAGTTACATATTACATTCCCTTCAACGCAAATTGGCTCGGGCAAAAAACTGATCACGGTACAATTACAAAATTAAGTTACAGAAACATTAACAGATATAGAATGACTAGAGCACCAATATCTATACAGACAAGGACATGTCAACTAATGATGTGTCACCTTTGTTTGTGAGGGCTGTGAGATGGCTGTGCAGCAATGGGTTTGGTCCACAGATATATTTAGTTCACTCACGAGCTCGAGTCTGTCGATTTTGAAATTGTCTCTGTGGAGCTTTCAGTGATATCCACTCAATTGGGTTGGGGTTTTTCCACACACTCTGCTTTCATTCCACATGAATCCAAAAACTCATGCATCACAATGCAGGAATTTTCAGAAAATATTCACAAGTCAGCGTGGCCTTCCTGGGTAAATAAGAGGTTGTGCTGTATTCTCTCGATTTGAAGACTCTTTGAGAACTGAGGCACACCCAAAACCAGTGCCCGGTGTGCAGGAAATTAACAAATCTGATCACACACACCTACAGCATGATAACACCTCACCTCCCCGCAAATGTTCACTTTAAAATAGCATCTTGCAACTCCACGACCCTCTAGCCACCTCGCATCTCCACGCCCCTCTCACCACCTCGCATCTCCCCGCCCGTGTAGCCACTGCGGGTGCTTACGATTGGGTTCTGCTGTAGGACCGTGCGCTCCAGGTCTCCCTGCTCCCAGAACTCGGCGGCGACCAGCAGTGCTACCTGGGGCATGGGGACGGCGAGACGCGCACATTGTTACATCTACTGCTAGACAAGGGCCACCCCTCCCCCATGGCCACGTGGTTGCACGCATGTCTGTTTATTTCGGGAGGAAATTAGACTTCGTCACCATCCCATTGCGAAGGAGACGTTACGTAAACTTTATACTCAACTGAATGGGGCTTTTTAGAATCCAGTAAAAATGCATGTCTAGCAATGTGGTTAAGACAACGAATACATGCTTGTCATTTATATGCATTAATTAATCTCTCCCCCCACTTCACTCAAGATGCCATCACATCCTGCCCTCTATTTAAGGAACGAAACAAGTGGACTTCTTCACAAATCTGACTGCCGCCTGATGAAGCTAGTTGTAATTACTGGCGAAACGTCGTACTCAGATTTTAAATGTTGTGGCTTTGCTCTCCAACACACCGGTGTGCTGTACTACGTTACAAACCTTACTAATTGGCTGTGTCGAGTGGTGGCGGGTTTAATGACACATATTCTTGGGTTTTTCGGTAAAGTCACGTAGGTAAAAATTTAAAATTAAAATGAATAAAAGTAAAATAAAAATAATTTAAATTTTAAATTTTTACCTACGTGACTACCGAAAAAACCCAATAATATGAATCATTGCAGTCACGAAAGCTTCAAATCTAGAATTAATGACACATTTATATATTTACGCGATCTAACCCAATAAAACCTGTATCATGGAGTATGCATGCTATTTAAATTCTAATTTTAGTGGCCTCATGTTATTTCCACAAGTATAATTGTAAAATGCCTTATTTTCGGTTATTTTCTCGTTGTTGTTCAAGGTAACTGTGAATGTACCCAAACGTTTCTGAACTTGAGGAATTAATCTCATCATTAGATAGCAGCCTGAACTTGAATGTATTCCGTATAATATGAGGAAGTTAACGTGTTTGTACAACAATAATCGGAAGTCAAACTTATTTTGCACCTTTCATTGAAGCGGTACTCCAAGGCACCTTACAATAACCCGATACACATCTATGGGATCTTTTTGCCAGTATCAAGATAACGGAAAATGAGAATAGGCTTTACCCCACCCACTGACCCAGAACCGGCCCTAGACCTTTGGGGGCCCTAAGCAAAATTTGGTTGGAGGCCCCTTTGATGTATGATTTTTTTCACCCACGAGCTAGCAGTGACTCTAGGGGGCCCTCTGCTGGCCACGGGGCCCTTTGCAATTGCAAGGGTCGCTTAGTGGCTGGGCCGGCTCTGCACTGACCCTTGGGCTACACCCATCTCAAACCCTTATAACTCCCTGCCTTAGCAGCGCTCCCACCATATATTGTCAGCAGCTCTGCCGCTATATTTTTCACCTGATGACGATTGCTTGTGTTGCGATCGAAACGTCGTGATATTGTTATTATTTTTTATTATTTGTTCTATCTATGTGGCTTTACCGAAAGACCCAAAGAATATGAATAATAAAACAGCTGTTAAGATGTTCAACGCATATATTTTTAATAATTTTCAGAGCATGTTTTGTTTGCATATTTTGCCACAAGTGTGTGTCATTAATGCAGACTTGATGCCCTGCAATGGATACATATTTGGTGTTTGAACATTTTTAACACTTATTTTATTGCTATTAAGGGTAAAGGCTATTCTTATTTTTTCATGAACCCTATACACAAACACCATGACACTGCACTCGATAAAGAACAGAGCATTAAAGCAGTCAATAAACATCCTCTCTTCATAAGCCGTACAATAAGCCCAAACGTAATGCCTCATCACACTCGCATATCATTCACACGTCATTCAACCAATTTCCACACATCCTCTCTTCATAAGCCTTACAATAAACACACATTAGACATCACATCCCACTGATGTAGTAATGATACAGCATTCGGCCATTTACCATATATCCCCTTTGTATAAGCCTTGCAATAAGCCCATCATGCATCGTGCAACACTCAAAATATTAATTGTGCCGCATTCAAAAATGTCCTACGCATCCGCTTCTCAATACCCATGCTCATTATGAAAATTTATTGTGAAAGAGCCACGTTTTGAGGGCAGACTAAAAAGCAGACCGACATGGCCACGGCCGAGGTTATCATGGAGGATGGATCTAGAACGTCGGAGCTCGTTTAGGAAGTCAGCAGCCAAAATAACAAGAAGAGACATTTTTTTCGAATTCTGTATAAAAAAACTATAATTTAGGAGCCGCAATGCGCGTGAATAGGGGAACGGTGCTCCTCAATAAATGGCCGTCACGAAGCCAGCCCCTCAAAGAGCCACCGCGGGGGCTCCGGAGACGAAGATCGCCGAGCCCTGAGCTAGTTTGACAAGACGCTTGCAACAACAAAAAAACTGGGAATACTAACACCTCATGTCATCCATAAGAGTTTTTTTTTGGGTTAGATCGCGTAAATATATAAATGTGTCGTTGAAACCCGCCACCACCCGACACAGCCAACGGGCAAGGATTGTCACGTAAACAGAACGTGGCACCGGTTGCGTGTTGGAGAGCCAAGCCACGACATCCACAATCTTGTCTTACCTTGCTCTGCACTTCCCAAGGCTTGGTGATGGCTGACAGGTCGCAGGCGGTCATCATCATCGCCCTGCGAATGGCATTTAGCGGACGGGGTTACCTCGCGCTACGCCGGTACGGTTTGTTCCATTTCGCGCTGCATACGCCGCTAACCTACTTCTACGAAAAATTCACCGTGCTACGCGGTTTGCATTCACTCACAAGCGGCTATACGGTCGGACGTGGGACAACGTTGTCTGTGTGCCACGTGTACTGTACGCAAAAATCTGTCAAAACTTGACCCCTCCCTGTACGCACGCGTACTTTTTATACACCCCCCCCCCACCTGCGTACATATGCCTGACGCACCCCCCAAACCCGAATCCTATGGAACGGCCGATATTTAATCCACGCACAAACGATCAAGAATTCATAATATTAATGTGTTTGAGCAAACAGATAGTCCACCGCCCGGACATTCTAACTCATTTGAAGGCCAATGTAGACAAATTATTATCGAGGCTTCCCCCCCCCCCCTACATACATTGTCAGTAGACGCCCCATACGCAAGCTACGCGTTAACCCCCCCTCCCCCCTCCATGCGTACGCACTAAGTGGATGGCCCCTAACGTGCCAGTGGCAGTGGTGGTGATGGCATCGACGGCTTCGACTATGATGACGTCTTGAGCTTGAAAGATCTCGTTTCAATTTAATACCTTAAACCCCTTGGATTATAACTCGACGTGTCGTGATAATTTGACAACAGAAAATTTCCGTCGCTAAAAAGAAACCCTCTCCGTCGCCACGGCTACCTGGTGGGCAACCGCTAAAAAATGTTTTCCTCCATCAGACTGGCAGGAATGAAAAATTAAAATACTTAGCGGAAAGGGGCTGAATTGACTCTGTCCGAGTCCCACCGAGATATGCGTGACTGGGACGGTGGCACGAATTTCGTTTCCCGTAAGTTGCTGCGTCGCACGCCACATCTGTAGCTTTACATGATGATCTCCTTCTTGGTGGGGTCGCAGGTGATGTACTTGATGGCTTCAGCCTCGTTCCCCAGTGTCTCGCAGTGGTCCACTATCTTCACAAACATCGCTCGCTTCCTGCGGGTTTTAAAGCCAGAGAAATAAAACACGCACGTTGTACACGCGCCTTGTAATGAAGAGTATAGCGTGAGTGCAATGGTTCCTGGACATGAGGTCCAACGGCAGATGAAAAAAACATCGGAGGTAGCCCTCCAAGACGGCGCGTAATGATTGTTGACAAATGGGCCCGACCATGTTCGTGGAGTGGTCTTGCCTATAACGTCAGACAACCCAGAGGCATTGGTTCAACAGGCTGATTGTGAAAGTCAAAGCCTATCTAGAGTTTATCTGCTTAAACAAATGGCATTTGTTGCACACTCGAAATGAAGGACATAGGCAGGTGCTCCAAATCGAGGGCAAGCACATTTATTGTGGTTAATAGCAATCTTGTGAAGAGCAGCACCGTCACTCTGTAAAATGCAACAGCACGTGTCACACGCAGCAATTCTTCCGAGCCGCCATTAACCATGTGGCTGGTTTACACGTGCGGTTATTCATTAACCCTGCCAGCCACCTACAGGCCCGACTCAGTCATCACATGCTGCTGTACACACATGCATTGATGCACTGTACAGCACATCAGGACTTTCACAGAACCACACTTTACTCCCTTGCTGCACAAGGATATAATTAAAAGAGTGATCCATTCCTAATGTGCCACACATTGTAAGCATTGGCTTAAAAAAAAGACTCATAGGCTGACGGGATGAAAAACCTATTTAATTTTATGCAGAAGACGGACATTCGTCCGCCTTAGCTATTATTTAATTACTACTATAATGAGCCAAGAATGTCTGTTTGTGTGTAACGTGCGTGACGTCACTCCACATGCCGCACCCCCCCCCTCGTCATTAATATTCATGAGTAGGTGGATTTTTACACTCACCCAGAAGAAAGTCGAGTGGAAATAATATTTTTTTCACAAATTTGCTTTAAATTTCACGTTTCTTTATTGAAAGTGAATCTAATAAATAATTATACGCAGCAAAAAAGTGGATTTGGTGTCTTTATTTATTTCTTCAGCACTTGAGACAAAAGGTAAGTCTAATTTATGCTTCTACATTATGGTAAAATAGACATTTCTCGGTGATTTCCCAGATATTGTATCGATTTCTAATTAATTTCAACCCCAGCGACCGAAAGCAGAAGAGAATAAAGTATCAAAGCAGTGAATTTGAACAAATTTAAGGTCAGTTATATACAGTGCTACAGTGACATGAAGTGAGGTGTTTGATGACTTCGTTTTGTGCCAGATTCACTGCCATTAATACAGTGCTACAGTGAAATGCAGTGAAGTGTTTGATGACACACTTTCGTGCAAGATTCACTGCCATTCAATTTACACAAGATACAATTATACTCTGCTCATTTTTTTCGTAAATATTACAGCTTCCGTCGTCCTAGGACGGGCAAAAGGGCAAATTTCCTATAATCCTCCACGGCAGTGCGCGACGAGTGGGTGTGTGCACACAGACCGATCCCTTACTTGAAATAAAGAGCCAAGTCGGTGGCAATGATGGCGACTTCCATCAGGTGGAGGACGGTATCGTACTGCCGACGGTTCAGGTTCTGGAAGATGTTCAGAGTCTGCAAAAGAGGGCGACGCGAATGCGCCGGTCGTCAGTGCCGCTGCCAAACTCAATGGAGCGCGATTGCTAATTCAGTGGCACTGCAAGGGGACGTAATGAATCCGCGACAGAATTCATGATAAATTATGTTACAGTTTCAGGCCCATATGTGGAGTAATTGAGCGTGGATTTGCCCGTATACGATTTTTTTTGGGGGGGGGGGGTATGTTCTTCTTGCACAAATAAGGAACAGTGGAATTGGAATCGTCATAAATGATACCGACTTTTTCCAGCGTTAAAACGATCCTAAGCTCGATCACTGCTCAATCACTGCTCGATGCTCGACCAGAACTCGAACACTAGACCATTAGCTATCCTGAGCGTTGACGTAATTTATCATTTATTCTGTCGTGGATGCATTGTGTCCTGTTCCAGCGCCTTTCTTTTTTTGGTGGCGGGTTAAACGTGGGAACAGTGCCTGGCCCTCGTCGCTAACTGGTCTGCGCACATTAGCGACGGTAATGCCGCTGCTGTGTCATTTGGCAGTGGTGCTCAAGCACAAACAAACAAAAACCGAGCTCGACGCGCTCGTCAGTAACCTCGTCGTTGAGCAGGGTTTTGGCGTAGTCCAGGTGATGTCTCTCCATGATGGACGTCCCGTGGAGCCTTGCGAGCGGAGCTGCAGACCTACGAACGGGCACAGCGCGCAGCGGCGGCGTATGAACACACACACAAGCGAGGTTTTAACAAATTCTTAGGTTGTTTCGGTAAAGTCACGTAGGTAAAAAAATTAAATTAATAAAAGTAAAATAAAAATAAAAATCACGACGTTTCGGAGGCAACACAAGCTTCCGTCTTCCGGTGGAACCGTCACAGCACGATAGCTGTATCAAGTGAGATAAATTCCAATAAAACAGTCCTTAAATTTCGATTTAAAGCTTTCGTGACTGCAGGGATTCATCTTCTTGGTTCTTTCGGTAAAGTCACGTAGAAGGGAAGTAATAAAATAATAAAAATAAAACATAATAAAACAATTCTCACGACGTTTCGGCCACAACGCAAGCAGCCGTCCTAGCCTGAGGACGGCTGCTTTACCGAAAGAACCAAGAAGAAAAACAGTCCTTGTACATATACTGGTTGAGGGTGGGAGGAGCCAAGGTAGGCCCTGAATATTATTTTTGTGAGGTTCGGTGCGGCTGAAGCACGCCATTCCTAACAGCGTGCCCTTGAGACACAGGGCAGCAGCGGTAGACAGTGATGCCAATACCGTATTGGTGATATCTAAAAAGGAAAACAAACTGGTACATAGGCTGTATAAAACACGCATGCAGCGTGTACAAGTCACGTGACATGCAAGTAATGCTGGGAGTACCGAGCTGTGCCTGTATATTTGGAGTTTGCGTGTCTCTCTCCCCGTGGTTGCGTGGATTTTTCTCCGGGTCCTCCGGTTTTTCCCTCCACATTTAGAGAGACACGCGTTCAGAGTATTTGGCTGCTATAAATGTCCACGCGACAAGCCGCTTCGTTGAGCTATCATTTGTGGCCAGGTCGCTTAATAGAAAAGAGCTAAATAGCTCAGTGGGCCTTACCGAGTAAAATAAAAAATCTTTTAGTTATGGTCACAATATCAACTCGTTTTCGCTGTCCGCAGCAATCGTCGACTCGTGTGCGATTCTTACTCCTCGTTTCTTTCCAGCATGCTGTCACCTTTTTAAATCCTTTATATTAAGTTCGCTTGCTTGCTTGCGTGCTTGCGTGCTTGCATGCTTGCTTACGACCGTGCAAATCTCTCGGTCGTTTTTTAACCCACTTCCCGTGATCCAATCGAGCTGACATTTTCCACACAGACTCGTTGTGCGTGACAATTAATGTTCGTGAAAAAAAACTTTCCAAAATTTTACACTGTTTAGGGAAAAAAATTATAATATTTAATTACCAATTGCTTAATGCTGGCAGACAATCATCTGACCCATAGGTGGCAGCCATCTCAAGCCAGAGGACGAGAGGACTCTAGCCGCCACGCATATAAAGGATTTATAGTGAAAAACTTTGTTTTTACGGGTTAATTTTTATCCGTCTCCATTTCCCCCGCGGTTCAGGGGCGAGTGCTAGACGGGGACCACCGCAGCCTTACTTCAATTGGTAGAGGTTGTTGGTTCCCCTGTGGTCGATGTCGTGGCAGAACGCCGCCGCCACCATGGCGAAGGCGTCCAGGTCCGTGAAGTACTTCTTCAGCTTCCCCGTCTGCGTGGGCAAGAAGAGCCGCCGCGACGTTTAGCCGCCGGCGATTCATGAACAGAGGTGGCCAAGCGGAGGGCCGCGTAAATAAATGCCGCTTTTCGGAAGAGTGTCTTCAATGCTGGCTAGCCTTCACGCTAATGTTACGTTGCTAATGAGTATACATGCGTGAATGCGTTTGTGGAAAGCCTTTTACGAGTCAATTCATTGTTGTCTCAAGCATCTCGTGATGTACTCTTGCAAGCAAAGCAGAACAATATTTGTTTTAAGCACAACACGAGGGTGTAAATTATGCATTTTTGTCGCTGTTAAGAGTCCAAGCAATGGCAATATAGAGCCGTTTTCGGGCAAAAAGACGGAGGTCCTCACCATCAGCAGTGAAAACATCGTCTGGCCCACGTTGAAGCCATGGCGCCAGTTGTGGTAAGTTATAGTGCGGTAGCCCTTGCTGACGGTAATCATCCAACGCACCAGTGTCTGGAAATAAAGAAAACAAATTAAAGTATATTAATTCGAGAATGCTGGGGGGAGGGGGGGAGGCGTTCACACAGCAGCGGATACATCGTGGGTGAGGATGGCTATGAATTGGAGCATTGTGTGACCCTGGACAATGACACTTTTTACGTAGGTGTATATTCATCTCGGTGACGATGTTTAATGTGCGATTGGCAGTGGCATTGTCTGTTTGCCAATGGCCTCCCTGGTGAACGGGAATTAAATGGGGCCTCATTCTTCATTCTCCTCCCATTTTGGTAGCCAGGAGGCTGGGCCCCCTCCAGCCCATGCGCCACGGTTCAGTTGCACTGCCTGCACACACAAAAGCTACACCGCTGTGGATAAAGCATGTCCAGGCCACTCGGCCTAGATACAGGGCTTGTGCCGCTCTTCTTAGGTTGTACGTTACCATTGTGATTCGCTGTTGCGTTACTGCAATGACTATTATAACACAAGTAGAAGAAGCTATTGCTTGAACGGAAACACAAATGTTGATTTAAAAAAACATCAATTCCACACCTCAGGGCTTGTAAGTCCTCGTGGTGAAACATATTGTTCGCTCTACTCCACTTAAGCTGCATAAAACTTCACACGCAATTAGAAAAAAAATGTACGCTCAACTAACCCTAAACATACCCAATCTCTTTGGATCTTAGAAGCCAAGCAGAGTTGATCCTAGTCGTGAGTTAGATGGGCGACCACCACAACTTGCCAGGTGTTGTAGGCGTGGGGCTGCGAGATGGCCGGCCAGGAGATGGCAGTACTGAGGGTCACCCCCCTTCATTTGTGTGGTGGAGTTTCGTCGGCTACTCTGGCTTCTTCCCACTTGAAGTGCGTTGGTGAAGGTGGCACGCACCGGACCGACCGATTTGCAGCATCACTCGCCAAGTGGCGTTAACCACGGCTGCGAATCGAACTCGAGTTACCGTCAAGTTTGTCGGCGTATTGCTCTAACTGCTGGCGCCCTCTGCAATGACTATTGCTGTAATTCAGTACAATGAATGAATAGACACCACTGACTGTTTACGATTCGTTCATTCGCGGATTTATCATTTCCAATGCTACTCGTTGCGAAACAGAAACACGCCCGATAAGTGTACCTCCGGTGGGACCTTGAATTTGTCGACGACGCCCAGCTCGAAGAAAATCCTCATGCCTCCCTTCACCAGGTTGAACTCGGTCTCCTCGAGGTCGCTGAAGTGGAACTCGTAAAGTTCCATCTCCTTGGGGTCGGGCAGCTCCTGCTTCTGCACGGCCCGAAACAAAGGTCGCGTTACGGCCACCGCTGTGAATGACCCCTTGGCGAGAGTGATACCTCCTCGCCCAACTCTTCTTGTCGCTTGCGTCGTGGCGAGAAAGAGAGATGTGACGGTAATCGCGGAGGGACTTGAATTCTTAAGTCTCTCCGTGAATCGAACATCACCATCATCATCATCAAGATCAATGGGCAGATAGCCCGTAGGTGTCCACTGCACATTTCGTCGTTTCCACTTCAGTGACCTCGAACGTAGCGCTTTGCAATTTCCCGGCGCTCTCGATGGAAAATTGCCCAGAAAATATTGAGGCTCAAGAACCTCCACAAGTTGATTTGAAGCTTTCGTGACTGCAGGAATCCAAACTCTTTGGTTCTTTCGGTAAAGTCACGTAGGTAGAAAAATGAATAGATCACGACGTTTCGATCGCAACACAAGCAACCGTCATCAGGTGCGAATCAAACACAGCAATCATCCACTGGTGGTGTGTTTAAGGGCGGCTGCGAAATTCAACCCTTTAGCTAGTACCGATTTTAGGCTGTCGGAGATTGGGCTGTTACTATGATTGATGACAATCTTGTTAACATCTAACTTTTTAATGCGTGGCTCTGGCCACACAAGGTAATGCCGATCGCCTTTACACTCTCATCTGCTGCTGTTACTTCTCCTAACTCTAAACGGATCTTGTTAGGGCCAGCCTAGCTCTAATCTCAGAGAGAATAAGATTGCTCCGATTTGAACTTGATCATTTGGACAAGACTCTCTTATAATCACACTTAGCATTAACAGATAAAATGTCCACATCTGAATCGGACCATGTAGATAAGATGACAGTTTCTTCAGCTACTTGAATGTCAACCAAATGTAAAGTTAACTTGATTGCGAAATTCAACCTCCTGTCAAAGTGTATCAGCAGTTAGTCAAAAGAGCTCGTCATGACAACAATAATGATCTTGACTTAAAGCTTTCGGGACTGCAAGAATTCATATTCCTGGGTCTTTCGGTAAAGTCACGTAGATAGGTTTTGTTATTTTTTTTTAATATATTTTCTTTGAACCTACGTGACTTTACTGAAAGACCCAAGAATAACAATAATGATATGAAAATATAAGAATAGTTTTACCCTTTCTGGCAATAAAACCAAATAGAAAGCTTTTGTAAGGAATCATGTCTGCATTAACCGCACATACTTGTGGCGAACATGCAAACAAAAACACATGCTCTGGTAATATATGCATTGTCTTTGAAACTGGTCTACACCAACAACAATGATAATGCAATGCATAACACGAGCAATTTTTCACGGACATAAATAACCGTGACTCGCGGAGCCACGTTCAGTGTTGCTAGAAAGCTGAGCAGGAACAGGCGGGGCCTTTAAGAAGGAGGTGGGACCTTTAAGAAAGAGGTGGGGCCTCAAAGAATGAGGTGAGGCCTTTAAAAGACCAAACGTGAACCCTGCTGGAGATGCGTTCACTCGCTCTTCGATACTTACGACCAACTTTTTGAGTTCAGCTTCTGAGCAGTTTTCAATATCCTTGTCCAGGATCTCTTTGTTTTTCTGAAAGACAAATTTTTTTCCCCAGTTGTTGAAGAAGGACATTGACTCAACAAATGTAACCGCACAAAATTAATATCAGATTTGAGCCTGAATATTGAAACTGAACGGGTCCTACCTAGAAGCCGTGCAAAATTATTATAAATAGACAAACATTCAATTTCTCCATTTTAAATAATACCTTTTTGTTCTTTAGCCTATGGGCCTTCCAGAACAATATTTTAAAGGAGAATTTAAGTTGGAAAACTCTGGATTAGTCTCAACTCTCTTTCTCAGTTAAAACAGGTCTGCTTATGAATATATGGCTTCACAACTTTGTTCTCGAAGGTCTAAATTGGCAAAAGACTAAAACAAATATTTTACATAGAAGAATAAACGTAAAACATTATTATTATTATTATTTTACACATGTTCCTCCCAGATGGTGCCTAATGTGTAATAAGGCAGTCATAATCAATTCACTGTGGGATGACGGCCTCCCCAGAAGTTCCCCCGAGACCGTCAAACACGTACTATGACGGTTTGAAGCTCGCTGTTAGTGCACTTGTTGTGATAAAACAGCATCTCCAAGGCAATGTCCTTCCTGAACTCAATCTTGTTCATCTTGTCATACGTGTCCGTGTTCAGCACGGACCACCCCAGGAACTGCGTCAGGGCCTGAAACGAACGACGGACAACAGAAAAGGATTGCTGCTCATCACAGTGATGGTAAGATTTGTGGCTTAAACACGTGATTCGTAAATATTAGGGATCTCCTTGAACACGCTACTGTACGTGGTTAGACGATCAGGGCGAGATTTTAACCGGGCCTCTGCGGGGCAGCGATCCGGGAAATATTTATTTACCCGACACACCACATCCAGTATACCGTTCGCTATCTCTGTGTCATCGACTGCAGTCTACCTGTGACCCGGAAAATATGAATCGAGACATGAAGTCCTGCGTAAGAGTATTTATTAGCTGTGACGTCAAAGCTCTTCGCTCGACTTGAATTGAGAAACGTTTCCGACTTTCATACTCTCTGTGTCAGATTGAGTAGTGTGGATGTTTGATACGAAAAAACAAGCGTACCATTCGCAGTATTTGGCACCCAAATTTAAAACGAGTATGCCTCCGACCAGATCATCCTGAATGTGCCCAATCTCATCAGATCTCAGAAAATGAGTGAAAAGTTGAGCCTGGTTAATACCTGGATAGTGGGCTGCCTGATAATACCAGGTGCTATAGGATTTAGCTGCAAGGTGGCCAAATTTGCAGCGGGGCAGTGGGTTCGGGTACCTATTTGTGCAGATTACTGAGTGATACCTCCTCCAGAGGACCCGGAGAAAAATCCACGCGACCACGAGGAGAAGATGCAAACTCCAAATACACAAGCATCAGGGTCGGGATCGAACCCACGATCTCATGCATACCAGGCGAGGAAGATAATATCTCGCCACCGCGGCGCCCTGGGTTTTTAAACGTGGGAGGAAACCGGAGCACCCGGGTAAAACCCCACGTGTGCAAGGGGGCAACGCTCTATCCCACTTGGAACACGTGGGGTCCACATTTTTGCTGCACCGCCTTCTCCTGGCAAGCCAGTGTACGGCACCATCCTTGAACGCTCGCACGGAGGGAGCCAAACAACTTCTGCGCGGCGATCCACCAACCTCGATGCCGCATTACAGGCAGCCACGCGCGCAGCCACCGCGGTTGATGAAACGCTCACCTCCATGATCATCTCGTCAAACTCATCAAAGGGCTTGCCGTCCTTGCGGTTGAAGAAGGTGGCGACGCCCACGATCTCCTCCTTCTTGTTGACGATGGGCAGCGAGAGGACGTTTCGCATCACGAAGCCCGTTTCGTCCACGGGGTTGAGCTGCGGAACAAATCGACAACGCAGCGACGGCTGCTTCGAAAAAAAACCCAGGAGGTGGACCGTAGATAAGGATTCCTTTTATCACGCTGCTCAAATGAGACGCGCAGGGGTCATGGCGAACCAGCCCGGCTTGGCTCAAGAGCCTCCGGGTTGTTTTTCCACTGCAGAACCCGAGCTGTGCTGCTGACATCATCATTTAGATTATTCAGATTATATTGCTGCTCCAAATGTTCACGTGATAAGCCAGTTTGTTGAACTATCATTCGTCACTTAAAACTTTCGTGACTGCAGGAATTAATATTCTTGGTTCTTTCGGTCTGATGAAGACCGCTTGTGTTGTGATAGAAACGTCGTAGGTTTTTTGCTATTATTATTTTCAATTTAGTTTAATTTTTAATTAGAATTTTATTGTATTTATTTTATTTTCTATCTACGTGACTTCACCGAAAGAACCAGGAATATATCATTCGTGGTCAGGTTGCTTCTAAAAAAGAAGCTAATAGCTCGGTGGGATTCACCTGGTAAGCTAAAAAATGGTTTAGTTGTATTTGTGTAATATTTCTCAGCGATGTGTTTACCTTTGCCTATAGTTTGCACCCCTATCGTGTTTTTGTATTGTTTGTTGTTGTAACGTTCTGACCTGCTCCGACCTGCACATCTGTGAAAACGAGCTTTATCACTCATCGGATCTGAACACCATTGAGATCAGCGATGGGCAACCTAGACTTGAGCGGCCTTAATTTGCCTCAGTGGGCCGCAAGTTTGAAATCGTGCTTGTGCACTAATCGTGACGGCACGCATCACCCTAACACACTGAGACCAGGACACCACGAGGGGCTCCACGGGCCGCAGGTTGCCAATGGCTACTTTGGATGCTGACATTGTGATCGGACCCAGGAATGCACTGCCACAAGAACAAACCGTCCCACAATGCATTGTGCCGGCAACATTTGTATCATTTTACTTTAAAAATAAAATGACTTTATTTCGTAATACTCTTGATTATCGAAGGGTTTGTCTGGTACTGAATAGCAAACTAGTAGGTGATTGTTCAAATGTCTATTTAAAAACTGGTCATCAGAAAACATAAAAAAATTCATTCTCATCAGGCCGCATGGTGTTAATTGCAATCTACAATCCTTTATTAACCCCATCTCTCTGTCCTCTCTATTAATGCGTTATGAAGAAGAGCCATTGCCATGTTGTTCATTGTGTATATATTTTGTCTTCTAAGGCATTGTTATTTACGAATTAGTTTAGTTGTTAAATGTACTTAGGCACCACTGCCAATACACTATCACTAAAAAAGTACGTAAAAAATTGGCCAGTTGTTTTGTACACGTGGATTTATCAGTAATTCGAGTGGTATGGCATCTGGTTTACTCACAGAAAACTTGAACATTTCATCGGCAGGAGCGTTCATAATGTTGCAGATCTGCATCACAAATTGGACAAACGGTTAATTATTAACCTGATCAATACGGTAACAACAACGACAACTGAATTACGTACCAGGGGTGGAATGATTCGCCCTCCCTGGAACATTTACGACTTGGCAAGATTCACGGTTGTGATTTCATTCAATAAATACATTTATTTTTATATTACAAAGAATGAAAGCACCCCGAGTGATTTTAGACATTACGTGCAATGCAATGAACATTTATAAATGTAACACATATAATGTGCATGCTGTCAGTTACAGTAAACCTATAAAATAATAACATGACTAATGAAATCAATGTCATATAACCTTGATTCCTTCTGTTACTCTAGAAAACTATTTGTAATGCACAAATATAATTGTTAATGTCAATATATTTACAACTGTTACTTCTCTTATTTGTTAATTCCTAAATAATTGTTTTACGAAAAAAAAGTTACATTTTAAAGTAAAAATGAGCGGCGAGAGGCGCAAGTGGACAATATTTAGCAAAACGGACGATACAATTATCCTGGATCTTCTATCGTACGATAGATCTTAGCATCGTCAACTCGCATCATCCCCTATTAGCCAGGCCTTAAGTTAAGCTGGAGCTGTCTGGGACTGTGCTCAAGAAAACATTTTCTCCACCCCCACTGCCCCTTTATGATTCTGATTCATTCCCCACTGCTGCTGAGGGGCACGGGAGAGGTTGGGGAAAGATCTCATGAGAAGTTACACCCGGAGCCTGAAATCTACGAGGCCATCTATCCGACTGGAGAGCAATTTAGGAAACCTTACGAGGGAGATGCATGCCAGAGGTCGCAAACGGGTTTTGATTCCTTACCCATATCTGGCCGCACCAGGGTCGCAAACGGCGACCCGTACCCGGCCGGGTACCCGTTCCGTACCCGAAATAAGTGACAAACGGCTACTCACCAGTGACTCACGGCCTACCCGTACCCGTACCCGGCCGCACCAGGGTCGCAAACGGCTACCCGTACCCGGCCGGGTACGGGTAGCCGGGTATCGGGTAGGGTACGGGTATCGGGTACCCGATTGCGACCTCTGATGCATGCCCTGCGTATGAATGATCGTATGCCCCCCACCCTCTGTAGAACAGTAGGCAACTTACAAAGCCGGACTCTGCCACGTAGACTGGAAGGCCGCTGAGTAAGGCCCAGTGGTCATCTGGTGGAGTTCTGTGAAAAGGAAAGAGGCATTCGTTACAAATATTTTTCATGACTCTGCGTTTGTCCTTAATCCTGACCTCATATATCGCGTGGGGCAGAATGAAAAGTATCTAAAGCGACACGATCCCTTCCCGATGGCGTAGCATGGTTGGCACGGGCCCATGGTGCAGATTATTTTGATGGTTTTGCTGCTGTAAATTGCCACATGATAAGCCACTTTGTTGAGCTATCATTTATGGCCAGGTTGCTCCTGAAAAATAAGTTGATATCTCAGTGGGCTTCGACAGGTGGGATAAAACATTGTTTCGTTTTGTATGTTTACGGGTGACGTTTGCCTTTCCTGTACATTGCACTACTATTGTGTGTGTTGTATTGTTATTGTAAAGTTGTTTCGATTTAAAGCTTTCGTGACTGCAGGGATTCATCTTCTTGATTCTTTCGGTAAAGTCACGTAGAAGGGAAATAATAAAATAATAAAATAAAACATGTATTTTATTATGTTTTATTTGTATTACTTTATTATTTCCCTTCTACGTGACTTTACCGAAAGAACCAAGAAGATGTAAAGTTGTTATCGGCGCCTAATGGACTTCTGTGAAAAAGAGCTTTGCACCTCATCGGATTTCTCCAGTATCAATAAATATTATGATTAGGAATTAAATTATCTTTTCCCACCCACCCACCGCCCAGTCCAATCCCCCCACCTGTCTTCATAGCCTGGCACCTGCCCCCCCACCCACCCTGACACGTGGGCCCCAGTGCAGTTGCACCGCCTGCACACTCGACATCTACGCCACTGATCCTTTATAGACGGTGGCGATACTCACTTATTTTTGTATTTCAGTCGGAGATGCAAATGCACGTTGAACAATAATGGTGAAGACCTTCCCAAGTGGAAATGTGATTGTGACAATAAATAATTTTGAGGTCACTGGAAGATCTCGAAGCGACGTGACGTCTGGCGCCATTTGGAATATCTCAAAGTTATACGACATCTGGCATTTGAAAAAGCTCAAAAGTGAGGCCTTAATCAGCTTTTTGACAGGAAATCTCTCTCCGACCTCTTTACAAAAGTGGCACGCTGTAAGGTATTTAAAAGTGTATTCTCTTATTTCAATGCAATGCACTTAAGGCAGCGTAAGAGCCTCAGGGGAAACCTGTGTACAGATAAAAAATCGTATCAGCAAATGTTCAAGACAAATACAAATGGCAGCATCTGCTGTAATGGTATTGAGTATTTATATATGTATTTAAAGAACATGTGATATTCCATTTATATGTGAAGCATTACGCCTCCAAAATAAATGTCCTTGATTTTGGGATCTGGCATAACAAATTAGGACATTCCATTAAAATACAGTACTATTCGATCGATGACAAGTGGAATTTCACGTTATGAGAAATGGAGGCAGTGGTATAACTGGAGTGCAAAACGTTAACATGCCAGGGTCTGTTCGAGTAACTCACGGGATGACTTTGATTTCTTCCTTGCCAATGAGGATGTAGTCAATGATCTTGTAGAAGTGAATTTCCTGAAGATAAAAAAACAAGCAGCGGCTGAATTGTCCGTACATGCGAAAGAAGTTGAACGTGCAAACGCACATACATACATGGACGACGGTTCGTCAAGGGGCGCATGCGAGCGTTGTCGTTTAAAAATAAAAAAAATGCGAGACTTCGTTTTCCGGCAGACAAAACTCACCCTTCCGTCCGGAGTTTTGGGGCCTTTGTAAGGTGCGACCTCGCCCATTTGAATGGCCCACTCGTCAAAAAATTCCTGCAGGGCAAGGGCCACATAAGCGGTGGTCAAAACATCACGAACGCAATTACAGACCATCACGGGACCTCCCTTGCCAGTATCAAAAGATAGGAACAGGTTTTACCCTCTCTGGCAACATTAAGATGTTAAAACACCAAACAGAAAACGTTTTCAAGGAATCACGTCTGCATTAACCACATGTACTTGTGGCGAACATGCAATTAAAAACACATGCTCTGGTAGTTTATGCATTGTCTTTGAAAAGTCGTCCTCTGATCGAACACTGTTTGAGACTAGGCTCTAAAGAAAGCTGTCTCTGGTGTGGACCAATCAGAGTCTAGGGCAGCGGTCCGGCAATCTAGAACCCTGAGAACGACTTTCTAAGGGTGCTTTATAAATGTAAATGATTATTATTAAATTATTAACCTGCAGTTCTTTAAGGACTGCTTCGTGAGGTTTATTTATTAAGGGCCACTGTCTGGTATGCACGCGCATTGCGGCTCGAGAAATATTGAGTTGTTTACCGAATTCGGAAAAAAAAATGCTTCTCCTTTGTTGTTTTGGTTGCTGAGCCCTGGTGTTGGGATTCAGTGGGAATGTTCTGGATGAAGGAAACGCTTAATATGTGCATTGTTATTTGAAAATGAGCATGTATTGATGAGTGGGCTTGGGTAGGATACATCGCTCGAAGGCATCGCGGCTCATGGATTCGACTGATACTGCTCGCCGAATGGCATCCAGGAGGGAATACAGCCGAGAGGATCACCACAGAGATGGAGCCAATGAGATGGGCTCGTGCCCAGGAGCGAGATCGATTGTGCCATCACATCGCCATAAGTGATGGCTGTGGCACGGAAAGGCCTTTGTCCAGGAGTTAACAGACCAAGGCAGATGATGATGAATTGATATGTGTTACCAGGCCCGAGAGAGAGAGAGGGAGACTGTAGAAGTGAAAAACTTGAATCCCACGACACCACCACAGCATCCCTCACAAGTGTAAATTTGCATAGACATTGAACCCTGAACTCCGCCAGGCTCCTGAATATTCTAGACTCCAGAACGATTTGTAGTGATTGCCACTGTCCGGTTACTCGTGCTGCTCATTTCCGCAGACCCCGGGTGGGGAACCTTTATACCTCACCGAGGGCTGAATAGGACTGTCAAACATGTTTGGTGGTCCGCACATTAATAATACGCACCGTCGTCACCCAACAATATTGAGAAAAATAACTTGTGACTGAGCGCAAGACAATCATGAAAACACCGTTTCCAGATTTCAAATATCCCCCCCTCTAATACCTGATTAGAGGGGTTAAGAAGATTGTGGTGATGGCTTAGTACAGTTTGCAGGCCTTTTCGAAATGACAGGCCTCATGTGGCTGTGAGCCTTATCAAATTAAATCACGGGCCATACCTGGGCTTGCATGCCGTAGGTTCCCTCCTATAGAGGTGGTACGTACCCGGGTGTAGCGAGCCATTATGTAGCCAGTATCTACATCACGGTCCGTGCATGGGGTGGCTACATCGACGTCCGCATATAGCCCCGCCCCTCGGGGGCAGGGGGGTATATAGGGCGGTGCGCGAGAAAGCTCGGGGAGTCGTTGGAGCCAGTGAAGAAGGAAGACGGAGCAAGCTAGATAGGACCCTGGGACCCCTGGCCCCGCCGCCCTTATCAGGGCCGGGACTCTGTGTGGCTCAGTGGTGAGACCCTGGGAACCCCCGGTTCCCGATCTCCTTATCAGGGCCAGGTCCGATGGGCCAGTGGTTGGGACCCGTACCCTGGCTAGGTCGGGTCAGATAGCCTCCTCTAGGAAGGACATAGCCGGAGGACCTGAGAGCGTAGCCGGTGTCAGGCACGCGTAGCCGTAGGCTGTGTTCCTAGGCTGTATAGCTGACTGTTACTGTAGAGTGTTATAAATAAATACGTGTTGCCTCCGTCAACTCGTCTCCTGCATAATTTACACCATTACACTCCTATCGCTGATGTGGAATGTTTCGCTTCCTCAACAAACCTTCTGCTTGGTCATGTCCAGCAGACCGACGGAGTAACGCTCGCAGTTGAGGTAGCCGCGGACGGTGTACATGGCCTTGTGGAACTGTCGCTCGATGTCCGTGAGTTCCTCGAACACCTTGCTGGCCGCCCACAGCAAGACCTGCAACAGAGCAGAGTCGGACTGTAGCCACGCGGCCTGCACGGAGTTCACGAGCAAGGCGACTTGGCTCGGCGAGCCAATAGCGACCACCTCGGAGCGCTGAGCCGGTTGCGCCGCTGAGATCGTGGGTTCAAATCGACAACAGCCATCCCGTGTGATATGAAAGCCGCGTTTTCTCGAGTGGTTGCAGGGGGATGGACTCAACTGACTGCAGGGGACTTTCTGTGTAACAAATAAACATTGAATTTAATTGAAGAGAGAGGAAATGTCAACTCCTTAAGCTCTGTAAAAAAAGTGGTATCGATACGGCTCATGCGCAGGTCACTTGCAAATGAGAGTTCCCATGATATTTTGCCGGCGTGACTTTTTTGAGAAGCTGTGCAACAACAAGGTTTTGCGCATTACATACACGCAGGATGATGACATCACGTGACATGCATGGTATGATGGGGGAGCCGACCGATGCTATGGTGTGCATTATAATTCGTATTGGATTCCAACCTGCACACATGTTTTTCAGTTGTGCTGGGTAGTTTTGTTTTTATATATACAAAAATGGAACACTTAACATTTCGAAGTGTCCAAGTCAACGGTGAGAGTTTGTGATTGGCTCAAGCGTGCGGTGGCGGAGTGTCGTTGCTTACCTGGCCCCTCCGTGTCTCGCACGCGTGCATGTATGAGAGGTAGTACGTCTTCAAACAGACTGAGGCAAAGATGAGGTATTTCAGGAACACCTGCGGAATAAAAACGCGAAGAAAGTGTCATGATTCCGATTGTGTTTACGAAAACTATGAATGACTGGGTGTTTAAGGTTAGCGATTTGTTGTATTATCTGGCTGTATAGCAAATGAAAAAATACAATTACTTTATTATGCAAGTTAAAAATGTATGTGTTTTAATATGTGTTTTTGAATCTAAGGCCCCTACATAACGTATGCTACAGGCCCCGCACTAGTTTAATCCGGCACTGTGATAAGACACTGCATATTGCCACCTTTTCATCGTTGGCTTATATTGAGCCAATGTACTCCCAGAAGGCCCGTTTAGCGGGTGACAGGAAGTGTTTAAAAAACAGAGACGTTCATTGTTTAACGTGGTGGGACAGTGACGTGACGGAGATGTCATGGGTGAGATCGCGTAAATATAAATGTGTCGTTAACCCACCACCACCCGACACTGCCAATGAGTAAGTTATGTCACGTAAACAAAACGAGCAAATTAGTTACTGCTTCAACACACCGGTTGTGTGCGTGGAGGGTAAACTCCATAGAATTGACAATTCCGAGTCTCGATACGTTTCGCTGGCGATTACAGCGACCAGCTTCACCGGGGCGATTTGCCAGAATTGTCAAGACGTCTTCCTGCCTACGTTTTCGTCGCATCGACCTTTATAGGTCAGGTCATTGCAGATGGGGGTTGGAAGATTGGGGGGGGGGGGAGGGGTTGTTTGATGAGGTGGAGACAACAACGGTGACAACGGTGACCTCTTACCTCCGTGTCCAGCGCTGTGAACGCCGTCCCGTTCACTTTGTTTACGGCCATTATGACGGCGACCACTTCATTGCCGTTCATGATCGGGGTCCCCAGGATGTTCTTGGTGGTGTAGCCCGTCAGCTTGTCCACAAAGTTGCTGAACAGCTTGCCCTTGAGCGGACACACACACACACAACACCGACGACAAATATCTCACCCCTCCCCTGCCCGTGTAGTAGCCTTCACAGACTGTTGGGGCAAGTGCTGTTTAGCCAGCAGCAGCAGCTGCCAAGGCCGTGGCACGGGACACGGGGGTGGGTGGCCAACACCACGCCCGGCCGTCTTTGTCTCCCCAGTGGCGATGCTTTCACACGGCGCGCCAGGTACTCATTTGAGGCTGAGCCGACCTAGGGGAGACCCAGGGCCGGTTCAGATAATCGTCACTGGTGTTGGCTAACTGCCACACTACCGCTCCCCACACCACACACAGTTTTTGTCTGTACGATGACAACATCCCGCAACAGATATAAAGGCGTGAAGCTGTTTAGCATTTTTCACGTGCGTAAATGCAGGGGTTAATTTCTACGCCGAATTTTTTTTTGCTTTCCGGCTTGTGGCATCCCGGAGGTGGCTAGAAGTCACAGCAGTAGCCAGAGCCACGGCGAGAGGAATCCTGGAGGTGCTGCGGTGTGCCGGGCGCGGACATCGTCAGCTGGAACAGACCCCCCCAGCCTGATGACATTTAAGCCACCGTCCGTCCCCCTTGCACTATCGCTGTTGAACGATTAAACACGCCGCGTTCGCTGTGCATGGCGTCAGTTTACGTCGTTGTGACATCGTATTCGACTTTGCTGATTGTCAAGTGCGACTTTGAATCACTTTCGGGGGGGGGGGGCACATTCATCCTTTTGCACGTAGAACACACATTTATTGTGCAAACAGCGCTGCCAACGGCGAGCAGCAATGAAGCGGCAATTTATGAGGACGGCATTGGCTTTTCGTGAGAAAGAGTTCCCAAATGACACGGGCGCACGGCTTGTGTAACGCTCAACCACCCACGCTTATCTGCATCTATTTTTGGTGATCTGATTACGATGGGTTCTAATCGCCGAGGCTGCCTCAAGGTCGCGCGCGCTTGCAAAGGCAAAATTGCGACGGAACAATGCGGTGGCTACGAAGGAGACATCACAGTGACACGCGGCTACTCCGCTGCTCCTGATGCGGTTGCCTTGGCTTGGCCGCCTGAATGCGACGTTGTTTCGCTGTTGCTCTTGCAGCTACCAGCAGCCGCAACGAAATAAGCTGTAGAAGAAGACTGACAACTGCATAGCGATCGTGATGGAATTCGGCAGTTGAAAGACGTGCCACCTAAGAAAGTTTTTTTTTTGCCGTAAAGTTGGGTCCTAAAGCTGCCATACGTGTCCCTTAAATACAACTTGTATAATTTTAAAACGCGACTACTCCACTGCTCCTGATGCTGTTGCCTTGGCTTGGCCGCCTGAATGCGACATTGTTTCGCTGTTGCTCTTGCAGCTGCCAGCAGCCGTAGCGAAAGAAGATGTAGAAGAAGACTGCCAACTGCATCGCGATCGTGATGGAATTCGGCAGTTGAAAGACGTGCCACCTAAGAAAGTTTTTTTTTTTTGCCGTAAAGTTGGGTCCTAAAGCTGCCTGCCATACGTGTCCCTTAAATGTAACTTGTGTAATTTTAAAACGTGACGACAGCAGAAACTCATCTCATCCACGGCCCTATTACCCGCAGCTCATATTGTCCACGGCAGCTGCAGGGTCGGCGAAAATGCCCATTGCCCGTGATTTTTGTTCGTGGTTAAGAGGATTCGCGCGACAAATTCACCCCATTATCCGCGAGTTTTTACCGCACGGATAAGGGGGGGGGGGTAGGATCCGAGTTATTGTTTCCCCACATCACCGCGGATACGAGGGCTTCTCGAGTCGTTCACAACCAGGATTACAAACCAAGCACATAGCCTCACTTTAAATATATTTATTTCCACCGAACACACGGTGAAGAAGCCTACCGGCATTTCGCTGATGACCACATCACCCTTGAGGCACACGATCTTGTCATTCCCTCAGAAGCCTAGCAGAGCTGAGAGTCGTTTAGTCTTCGGATGGGACACTGCCTGGCAATTCAAAACGTTGTAGGCCCTAGAGTGGCGACGTGGCCGGGAGATGGCAGTACAGGAATTCTTAAATCGATCTGTGCAGAACGTTGAATGGCATCCGTTTGTATGCCCGTGGTGGGTTTTCTCGAAGTAAATAGATTTACTTCCCGCATAAAAGCCAAACGCTCATCAATGGAATTGACCAAATATCGCAATGCAGGACTCTTCTGAAACATCTACTTCCGATTCATTGAGGCCTTCCTTGGGAAATAAAAAAGGGGCATTACTGTTGTGGTCTTTCCTAAGAACACTAAATTGTGATTAAAAAACTTAGCAAAACTGATCCAGGAGTCGCCAATGAAGATGTGTGTTTTATGTTCAAACAATGGAGCCGTGATTCGCATTGCTCTATAATTGCATGCCACTCTCGTTTACTCCGTAAAAAAAGTTTAGCAATTGAATGAGCACGAGCACGTTGATAATAAGCACACCGAGAAGATTGGTACAGCACTGTAAACACTACACTGCAGTACTTGCTATTGCAATAAAGTGCATTCATTCTATTGCATTAGCAACTTTAAAAAAATGATAAGCAGACAACACGTCGCCTAGATCATCTGTCTCTCCGTAAAAATGTAGAAGTACCTTTTGTACAATCCCACGGTCTTCTGAGGGTTAAATTTAGTAGCATTAATTCAGTACAAGCAAAATTCGGAACTGGTTTTGACAGGGCAGCGTCTCATCAGCAGAGGCAGGCTTGCTTGAATCAATTAACATCTGGCAGCCCACCAGTATTGATTCAGGCACATACATGTTATCAGAATATAATTTTCTGATCATGTTCAATATAAGGTCGATTATGGCTCGTGCATTGGATTGATTATTTGATGCAATTTCTTGAATAGGTAATTTTACGTTCTAGATGTGAAGCTTTCGTGACTGCAAGGATTCATATTCTTAGGTTTTTTCGGTAAAGTCACGTAGGTAAAAAAATTGTGTTGCCTCCGAAACGTCGTGATTTTTATTTTATTTTTATTTTACTTTTATTAATTTTAATTTTTACCTACGTGACTTTACCGAAAAAACCTAAGAATAGGTAATTTTACGGCCACCAACTGGAAATAGTTCTAACGTTATGTTTGATGCCAGTATTATTGACTGATATTATTATTATTTTTATACCTTTTACAATCTCGGCCATTCTAATTTTTTTTTCGCAATTTGTTATCGGCGCCTGTCAGAGCTACGCGACGTCTCGTGAGCAACGTCGCTCTCGCGGCCCAGGACGGCCACCGTGGCCGTGTGGCCGCTCTGCGTCGCCACCGCCTCTTCGCCCCGTTGTTCGGCGGGCGCACCACTCACCTCGCTGACGTCGTGGTTCACCGTCTTCTTGAACTGGGCCACGTGTCCCACCACTCCCAAGTCGAGCGGGAACACGATCTCGGCCTCGGGCTGGACCAGGCACTCCTCGAGCGACGAGGTCCTGGTGACGTCGAAGAGCCGGGTGGCCAACTCGGGCGTGCCGTTGCGCTGCCGGTACATGAAGAGGCTGCAGCGGTCGGCGTCGATGAGGCCAGCCAGGTGGCGCAGGCACTTGTGCATGCACTTCTCCATGTTGATGCTCTCGGACATGTTGCACACCAGGTCGAAGAGGATCTCGCTCTCCTGCACCTTGGAGATGTCCACGTACGAGGGTGCTACGCCGCCCATCCGTTCGTCCCACATGGCCGAAATCAACCCCGGGCGCAGCTTCCTGTTGAAGTATTCCTGCGCAAAGTTCGGGTTGGAGTCCAAAAATTGCTCCACGCTGTCCTGGTTCTGGCTGCCCATCTTTGATCGCTTTTCCGATTCGGAACAACAATTTAAAATATATATATACGTGCGTATTTCTACGGGTCAATATGCAGCAGCGCGTCCGTGAGGATCTCTACACCATCCGTGGGGGTCTCTACACCGTCCGTGGGGGTCTCTACGCGTCCGTGAGGATCTCTACACCATCCGTGGGGGTCTCTACACCGTCCGTGGGGCACCTGCACAGCAACAGCGGCAGCAGCGCCCAATATTGGCAGTGCCTTTGGTTTGTTAGGTAGGCTCCGGTAGACTTCCCATCACGTCGATGACTCGCTTCGGTGTCGCCGGGGACTGGTTTTGGGGCGTGCGGGCGGGCGGACGGACGGCTCGCAAGGGACTTCATTAAATAAGTAAGCCTATTGCGCTTGCTTAAGCCCCGTCAATGCGATTCGCCGTGATGACGCCCACAGCATCGTTTTTGTGTGTGTGTTGTTGTTGGGATTCTTAATTTGCCTTGAGGTAGCGGATGATTTGTCCGAGGCTGCCACCGGTTTTATGCGCAACCATCAAGCATCCAAAAAAAAACTACAGGAATAGAGCTGGCAGCAAGCGGCAAGCAGCATCATACGTGGCCCGCCAACTTTAGCCACGGGTTGACAAGGCAACGCACGAGTTCTCCATCTCGCTCTCCATGGCCGAGGCCGATTCAAAATACAAGCTCATGTGGATTCGCATTTCTCATCGTAAATCCTGAAACCGTCACTCAGGACATCTCGTGCATGGCGCTCGAGGGAGTGCACTGGAAAACGTTTTAACCGACGGTCGATAGCCGTTGAACTGAAGTGGGTGAGAGGACACGGAGATGTGTCTTGCGATGGAGCTCTGCAAACCGCGTGGTAGTTCGGGTCTGGAGTGCGTGTTCGCGATGGAGCAGTGAACGGCTCCAGTAATGCAATGATAAGCCCCCGCGGTGACCCGAGTTCGATCGGTGGCCACGTCCTACATAAGTCGGCGAGCGCTTGCTGAATTAGTCCTGGGCTCCCAACCAGCTAGCTGAAGTAGGGTCAACAAGCACCATGATCAGCACGGTGTGGATGTCATGTTTCCATCCCACAAACGTGTTAATTTTAAGCAATTTACAAGGTGTGTGAGCAATCGACACAGTTTGCGTCTTTGGCAATGAACGTTAGCAAAGAACACTGTTATTCATCTTACTTTCAATAATAAGTTCCAAGCCAGTTGCAAACATTTGTCGGATCCTTACAAATAAACTCTAAGATTAGTGGCGTCATGGTCAGGACGCTGCAATCCAGAGTACTCCGTTTCGATTACATCTTCCAGAGATGCAGTCGTGAAGCTACGATGCCAGTGCATCGCTGCCACGCCGTCCCTCTCCGTCCAGCGGTACGAATGAGAACAACCCAATCTTGATTTGAAGCTTTCGTGACTGCAGGAATCCATACTCTTTGGTTCTTTCGGTAAAGTCACGTAGGTAGAAATAAAATAAACTAAATCACGACGTTTCGAACGCAACACAAGCGCCCGTCTTCAGGTGAAAATCGCGACAGCTGCGACGTCTGCTGACCATGTGCTGCTTTTGGATGGCACCACTCTTCGATCTGACATTAACATCACGCTAATCTCTCACATTAACATAGCCACTTCCGTGCCCTCGTCGAGGAGGCCGCTCTCCTATCTTACGGCTACATGCTATTTTCTCACATTAACATCACTAGCACCTCCCACTTCTTTATGACCCTTGGGCTACTTCCATTTCAAACTTTTTAAAACAGACTGCCTCAGCAGCAGGCCACACTTTACCACCTGATGACGGACGCTTGTGTTGCCCCCGAAACGTCGTGCTTTATTTTATTTCTACCTACGTGACTTTACCGAAAGAACCAAAGAGTATTTGAGTGCAACCCAGTTTGGTCCGTCGGCAGATTTAGTGTGGTGGGGAAGAGGTGTGGCTAGAAGAGTAGGCCAAGAGTTCCCTTCATTGGAAGCCCTTCCGCTCACAGCGGCGTGAGCAGGCCATTGCGGGGCCGCTCCTTTATCCTTGCTTACATACCCATAGGCCTGCCGCCATGCAGTGTGTACACTCGCACGTGCCAAGCCGCGCATCTGTGACTCTTATTCGAATCGGTTACACACCGTGACTTTCCGTGACTGGTAATCGATTCTGGTTTATCCGGTTATCGATCAACAACACCATAAAACTAGCAGGCAACACGTTACTAAACGATACAAAAACATTTTATTTCCATCGCAAATTAAATTGAACCTCCGCGTACCTTCTGATATTTCGATTTAAAGCTTTCGTGACTGCAGGGATTCATCTTCTTGGTTCTTTCGGTAAAGTCACGTAGAAGGGAAATAATAAAAATAAAACATAATAAAATCATTCTCACGACAAGCTTGCGTTGTGGCCGAAACGTCGTGAGAATTATTTTATTATGTTTTATTTTTATTATTTTATTATTTCCCTTCTACGTGACTTTACCGAAAGAACCAAGAAGATACCTTCTGATACTTACGGTGCAGTGTCAAATCTCGTTGAAAATAATGACCCCGTCAAACCCCTCCCCCCAAAAAGAACACAATTGATCAACAACATATAAACGTTACAATGCATAAGGAAATTCATTTGCTGTCGCGACGTCTACCAATAATGCAATGCTAATCCCCCGCGGGCTCGTTTGGGGGGGGGGGGGGTCTGTGTGTTATTTGTAACCTCAGGACATCTCGTGCATGGCGCGCGAGGGAGTGCTATGGGTAAGCCACCGGGCACTGGAAAACGTTTTAACCGACGGTCGATAGTCGTTGAACTGAAGTGGGTGAGTGGACACGTAGATGTATTGTGTCTTGCGATGGAGCTCTGCAAACCGCGTGGTAGTTCGGGTCTGGAGTGCGTGTTCGCGATGGAGCAGTGAACTGCTCCAGTAATGCAATGCTAAGCCCCCGCGAGCTCGTTGGGGGGGGGGGTCTGTGTGTTATTTGTAACCTGGGAAATTAAAGCCAAACACTCCATCCACTCTTAAGCCCTCTGGGGTCGCGCCGATGCACAGGTGGATTTTGCCCGCGCAGGACAAAGCGGAAAGTTCAAGTCAGCGAATCTGCCGTGCGAGTTATCCCCCTAAAGCCTATTTAATGGAGCTCTATTCTGATTCTCAAGGATATCCTTCGGCTCAGGCAAGACGTGCCCAAAGCTCCACTCTGTTCGCGGCCTTTTTGTGGTGTGCGTGGCGCGTGTGTTCACTCCGCGCGCAAATGTGTCGCCTCTTTCCCGCGATCGTGCTGCTTCGGAGTCATTGCGGCCCCCCCCCGCCCCCCCCCCCCCAACATGAAATGACGTTGACAGCGATGGCAACACCGCACCGATAAAGCGACAATGCGCCAGTGGTTACTTTGATCTATTTTTTTTTAAATCACAGTTGTTGAGCACAGGCCTAAAGGGGGGCCCACCGGACATCAACAAACGCCACTCGTGAAGGTAGAATAGAAGGGAAGTTATCACCGGGTAATTTGTTTTATTGAGCGAGGTGATAAGAACTTGGGACGAGACGAGGGGAGCAACTTACAAAGTCGAGCAGTGTGAGGAAGGCAGCGGGAGGAAGAGTAGCGTGACCTGCAGTGTGGTGGTGGTGGTGGTTGAATGCAGTCTGGTGGACCTGCTCCTCAACATGGGTGGAGGAATGGTCGAGTGAAACTCAATGGGAGTAGTAACCGTGGCAGTAGCGAAATAATAAGCACGATCTCATATTATCATTATCCACGATGAATTCACTTCTCAATCGGACACCATCGCTCACAGACTTGCAATGTGGCGAGATGTTAAACTGCCTGGGTTCGATTCCGACTCTTACGCCTGCTTATTTGGAGTTAGAATTTTCTCCACGGTGGCCGCGTGGATTTTTTTTCTCCGTTTTCTCCTCCACATTCAGAATCAACATCACGCGTTTCCATACGATTGGCCAATTCCTTGAGAAATCGTTTGTGGCCAAGTCACTTGCGAAAAAGAGCTCCATAGCTCAGTGGGCATTACCTGATCAAATAAACAAAGACACAGATCACCCGTATAGCCTTAAGCGGCTGTAGGAGCAAGTGCTGTTAGCGAGCAACCTATGAAGGCCGGCACAGCACGCGAGTGGGTGGGTGGCCAGCACCACACCCGGCCGCCTTTGTCTCCCTAGTGGCGATGTTTACCCACCACACCAGGTACTCATTTGAGGCTGAGTCGACCTAGGCGAGGCCCATCACCGGTTCAAATAATCGTCACTGGTGCTGGCCGTGAGCGGGAATCGAATCCGGTTCGCCGGGTTGGAAGCGCAGCGCGCTAACCGCTGCGCCACCGCTCCCCAACACGTGGCACTTTTGCACACGAGCAGAGTTCATTGCTCCGTCTCCTCGTGCGTGGTGTCTGGCCCGCCTCTCGGCTCCTTGGTCGCCACTCTTGTCGCGAGTGACGAACATCGGCCATCGTCTCTGCTCGTGGCGACCCTCCCCAGGTGACACGAATCATGGAATGAACGTCTGTGTGTGTGTACGTTCTCTAAGCCGTGTGCTCGGTTGATCGCATTTGGTTTATTAGGGGTTTGAACCAGCTGGCCAGGATTGGGCAAAAGCACTTTGCGCCCAGACAACTGGAGAGCACAGTATTTTGTGTCACTAACCACGCGTTAACAACTAACAATGACATGTAAGAATCGCAGTTAAGAGACACACATAATATATCCTGGAAAAAAATTTGTTACTTAAAATCTCATAAATTGCAACTCCAATTAATGCAACTCTCCTCGCTTCTTTTTGCACTCTTCAGACTCTATTCTATCGTCGTTGTTAGGTGTAAATAACCCGTATTGATCCATGCGAGCCTCCACCAGAATCGTAATCGTCACTCCAGAGACCATGGCATCCCAGCAGCCTCCAGGTGGGGTTGATGAGCTCCTGTTGAGATCATGTCCCCCGAGATACGGCAGGGTCAACGTGATGCCCTGTTGGGTTTGCCTTCGGTTGTCGACGAGAAAATCGTTGTGCTGACGTGTCGTGCTCTTCCCTCGGATTTGGCCGCGCTTTCTCTCTGCAGGGGTTCCTCTCGGTTTCCTGCAACTCAACAAAAACAGTGGCCACAAACTCGAGCCTCCTGGTTACCCGAGTGACGAACGAGAAAGTCACGTGGATCGATGGAATCAGCTCGTGCGCAGGCATTGATGTGTGTATGTTGAACTGCTTTCGCACGTAGCCAAACGCGCCGATCAGAGGCGCGGGGTGAAGGATGTGAGTGTCTGTCTGATGTTTTTTTCTTCTTCAAAATATTCAGTTCCTGAACGATTTAATTCCCGATTAAGCTCCCGGCCAGCACATGGAGCGAAACGTCGGAATTCGTGCCGAACCACAGCAGCAGCAGCGGCAGCAGCGGCAGAACCGCGAAGTCCTTCACAGCAGGTGAATGGTTGCGTTGCAAGACCAAGCGTGATGGCAGGCCTTCATCCAGCAGTGGATAAATTGCTCGTAATTATAATGAAGTTACGCAACGAATATATTGTACTCTACAAGAACAAGCATTACATTGTTCGTACACTGTATGGCCATAGGGTCTTCAACAGGCGTGACAGAAGGCCCCGTTGAAACGAAGCTTACTTTACCCGATTATATAGAGCTTATGTTATTTTTAGAATAGTGGAGTAATTGTAGCTTCGCAGCGGCCTTTGTAGCTTCGCCAACCGTATTTGGTCCACGCATGAATCAAGTTGCATTATTTACATTACGATGCAATGAATGCACAATTGCCAATAAACTGAGTTCAATTTTACTTCATTGCTTATGGCTGCTGTAATCTCTACGGTTACTTGCATTGCACAGCGCTCTCTATGGCATGATATTGGTTGGTATTCTGTTTGATTTTAATATGTGGCAATGGAAACCATATATTGTTGACAATGTACTCATTAAAATCAATACACAGCAAGAAATAGGTCAGAACTCTCCTCCCCTATTGCACAATGTGGTGAAGCTCCGTGTCTTCTTGTGGGAGCTGCTCTATGTATCCAAGCCTGGGGTTTGAACACGATGAAATGTACTCGCACCGTACATAGCCAACAGACCTGGTCTTCACCTGAGGACGGCTGCTTGCGTTGTGGCCGAAACGTCGTGAGAATTATTTTATTATGTTTTATTTTTATTATTTTATTTTTCCCTTCTACGTGATTTTACCGAAAGAACCAAGAAGATGAATCCCTGCAGTCACGAAAGCTTTAAATCGAAAATTAAGTGATTTGTCTATCTTTTCTCGATATTGCACTCCTATCGTTTTCTTGTATCGTTTATTGTTGTAACGTTCTGACCTGCCCCAATCCTGGACATCTGTGAGAAAGGTCTTCATAGCTCATCGGATTCCTCCAATTTTAAATAAAGATTCTGATTCTGTATCAGCCATCAATGGTTTCGCCTTCTCTGTCTCTCAATGCAATTTTAAGCACGCGACCCTCCGCACATCTCTGCGCCCTTTTCATCTCATCCATGTCCGTTTGTCAATGTCCATTGTTTCTCATTCCCAAGTCACCGACGCACGAGGGTGGGTGACGGTAGCACATTTTCAAATGAGCATCGCTACGTGACAGTAAAAAGAACCAACGCGTAAATTATGTAACGTGCTTTGGTAGACAATTATATAAGCGAGTGCGTTTCTAAATTAAAACCCACGCGTCGAAATGCTCAAGGCATGCAGGACACAAAGCTTATTAGCCGTGCATCATTGCCTTTGACCTGGAAATGAAACTGAATGCGATGAACGCCGAGGCTTTCAAATCCTTTCGAATGCAGGGGGCCACGCCATGAGTCATTCGCAGCTGGTGATGACACAGACACCTCCGACCTAATCTCTATCCGACGTGGTTAATAAAAGCCCTATTGCTGTGGATTCCCCCGCAATCAAAGTCAAATTACAGGGGTTGCCCTAATCTGCCTGCTGCTATGCCAGTCACAGCCTCCTCCGCTCAGAACGACAGCGACAATTTCTCCAGAATCGTGACACGGCGAGCCATCGTTCAACGTGCTCCGAATGCGATGATTCGCAACCCCGACCAACCAGCGATTCGATGAAATGCCTCGACTACAAACCCGAGATTTCATTCAAGCAGCAATTATTATTTTTTTGTCTCGTTTTTTTTTTGAAACTGTCTCGTTTGTATTGTTTGTGTTGTTTCCCGTTAGTTCTGCCAAACTTGCCCGACTTGGTGGTGGTGGTGGTGAGCGCATTGCGCTCTAAACCCATCGGGCCTGAGCTTGTTTCCCGGCCACTTCTAACATCACCAGTGGCGAGTAATATATAAACCGGTCCAGCCCCCCCCCCCACTCCTTCACCATACTTCACCAATGTGGTCAAGTACGGTCAAACAACCCCTCCGATCAAACCGGCGTGTGTAAACCTCAACCCAAAAGTGGATTGACAAAGGGGTTGTGAACTAACAAGCCAAAAAAAACAAACAAACCCCGGGGCACCTTGCTATTTCTATTTCGCATAACGGCCTCCGACGGCAGGACAGATGACTCAACTCACTGTCAAAACAACCCCCCCCCCCCACAAATGATGCCATGATCAGGAGTCTTCAATGACAATTAGTATTTATAGAGCAACCGAATGTCTACTTTGGGTAATTATTCCACTGAGAGATGAAGGCCAAAGCGGTGTTCTTCACTCATTTTCAGGGGGGGGGGGGGGGGCGCACACTTTCGCCGATAAGACATCATCAGCCACACATTTGAAACCATTGGGGATTTGACAGCACGATGATGGGGGTGGGTGTTTTCTCGTGTCGCGTTTTGTCGGGGGACCGCACTAAAGGCCGCCCAGTGATCCGCGGGCCTTGCAACGAAGAACACTGCGCTGCAGGAAGACCCCGGCAACGTTTGGCGCGCCGTGAATCTGCACAGTTCTTTTACGCAGGGACTTCAACACAACTCCGGCCATCATTTGAGGGTGTAACAGTCGCGGCTGATTTCTCGTGCACATTCGCTAAGTGATATCCGTTGCCATGGCTACTAATTAAATTGACGCGTGAGCGGTGGAGGGGCTTAGCTAATCCAACTCCCCCCACCCCAGGCTAAAGTAGGGATTGAGATCCCTCCCCCCCCATATCCTTTAGGCCTGAGCTGTATGCCCACACATTAACCAAACAGGTATAGATAACAGTGACTGAGTGATGTAAATTCGAACGCTACGCTTAGAAGCTGTCCGATGTACGGCTGTCTCGTACCGCGTGTTTATTCCGCATGATGTCCGACGTTTCGTTCCACGTGCTAGACCACTCTTTTTTTGGAATAATAACAATCTCCCCAACAAAACGTGGAGTGGTACAAGTGTACGATCGGAGAGCGATGCCTGACGTTCAGAATCTTCATTTTGACTGGAGGAATCCGATGAGCTATGAAGCTCTTTTCACAGATGTCCACGTGGATCACAGGAGCTCATCTCAGCACGTGTCACAAAACATCGGACATTGTGCCGAACAACGTGCGGTACAAGGACCCCTCCTCTACTTACGAACGAGTTAGATACCAGAGATATACTCTTAGTTTTTTCGGTAAAGTCACGTAGGTAAAAAATGAAATTAAAATTAAGAAAAATATAATTAATTAATTATTATTTTATTGTTATTGATTTTAATTATTTTATTTTTATTACTTTTTATTTCGTTTTTTACCTACGCGACTTTACCGAAAAAACTAAGAGTGTGAATCCTTGCAGTCACGAAAGCTTCAAATCTAGAATTACCAGAGATATGTTCGTAAGTCGATTTGTTCGTAACTTTACTCCAGTCGATTCCCAACGTGTTGTACGGCGTGTACACTAAACACGGAGAGTGGCTTCAAAAGTTGGATAATCTCCTGTAGATGTAGATGGCCCTCGTATCTTCGTGTTCTGTAGATGTAGATGCCACTGCTTCTTCACATTCTGCAGATGCCACCACCGCCATCTATTGCGCGGCGGTTGAACTTGCCACTCTCAATCTTGATTTGAAGCTTTTGTGCCTGCAGGAATCCATACTCTTTGGTTCTTTCGGAAAAAAGTCACGTAGATAGAAAATAAAATAAATCACGACGTTTCGGCTGCAACACAAGCGTCCGTCATCGGGTGGCGGATGCTTGTGTTGCGCCCGAAACGTCGTGATTTATTTTATTTTACACCTACGTGACTTTACCGAAACAACCAAAGATTTACGACTCTCGGTTTGAACAGGCAAATGGCCATAAGGACAGGTTTGTTCGTATCTCTGAAAGTTCGTAAGTCGAATGTTCGTAGGTAGAGGAGTTCCTGTGCTGCGTCTTTTCAAATGTGGCGCGTGCATTGACAAAAGGGGCCGTGAATCATCATTCAGTCACGGTTTGTTTGATTTTTGTTTGAACTCAAGTCTCGCAAAACTTTGTGTCTGGAGATTGCAACGAAGCAAAATCAGAACACCGCATCTTATCAGGGTTTCACATCTGATAATAAAGGGGGGCTTCTGGGTGGGGGAGTCAAGCCCCCTCACAAATTTCGTTCGTTTATTTAGGGGCCGTCCATAAATGAAAATGACGTCACGCACCTGGGGGGGGGGGGGGTAAGACATTTGTGACGATGTGTGACGAGAGGGTGGGGGGATTTGAGAAATGTGACGTCACATCAAAATGCGCAACTTTAAATAAATATAGACAACACGTTCTACTTAATTAAATAGACTTTTTAATAAATGTTTTCTCCTACAACATCAGAGTGCAGCGCCACATTAAATACGCACTACAATGACAATAGTTTAAAGCGATTTGAATCATGTTTTTTTTGGGGGAGGGGGCAAAGCTTTGTGACGTCATATTTGAGGGGGGGTCGGATTATTTGTGACGACGTATGACGAGGGGGGGGGTAAAAAAATCGTCCAAAATCGCGTGACGTCATTTATGGACGGCCCCTTATCCAATCCTGGACCGACGTAAATCTCTCTGATTGGAGGTTATCCAGGATGAGGGGGGCGAATCCTAATTGATGGGCTTTCTCAACGTTTGTTTACCGCATTCTAAACCAAGGTTGGAAGCGTTGTCGTGCACTGAGCTCTGCCTTTCTGTCTGTAACGGGGTCAGGGAGGAGTAGGGGGGGATAACGCGAATCTGTGTTTCCCAGGGCAATCGCATGTTGCATAACGAGATAGAAGGCAGGCGCAAGCTATATTTGTTTGTGTTTAATTCCTTCCTTTATTTTATACAGAGTTGAATTGTTGACAACTCGACAATGTCGTGGACTTTTGTTGTCTTTGAAAGTGTTGTGACGTTAATGATGATTAAAGAAGGGGACATCGTCACTTTCAAAAGTGGACGCAGTACTGTGTAGCCAGCGTGAAGTATGGCAAAATAACGTGTTGTCTTTATTTATTTAAAGTTGCGCATTTTTATGTGACGTCACATTCCTCAACACCCCCTCCCGCTCGTCACACATCGTCACAAATGTCTGACCCCCCCCCCCCCCCCAGGTGCGTGACGTAATTTATGGACGGCCCCTTTACCCTTCATTGGCCACGCGAAAGAACGGCACGTCGCGTTCCGCAACGGCGTCGTGGCGGGAGACCTTCATCCAGCAGTGGACTGACAGTAAAACGGCACCCGTGCACTGGACATCCATTCGAGTGGCTTGATCATTATTACGGAGCGAGCGAGCTGCCAGACGGGGCCATGGGTGGCTTGGCCCCAGAGGTCGCAACCGGGTACCCGATACCCGTACCCTACCCGATACCCGGCTACCCGTACCCGGCCGCGACCCTGGTGCGGCCGGGTATGCAGAGCCGGCCCAGCCACGAAGCGACCCTTGCAATTGCAAAGGGCCCCGTGACCAGCAGAGGGCCCCCTAGAGTCACTGCTAGCTCGTGGGTGAAAAAAATCATACATCAAAGGGGCCTCCAACCAAATTTTGCTTAGGGCCCCCAAAGGTCTAGGGCCGGTTCTGCGGGTACGGGTAGGCCGTGAGTCACTGTGAGTCATCGTTTGTCACTCATTTCCCAACGTCTTGTCTCTTCTCACAATTCAAGTTCCTAGAATCAACCCACCCGCGCCTGCAACATGGCTTCATCCCAGAGGTCGCAATCGGGTACCCGTACCCTACCCGATACCCGGCCGGGTACGGGTAGCCGGGTATCGGGTAGGGTACGGGTACCCATTTTCGACCCTGGTGCGGCCAGGTATGGGTACAGGTAAGAAATCAAAACCCGTTTGCGACCTCTGCTTGGCCCTCGCCGCAAGTGAAACAGCGCCCTCCGGTGGCGCCACGTCTCTCGTTCTGTTCAACGAATGCTTCGTGGATTGAAAGTGTGCGACTCACGGACAGTTGCGGTGAATCGTCAAATGAATCTCTCTGTATGGTGCGTGGCATCGTCAGTGGCATCGTCAGTGGCATATCAGCCCCCCTCTTCCAACCTGAGATTAGAATGTTTTAACGTTTTTATTTTATTTTACCAGATCAGGCCAACTGAGCTATGGGCCGTCAATAAATGACGTCACGCGATTTTGGATGATTTTTACCCCCCCCCCCGTCACAAAAAGTCAGACCCCCTCTCAAATATGACGTCACAAAGCTCTGCCCCCCCCCCCTTCCAAAACCATATTTCCATTTTTAAAATAAAACATGCTTCAAATCGCTTTAAACAATTGTCATTGTAGTGCGTATTTAATGTGGCGCTGCACTCTGATGTTGTAGGAGAAAACATTTATTAAAACGTCTATTTAATTAAGTAGAACGTGTCGTCTATATTTATTTAAAGTTGCGCATTTTGATGTGACGTCACATTTTTCCAACCCCCTCCCCCCCCCATCGTCACACATCGTCACAAATGTCTGACCACCCCCCCCCCCTCTAGGTGCGTGACGTAATTTATGGACAGCCCCCATGTAGCAATTTTTTTTAAATCGACCACACATGATAGATAGCTCAACGAAGTGGATAACGGTACGGAAATGTATAGCAGTCAAAAAAATACTCGAAACGCATGTTGATTCTCAAAGTGGAGGGAAACACGGAGAAAAAAATCCACGCGGCCACGGGGAAAATACGCAAACTTCAAATATAGAGCAGGCGTCAAGGTCGGGATCGAACCCACGACCTCCTGCATACCAGGCGAGGTAGTTAACATCTCCTAGCCACCGTGACGCCCTCATTCGACCTGTCGCAGTCGACCTGTCATGGGCCTCTTCTAGGTGGACTCAGTCTTAAACGAGTACTGTACTTACACCATTGGAACCTCCTTTGCCAGGAGCAAAATATGATAATTGTTTTTTTTACCCTTTAATTTGGCAACAAAACTGGCACCTTTTTTTGCAAGGAGTCATGTTTGCATTGACCACAATACCTGCGGTCGGTATGCGAACAAAAAACACAACTCTGATAATGTATGCACTGTCCTTGAAATTGATTGGTCCACACCCGAGACAGCTTTTCTTAGAGCCTAGTCTCACATGGTGTTGGACCAGATGACGCCAAAAGGCGCACAACTCAAAAACAATGCACCATCAGAGTATGAGAGCTCGGGGTAAGCATTTACACCATTGGAACCTCCTTTGCCAGTAGCAAAATATGATCATTGTTTTTTTTACCCTTTTATCTGGCAACAAAACTGACACATTTTTTCGACCACAGGTATTGTGGTCAATGCAAACATGACTCCATGTAAAAAAAGGTGTCAGTTTTGTTGCCAGATAAAAGGGTAAAAAAATCAATTATCGAGTACTGTACTTGGTGAGTAAAGATTAGCACCTGGGAGACAAAGGCGGCCAAGCGTGGCGTTCGTCACACCGACTCCCTCTTGCGCAGTGTCCGCTTTACTTGGTGCTCATTAACAGCTCTTGTCCCATCAGTCTACGCAGACTATACAGTACAGGGGATCTTTGTCTTTGTATGTTGCCAGCAGCATTTGCCCAAACAGTCTTTCGGGGGTAAATATGGATGGTAACAGCATTGAGAGGCCTTCAGCCAACAATTGGTAACACCGAGAATATGTTTTTCTCCTTTTTTATGGCAACAAAAAAACACCTTTTACAAGGAATCAAGTCTGCATTAACCACAGTACTTGTGGTCAGAATGCAAACAAAAACATACTCTGGTAATCTATGCATTGTCTTTGAAACTGATTGGTCCACACCAGAGACAGCTTTCTTTTGAGCCTCGTTCTTAAACGGTGTTAGACCCGAAGACGCCTTTTGTTGCCAGACAAAAAGGGAAAAAAATATTCTCATATTTTGGTACTGGCAAAGAAGGTCCCATAAAATTGGTAACCCCTTCACTGCTGCTCTTCATGATGATGAATTGCATCGGGGGGGGGGGGGGGGTCAGACATTTGTGACGATGTGTGACGAGGGGGTGGGGGTTGAGAAATCAAGACGTCACATCCAAATGCGCAACTTTAAATAAATATAGATAACACGTTCTACTTAATTAAATAGACTTTTTAATGAATGTTTTCTCCTACAACATCAGAGTGCAGCGCCACATTAAATACGCACTTAAAGCGATTTGAAGCATGTTTTATTTTCAAAATGGAAATGTGTTTTTTTTTTGGGGGGGGGGCAGAGCTTTGTGACGTTATATTTGAGGGGGGGGGTTCTGAATTTTTGTGACGCCGTGTGACGAGGGGGGGGGGTGGGGGTCAAAAATCGTCAAAAATCGCGTGACGTCATTTATGGACGGCCCCTTATCCAATCCACTGCTGTATGAGGAATCCCACTTTCGTTTCGTGGAGGTTATTGTGACCATGCCTCACGCACTGTGGTCTTAAAATGGAAATAAAAAATATATATAACAGGCGACGTTTCGGGTAATGGCCCTTCTTCATATCCCATGCATTTGTGCAATGAAATACAAGTTCTATATTTTATTACACATCTCTTGTTCTCTTTAGGCAGCGTCATAGACGAAGGTGTCGAGTTATTTGTGTAACGTTCTTCAGATTGAGAGCGAATGCGCATTGTGACTCATGGTGGTGGTTGGTTGGTGGTGCGGGGCGCGGCAATGCAACGGTTATCCCGCTGCCCTACGAACCCGGCCACCCGAGTTCGAATCCTGTTCACGGCCAACATCTGAGACAAATATCTGAACCGGTCCTGGGCCTCCCCCTAAGGTCGACAGAGCAAAAGCAGCCACAGTGCGCCAACTCTCGCCTGAAGCCCTCTCGTCGTCGCTAGCGGGCATCAACATTGCCATTCAGCTCCTGCACCATGTTGCTGCCATCGTACGCAAGGACAGAGTGGAATGTGTACGCATATGTTTATATATGTCCCACTTAAGGCCACGCAGCGTTATTGTTGGCGAATGTTTGATTTGTTGTTGTTTGTGTTAGGCGTGCGGAGCGGTAGTGTAGCGTTTAGCGCGCTGTGCTACGAATCCGGCGACCCAAGTTCGATTCCCGCTCGTGGCCAACATCATTGGCAATTATCTGAACTGGCCCTGGGTCTCCCCTAGGTCAAATGAGTACCTGGTGTAGCGGTGTGTAAACATCGCCACTGGGGAGACAAAGGCGGCCGGGCGTGGTGTTGGCTAGCCCACCCCCTTGTGTACTATGCCGGCCTTCATAGGTGCTCGCTAACACAAAAGTCTGTTAAGGCTATACGGGGATTCTTTGTCTTTGCTGCTGCTGCTGCTGGTGGTGACCCCCTTGTCGGGGTTGGTGCGCGCCTGGGTCTTTCGGCGTCACTTATCAGAGGCACCCTCCCCTCGCGAGTACAAATATTGGAGCAGGGTACAGTCGGGAGCAGGCGCGGTTAATTCGCCTCTCGTGATTCGTGTTCTTAAACCCTGCGCCCTGGCAAAGGCAGCGTTGATCCTGTATCGCTTCATCATTCCAATATACGTGGTATCATCATCATCATCAGCAGTCATGTTCCGTTGTTGCCTGTTCCTCCCGTACGCATCACGACGATGTCGTTGTTCTTGTTCTGTGCTGATGTCAGTTGAACTTCTTTCGCACCGTACATCGCCAACCGTGCTAATCGGAGGTGCGGGGGGGGGAGAACAACAAACTGAACACAAAAAGCAGTTCTACATAAAAAAAAAAAATGTTCAATATAGATTTTAAAGTGCATCGCTCCAGTGGCTTCCTGAGAATCGGAAGCAAGAGCGTTCCAGACGGCCGCGATGCGGTGGCCGTCTTTGTTCGATGGCTAAGTAGCCACAAGCCGCCGCTGCGAGTCTGACCGGAGTTTGCGTGATGGTTTATGCTCCTTAACGAGACGTGCGATGCATTGTGAAGCATCACGGATCTCCCTTGCAAACCAGCCGGGTAACTGTCTAAATGGGACTTTCCGCGTAACAAATAAACATTAATGGATTCATTGATTTCATCTATCCACCGCTGTATGAGCGATCAAGACCTTACCACTCCGTCACCATCTCTCACGGCCTCGAGGTGCAACAAATGATTTGTCGAGCTCAGGGGTCGGCAACCAAAACAACAAGCAGAGACATTGTTTCAGAAATTGGTAACAAAAAAAAACATTTAAAGTGCATGTGAATACGAGACGCTCCTTAATAAATAATGTCACCAATCAGCCCTTGATGAGCCGCGGATTGCCCACCCCTGGTCTAGCTGCTCAACGCGAGCTGATCGACTTCGCCAAGCAACAGCAGCTTCATTTTTCATGAGTTTCCCCGCATATGCTGCGTGACGCGAGGTGTGGAGGGGGTGGGGTGGGGTGGAGGGGTTGAGTGGGTGCGTGGAGCGGGGTGGGCAAGGCACGGGAGTGGGGGATATATAGACACTGAGTGAGAGTGACCACTTCTCTCCGCCGCTTATCGGACAATCGGCCTGGAGCCAAGAGCCATGAATAAAGGCAGCGGTCAGGGCTAGGCAGACGACGCGCGCAGACTGAACGTGTAGCCAGCTCGCCTGGCCTCCAATCAATTGCGACAAATATTTGAGCGGCCAAATTGATCGCGTGCCTCTCTCACCGCGCCTTAATGTGTGCGCCGCGGTGGCTAGGAGATGTTAACTACCTCGCCTGGTATGCAGCAGGGGGTTGGTTGGGTTCGATGCCGACCCTGACGCCTGCTGGATATTTGGAGTTTGCGTGTCTCTCTCTCTGGTTTGTGCCTCCATATTTAGAAACATCACGTGTTTAGAGTATTTGGCTGCTAAGCATTTCCACGTGATAAGCTACTTCGTTGAGCTATCATTTGTGGCCAGGTTGCTTCTGAAAAGGAGCTGAATTACTCAGTGGGCCTTACCTGGCTAAATAAAAAAAATAGTTTGTAATAGTTTAATTTAATTTAATGTGCTCAGCGGGGGGAGCCACAGCTGGGGTTTGTAACAACCACATCGTCATCATCATTAGCCATGCTGGATGAAGGCCCTTTCCCACGTCACAAGTCTGCACCGTATACTAAGGTACACACATACAGATGACCACGTGGAAGTTACACACCGCTATGAGGCAAGTGATGTTTCCGAGCACCGATGAAATGCCTGGAACGGCACAAAGAGGGGTTTGATGTGACCAGAACCACGTATGCTGACATGCACACACCGCACCAGGTACTCATTTCATGCTGAACTAACCTAGGGGGAGCGCAGTGTATTATTCACCATTGCACTACCAACACACACACGTGTGTGTACATGTACAGGGTGGGCCATCAGTCACTACCTGATTTGAAACAGCGGTATTTTGTGTTAATGATTTTGTTTAATTTTTTTAGCAGGAATAAACTAGAAGCCTGGGAGTTTATGATGAACCGGTACACACATCAGCAGCGTCCAAGAATAGTTGACATTAAATTTGGATTTAAAGCTTTCGTGACTGCAGGGATTCATCTTCTTGGTTCTTTCGGTAAAGTCACGTAGAAGGTAAATAATAAAATAATACAAATAACTCTCACGACGTTTCGGCCACAATGCAAGCAGCCGTCCTCAGGTGAAGAACAGGTCTGTCGGGAAGACAGCGTCTGAATGAAGCACCCCAGGCTTGGAGCGTATATTTAAGCTGGGTTGGAGGGGGAAGAGCGCCTTGACAAAAGAATTTGCATATCAAGAGGAAGTTATCATATTTATGGGAAATGCAGATATGGGATTAGTACTACTTGTGAAATGTGTAGGACATTGTTCAAATATTGTTCAATAATCTCAACACGGAGAAACGATCACAGATATCTTAATACCAGAACGACTTCTAGATTTGAAACTTTCGTGACTGCAAGGATTCATATTCTTAGGTTTTTTCGGTAAAGTCACGTAGGTAAAACATAAAAATTAATAAAAATAAAATAAAATAATTATTAATAAAAAATATAAAAAAAAATTAAAAAAAATATTTTATTTTATTTTTATTAATTTTGATGTTTTACCTACGTGACTTTACCGAAAAAACCTAAGAATAAAAAAACCAGAACGGCTCCAACTCCGCACCATATTCGGGCATTGAATTCCCGGACCCACAGTTGATGCAAAGCGTCGTGTTGGCAGACCTCGAACCGATCAATCTCCGACTTCTATTGAGTGAGTCAAGGGAGAGTGTTCAATGAAAACCCCCAAACTTCGACGAGGATGAGACGCTCCGCCGCTGAATTGGGGATCGCGCGACGTTTCGCTGCGGTGAGTCTCGGGTACAGGAATTGCATCTTTTTCCACGTAAAATTCAGCCGGTGCAAGAATCGCAGCCCAGGGACCATCAAAGCCGCCTCGAGTTCTCGCGTGCTTTCATTGACACGGGAGAGAGATGGAAAATGCAGTTGAGAGCGCACGGATTTGCCAACGCAACGCAGTCGGTCATTTACAAGATGTTATTTTTAATACATAATTAGAAATAATCTCCATGAATTCAATAATTTTCTATCATTTAGAAACCGGTCCAAACTCTGGACTGGTTTCGACCTTCTGGATCTCATCAGCAGACACGGGCGTGCATTTAACCAGCACAGAACCGCATTGAGATGTGACCTTTTGCTGAATTTGCCTCTTCACGTTTTTTCGAGAACAGGACACAATGTATAAACGTCATTTATTTTGTGCGGATTAAATTCATTTGTTGGTGGAGCGGTGGCGCTGTGATTCGGCCACTGCGCTAAGCCGCGTGGTACGAACCCGGCAACCCAGTTGGACTCCTGGCCACGGCTAACAACCATTGCCAAGCTGTATGCATGTGGAAGCAATTTCCTGCCGAGCCATTGACCAGCGTGGTGAAGTATGGTCGAACAAACAACGTGACTGACACACCATTGTCTATCCATTCAAGCCAGCAGTGCATTGACAAAGGGTTGCACATTTTCCATTACCTTTTACCAGTAGCGGTCTTCCGTTTATCCAGGAATTCCTGCCTCGCCGAGTGTCAGTAGTTCGTCGAGAGGTCCACACGTTGAGATTTATTTGGACAATTCCAAAAAAAATTGTGCTTGTGTAACTTATAACGTTCAGCAACATCTTTTAACGGGGCGGGGGGGGGGTCTTTACCGCTCACTCTACAAGACAACAGCAGACCGCACGCACTTTGATGTCGTCTCGGCGCAGAGATTACGCGGTATAAGCGATTGGGCGAGAGCTTGACCAAATAAATATTAAATCCATCGGCACACAACGGCTTTGTGTCCTTCGTAATAAACACTGCACGCGCACCGAGCGTGTTTGCAAATCCCAATGACAACGTCTTCAATAGCCCCATCCATCCTCTTTGAGCCTGGAAGGCAGATATTTGTCCACTCTGTGGCCTCTTCGCATAGCACGTGTGCGTGTGTGTTTACAGGAGGGGGGAGCGGTGGCGCAGTGGTTAGCACGCTGGCCGAGGTCGATTCCCACTCACGGCCACCACCACCACTAGTGACGATTATCTGAACCGATCCTGGGCCTCTGTTACGTCTGTGTTAAAACATCGCTACGAGGGAGACAAAGGCGGTCGGGTGCGGTGCTGCCCATCCACCCCCTCGTTTGCTGGGTTAACAGCACTTGCCCCAACAGTTTATTAAGGCTTCACGGAGGGATCTTTGTTTCGTATAAAGTGCAGCCCTGCAAAAGCTTATTTACGCCCCTGCTGGTGAGATTATCTCTACTGAGGCCTTCTAGACGAGGGCACTTGGCCTACTCGTCCACGCTTGGAGAGGTGGGGGTGCCCACACTTATTTGCACCCTCACGCGGCTTTGCAGATCGACCAAACGTGGTTCACCTAACCCAGAGTTTCTCAAACTCGTTTGGGCCCGCGGACCCACTCAGCCCCCCCACCCCTGGAGTCAAAAACGCATTCACTTCTCTCACTAAATACCAGGAATATTAAATAATTCATATTTACGGATCATAAGAAAATGTATCCATAATAGAGGTATTTTTATGGGGGTTAGATCGCGTAAAGATAAAAAAAAATACGTCGTTAAAACTCGCCAGCTCACCGCAGGTATAAGGTGTTGTTTTAGGAGGGGCGGGGGGGGGGGGTAAGAATTTAGATCTTAGGGCTAGGATAGATTATCCAACTTTTATTTCAATTTAAATATCACGAGTAAAATATGAATTCATGTCCGACAACACTGTCTTGATCAACCTGCATTTGCATCACGGCCCCGACGACCACCTGGGGGGTGGTGGCCAGCCACCGTGTGGCTAACCGGGTGCCACACTCGGAGACCCACCGACCTGACCCATTTATACCGCCGAGTGCGTGGGCAGAGGCGGGGGATTTCAATAATAAATTTGCCCGTTGTTTTCACTGCCGCGCCGGGAGATCGAATCGCAACCGGCGCCCCCCGCATTGCTAGTTCAGTGCGCTCGTCACCGTTTCGCCACGGCGGTTGCCCCGATCTGTGGATAAATAAACTCGTCTTGGGCCTTCACAGTTGCACGCTGACAGCACTTGCCTCAACAGTCCATTCAAGCCAGGAGTAGGGAACGTCCGGCCCGCGGGCCGTATGAGGCCCGCGAAATCATTTGGTGTGGCCCTGCCAAGGCAACCGCAGGCGGGACTCGAAATTCAATAAGTCGAGGAGCAAACCTGGAAAAGCAGTTGCGAGTAGCAGCAACATCATCAATACCGGCTAACATCACACGCCTCGCCAAAGAGAAGCAGTTCCAGCCATCACATTAGGGGTGAGTTAATGAAATGTTTGACCAAATATAATAGGCAAATTTTTAAGTTTATAATTTTGTATGGCCCGCGAATGATGTTCTAAATATCCAAATGGCCCTTGGCCGAAAAAAGGTTCCCCACCCCTGATTTCGGCTATACGGGGATATTTCTTTGTGTGTATGTATGTGTGGCCCATAGCTGCAGCATGCCCTGTGTTTTGTTCGCCTTCAGTTGCATTGCTTAGGCGACTGTTGGATCAGCTGCGTGCTGCATTTAAACGGCCTAGCGGTGTCGAGTAAACATTAAAAATGATAATAATCATGTCCTTTATTTGCCACGGGACGCCTCATTGAGTCTCAAGACTCCTTTTCAGGATGGCGCTGCTACACTGGGATGTTTTGTCACCTCCACATTAATGAGCGTTTCACTCGGCGTGAAAGGAAACCGCAGTAACACGAGAAACCCCAACCACCTCCGACGAGTGGACACACACACACACTCAAAACTCCACCACATACAGAAGACTCAAGAATCCGTTTGCTGTACTGATAATGCTCCGCTGCTAATCTCCACGAGTGCCTCGCAGCCCTAACTTACAACGCCCGATATAGTTTTTTTTTGCTGTACACATGTCCTTCGCTGCATGCGGTAGTGGTAGATGCGTTACAAAAAGAAAAATTAACCCGTAATAAGTATAACCCGTAAAAACAAAGTTTTTCACTATAAATCCTTTATATGCCTGGCAGCGAACTTAATATAAAGGATTTAAAAATATATTCGCCTGTGGAGGACGCGGGGATCGATCCCGCGACCTTTGGCATGGGAAGCGAGGGCGCTACCAACTGCGCTATTCCGCCACGGCCTGTGGAGGGGTTACGCTCTGGGCTCTTACACTGTGACGTTCAGTCAAAGCCATGAATGAGTTCTATTTGAATATATGTAAAATAATTTGTTTTTGCCTAAAAGTGTACAATTTTGGGAATTTTTTTTTTCAGGAACATTAATTGTCTCGCACAACGAGTCTGTGTGGAAAATGTCAGCTCGATTGGATCACGGGAAGTGGGTTAAAAAACGACCGAAAGATTTGCACGATCGTAAGCAAGCAAGCAAGCACGCAAGCAAGCACGCAAGCAAGCGAACTTAATATAAAGGATTTAAAAACAAAGTTTTTCACTATAAATCCTTTATATGCGTGGTGGCTAGAGTCCTCTCATCCTCTGGCTTGAGATGGCTGCCACCTATGGGTCAGATGATTGTCTGCCAGCATTAAGCAATTGGGAATTAAATATTTAAAAAATGTTCCCTAAACGGTGTAAAATTTTGGGAAGAAAATTTCACTAAAATTAATTGTCACGCACAACGAGTCTGTGTGGAAAATTTCAGCTCGATTGGATCACGGGAAGTGGGTTAAATAAGTATAACCCGTAAAAACTAAGTTTTTCACTATAAATCCTTTATATGCGTGGCAAGCGAACTTAATATAAAGGATTTTAAAATATATTCGCCTGTGGAGGACGCGGGAATCGATCCCGCGACCTTTGGCATGGGAAGCAAGGGCGCTACCAACTGCGCTACTCCGCCACGGCCTGTGGAGGGGTTACGCTCTGGGCTCTTACACTGTGACGTTCAGCCAAAGCCATGAATGAGTTCCATTTGAATATATGTAAAATAATTTTTTTTTGCCTAAAAAGTGTACAATTTTGGGAATTTTTTTTTTCACGAACATTAATTGTCTTGCACAACGAGTCTGTGTGGAAAATGTCAGCTCGATTGGATCACGGGAAGTGGGTTAAAAAACGACCGAAAGATTTGCACGGTCGTAAGCAAGCAAGCAAGCACGCAAGCAAGCATGCAAGCAAGCACGCAAGCAAGCAAGCAAGCGAACTTAATATAAAGGATTTAAGAAAGGGCTCAACGAAGCGACACCCGCACGAGGCAGGCCTGCCTGCCGAGTAGCACACACGGCACGCGGCACAGTGTCGCACCGTGTGCGACCGCATGGCCGCACGTGAGTGAATTGAAACCGCACTCAGCGAATTTTTTCGGAAAAAAATTAGGTAATAGCCGCATGTACAGTGCGACATCGCACAAACCGAACCCGCATAAAGCGAGGCAAACCTGTGTACAGTAGCCATATAGGATGATACAGATCAGCCTGCAGGGTGGACACGGACGTATCGCGGCCTGTGCTCCAATACTGTGGACGCAGCAAGCGAGGGTTGGTGAACCACGCGCAGAAGTTGTGAAACTCGTCGAGGAGGAAGCCATATGAGAAGGCAGTGCAGCATGTGGGCTCATCGCCATCTGTTTAAATCTGTACGGAGACTGAGGTGTTGCCATCTCGCGGGCGTGAGATTCCTCTGGGCGCTCCGGTGCCCTTCCACTTGTTTAATAGGGCACCACGCTGGCGAGATGTTGACTGCCTCGCCTGGTATACAGGAGGTCGTGGGTTCCGATCACGACCCTGACGCCTGCAGCTGTATATTTGGAGTTTGTTGAAGTCTGAATGCTCTCGCCGTGGTCGCGTGGATTTGTCTCCGGGTTCTCCGGTTTTTTCCTCCACATTTAGAAACGTGCGTTTAGAGTATTTGGCTGCTGTGCATTTCCACGTGATAAGCCACTTCGTTGAGCTATCATTTGTGGCCAGGTCGATTTTGAAAAAGAGCTGTATAGCTCAGTGGGCATTACCTGGTAAAATAAAAAGTGTATAGTTTTATTACCTACTATAATTACCCAGAAATGTCTGTCCGTCCTGTGCGTGACGTCACTCTACATGAGGCCCACCCCCCGCGTGACGTCACTCCACATAAGGCCCACCCCCCCGCGTGACGTCACTCCACATGAGGCCCACCCCCCTCATTAATATTCATGAGTCGGTGGATTTTTACACCAACGCAGAGGAAGGTCGAGCTGAATGAAATGATTTATGACGCAAAGTCGCTTCAAATATGACGTTTCTTTACAGAAAGTGACGGTAACAAATAAATCTACGCAGCACAGCGCTACATCCGTGTGTGACGTCTCTGCAAAAGAGCCCCCCCCCCCTTCATTAATATTCATGTGCGTGTGGAAATGTACACTAACGCACAAGAAGGTCACGCACTCCACATGCCGCACCCCTCCCCAATAACCATTAGCGGGTGACGTCACTCCACATGGGGCAACCACCCCTCATTAATAATCATGAGCTGAAATATCTTTCTATTGAATGTTTCAGATTTACCGCAATGTACATCCGTCCTTGGACGGGCAAAAAAGCTAGTAGTATAGTTTAATAACCACGCATGAATTGACTGAACATATCTTTACAAATCAAAAACTAACGTAGCAGGATCCTCTTTAAAAGAGACGTATGACTCATTGTGCATTTCTGTATAAATACACTCGTGTGTACATAAAATACACTCAGTGTGGCTTCCTGGATAAATACACTCGTCGTGTGTAGGGTACAGCCATGGTGAGTCAGTCAACTGATAAGTGAGGCCCTACCCACGCCGTGCGGTTCCTGGGAGAATTTTGTTTGACCATACCTCACCACGCTGGTTTGATCTCCCACGAAACTCATGGTCCACCCTAAATCGTATCCACTGCACAAATGGAAAATAAATACAGTAAAACCTTGGATTGCGAGTAACTTGGTCTGCGAGTGTTTTGCAAGACGAGCACATTTTTTAAATAAATATTCAATTTGATAAACGAGCGAGGTCTTGCAATACGAGTACTGTAGTACGTACAATATACGCTTTGTCTGCCGAGCGTCACGTGATCACAACTGATATACGAGTGCTTTGATATACGAGTGCTTTGATATACGAGTGCTTTGGATTATAAACACGTTTCCGGAACGAATTATGCTCGCAATCCAAGGTTTTACTGTACATATAAAAACTCTGCAGTGTGCGACTGATCATCCAGAACAGACCGTACACCGTATAACGACTCAATGCCCCGATCCGCAAATACGAAGGAGACATCGGAGCGATACAACTCCGCTTGCTCCTGACGCGGTTGTCTGGGCTGGCCTTGACCGCCTGAATGTGACATTGTCGCTGTTGTTCTGCAACTACGTCAGCCACACGGAAGCAGGCCACGATGGTCGGCGTGAGTTTGGTGAAGCGGATGCCCAGAATCGGTTTCAGAGATCTCACTCGCCACGGACCTTTCACCGCGCACGGGAATCGAACTCGGCTTCACACCGGCACAGTGCGCAAACCGCTACACCGCTACTCCACGTGTAAAGATGAGATCGAGTATGTTCAAATGGAGGTAGCGTACACATATGGAGTATGCAGCACTTGACCATTAACGACTCGTGGTGGCAGAACGAATCAACTGCCCCACTGTGTGTTGTACAGCCTTTTAGATGTGCGCCCGCTATCGATGGCCATGCGCGCTCTGGACAAATGTTGCACGCATGGTCGTCTGCGCTTGTAACACTGGTCAACACACTTTTTCTGGCATAAGGTATTCCAACGGCTTTAAGGTAATTTTGGGGTGCTGATTCCAAATCTGGCATCAGTTTTCGTCTATCACATCAGGTTTTTGAGATATCAAATATTGCATTGTCAATAAAAACTGCATAAGAAAAATATTAAATAAATGTGGATATCTACATAAAATTATATTATAAACACACTATCCTAAAAATACAGCACCATATTTTAACACTAAAGCAGTCACCGACTCGCAACAACTTGCAATCATAAGTGACAGAGTTAATTTCGGGTAAAATCAATGAAAATGGGGTATGCCGATAGCATAAAAACGAGATGTGATAGAACAAATCTGAGATCAGATTTGGACTCAGCACCCTGAAATTAGTCTAGGACAGCTGCAAAAGTCCAGGCCAGAATTTGTTTTTTTTGATGACCAGTGAAATGCCCGTGGGGCTGGCACGGTGGTGCTGGCGATGCGCACACCACACACACAACGAGCTCGAGACTCCCGACCGCGGCCGTGATATCTGAACACCGCCCTCCCCAACAACCCCCACACTTGCACCAAATAGAACCCGCACTGCCCAGTGTGGTGAAGTATGGGGCCGTCCATAAATGACGTCACGCACCTAGGGGGTGGGGGGGAGTGTGTCAGACATTTGTGACGATGTGTGACCGGGGGGGGGGGGGGGGATAAATGTGACGTCACATCAAAATGCGCAACTTTCAATAAATATAGACAACACGTTCTACTTAATTAAATAGACTTTTTTTAATAAATGTTTTCTACTACAACATCAGAGTGCAGCGCCACATTAAATACTACAATGACAATAGTTTAAAGCGATTTGAAGCATGTTTTTTGGGGGGGGGGCAGAGCTTTGTGATGTCATATTTGAGGGGGGTCTGACTTTTTGTGACGCCGCGTGACGACGGGGGGGGGGGTCAATATTCGTCCAAAATCGCGTGACGTCATTTATGGACGGCCCCATGGTCACGTAACCCCGCACGGCATTGGAATGGCCCTCATCCAGCAGTGGATTTAATAAGAGCTGTAGATTATTATCGATGATGTATCTATATCATCGTCGTAATCATTAACTCTTGTGAATTGAAACACATCGGTGACGCGGCGCCGTGTGCGTACGTGTGTAGTTGTGTGAACAATAATTACATTGATTAGCGGACGGAGGGGATGAGTGGGCGTGGAGAGGTTGAGGGAGCCAGGGGCTTGGGGCAGTGCCGGAGGGCACAGGGAACATCGCCACGCGAGACCCGGTAAGCTCCGCAGTTTGTTATTCTTCTTCCACCATTGGAACCTCATTTGCCAGTAGCAAAATGTGATAATTGGTTATTTACCCTTTAATCTGGCAACAAAACTGACACCTTTTTTTACAAGGAAGTCATGTTTGCATTGATCACAATACCTGCAGTCGAAATGCAAACAAAAAACATAACTGATAATGATATGCACTGTCCTTGAAGTTGATTGCTCCACACCCGAGACAGCTTTTCTTAGAGCCTAGTCTCACATGGTGTTGGACCAGATGACGCCATACATTATCAGAGTTATGTTTTTTGTTTGCATTTCGACCGCAGGTATTGTGGTCAATGCAAACATGACTCCTTGTAAAAAAGGTGTCAGTTTTGTTGCCAGATAAAATGGTAAAAAAAACAATTATCATATTCTTCTTCTTATGTTAAGTTAATTAGATCATGTTTCACATATCGTGTTCAGCCTATAGGATGTTCTATCCTATAATAGGGCATTCTACACGATAAGCTGAGAACATACTTCAGCCATCGGCTCACGGATGTTTATGTATAAGCAGCATGGTCCCGCACCTCCGATCAGCACGGTTGCCTGCGTACGGTGCGAAAGAAGTTCAACAAATGTGTGCATACATGCCCAATTCGTGGCGTAGTCGGGAAACACAGTCTTACACTCTTGACTCTATGGAGTAGTTAATTCACGCAATGAATAGATAGGGCCCGTGTTCAATGAGCATGATGAAGATGTCCAAATTGTACGGTCCTGGGGTCACTCCACTGCTGGACGAGGGCTTGCCCGCCCACGCCGCGCGTGTCGTGTGCGTTGATGGTGATTTGACCATACTTCACCACGCTGGTCGTCAATGCGGGTTGGTGAAAGCGGGGGGAGCAATTTCGACGTCGGAACAATCGCGTAACACGTGGTGTCTGTTGGATGTTGACTACGGCTTTCGTCTAATTAAACAGCGTTAGTGGTGCCAGTAATCCTCGATGACAATGCCATTGAGACCTCGACATTATCTTTCAAGGGAGACCCGGATAATAAAAAAAGCCCACAGGCAAAAGTAAAATATCAAAGTTACAAACGGTGACGACGCAACGAGTGAGTCACGATTTAAACGTGCTGAGCAGAAACGTATACATATAATAAACACATTATTTGGGCAGACCACCACGTCACGAGAAGGAAAGATGATTATCGATTGTCCGGAATGATGACGGGAGCTGAAGCCGAGGAGGAATAGAAAGCGATCAAGGCACGGCCCTCCACTCATGAGATGGAGCGATGGAATCAGCTCGTATGCAGCACGTGCTATGTGGATTATCAGTTAATCGCAGGGAACCCAGCGGGTTAGTGAATTGAATGCATGACAATTACAGTATTCACTACAACAGCAGGCCGCGTTTAAACAATCGGGTTGTGTTGGATATCAGCGCTGTGTTCTGTTTAATGATTGGCATTCCGGTTCCAAGCAAACTCAACCCTTGTGACTGTCTAACGAACGAACGGCAGCAGGTAACAAAACAACGCACACGGAGACACGGACGATTGCAAAATGTTTCGCGATAGGCCACGTGATCTCCATCGCGCAATACGATGAATACTTGCCCAATCATTTGTCAACACATCGATTTGTAAAGTACAGATATGTAGAATGAATGAGCTTCTGGGGCCTTTTATTATTTATGTATCCATTCATTTGCACAAGCATGCTCAAACCCAAATATGCCCTCTCCCGCATAGCCCCCAACAGACTGTTTGGGCAAGAGCTGTTAGCGAGCACATATGAAGGGAGGAACGGCGGGCCACGAGGGGATGGATGATCAGAACCACGCCCGGCCGCCTTTGTCTCCCTAGTGACGTCGTTTACACAGCACCAGGTATTCATTCGAGGGTGAGTTGACCCTATGGGAGGCCCAGAACCGGATCAGATAATTGTCACTACCTGGGGCCACGAAAGTGCCTGGTCCACAGAAGATCGTGGGTTCGATCCCGATCCTGACGCTTCTATATTTGGAGTTTGCATGTTCTCCCCGTGGTCGCGTAGATTTTTCTTCAGGTTCTCTGTTGTTTCCCTCCACATTCATAAGCATGCGTTCAGAGTATTTGGCTGCTGTAAATATCCACATGATAAACCACTTGAGCTGTCATTTGTGGCCAGGTCGCTTGTGAAAAAGAAACGAATAGCTCAGTGGGCCTTACCTGGTAAAATAAAAAAAATTGTTTAGTTTTATTTGTATTTTTATTTTAAGTGATTTGACTATTTTTCCTCTGGGACACATTTCCACGCGATAAGCCATTTCATTGAGCAATAATTTGTAGTCACTTCTAAAAAAAGAGCTACGCAGCGCAGTGGGCCTTATCTGGTAAAATAACAATAGTTTAGTTTTAAATGGTTTAGTTTAGAATCACCACAATGCGTAACCCTACGCGTAATGCCTTTAATGCGTGACTAGTGTGACTCGTCCTGGTTCTTTTAAGCAGAATAATAAACAACAACAAACAATTGCCGCTCGCTACGAAGTGGCTGTGACATCACCACGGCGTCGTTTGTGCCAGGCTAGGTACACCTTGAGGCCACGCGAAGTGTGGAAGGGCCGTTGCTGGCCGGAGATCACGGGGACAGACCCGGGTGCCATATGGTGACTGGCTGAGATGACCCTACTGTGCCACATAACTGCGTTTTATCCACCCGGCTCTCCGCTCGTTGTTGTGAGCCATCGAACTTCGGCCCTCCACTGTTGTTGTTGGGAGGGCGACTGCCTCTAACTGCCCAGTAGCGTCCTTCACGGGAAGAAGGGTAAAACACACAGACAGACCCTTAAAAAAGGCAAATTGGGCGAATTTCGATGGGGCCCTTGATTAGAGGATTAGAGGATAGAGTCCTGGGCTCCACAGATACTCTTTCAGCCAGTGCCCCCATCCCTAGCGGACTGTATGTACTGTATGTTGAACTTCTTTCGCACCGTACGTAGCCAACCGTGCTCATCGGAGGTGCGGGCTAATCGGAGTTTGCGGACTGTCGCGGGATGCCACTTGAATAGATGTCCCACTGATTTCTAACGTTCCTCTTACTTTAAAAAATACTGTGTTGCGCGGCATGAGAGTGTTACATATTTAATGAGTTGAGATTGTTGGGAACCACGTGGACCGTTGTTTTCTCGACAATAGTCGTCTCTGCTGTGGTGAAAGGTCCATCGCCCGAAATGTCACCTGTCACATATTTTTTGTTCAAATTCTATGCCATTAATTGATGAATGTGTTCAGTTCTTGTTGTTGTTGTTTTTTGTGCGCGCCACTGCTACAACCCAGCGTCGCAACTAAAACTTGCTCTCTCTTTATAATGAAGCTCACCGCGGCGGAATAGATGTTAACTACCTCGCCTGGTATGCAGGAGGTCGTGAGTTCGACCGCGACACCTGCTGCTGTATATTTGGAGTTTGCGGTGTCTTCCTCGCGTGGATTTGTCTCCGGGTTTTCCCTCCACGTTTACAAGCAATGCGCGTTTAGAGAATGTGGCTGCTGTGCATTGCCACTCGGTAAGCCAGCTTCGTAGAGCTCTCATTTGTGGCCAGGCCGCTTCTTAAAAAAAAAACACCTACAGCTCAGTAGGTGCTTTTCGTTTTGATTGCGGGAGGAGCGATGGCCTCATATCTCCCCGCTGTCGTTCGAGTGGGTTATCTATAAACGGATCACGCCCGTAACTTTGGGGGCTGGTTTGGAATCGAGAGGAGCGCGTAGACCTGCCCCTTTCATCCGCGCTGGGAGGAGGGCCTCCGCTAAAGCTGTTTATGCACAGCCCTCCCAGACGAGATAACATCAATAGGCGCCACCAAAAAGTTAACTATTGATTCCCCTTCGCCCACTCCCAAGTGATAAATAATCGCGCTCGCCCCAAGCATTAATGATTGTCAGTCCTAATGGGCTTGGAGGTGTTCCGAGGAAAAGCATGCATGCACCTTTCATGTGATTCGGAGTTGTTGTATGAAAAAAAGCCCCCCTTCTCCCTCCCCGCTTTGGAGATAAGCCCACACAGGATTCCGCTGTATCCCCAAGTGGGGGTTATGAGATTGGGGCATGCGGCCACTTGCCCACGATTCCCCCCGCCTGCGATTCCGTTCGCGAATCGATTGTCGTGGTTGATTGGGAAGTCTGGTGGTGGTGGTCGTCGTTGTTGTTGTTGTCTCGTTAGTTCCGTCTCCTTGGTTTAGTCTCCCGCTAGTTGCGTCTCGTATTATTAACAGATGTGTTCTCTCCGTTAAGCATTATTCCAAAATGTGTACCGAGTGATACATTTCAGGTGTAACTGTCCGGAATAATCTTGGCACGCCACATCCATCTTTGTCGCCTTGTTTAACCTAATGATGCATACTATTACTCTTTGGTTCTTTCGGTAAAGTCATGTGGTTAGAAATAAAATAAGACAAATCACGACGACGTTTCGATCGCAACACAAGTGGTCGTCATCAGGCAGCGTTCCGATACCTTTTGCCTGATGACCATCGCTTGTGTTGCGATCGAAACGTCGTGATTTGTCTTATTTTATTTCTACCTACGTGTCGTTACCGAAAGAACCAAAAGAGTATGGATTTCTGCAGTCACGAAAGCTTCAAATCAAGATCAAAGCATACTATTAATATAGAAATATAGGGTAAAATTATTATATACGTATTATTACCGTTTGTTATTATTCTGGATTATGTATTATAGTTTGTCCTCTTAGTGGTAGTGCCTTACGCCGACAATCCCGACTCCAAGCGAGCCGAGCAGCGTTCCGATACCGAGTGGCTAATTAACCTCACGGGGGAATCGGCAGTCCGCATTCGTGGCTAATTTGCATGCCTCGTGAGTGATCGATTATGATCCAAGGCGGTTCCATTTGAGTCTCGTGGACATAACGACGGAGAACAATCCCATATCGACGTTGATACTTTCTCTGGACACATTTTCGTTCATGCGGTTATGTTATTGAATCGGATTTATGGAATCAACTACAATATCAAAGGTATTTACAAATTAATTAACGACGTTTTAATATATATGCTGTTGTGTTGTGGGCTTGAATGTGAAATGTTATCCGTAAATTCGTTCAAGAATTAAATCGTCGGGTTGTAAATGTGGTGGGTGGATAATTGTAAATGACATCGCTGGATGGCGAGAGATGGAGACGGATTAGGGTGAGGCCTTCATCCAGCAGTGGATTGATCATGGATGATGATGAGGATGATGATTGTGAGCTTAAATGTTATAGATTTGATTCGTAAAGTCGTGAAGGTTATTTATCTCGTCATGGTTTATTATCGTCATCTGAATGAATGCGTATAGGTTAGCGAACAAGTCAACTCTTTACTTGATGAACGGTTGGGATATATTTACATACAACTACATATCATTAAACATTCGGCTACATTTACAACTAAATATTTAAACGCAAACTTACAAAGCCTCTTGTAGGATATACATTAAGTGCGCGAATCAGAGATTCGTCGGCTTTTTAACACACCACGTGGTCGAGACAATACCCAATATTTCCTTTTTATTTATATACACACACACACAATAATACATATATTTAATACATTAAACATTTACTTTTGTGTTTTAATAGATTGTTGTGGACCTGTTTAATAAAATTGAGCTGATAAACTGACCAATTTTATCGACAGCAACGCGACCAATTAAAGGCTAAATGTTGTCCTGGGGGGTTAATTGACCATACTTCACCACGCTGGTCAGTTCGGGTTTGTGGATGCGCGATGATAGCATAGATGTGGGAGCAAATGAAGTACAATACAAAAATACATATATATAAATACATATATGTATTTTTGCATTACAGTTATAACTGTACATCCTTCGTTAGATTAAAGCAAATCTAATATTTATTTACATCTTTAGTTTTTACTCAAGGTTTTACGCATTAAAATTATCTAAGATTGATTAGTTATTTTTTTTCTCAATGGACAATTGCGTCAGCAGCTAATATATATAAGTATTGTATCATCCTTTACCAACCTGTATTGACGAGCGCGGTGAAATATGATCAAACAACAAATATCCCCCGTATAGCCTGAACAGACTGTTGGGGCAAGTGCTGTTAGCGAGTAGCACCTATGAATGCCGGCACGGCACACGAGGTGGTGGGTGGCTAACACGACGCCCCGCCGCCTTTGTCTCCCGAGTGGCGATGGTTACTACACACCGCACCAGGTTACTCATTGGAGGTTTGAGTCGACCAAGGGGAGGCCCAGGACCGGTTCAGATAACCGTCATTGGACTTGGTGGCCGCGAGCGGGAATCGAACTCGAGTCGCCGGGTTCGTAGCGCAGCGCGCTGACCGCTGCACTACAACCCACATGAGCGACACGACGTGGAGAGGCAATCATCCAGTAGTGGATTAACAAAGCACCTTGAGTTGTGCTTCCGTGTGCTTGTGGTGGCTAACAAGTGGCGTGGCTCACAAGTAATTCCCTGCTGCGCCACGCTGTGTTAATTACACAAGCGTGGTGGCTATTTGAACATATCTCCTTGGTTCTTTCGGTAAAGTCACGTAGAATGGAAATAATAAAATAATAAAAATTCTACATAATAAAATAATGACGTCATTCAGACTCTGTCTACTCGACAGACCTGCTCTCCACCTGAGGACGGCTGATTGCGTTGTGGCCGAAACGTCATGAGAATTATTTTATTATGTTTTATTTGTATTATTTTATTATTTCCATTCTACGTGACTTTACCGAAAGAACCAAGAAGATTAATCCCTGCAGTCACGAAAGCTTTAAATCGATATTTGACCATACTTCACCCATGCCGATCATCAAACTCGTTACCGAGGATATCTAAAACTAAAAAGTAACTTTTTAGTTTTTCTTTACCAGGTAAGAAGCGACCTGGCCACAAGTGATAGCTCAAACAAAGCGGCTTATCGCGCGGAAATTTATGGCAACCAAAATATCCGTGGTCTTGAATCGAACTCAGGTGGCCGTGTTGGATAGCGCAGGAAGCCAAAACCACCACCGCTCTGCCCACACCCCCCCCCCCCGCTAATCTCATTGCTATCGCGAAACAACGCGCAGTGCTCGACACTTCGCGTGCGCTATTTGGGCTGGAGCGGTGGGAACAAGTTGTGTTATCGCACTGCGCTGTGAATCTGGTTACCCGAGTTCAATTCTCGACCACGGTCAAAGTTACGACGGGAGTGCAGGCGTGTGATTTTAAACCAATCGTGCGTGTCGCTCTCTCTCTCTCTCTCTTCACTAACCCCGCACTGTCCATCGTGGTGAAGTATGGTAAAACGACCAAAGATAAAGACTCCACCGTGTAGCCTTAACAGACTGTTGGGGCAAGTGCTGTTAGCGAGCGCCTGTGAAGGCCGGAACGGCACACGAGGGAGGGGTGGGTGGCCACCACCACGCCCGACCGCCTTTGTCTCCCCAGTGGCGATGTTTACACACCGCACCAGGTACTCGCTTGAGGCCGAGCCGACTTTGGAGAGGCCCAGGGCCGGTTCTATCACGACCACCCCATGGCCATCACTTTCATCCACGCAGCAGTGCATTGACAAAGGTCTGCACATTATGACTGCGATTATTGCAATTGGTGAATGTGAATTGGTGAATGTGGATTGTAAGGTCGCATTGTAGGAGATAGAGAGTAGTCGTGGTGGGGGTGGGGGGGCAACTGGCAGACAGACGGCGGCCCTGGAGGACGAGCAAGGCCGAAGCTGCACGATGCGCGTGTTTATTGATCGACCGCCGGACCCCGAGACAATGTTTTTGTCCCGGAATGCGCGTGGCTTGAGTGGGGTGCGGTGAGCCACGCGTTGGATCGTGTCCCCCTGCTTGTGAAATGCCGACCCGTAGAAGACCTATACTCTTAGTTTTTTCGGTAAAGTCACGTAGGTAAAAAAAATGAAATTAAAATTATTATTTTATTTTTATTAATTTAAATTTCATGTTTTTACCTACGTGACTTTACCGAAAAAACTAAGAGCACGAATCCTTGCAGTCACGAAAGCTTCAAACGTAGAAGACCTCTCCCTGGGCTTGTGCATAAGCACACTCGGTGTGGCTTCCTGGATAAATACACTCGTCGTGTGTAAGGTACAGACATGATGAGTCAGTCAACGGATATGTGAGGTCCTACCCACGCCGTGCGGTTTCTGGGGGATTTGTTTGACCATACCTCACCACGCTGGTTTGATCTCCCACGAAGCTCATGGTCCACCCAACATCGCATCGACTGCACAAACCTTGGCAGAAGTTGCGGATGCCCGATGCACAAATGGAAAATAAAAAACCTTCCATTCCCGATCGCCTAATACGAAGGAGACATCACAGCGTTACACTCCGCTATTGCTGACGCGGCGATCTGTGATAGACCACCTGAATGTTAAATTGGAGTTGTTGCTCTGCGTCTACATCAGCAGCCGTACGAAAGAAGAAGACTGCTGAATCAGCCCCCCCGCCCACCACCCCTAAACTCGACCAATAGATTTATGATACTACAAATGTTACCCAGGTAACAGTACAGATGTGTCTTCTTGGTTCTTTCGGTAAAGTCACGTAGAAGGGAAATAATAAAATAAAAAAAATTGAACATAATAAAATTGATGTTTTATTTTCAATATTTTATTATTTAAAATAAAACATAAAGAAAACATTTCTTATTATTTTATTATTTCCCTTCTACGTGACTATACCGAAAGAACCAAGAAGATGAATCCCTGCAGTCACGAAAGCTTTAAATCGAAGTACAGATGTGGCTCAGGTATTCATTGGTCGCGTTTATTTCACCGGGCGTGGACCCGTTTCGACCTGAAGTGTCTCTCTTGCGAGAGTGGCCTGGGTCAACAATTTGGTCCGCATCACGGCGGAGAACGCAGCATGACGGAGCTTCAGGCACCAACTCGAGGCGTCCCTTTGTACGTGATCGACACAACGAGGTGGTGGTGTTTGAAACATTCAAGATAGATTGTATTACTTTCGTTCATCTGGCTGTCGCCTGATGAAGCTAGTTGTAATTACTGGCGAAACGTCATGCTCAGATTGTAAATGTTATGGCTTGGCTCTCCAACACACCGGCGTGCTGTACGAGTGACGAATTGGCCACGTTCTGTTTACGTGACAACCCTTACTAGTTGGCTGTGTCGGGTGGTGGCGGGTTTTAACGACACATTTATATATTTACGCGATCTAACCCAAAAACCTCTATTATGGATGATATTGGTCGCGAAAGCCTACGTGTTAAACTACTTTCATTCGATCTTTCTCTTTCGTCCATGTAAATAGCACATTGAGCACAGGGCAAATATGTACCGTAGCGGTGGTTAGCACGCTGTGTGATAAACTCGGAGACCTAAGTTCGATTTCCGACGACGGATAATAATATCATTGGCAAGTGGCATCTGTAGTATTACTTGGGCCACATCTGTAGCATTACTTGGGCCACATTTGTAGTATTACCTGGGCCACCTTATTTCGACAAATCGCCGCACTAAACAAGCGTGGTGTGGTATTATGGTCAAATAATCCAAAATGAGACGACGGTTGGCTACGTGCGATGCGAAATAAGTTCAGCATACGTTCGTCACCGGTAACGCATTCTTTCTTGCGTTAAACGCATTTAGCTTTCAAGTTTTAATGCACAATAACCCAAATTATATTGTTCATAAAGCAGCATACACACAATAATGGCGGGTGTCATGACGAAGATATTCTAGTTCAAAGTTATTAATTCGCCTATGTTGTGCACGTGTGTCAATTGTGTGTATTTCACACCATATTCAGTAACATATATGTATACATATATACAGTATACACATCTCCATATCAGGGCGCGCTTTCATCTGACAATGGGACCTTATCGTTAATTACGTACGATTATCTATGCGCACAGCGTGGTGAAGTATAGTCCAGCACAATCCTACTACCGACTACCTGATGAGACGCCTTGTGTGGAAACCGCTCCAGAATTTTTGTTCGTCTTGATTGAGCTCTGCTGAAATTTCGCACTCCCAGACGACGGCCGTGTTAGAAATCCTTGATATGTTTTGTGCGTCTGGGCAGACGGATACATGCAGACACATTTACGCTAGTGCCGTAGTGAAGCGGTTAGCGCTACGCTGCGCTACGAACCCGGCGGCTCGAGTTCTATTCCTGCTCACGGCCAACATCGGTGACGATTACCTGAACCGGTCCTGAGCCTCCCCTAAGTTTGACTGAGCCTCAAATGAGTACCTAGTGCGGTGTGTAGTAAACATCGCCACCAGGGAGACAAAGGCGGTCGGACGTGGTGCTGACCACCCAGCTCCCCGTGTGTCGTTCCGGCCTTCATAGGTGCTCGTTCAAAGCACTTTCCCCAACAGTCGCTTAAGGCTATACGTGGGATCTTTGTCTTTGTTTTTATATGTTGCTGATTTTACTTTGCCTACTGCCCGACAACAAACAGCCGTGCGTCGTAGCCGTGGGTTGACAAACAAAAGGGCTGATAAAGATCGCCTTCGTTACAGCGCCCGCTATCCCATCGCCATTGTATGCGCGGGTCTGGCAGATATATGTCTAAGCCGTGTCACGACTCGCCACAATCGCGGGAGAAGTTCATCCCCGGATAGACAACTGGCTGGGGGGGTGGTGGTGGGAGGTGAGCAGCCGGAGGAGGAGGAGGAGAGTCGGGTGGAAGAAGAGTGGGGGGGGGGATGAGGAGGGTGGTTCGGATTATGAAGCGCAGGCGAAATAAAAAATAAACATCAGCCAATAGAAGAAGGGGCGAGGGAGCAACTCTGCTGGTTGTTGGCTTTCTTTGCGAGGACGGAAGGAAACGAGCACATTCAACTCCGCCTCTGAGCGGCTGCGCGCGCGCGCGCGTTACAGAAGCAGCGCACCGCGACTTTGGTGGTGCCCCGCGCGCTCACAACAACCGCTGGCGCGCACGGCTCCTCGCTCGCTCGCTCGCTCGCGACGACGACAACAACAACACAGCCAACGGGGTGACGAGCTGGAGGAGGAGGCGGTGGTGGTGGTGAGTGTCAGAGCCAAGCGAGGTGAGGCGAGGAAGGAGAGTGGGTGGGTGGGGGGTGGGACGGGGAAGGATTTGACCCTCCGCCGGCTCCCATCCCGTCACCACCCGGGGCATCGTTCGCCCATCGCCAGTCGGGACGACTCCCCCCCCCCACACCCCCTCCCCGGGGTTGAGCACGGCCATGCAGTTCCCGCACGCGTCGCCTCCTCCCGCGCCGCTTCGCGTGCCGCTGTACGCGCCGACCCCGGTGCAGGTGGCCCACCCGACACCCTTCTTCATCGAGGACATCCTAAGACGCGACGGCGTGGGCTGCGCTAGCGGCGCCGACGAGCGCGCCAGGAGGCGTCCTTCCCAGCCGCCTCTGCCGCCGCTCCAGAGCTCGCCACCGGGGGCCCCGCCGGCCGCGGCCGCCACCCTGCACCCGTCTCCCAACTCGTCCTTCACGTCCGTGACGCCCGGCTACAGGAGCGCGCCCGTGACCTACGGCGAGATGACCGCCGTGTCGGGCCACCACGCGCACGCGGCCGCTGCCGCTGCTGCGGCCGCTGTGGCCGCCGGGTACCCCTCGCACGGGCAGCCGCTCGCCTACGCGGCCACCCTGGGCTTCCCGGGACACCTGTACCCGTACCCGCGCACGGCGCTCGAATTCGGGCATCCCTTGCTGGGTCGGCACGACCACCTCGGTGAGTCTCGTCTCCCTCCCCCCCTCTCTCCGCCTCTCTCCCCTCCCGTGAGATCGAAACTACAACTCGACTATTATAGCTTTTTTTTGTTTAAAGCAGGTACAGCCCACTGAGCTATAATATGGATATTTTTCAGAAGCGACCTTGACCACAAACGATAGCTCAACGAAGTGGCTTATCACGTGGAAATGTTTCGCGGCAGCCAAACACTCTCAACGCGTGATGTTGATTCGAATTGTGGAGGGAAAAACCGGAGGAACCGGATATAAATCCGCGCGACCATGGGAAGAAAACGCAAACTCCGAATATACAGGCATCGTCAGGGTCGAGGTCGAACCCACGGCCACCTGTATACCAGGCGAGGTAGTTAACGTCTCACCATCGTGGCGCCGCGAGGAGAGCGCCTACGTACGAAATCGGAATCAGAACCTCCATTTAGACGGGAGGAGGAGTCTGATGAGCTATGAAGCTCTTTCGTCACAGATGCCCAGTATTTTTCACAGACGTCGAGTAAACGAAACCGGGAATGCACGTGCTTAGATGATGCTGCCACAGCGGTGGAAACACACCGGACTTGCAATCCACACAGAACGCGTGCAGCGGCCCGCGACTAACACATTAGATGCACCGAGCGTGTGAGATGGAGGGGTGTCGTTGGTAGTGTACGACAACCACCCTTTGAGCGGAGGATTTGAGCCTGGCGAGAGAGAACCTCGCTTGGGTCACCGCTGCGAGGTGTGGCCAGGCGATGGCAGTGCCGAGTGCTGATCCTCGTGTTGATGCTGCTGCTGTCCCCTTCGTTTGCGTGATGGGTTTTCTCCGCGATCTTAGGGGGGTTTCGTCCCACCACGAAGCCCCCAGACAGGAATGGGAATTGGCCAGAATATCGCCAGAGCGGTAGGAACCCGCCCTTGAAAGCGAGACTTAAGCCTCATGTAGATATTCTTAAGTACAGTATAATTTATACATATATACACAGTACTGTATATATATGCAGTATCATTACAACTGGTCCTGGGCCTCCCCTGGATAGTTAAACAGAACTGTGTCTATAAGTAAAATGTCGCTAAGAATGTATGCATGTATGTAGCATGTATGTAGCATGTATGTATGTAGCATGTATGTATGTAGCATGTATGTATGTAGCATGTATGTATGTATGTAGCATGTATGTAGAACTCGTTCCGCAACTGGTAATCGGAGGTACGGGGAAGGACAAATGAACTAAACTAAACACACACTAAATAAGCTTTAAAGAAATTAGTTTTCAATCTCGATATGAAAGCGCATAGCTCCAGTGGCTTCCTAACATCAGAAGGAAGAGCGTTCCAGACGGCCGCAGAAGCCGCAAGGACACCGTGGCCGGTTCCTATTGGGATACGCCCGGCTACAGCTGACACCAGTGACGAATATCTGAATCGGTCCTGGTCCTCCCCTAAATAGACTCTGCTTCAAATGAGCACAAGGTGCAGTGGGTGTATACACATCGCCACTAGGGAGACAAAGGCGGTTGGGCGTGGTGCTGGCCACCCACCCCCTCGCCTTCATAGGTGCTCGCTATACGTTAATGATGTAAAATCTTTCTTTTAGCGTTCCATGTCGGAACTCTGTCGCCGATGGAGTCGTGGCGCGCTACGACTCACGGCGGATTTTGCTTCATTCCAATTAGCGCAGCTGGTGACGGATCTGTGATTGGATGAGTTGTCACGTGCAGCTCAGTTGTGGATCGATCACATTCCCGCGATTATAAGCTCATTGAGAAGGGTCATTGCCCGAAGCGTCGCCTCATTACTCGATACACTCTCTCCTTTGGCCACGGCGTTATTGACGGATGCGTTTTGGACGGCATCCGTCACGCGCAGCTTACTTAGACTTAGAACGAATTCATTGTGCGCTAAACGCATGCAATCGACCAGATGCATAGTATGTGTACTCGCGCGCGCGCGCGTGTGTGTGCGTCTTATTAGCGGGAGATAGCGGGGAGCGGTGGTGAAGCGGTTAGCGCGTTGCGCTACGAGCCCGTCGACCCGCTCACGGCCACTAACACCAGTGACGAATATCTGAATCGGTCCTGGGCCTCCCGGAAATGGACTCTGCTTCAAATGAGCACAAGGTGCGGTGGGTGTATACACATCGCCACTAGGGAGACAAAGGCGGTCGGGCGTGGTGCTGGCCACCCACCTCCTCGTGCACCGTGCAGGCCTTCATAGGTGCTCGCTATACGTTAATGATGTAAAATCTGCCTTTTCGCGTGTAGAGATAATATATCACCTTAAAAACAAACATCTAATTTTTCATTATCTTTTTTTAATTAACAAATTATATGACTTTGTTGCGTAAGTTTTGTAAGCGTGGTGGGACCGGATTGTCAACAGATGCAGTGATTTTTAGAGACGGTACTTATTTTAATTAGGCAATTAATTAGGCAATTAAAGTATCCGATGTTTTTATTTCATTGGTAGAGCCCATGCCGGTTTACCTTGGCATTGACTTTAAAGTCTCAATTCGCTATTACCTGGGTACAATTACATTTGCAGTCTAATTGGAAGATATTTATCCAATATTGTAAACACGGCCTTAATATAAAACAAAAACCTCTATAAACATTAATCCCGTCGGTTGTATCCCATCGGTGAAACTATAAATGCTGAAAATATTCTGCATTACATCTTATTGAGCTACATGACAGCATATTCGCTGTGATGGTGGAGTGCTGGCGCAGTGGTTAGCTGCACTGCGCTACGGGCCCGGTAGATTTGTGATTTTCCGGCCACGGCGAGTGGATGTCTCCAATCACCAAACACTCGACGGTGACCAGCAGAGTGAAGTATGGTCCACAAGAACCCCCCCCCCCCTCGTGGATCGACGGCAAGGCTTGTGAATCGGCCTTCATTCAACATCCAAGCAGTGGATTGAAAAAGGGATGTTCATCTTCTTAAAATATTACGATGTCATGTGTTTACAGTTAAGTAATATATATTGGTTTATCTTCTCACGCTGTTGTCCTTATACTCCGTAATGTGTCCGTATCACACTTTGTAACGTGGTGAGACTGAATGGGTTTTAAAGTACGGACGGTAATGCGAGGTGGTCGCATCTCTCTTAAATCATTATAATTATTATAATCGTTCGTAGTGGGATATATTGAGAGCACATATTCACGACCCGACGTGAGAGCCTTCCAATAGTAGCAAAGACAAAGATCCCCCGTATAGCCTTAACAGACTGTTAGGGCAAGTGCTGTTAGCGAGTGCCTACGAAGGTTGGAACAGTACACAAGAGGATGAGTGGCCAACACCACGCCCGGCCGCCTTTGTCTGCCCAGTAGCGATGTTTTTACACATCGCACCAGGTACTCATTTGAGACTGAGTCGACCTAGGGGAGGCCCAGAACCGGTTCAGATAATCGTCATTGATGTTGGCCGTGAGCGAGAATCGAACTCTGGTGGCTGGGTTGGTAGCGCAGCGTAGCGCTACCTGCTACACTACCTCTGCAATAGTGGCGGCACGGTAGGTACATATCTATATCTAAGATTGGTTTTATTGGTGTCAATAAGCCCGGCTGTTGATGGTGCAAAACATTGAAGTGACTGTGAAAACAGGAATCATATGTTGAATTCAGACAGCGGTTAACCGCCGCGATTGCCCTGTACCTAAATGGCGTGGACGATAAGTTCACGTGAATGCGGAACTCGGCGCGCGCTGGATGGCGGGTATCCAACTCATCTCGGGTGTTTCCACTTCTTGAGTTGAGGCAGCGTATCAAACAATGGGTCAGACGCGCATTCGTGTGCGTTCAGCCAGAAATGAAGGGAAATCTGAGCAAAAGTGACAATCTTTCCACGAATGCACACTGGGGTTACGAAGTTCAAATTGCGTGTTGCTGTTTCTTGGTATTGCGACTCTTTGGTGAGCGCACTGTGCTACGAACCCCGCGCCATAGGTTAGAATCCCCGGCCACAGCTCACTTCAATGGGTTAATGATTCCTACAACTATCCCCGAATGGGAACCGTCTATCTGTCGCGTCACTGACCTGAGCGGTGAAGTATGGCCAAACATCTCCCATGACCGATATTCAAAAGTGAATTGAAAAAACGGGCTTCTTCAATGTGCATTCATTTCAAGACTACAACTGCGGCAATGTAATTTAAATAACGTGGTCGTATACGGTCCACATTACGCACTTACATTTGCCTATTATATATATTTGATATGGTTATATTTTTTAATATTTCAACACGAGATGCCTGGCATGATTACCACAACTGGAAAACATAACATTCTAGTGAAACAGGGACTGGCCAAACCAACTCAGTTATGCCAGCCTCTTTTAAAATATATTGCTGCGACCCAGTGAGTCATGTACTGCTCAATACAGGACATGGTTTAGAGAGGTCTGCGTGTATCAGAATCAGAATATTTTTTTATCCAGGAGGAATCCTATGAGCTATAAAGCTCTTTTTAACGGCTGTCCAATTTAGGGTATTTGGCTGCTATAAATGTCCACGTGATAAGCCACTTCGTTGAGCTATCATTTGTGGCCTTGTCGTTTCTGAAAAAAAAGCTACGATATATAACTCAGTGGGCATTACCTGGTAAAATAGCTTTTAGTTCAGTTCGCACGGTTGTGATAGGAGGTAGAAGCGGCAGCGGCAGCTTTGAAATACCTTCATCCAGCCGTGGATTGATAAGGAGTGACAGTAAAATCATCCAATATGCAATCGTTCTTTTTTTTTCACACCACCCATTCATATTGATAAGTGAGCTATAGGGTTTTATTGTGTGCAATTCGCGCTAGCGGCGGTTGTAAAGTTTATATAAATTCATGGCTTTAAGACGGGTACAACACGGGTACGTTGCATGAAATATGATTTATTCTTCGAGGATGATTCAAATTGCACGCAAATAAGAATGCCACTGTGGCCGTGTTGCATTCAGGCGGCACGAATGAGAAACGATACCTCAACTCGCGGCCCTTAATCAAACAAGTGGTGGGAAATGTATCTCATCAATACACCCTTAAAGACGCTTCTCAATAAACAGTGGGTCATAGACACAGCAGCTATATGTATGTAACATCGCTACGCATAGGCAATGTAATACTATAAGTTACGTCTATATATGTTTTTAAAAAACCCACTCCAGTCATAATGATTGTAACATTACCAATCACAACACTATCCCCACAATCTGTTGCGGGTGGGTGGATGCAGTGGGGGTGTCATACGACCCAACACAATCATTATCGGTACAATCTGGGAGCGAGGGGGGTTGGTGGGTGGGTGGGTGTCGCAGGACTGGCTGGCATGTCACAACAGACCACGACGATGATGTGTATCCAGCGATAGGGTCGGCATTGCACGGCGCAAGACAACCATCCAATCCAGCAACTAACGGTCTCGCCGGGGCTCGGCTCACCGCTGCTTTCGCAACAACAGCAACAGCAGCAGAAACCACCAACCATCACCACCATCAGCCCAGTCCACAACCTCCCAGCCGTTTCTCTCTCTCTCCCCACCCCCACCTTCTTCCTCACCCCCCCCCTCGCCAACTCTACCACCACCACTCCAGGCACACACACACAACACAATCAGAATACAGGAAGCCTTGAGCTCTCGATAGGAGTAAATCTGCTGGTAATGCTGCTCAAATGTTTTCCGGCACAAGGGCCGTGGGGCCGCGTGCGTGCGCGCGCCTGATTAGAGGCGGCGGTTTCCGCAATTCAGCCCAATGAAGGGAAACAATCGACGCCGGATAACCGAGTGAATTCTCTTTTGCGATGTTGATGGTGGTGGTGATGATGATGGTGATGATGGTGGGGGGAGCGGTCGTGTAGCGGTTAGCGCGCTGCGCTACGAACCCCGGCGAACCGAGTTCGATTCCCGCACACGGCCACCAACAGCCAGTGACGATTATATGAACCGATCCTGGGCATCCCCTAGGTCGACTCAGCCTCAAATGAGTACCTAGTGCGGTGTGTAAATTCATCGTCACTGGGGAGACAAAGGCGGCCTCGTGTGCTATGACGGCCTGTCATAAGTGCTCGCTAACAGCACTTGCCCCAACAGTCTGTTACAGGTTATACGGGGGGTCTGTGTCTTATCTCCTTTGTTTGTTGGTTGATGATCTCCGTTGGAAGTTGTGCAGGGTCACAAATAATAGCATCAGACTCGACACATTTGTCAATAACTCTGAACGAAAGATGGTACGTACTTAAGAGAAGACGTTTCGGGAAATGTACCATGATATGATACGCTGCCGTTGAGGCAAATAGCCCTCCATCGCAAGTGAAGTAAGACCATTTGCTCTATGCTTGTATCTGCCATGCAGAAGGGTCATGGCTCGAAACGTCGCGTACTGTATATGTTGGTTCTCCTCAGGGGCAAGTGTTATTGTAGGCGCATGTGTCGAGTGCGCGCTGCGCAGAGAGCACATTAAATCACCTCTGCCTCCAAAGAAGCACCGATAATAATTAATTAATCGGCGGAGTGCTATGCATTATTTATATATTTGTAATCAAGTACAGTCGTTCATTGGGTTGCGAATACATTTTTCTTAATACAATCAAGTTGCAAGGAGGGTGCAAAGCCAACAGCAGGCCTCAAACTATTAGGCGAACGCGTTAATCTTATGAACACAATTTACATCTACAGTTAGCAAATTAAAACGATAACATGTTACTTATATTTAACGCATTATATTTAATGAAGGTAAAATGTGCATTAAATAGTCGAACAATTGTAATGCAAAGGGATATTGAAATGTGTTTTAAACTATACAGTACGACATTCACGCCGAGTACAGACGACTGGATGCCTATGATAAGCGAATTTCCAAAAGAGACCTCCGACCCCATGGCACGCCTCTTACTTGGTCATAAATGCATCTCATTGTGAGTATCGCTACCATATAGGAGCCCCGTTTGTAAGGCGATGAGGTCCCAAGTGTATACTTGTGTTTTTTGTATAGTCGCTGAAAGGCTTCGATGTGCTTTCTCTCCGCTTTAGCGTCACACTCCTCCCAACAAAAACAACTATACTCGAGAAATGGGGACGTCCAAAATGCAATCATCACAGTTGAATTAAAGGATCAGAGGGAGTGTCCCTCCCCCCAAATACATTTAACCCTCATTAACTCCTAAGCCTCAATGTTTTGCTGACAAAGGCGAGTAGGCCGAAACGCACATTTTTTTTTCGCTTCAGTGACCGAATACAAATAATTTCTGTTGTGTAAAATCACCGATTTCACCGATGCGTGTTTCCTCATGCCGTGTATCGGTCACTGTGGCTACTCGGTCATACTTCACCACGCTGGTCAGTGCGGGTTTATATACTGGTGGGGGGGGGGGGTAAGGCGTGGGAGATGGTGGAGGAGGAAACCGGTCTCGCTTTGCGACTCAAGTCACTGATGTTTACCGTGTGACCGATAATCACTGCTTACCGTGATCGATAATCACTGGTTACCGTGATCGATAATCGAACTCAGCTGCGTTCGTAGCGCAGTGCGCGAACCTTTGCGCGCCCCCCTCCCCTTCCCTCCCCAAATATTCATCTCAAATATTGTTGTGGATAGCGCGCTGGGAATTGCACGTTGCTATGGTTGTGGACAGATTTTACTCAGAAGACAACCAACCACTCTGATAAGTCAATCATTAGCGTCGCATACATTGAGAAGAGCGCAAACGCACAGCATTAAGGGGGGACGATACAATATATACGCCGTGTCTCTACGCATCAAACAACAAATGCCAAGCATTGCGTCTCGCACATCGCAAATCTGCCGCATCATTTCCGGCAGCATTGATTCAAGGCGATCAAAAGACAACTCTGGACCGGTTTCGACAACAGAGTGTCTCATCAGCAGTAGCAGCAGCAGAGTCGGCGTCAATGTCCCTCCCATCTCGTTCGTTCGTTTCGCACTTCGCAGCGCCAAATCCTTTGATAACTTGCTGAATGTAATTCGTGATAATACAATTGTTAACGTCGCTCGATCCAGCGTTGCATAGTTTTCCCGGATTGAATCTGTTACGAATATATCTATTCACGTACTGCAATGGGAGCGGTTGAATAAATAAATACTCATAATATAGGTGTTTGGGTCAGATCGCGTTATTTATAAATGTGGTGTAACCCTCCACCACCCGACACGGCCAAATAGTAAAAAAATGTCTCACGTTTTTCAAAGGACAAAATAATTCACTTATTTAGCCCACCGGTGTGCTGAAGAGAGAATCAACAGCTTTTTAAATTTGAGTAGTACGACGTTTCGCTGATAGTTGCAATCAGCTTCATCGGGCAAGAATGTTGAAGCTCTCCTGTTGCTTCAAGGCGAGAGATAAATACTGTCATTAAATTCGACCTTTCGCTGTGGGCGACTGCTTGCATTGTGAACGACCTAAAGCTATACGAAAGTAAACTACATGATTTTTTATTTTACCAGATACGGCCCACTGAGCTATGTAAAAGCATCGCAGGGCGATGCAACGAATCGGTCCGTTCGCGATTCGACTAATCGTCGCGATTACATCCAACGATCGATTGTTATTCACCGTTGCGGCGAATGATGCGGCCACGAGTGGCTGATAAGGATCACTTGGAAAACTCACAACTTTTGACAGGACAAGCGACATCGTGAACCTAAGAACCGATATTGATCGACTCGTCGTGACAGCCGTCACAAATCCTGGACATCAGTGGACAAATAGCTTCAGAAACTCAGCGGATTCCTCCAGTGGGGGGTGATGGTGGGGGGGGGGTGATGGTGGTCGGGGGAGAGAAGTCTGTGAAGCTCTGGTTGGGGGGGTATATTGATCCACGGATCATCACCACCGCGATTGCGTGCGGCGAATTTATCCGTGACCCTGGCGAATGCTGGAAACTCGCCCTCGTCTCGCTTTGCTGCACCCAACTACGACGTGACCGCTTCCCCTTCTCCAGCCACCCACTCACCAGCCGGTTTGTAATAAATAACGAGCATAGTCGCATCGGCGTGCGTGCGTGCGTGTTTGTTTATTTGTGGAGGGAGCCTCGTCTGGCGGAACATGCGTCACCCCCATTACCATTGCCGTGTATGCGAGCGGGAGCTATGTATTCAAGTTTAAAGTTTCAATTATTAGGTATAGCCCTGTGAGCCATGCGGCTCTTAAGTCGGGTGCAACCGCAACAAACAAAATATGAACACAGAACATCCCAAAGCGATTCGCAGCAGGAAACTCGTGGGCCGTGTCGTGAGTAAGTCGTAGATCAGTTAAGTCGGTCACGACCGCAGGCAACAGCAGCAACAGCAGCAACAGCAGCAACAGCAGCAACAGCAGCAACAGCAGCAACAGCAGCAACAGCAGCAACAGCAGCAGCAGCAACAGCAGCAACAGCAGCAGCAGCAGCGGTAATCCGCGGCGTTTGCAGAAACTGTGGTGGAACCCGATACGATGATGACCCGGACAAAACATGATAAAGGAGGAGGTGGTTGGTGGTGGTGTAGGACTGCGATATATCTCAAAGAAAACAGTCGTGCGCTCAGAGGATAAAAGTAGAGGAGGAAGCACCTGCAGGAAAAGCGGAAGCCGCGCGCCTGCAATTGCACGGGGGTGGGGGGGGTACAGAAACGGAGTTGTCGCTCGCCAGAGCTGTCGTGTTCTGTGCTGCTTTTGCAATTCTCGAAACGTACAGTGACCACCAAAGGTGCTGATGATGCAGAGAGCGTGTGTCACCACCCTCACCACCCCCCCCCCAGCTGTAGGTCGCAGTTTTAGATTGAGAGCGTGGTGTTAAATTTTTTGAGCTTCATTCGTCGTATGTGAACGCATGCGCGTTGAACTTTTTTCGCACCGTACGGTAGCCAACTGTTGCTAATCGGAGGCACGAGGAAGGACAACTGTAGACACACAAAACATATTTGTTGCGCTTTGAAGAAGGGCCATTACCTGAAACGTCGCCTATTATATATTTTACTTTTAAGGCCACAGTGTTTTTGGTGATCGTGTTGAGTTGCTTTCATTTGTGTTATGTGTTTATGTATCTTGCATGTACCGTATCGTATGGTGCTCAGTTTGGAATATTGCATGCTGCATTCCATAGATAGTTTGCCGATGTGTATATTGTTGTTATTATAATTCACGTTGAAATAATGCACGGGTCTCTGATGAAACCACAGCTATGTGTTTTCGTATCGCGATTGTTAACAGCAACATAATGTACTTGTAGGTGTAAAAGTTACACATTTTTTAAATCCTTTATTATTAAATCCTTTATATTAAGTTCGCATGCTTGCTTGCTTGCGTGCTTGCTTGCGTGCTTGCTTGCTTACGACCGTGCAAATCTTTCGGTCGTTTTTTAACCCACTTCCCGTGATCCAATCGAGCTGACATTTTCCACACAGACTCGTTGCGACAGACAATTAATGTTCATGAAAAAAAATTCCCAAAATTTTACACGTTTTAGGCAAAAAAATTTTATTTTACATATATTCAAATAGAACTCATTCTTGGCTTTGGCTGAACGTCACAGTATAAGAGCCCAGAGCGTAACCCCTCCACAGGCCGTGGCGGAGTAGCGCAGTTGGTAGCGCCCTCGCTTCCCATGCCAAAGGTTGCGGGATCGATCCCCGCGTCCTCCACAGGCGAATATATTTTTAAATCCTTTATATTAAGTTCGCTGCCACGCATATAAAGGATTTATAGTGGAAAAACTTTGTTTTTACGGGTTATACTTATATTAAGTTCGCTTGCTTGCTTGCATGCTTGCTTGCTTGCGTGCTTGCTTGCTTACGACCGTGCAAATCTTTCGGTCGTTTTTTTAACCCACTTCCCGTGATCCAATCGAGCTGACATTTTCCGCACAGACTCGTTGCGACAGACAATTAATGTTCGTGAAAAAAAATTCCCAAAATTTTACACTTTTTAGGCAAAAAAATTTTATTTTACATATATTCAAATAGAACTCATTCTTGGCTTTGGCTGAACGTCACAGTATAATAGCCCAGAGCGTAACCCCTCCACAGGCCGTGGCGGAGTAGCGCAGTTGGTAGCGCCCTCGCTTCCCATGCCAAAGGTTGCGGGATCGATCCCCGCGTCCTCCACAGGCGAATGTATTTTAAAATCCTTTATATTAAGTTCGCTGCCACGCATATAAAGGATTTATAGTGGAAAAACTTTTTTTTTACGGGTTATACTTATATTCGGTCATGAAATGGTCTACTTAAAAATAATAATGCATGAAGCGCGTTATGTATATGAACTTATTTCGCACCGTACGTAGCCAACCGTGCTAAGAGCGGGGGAAGGACAACAAACTAAACACAAAAAGCAGTTCTGAAGAAATAACTTTTCAATTGAGAAAAGTCCACAGCTCCAGTGGCGTCCTGACATCGGAAGGAAAGAGCGTTGATTGCCCTGCAACGAGAGTAACACCAACAACAACAACAACTTTAATGGTCCATTTCGATTTAAAGCTTTGGTGACTGCAGGGATTCATCTTCTTGGTTCTTTCGGTAAAGTCACGTAGAAGGGAAATAATAAATAATAAATAATAATAAAAAGACGCTGTCTTCCCGACAGACCTGTTCTTCACCTGAGGACGGCTGCTTGCGTTGTGGCCGAAACGTCGTGAGAATTATTTTATTATGTTTTATTTTTATTATTTTATTATTTCCCTTCTACGTGACTTTACCGAAAGAACCAAGAAGGTTTAATGGTCGATGTTAATCCACTACAGTGCAAGTTACAGGGTAACATACCCACCTTTCACCGTATGATTCGTGGGGGGTTGGCGGATGGGGGGGGGGGAGGGAGGGCCTTGTTGATTGGACCATACTTCACCACGCTGGTCAGTGCCAGTTGGTGAAAGAACGTGTTGGGGTCCCAGGCCCGGTTTGAGATCTCACTTCTGACCGCGGGGGCTCTATGATCCCTGGCTAGGAAAGCGACGAGCAACTTGTGATACCGGGTTCATAGCATGGCGCACTCAAGAACAACCACTGATGATGACTACTCTTAGTTCTTTCGGTAAAGTCACGTAGGTAGAACTGATGATGACACCCGCTCCACCCACGAGGACTACCACGGGCAGAGATACAAACAGATTATATAAGTCCCGCATCCCGTTTGCAAATCCACAGGGCCGGGTCAAAGCCTCCCACGCGTTATCGGCATAGCTTTTGACCACTCTTGCCCACAATTCACAGCAAACGCCCCCGCCTCTACTACATACCAAAGACAAAGATCCCCCCCCGTTGTAGCCTTAAACGACTGCTAGGGCAAGTGCTGTTAGCGAGCACCTATGAAGGCCGGCACGGCACACGAGGTGGTTGGGTGGTCAACACCACGCTATGTTTTACACACTCGTTCGAGGCTGAGTCGACCTAGGGGAGGCCCAGGACCGGTTCAAATAATCATCACTGATGTTGGCCGTGAGCGGGAATCGAATTCGAGTCGCCGGGTTCGTAGCGCAGCGCGCTAACCGCTACACCACCGCTCCCCCTACGTGCCATATACATTATACACGTTATACTACACTTAGGTATATACAGCGTGCTTCAAAGAAATGTGAACACTTCTGACAATTTGCAACAATACCACAAGAAATGTGCCTCCGGGCTCTGGAGACCATCTGGATAAGATTCCAGGCACGTGTTGATAATGATGACGAACAATTGGAGACTCTGACTTTTTGAACTGTTATCCGTTCTTTTACGTTAAAAACGATGGTCCCATACAAGTTGAACACGTAGGTTTTCGCGACCAATATCATCCATAATAGAGTTTTTTTTGGGTTAGATCGCGTAAATATCTAAGTGTTAACATTATTTTGAATCACACTGTACCCAATCGTCTCGCATTCGCGTGCGTTGCTGCGCCTATCATACTCTTTGGTTCCTTCCAGTCACGAAAACTCCAAATCTAGAATTGCTGCGGCTCTTGAAATAGTGCTGAGTTGTTTCCCGAATTGGAACTAAATTGGCTCTTCTCGTTATTTTGGTTAACCGACCCCTCGTATATAAACTACACACGTGTGGTGCTTCATATATCTGCGGTGTTCATATATCGGTGTGCTCACTTTCGTGGATGCAGTATAATAAGCACTCTGATCGACAATTACGTTTAATCATTCATAAACTGTGGTATGCGTGAACAACTTTATTAAGACTCACCGTGTCATCGTATACAGTTAGCGAGTACCTATTAAGGCACACTCAGAGGTAGTGTGAGCACACACCCGATCGCCTTTGTGTGTTAATCATTACAAAGGCCCCCCGTGTAGCCTTCACAGACATTTAGGGCAAGTGTTGTTAGCAAGCACCTATGGAGGCCGGCACAGCACACGAGGGGGTGGGTGCATTACAAAGACAAAGATCCCCCGTATAGCCTTAACAGACTGTTGGTGGCAAGTGCTGTTAGAGAGCACCTATGAAGGCCGGCACGGCATGCGAGGGGGTGGGTGACCAACACCACGCCCGGCCGCCTTTGTCTCTCCAGTGGCGATGTTTGCACACCGCACCAGCTACTCATTTTTAGGCTAAGTCGACCTAGGGGAGGCCCAGGACCAGGTTCAAATAATCGTCACTGGGTGTTGGCCGTGATCGGGAATGGAACCCGCGTCGCCGGGTTCGTAGCGCAGCGTAGCGTTGACCGCTGCACGACCGCTACAGAGTCTTCTGTAACTCCCGCGTGGCGTTGCAGGCAAACCGCTGCTGTGGGCTCCCTTTCTGCCACGGCCAGCACACAAGCGCAAGGGCGGCCAGGTGCGCTTCAGCAGCGAGCAGACCGTGGAGCTGGAGCGCAAGTTCGAGCGGCAGAAGTACCTCTCCCCCGGCGAACGCAAGGGCCTGGCCAAGCTGCTGCAGCTCAGCGAGCGACAGGTGAGAGGCGGGGAAGGGGAGAGGTGGAGGGAGGGGAGAAGCGGTGGTGGCTGTTGGTATCCGCGGGTTTTGCCGATGTTGTTACCCCGTCGCTACGTTCGGAACAGGACGCAGCGTGCGTGGCGTTTACACGAATCGATTCGCGCGTTGGAAGATCGCGGACGTCCCAAACGTCGCACGCCTCCCCCCCCCTCCCTCCCGGCGTTGACATTCCTCCTCGAAGACACAGCCGTCGGCATCGACCCCAACGGGACGTCAACATGCACCCCCAAATTATGGAGCCATGTTGTGAAATCCATAGAGACACGTGGATATACTTGGAGAACCGTAGAGAGAGAGAGAGAGAACCAATGGGGATGCATTAAAGACAAGCCACACAGTGCGATTGTGGCCATGCAACCCAAACTTACGGTAAACTCGCTGTAGTTTGCGCTCCTACGACAGAGCAGGAGCAGCCACAGTGCGCCAACTCTCGCCTGAAGCCCTCTCGTCGTCGCTAGCGGGCATCAACATTGCCATTCAGCTCCTGGACCATGTTGCTGCCATCGTACGCAAGGACAGAGTGGAATGTGTACGCATATATTTATATATGTCCCACTTAAGGCCACGCAGCGTTATCGTTGGCGAATGTGTTTGGTTTGTTGTTGTTTGTGTTACATGTGCGGAGCGGTAGTGTAGCGTTTAGCACGCTGTGCTATGAAGCCGGCGACATGAGTTCGATTCCTGCTCGTGGCCAACACCAGTGACAATTACCTGAACCAGCCCTGGGCCTCTCCTAGGTCAAATAAGTACCTGGTGTAGCGGTGTGTAAACATCGCCACTGGGGAGACTAATGGGACCGGGCATGGTGCTGGCCACCTACCCCCTCGTGTACTGTGCCCGTCTTCATAGGTGCTCACTAATGACACTTGCCCCAACAGTCTGTTCAGGCTACACGGGGGGTCTTTGTCTTTTGTGCACCACTGCCAACGCAACAGCAGCATCAATTGGCAAATCATGTGTTTGATGTGGACGTGGATCTGACTGGGTTAGGGGGAAGCCTGCTACTGCTGCTGCTGCACTGGAGCTTGTCGTGGGTTATCACTGCAACGCAGTTTTTTATGATTTGCTGCCGAGGGCTTCGGCGCGTGTCCCACCCTTGTTATTTTCTCACGGGAAACAAGAAGTTAACAATGCCTCTTTGAGCGAGTGTCGGTTCTTGCTTGAGTTTGTCAACAAGCCGACTTCCCGCGTTAGGGTGATCCGTACCTGTGCGTGCCAATGCCCGCCGCATTTGCAGCGGCGCCTTGTGACAATCCACTGCTGCGTGAGGGTCTCGTTACGAGCACACTACATTACGCTGGTCAGCGCGCGGGTTGGGGAAGGCCGGAGGAGGGCGTAGACGTGAGAGCACGGGAGTGCGGTGAAGTGTGCGGTAAACTACTCGCGGTGCTGGATATTGATGCACTGCACTCTGGTGACTGCCACGTCGCCTTTCGCAACCTGTCATGCGCAGTGGATCGCCCTTCCCAGCACTTCAGAGGCTCCAACCCGCTTAGCTACTGAGATCTTGACGAGGTCACTGGTGCATTCTGGGTGATGTGGTCATATTTAATGCACGCACAGTCCAGTTACAAAGGATTACGAGGGATTGCATTTGAAGTTGTTGCACTCAGGCTTCGGGCTTCTTTCACTCGTAATCCACTGCCGCGGATCGCAGACGTGTGCATCTGTCATAGTTGGAGAGAGAACTCTGCAGTGGGCGAGCGGTGACACAGCAGTTTGCGCGCTTGCTCTGCAAATCTAGAGACCGGAGTTACTGTCCTGGCCACTGCAACAACAAAACATGGCGGTCGACATCTTAACCGGTTCCGACCCGATTTTCCGTCCGTCACCAGCACGCACTGACCAGCGTGGTGAAGTATGGTCAAAATAACCCCATGACCGAAAGGCGTGGGGGCGTCTTCATTCAGCAGTGGATCAATCAAAGACAGCAACGCAAAACCTCCATTTTAAGTTGATACGATGTTGTTTACATGGGGGGGGGGGGTTGTTTACCAATCATCAGGCAAGTGCAGCGCGTAAAAAAATACTTTTGAATTCGAAAAATATTGGTAAACATTGAAAAAGGCGTATCGTGCAAGAGCATGCAAATATCGAGTTGTATCTACAGTTAAAGACGAAAGGTCTCCCGTATAGCCTTAACAGACTTTTGGGTCAAGTCCTGTTCGCGAGCACCTATGAAGGCAGGAATGGTGGCACACGAGGTTTTAGGTGACCAGAACCACGCCCGGTCACCTTCATCTTCCTAATGGCGATGATTAGACACCACACCAGGTACTTATTTGAGGCCGAGTCGACCTAGGGGAGGCCCAGGACCGGTTCTGATATCCTTCACTGGTGTTGGCCACGAGCCGGAATCGAACTCATTTTCACCGGGTTCGTAGCACGGCGCGCCAGCCGCTACGCCGCCGCCACTTCATATACGGTGCACGCATAGCTACAGTGCACACGTGCACAAGTGTCCGCTCACGGAATGCGTGTGCGCGTGTGTGTGTGCGTGTGTGTGTGTGCGCGTGTGTGTGTGTGTGCGCGTGGGTGTGTGCGCGTGTGTGTGTGCGCGCGTGTGTGTGTGTGCGTGTGCGCGTGTGTGTGTGTGCGTGTGCTTGTGTGTGTGCGTGTGTGTGTGTATGCGCGAACGAATGCAGGTGAAGACCTGGTTTCAAAACAGGAGGGCGAAGTGGCGACGACTCAAGCAGGTGAGAGTCTCGGCGACTCGCCTCTTTACGAGCAGTCTCCTCCTCCTCCTACGTTTGCTCCGCTCTCTTCTTTTCTTTACTGGAACGCATTTAGGAGGCAGTAAAACAAACGGATTGTGGGCGGGCGAATGAAATGAATAATAAAATAGTACACATGACACATTTTACAAGTCGGCGTCGATGCTTCTTAAAATGGCTTATATGGACCGTATAACGTCGTACGTGTGTACGCACGGACGGGCCCCACGCCGTGTTAGGTCACGCGGGGTTTGGCCATACTTCCCCCATGCTGGTCAGTGTGGGTTGATGAAGAGGGGGTGGGAGTCAGATAGCACTCCAGGCCCTCTTGATGTTAGCTGTCGCTGGGGAGCGAACAGAAGTTGCGGGATTTGTGATCATTAACATCACGTGATCCCTCTAACCACACGTGTTCAATATAATTGCGAGCTCAATCTGAACTGTGTATACTCTGGTCGTGCACACACTAAACACGTCCTTTTTATAAACAAGTGTTCTCTTTCGACAAGTGCTCCCTCTAACCACGTGCTCAATCAAGCTATGTGCTGCTCACTCTTACCACGTGCTCTGAACCCTGACCACGTGCTCAATAAAGCCACGTGCTCTCTCTGAACACATGCTCACTCCACGTGCTCAATCAAGCCATGTGCTGCTCACTCTAACCACGTGCTCACTAACCACGTGCTCTGAACCCTAACCACGTGCTCAATAAAGCCACGTGCTCTCTCTGAACACATGCTCACTCTACGTGCTCAATCAAGCCATGTGCTCACGTGCTCGCAATGAACACGCCCTCGATCTCATCTTCACCAGGAACTCCCGTCAGACGGCAAAGTGGAGTCTGGAGATTCCGGAGCCAGAGCCGATCCCTGCGGGCCCCCCTCGGACTGCAGTCGCTCCGACAGCCCCCCCACCGTCTCCTCTGACGATAGCGACGAAGATGTGGACGTGGATGAACCCAACTAAGGAGTGGCTCCACTCACCGCCCTTCCCATCACACCCCCCTCTACAACCAAATTGTCATTTGGCTCCCACCATCACCACCATCACCACCACCAGCAACCACCCTGCACCCCTGAGCTAAACCATGGACTCACGTTGGAAGGTATAATTCATGGTATTGTATTGTTGGAGCCACTGTGTTGTACCACCGGCAGCGTACCAATGACGGCATCTCGTGCACATACGAAACCTCGTACGCTTATTGGAACGAAGAGGTACAACCAAGAGGTGACACGCAGCACGCGCTGGGAATTTCTAGGAACACGTCAATTGAAATGTGGCAGAAACAAATATTGTGCAGAGCTACGGAGATCGGGGCTTCTCAAGACTCGACTCCTCGCGACCCAAATGCCCACGCCTCATTATTTCTGAACATCAACGCCATGTGAGGTATAAATAACAACAAACTCAACACGTTCGTCAATAACTCCGTGGCCTAACAAGGAAGCGTGTATAATGGGTTAGGTTTCGGGCAATGGCCCTTCTTCATGAGCTATACATATATATTTCCTTTTAAGGCCACGCTGGCATGGACAAATGTGTTGAGTTTTATTTGTATTATTATTTACGCTTGTGCACCACTGCTGACGCAGTATCCGCCGTGTACAGCAAATAGTTTTTTTTTTATAACGATTGAGCATTATTGAGTATGCGCGATGTTTGCTGCTGTAACCCACCTAACGTGTTCGTGGGAGAGTCCCTGCGCGTGTAAAGTGCGGACAGTGTTAAAGGAACCTCTCCTTTTTGCTTTTGTGCCTGCATCTCTTTCGCACAAAGTCGTCGGGGGGAGAGGATGAACCCGGTTCGATTGGGGCAATCACGTGTTGCTCCTCTCGAGCGCTTTTGTCGTGCTGTTTCATTCAATATTCCATAGCATTAAGCACCAACTTTATATGTACGGGGTTGATTTAATTGTTGTTTATTATTATAGTAATTATTACTATTTGTCGTTGGCCTGTACATTGCGTTGTACATTTACACGGTCGATGCATGCAGCATTTTCGTCTCGTCTCACACATTCTGATCACTTTCAGGTTCCGCCGAGTGTCTAGCATTGCCCATTCAAGCCTTTTACATTAAATGTACAATGCGCAGCCCTTTCGTTAATCCACTGCTAGATGAGAGCCTCTGTGGGCCCTGAGGGTTGTTGACCCACATATGGGCCTCCCTGAGGTCAACTCGGCCTTAGACGAGTACCGTGTGTAAACTCGTGCGGTGTGTAAACATGAGCACTGGGGAGACAAAGGCGGAAGAGCATGGTGTAGGCGACCAGCCCATTCGTGCTGCGTGCCAGCACTTGCCCCAACAGTCTGTCCAGGCTGTACAGGGGATCATTATCCATGACAACCTATCACCACGTTTGTAAGTGCGGGTTGGAGTAGGTGGGTGGGCATAGACACAGGATATAGTGCAGTACAACAATGTACCGCTCCACAATGTCGCGTCGCCTATAGCACCTGCTTATGCATAGGCGGTCACCCATCAAAGCAATATTCAGGCTCAAACCCTGCTTAGCTTCCGAGATCAGGTACATTCCGTGTGACTTGCTCCAAAACTTATCTTCTATTACACATAGAGGGTAGCCCAATGGTAAGGACACATAGGGAGGTTTAATTTATTTCAACACAGGTATCCAAACATTTTACTTGCGTATTAATTAAGTTAATATTTTATCGTTTAACATTATTCATATCGATTTTTCTTCTCCATACTGTTGGGTCAACTGAAATTCGTTGTTTACAAAAACTCGACCAAGAACCCGGAGTGAATTGAGACAAAACATAATTGATGAATGTTGAAAGATTACACGCCTGTAATCTTTGGGGGGGGGGGGGGGGGAGACCTACGTTCACTTCAAACGAGAATCGTATTCATCGTGCATTAATGTTAATGGCAGTCTTTAGAACCCCGTGTAATTTGTTTAAATAATTATAATAACAACCCTACACGTGTCCTGACTTTTGGACCACCCTGGAGAACACTTCGCAGAGACAAATAAAAACGTGTACAGGGACTCCTCTACTTATGAACGAGTTAGGTTCCAGAGGTCTGTTCGAAAATCGATTTGTTCGTTAGTCCAACTTTACCCCTGTCGATTCCAAACATGTTATACGCCATGTACACTCAACACGGGGAATGGCTTTTCGTTGTATAATTTCCTGTAGATGCCCCTGGCTCTTCATGTTCTACAGATGTAGATGCCACTGGTTCTTCATGTTCTACAGATGTAGATGCCACTGGCTCTTCATCTTCTACAGATGTAGATGCCACCACCGCCATCTATTTCGTGGTGGTTGAACTTACGACTCTCCAACCGAACAGGCAACTGGACATACGGACAGGTTTGTTCGTATCTCTGAAAGATCGTAAGTCCAATGTTTGTAAGTAGAAGAGTCCCTGTACTGTCTAGGCGACTGTGGGACGTCTCCAACGTTTTGACACAATTCTCAAATGTTCAGGCGATGTGTAATTTTCAGGTAGTGTTGATGGATGTTCAGGTAGCCTGTATGGGCTGTTATTGAACAGCTTGAATGTTTATGGGTTTTTGTGTATGAACTGTGTGATAAATTGACCAGACGGAGAATTGTCGTGCAACATTTTCTCCAATCGAAGACACCGGTGGTATAAAACTACGAGCTATGAATGGGTTTCCGTTTTGTTATAAAAATCAGTTTTTTTTGTTTTAAATGTGTACAGTTTATGTGTTGTGTATATGTACATTCGTAATTAAACTAACACAGTACAGTACGAATTTGTTGTACTGTAACGATGATGAGATATAATTTACCCTATGGTGCGGAACTTGAGCAATCATCTGGTTTGGGGCGTGGGTATAGCAAATGGCTGTGAGTTTCAACGCGTGACGAATATGAGCCGACACTGAAGACCTTTGAGGTTTTATTTCCAAACAAACGTGGATATTTTAAGACAGTTAAAACCACGTGCGTTATTGACATCATCGGGCACTCTACACGCACCCGTTCGCTATCACCGCAACTCCAAAACATGTAGATCAGTGGTTCTTAACCTGGGTTTGATCGAACCCCAGGGGTTCGGTGAGTCAGTCTCAGGGGTTCGGCGGAGGTTAAGACACACACCCGACTCATATGATTGTGCACCAATAAAACATATACCTATGTTTTGAATTTGAAAAAATCACATTTTATTTTTACAATTAAGAAGGGTTCGGTGAATGCGCATATGAAACTGGTGGGGTTCGGTACCTCCAAAAAGGTTAAGAACCACTGATGTAGATGTTCTGACCTTTGCTCACGCGTGCAAGCTACGTAGGTATACTTGGCAGATGTGTAGTGCCCGTTTGCAGGCCAGGTGCTGGCTGAGTTAAGCCTTTGTGTCGTACAGGGACAGCTGCTGCTGCTGGAGGTGCCCCTTTCAAATGTGTCGAGATGTGAGATGTCAAGCGCTCCTGATGCACTGCGATGTGTCGGAGGATGGCTATATCAAAACCAAATCAGTATCATTTTACATATTTACATACACACATGCACACGTGTAAGCATTTACACATAATTTATATGAGAGATACCCCAAAACTAATACCTCTTATTTGTTATATAATTTTTTTATTGAATTTATCCCAAGTTGTATATAATGATTCATGGAATTGTCAAACATTTGTCAGATGGCGTGAGGCCTCCTGCAATTCGACAATAGGTCTGAGGACACCGTGCGCTTAATATTTTTTTTTCCGGAACTTTAGTACCAGTGAGCCTGAACACACGAGGGACAACAAGCACGGATTGGATCGACTGCTTATATGCCCCATCGACCGTGAACAGCCCAGATCTGGCACCCACACTTTGTCACAATCCCCGTGTTCCTTGAAAGTCTAAAGATGAATTGGGACAGTTTTTTTTGTGATGACGCTGCTGTATCTACAGGACGCTGTTCACAAATGGCTACACGGTGCTGATGATCTGGTATCAATTCCACGTACGAATTAAGGGCTTGTGACGAGGATAGATGATTTGGCGATGCTGAGTTGGCAGCTGCAACAATTAAGGCACAAATGCAACACACTGTGTTATTGCGTAATGTGTTGAGTTTTATTTCCAGATAAGGAATAGATAGATGAGAGTGTTTGGCCAAATATTCATGACATTCTCGCGAACGAAAATGGAAAACTTTGTATCATGCATGATATTGAACTTCTTTCGCGCCGTACGTAGCCAACCGTACTAATCAGATAGCATAATACATGGCGATGGATCAAGTGAATAGCAGGTAGTCATTTTCAGGACATCTGTTGTGTACGCTCACACACAGATAGATATGCACCCAGTGTTAGATCCATAATGTGTGCCTTATCATCTGGCAGCCACCGGTATAATTCGTAATTACACAAAATTGTGTCGTCATGTACTGTACATACGTAGTGGTTAAATTAAATGCTGTGATGAATGTATGGTGGTGTACAAAACGTGCTTTTTTATTATTTACGAAATAAACTTGTTTTTTTTCCCACATATTTTTTGGGATAATTTTAATTTCGCATAAGTCAACATGCGCAACAAACACGCACATATACAGTACAAGGTTATATATATGAGTTTTTTTTAGTGCGGGTTAGATCGTGGAGGTATGTCAACCAATTCCATTGCCATATTTGCACATTACGTAACAACTTTATTTGATTTGCCCTGTCGGCTCGTGGAGTGGTAGCCATTTGAAAGATTACTTTTAACCCCCACGACATATCCCAAAAACAAACTTAAGCACGAATCAAACAAGGTTTCATTTTACCACGAAATTAATACCTTTGTCCATTTTCCTGCATGCCTTAATAGGCCAATAGGCCTTAACGTTTATAGCATCACGATCCATGGGGCAGATAGCCTGCTACGTATATATATACGGAAATAGATCTCTCTAAAATAACACGTGTGCTAATTAACGTACTAATGTAGTCTATACACGTGTGCATAATCTGGAGATGCGGTGGTGTAGCGGACAGCAAAGCTGCATCACGGCGACGCGAGTTCGTTTCTTGCCCACGGCTAATATCAGTGCCGAGTGGAATCCAAACCTATCGGTCCTGCGGCGTCTCCCACACACGAAGCAAACCCGCACCGACCATCGTGGTGAAATATGGGTGAACAACTGCCCCATCCCCACGATTTTTTTCGGTTAGATCGCGTACATATAAGTGTGGCGTGAAACTGACGTTCGTGGGTAAAAATGTGATATTTTTTTCACCTGCTGACGATTGTTTGTGTTGCGGTCGAAACGTCGTGATATTTTTAAAAATTATTTTTCTATCTACGTGACTTTACCGAAAGACCCAAAGAATATGAATTCCTGCAGCCACGAATGCTTTAAGTATATTTAGTGTCTCGTAGTGTATAGTGCAGTGCATTATCGTGTAGTGTATAGTGTAGTGTAGTAGTGTATAGTGTAGTGTAGTAGTGTATAGTGTAGTGTATAGTGTAGTGTATTAGTGTATAGTGTAGTAGTGTATAGTGTAGTGTAGTAGTGTATAGTGCAATGCGTAGTAGTGCATAGTGTAGTGTAGTAGTGTATAGTGTAGTGTATAGTGTAGTGTATTAGTGTATAGTGTAGTAGTGTATAGTGGTGTAGTGTAGTAGTGTATAGTGCAATGCGTAGTAGTGCATAGTGTAGTGTAGTAGTGTATAGTGTAGTGTAGTAGTGTATAGTGCAATGCGTAATAGTGCATAGTATAGTGTAGTAGTGTATAGTGTAGTGTATAGTGTAGTGTAGTAGTGTATAGTGTAGTGTATAGTGTAGAGTATTAGTGTATAGTGTAGTAGTGTATAGTGTAGTGTAGTAGTGTATAGTGCAATGCGTAGTAGTGCATAGTGTAGTGTAGTAGTGTATAGTGTAGTGTAGTAGTGTATAGTGCAATGCGTAGTAGTGCATAGTGTAGTGTAGTAGTGTATAGTGTAGTGTATAGTGTAGTGTAGTAGTGTATAGTGTAGTAAATAGTGTAGTGTATTAGTGTATAGTGTAGTAGTGTATAGTGTAGTGTAGTAGTGTATAGTGCAATGCGTAGTAGTGCATAGTGTAGTGTATAGTGTAGTGTAGTAGTGTATAGTGCAATGCGTAGTAGTGCATAGTGTAGTGTAGTAGTGCATAGTGTAGTGTAGTAGTGTATAGTGTAGTGTAGTAGTGTATAGTGTAGTGTAGTAGTGTATAGTGATGTAGTCTGTCGCTAGGGAAAGGGAGGTCCGGACCGCCACGACTCAACATGCTGCCGCCGCGATCCTCACCAGGAGAAGCGGAGTGAGAAACGAAGGAACGAATCACGCATCAACTATCATACGAATTTCGATTTATGGCTTTCGTGACTGCAGGGATTCATCTTCTTGGTTCTTTCGGTAAAGTCACGTAGAAGGGAGATAATAAAATAATAAAAATTAAACATAATAAAATAATACAATTCTCACGACGTTTCGGCCACAACGCAAGCAGCCGTCCTCAGGTGAAGAACAGGTCTGTCGGAAAGACAGCGTCTGAATGAACACCACCAAGCTTGGCTCAGCAATCAGTTGTGCTGATGAAACACATGTTATCTCAACCGTATTACATTGAAGTGGATAAAAACACATTTTATTATTTATAAATTAACGTGAATATATACTTAAATATGTATTTATATTTTATCATTTATTGGACTCAATAAATATTGATATTCTATAACTATAAATTGAAATATATTCTCAACCGTATCACCGCCTTTAAATTAATATATTTCATATTTTACAATCAAGTCCATCGGTTCGTTGGATCCTGCATCCATCAAGCGTGCAATCATTATCTGAACAAATCCGCGTCTCTCCTATAGGTTCACTCAGCCTCAAATGTTGACGTGCAAGTGAGCGAACGCATATGCACAATCATGTGTGGGGGGGGGGGGTACAAGGAGGTCGGGATTTCGTTTGTGGACGCAACCTCCACCCCTTGTGGTAGTTGCCTCGTCGCCCTCAATAGGCGCTCGCTAACAATGCGCTCACGGATGTATCGGCAAATCTAGAATGTATCGGCGAGTTCACGTTACGACAAATACTGAACCCATTTAAAACCCCTTTTGAGGTTACATTTTCTTTTATTTGTTTAAACGTTTGCACGAATTAATCGATGTTTTGGAACCGCTCTTAAAAAGTGTCCCTCTGCGGCTTTCGCAGATTTGACGCGGCGCACGTTACGAGCGTGCTTTGTTGGGAGAGAGCTCAATGTTCTTGCGTTTGCACCGATCCAAACTCCACCTTGCCGGTGTGAGCGCGCTCGAGTCTCTCTGTTGGCTGAGCGGCGTTTGCCTCCGGTAGCTCTCTCGCTCGCTCGCTCTCTCTCTCTGCGTTTGGCCCAAACTCCGGTCCGCACGACCCGTCACTGCGGCTCCGTCTTTCCGCGTTTACCGATGTTACTACTTCACCCCATCCCCCCTGTCGTTCTAATGCTTATTAAGTCCTACCACGCCGATGATTGTTTAAACACGTCCCACGCGACGCGTTAAGCAATAGCACGATTTCAATTTCGATTAAAAGCTTTCGTGACTGCAGGGATTCATCTTCTTGGTTCTTTCGGTAAAGTCACGTAGAAGGGAAATAATAAAATAATAAAAATTTTCTTCTTTTATTTTTATTATTATAAGTCGCGTAGAAGGGAAATAATAAAATAATCGAAATATAATTATTTTATTTTATTATTTCCCTTCTACGTGACTTTACCAAAATAACCAAGAAGATCGATACCACGATGTCTGCGTTCACGGAGAGTCGAATCGAATGAAGCTTGATATTCATAACAGTTGTTTTTTTTTAGGTTAGATCGCGTAAATATAAATGCGTCGTAAAAAGCCGCTACCACCCGACACAACCAATTATCTTAATTTGTCACGTAAATAAAGCGTAACAATTAGTTACTAGTCCATCACACGGGTGTGATGGTGAGTAAACCCACAACGTTAACAATTTACTCACCAACACACCGGTGTGCTGTACTAGTAACGAATTGGCGTGTTTTGTTCACGTGACAAACCTTACTAATTGGCTGTGTCGGGTGGTGGCGGCTTTTAAAGACACATTTATATTTAAAGTTTCAACGCAGATGTATTAAGTTTATGACTGTACTCCTCTATCGTGGCCAACGCACAAACCAAGCCTACGACGCTTGGTTTTCCTCGACTGTGTTACATTCAAGTACGAACCGGGCTCAGCGTCTGCTCGGCTCACGAACACTGATATTAATCGGGCACATTCGTGGTGATTCGCTTTTCGGCAAACGACAAGCGTTCCCAGTGGAGCACGTTGTGTACTGTAACTGTAGATTTGAAGCTTTCGTGACTGCAAGGATTCATATTCTTAGTTTTTTTTCGGTAAAGTCCCGTAGGTAAAAAATTTAAATTAATAAAGGTAAAATAAAATAAAAATCACGACGTTTCGGAGGCAACACAAGCTTCCGTCTTCAGGTGGAACCGTCACAGCACGATAGCTGTATCAAGTAAGATAAATTCTAAGAAACAGTATTTGTATATATACTGGTTGAGGGTGGGAGGAGCCAAGGTAGGCCCTGAATATTATTTTTTGTGAGGTTCGGTGCGGCTGAAGCACGCTGTTAGGAATGAGCCTTTGTTGTGTTTTTATTTTTATTTTACTTTTATTAATTTAAATTTTTTACCTCCGTGACTTTACCGAAAAAACCTAAGAATACTGTAACTGTGTTTGTGAGATGAAAAGTACCAGCACGCGTGCGACACATATGCACGCGAACGAACCCAACAAAGAACCTCTACCATGGTTAATATTGGTCGCGAAAGCCGATGTGTTAAAGTGAAGCTTGAGGTCTGTGTGTGTGTGTACACTTATTCCACGTTTTCAGTTTTCATGTATTAGGTGTAGCCCTGTGAGCCATTCGGCTCTTGAATCGGGTGCAACCGCAACAAACAAAAACATGAACAAAGAACATCTTAAAGTGACTACGCACAACAGAAACATCCAGGAAAAAACTGCAAAATCTTGCAGAAAAAGCACTGTATATCAATGCTGTGTGCAAAAATCCCAGTGGGATGCAAGTAAAACAATAACAATCAAGACAATTTAGATTAAAGTTATCAGGCTCTGTACTTCAACAAACAAACATAGCTAAACCAAAGTTTTCGAAATCACCAAAATAAAGCTATGAAAGCAATGTAATAGTGATCATAGGAACTGTGATTAAAATTGAACATTAAACGATGCCCGTGATGCACATATGTGAGTAGTGGTGGTTCAGTGGTTAGCGCTGCGCTACGAAACCCCCGGCGACCCGAATTCGATTCCCGCTCACGATCAACGCCAGTGACGATTGTGTGAACAAGTTCTTGGCCTCCCCTAGGTCGACTCGGCCTCAAATGGGTACCTGGAGCGACGTGATGGCATCGCCACTAGGGAGACAAAGGCGGCCGGGCGTGGTACTGGGCACTTACCCCCTCGTGTTACCTTGCCGGCCTTCACAGGTGCTCGCTAACAGCACTTGCCCCAACAGTCCGTTAAGGCTATTGCGGGGATTTCTATCGTATGTACAGTATATACGAGTATACGTATATTTGTACAAAAAAAAGGTTCATGTGATATGGCGATCGGCAACTGAACAGTGATCAAATATAATGCAGTAGTTTAATTAAATTTTTTTTTATTTTATACTGTAGTCTTACATTGTGCATATTTTAACAACATAATGATATCAAAATAGTGAGTGATGTTCTGTTCAAATGAGAACTGTGGCATTGGTGTTTATCTCCCGTCTACAGGCCCCAGCCAGCGGTGGAAATTCCACATTCGTACGGCGGGGGTGGGGGGCGAGTATATCCGTAGGACAACCACTGTTAACTTCCCCAACAATGTGGTGCCTATTTTATCGACCGCGGAGGTATGATGAGGTAAGTCGGGCCCCTTACCAAATTCCGAAATCGCCACCTTGCGATCGCGAGCCACTCACTCTCGCCCTGGGCCACCTTGGCCGATTCATAAATATAACAGGAATATACATAATTTGTTTTTATATAACAACACAATGGTGAATCGATTGCATATAGTGACAGTGAAATAGGATGATATATAACCTAAACGTTCCACTTGAAAATGTGGCGCTTGGGATATTTAATTATGTAAAGCTGGTTATGCAAAGAGGGTTAATACAGTGGGCAGACTGAGTGATGGTGCGTACGTGATTCTGAATATATTGCAACTTCCAACACACACATCGCACACATCGCTCCCTCCACACAAACACACACAACCCCAGCAAATGCACTCCCATCCACCTCCCGTGCACCCCTTATGAGCGACACGGAGAGAGCGCGGGCAGGCGGGGGAGTGCCTTCTTCATGCGCTTTCAAACGCGCACGCATAAAACCCATAAAGATCCAGGGCCAAACCTCTCCGGGGTCGGGGGGGTGGAAGAGGCGGCCCCGTTGTTGGCTCAGCCGTCCAGCGAGTTTGCCCACCTCCTTCTGGGTAATTTGAACATCAAACACTCGAGTCAACGTGAGGACGACCACTTGTGCTCTGACTCTGAGCCCCGCGGGCTCCGTCCATGAAAACGATTCCGACCGAGACGCGGTTTGTTATCTATATATGTGTGTGTTGAACTTCGTTCGCACCGTACGTAGCCAACCCTGCTAATCCGCGGTGCCGGGAAGGCCAAACAAACGTGACACAAAACCGCAGTTCTCGAGAAACGAGCGTTCAACCTGGACTTAAAAGTGGCTTCCTAACGTCGGAAGGAAGAGCGTTCCAGACGGCCTCAGGAGCGCAATCTGAATGCGCCCGATGCCGTGACCGCCTTTGTTCGATGGCTAAGTAGCCACAAGCCGCCGCTGCGAGTCTGACCGGAGTTGGCGTGATGGTTTAAGCTGCTTGACGAGAGCGGCATGTTATTGTGGCTAATCTGCGGCAAGCGTTCCCGTTGCGCACTTTAAACACTAATCATTATTTACACGCATTTTTAAGGCTCCTTGCACTAATGTCTCTGTGCTCCTGATACACATTGCTGATGCGACCGTCGTTGCACACGAAGTCGTCACGAGTCCAGGGTTTCATGGCAAGTCATGTGCACGTGATGACCCCACAGCGGGGTCGAGCCTGGGCAGTGCAAGATTGGGCGGCCGCCAATCTCGTGTGCAGAGCCGGCAAAATCCACTGTTGTACTGCACTTCTATGCCTCCGCGTTCCTGCAACTCGGCAAACCCGCACTGTCCAGCGTGGGTTGAAGTATGGTCAAACAACCGCCCGCGGTGAGTTGGCAACTACGAGGATCAAAGACCGCAACGTGTAACGCGAAGACTAATCTCGCACTACCAGACGAGTGCTCTCCTTCCCCCGCACCTCCGACTGGCACGGTTGGCTACGTGTGGTGCGACATGAGATCTCGATGGGTACATCACAAACCAAACGGCCAACAAAAAAAAACGAGCCTTGTAATGCCCGTCCCGGGATGACTTCGCAGGTTCCCCAAGACCGCGGCGACCTCAACAAGAGGACGATCCTGGGAACGCCAAAGCCCTCGTGGCGAGGCCTGCATCCAACAGTGGAATTGACAAAAAGGTCCGCAATAAAGGTGGTTTCAAAGGTGCGACCTTGCAACTGCTCGCTCACTCCAACTGCTGAATAGCCACCCCTCACAAGAGTGTGAGCTCCACAGAGTGGCCCCCCCTAGTACTGTAGAGGGTGATTTGGTCGACACTTTCACGCCGGAGGAGGTGGCGGTTACTCTTAGTTTTTTTCGGTAAAGTCACGTAGGTAAAAATAAATAATAAAAGTTGAAATAATATAAATAATAATATAAATAAAATTATCAATCACGACGTTTCGGAGGCAACACAAGTCTCCGTCATCAGGTGGGACCGTCACAGCGAGATTTACCGTATCAAATGAGGCAAAATTCCAAGAGACAAGCTCTTAAATACAAGTTAAGGGGGGAGGAGCTTATCAGAATGTGGTAGCCAATGAATGGGACGTGTTGGGGAGGGGGTGGGCAGGGCTAAAACAGAACAATAGGCGCAACATGTTTTTTTTACACGGTGTTGGTTGACAATCAAAATACAATAGGTGGCGGCTATACCCACGCTTTGCCCCATCGCAGTCGACCCGCGTGGTGGTCGACTAAGTGTGGCTGAGCCCATTGAGATTGCTCGGTGGACAGAGGTGGGGGAGGTTGGGTTCGGCAGCGGGGAGGGGGGGTTGAATGGGAATGTAAGGAGCCTGCACCATCGAAGCTTCTACTGCCGCGTCTGGAGGTCGGATCATCAGAATGCATGTTGAACATCTTCTTGGTTCTTTCGGTAAAGTCACGTAGAAGGGAAATATTACAATAATAAAAATAAAACATAATAAAATACAATTAATAAAAAAAAATGTTTTATTTTTCTTATTTTATTATTTCCCTTCTACGTGACTTTACCGAAAGAACCAAGAAGATGAATCCCTGCAGTCACGAAAGCTTCAAATCGAAATTTAACATGTTGAACTTCTTTCGCACCGTACGTAGCCCACCCTTGCCACATCGCAGGTGCGGGGATCGCAAGTGTCCGCGTGCTGCTTGCCCACGATCGCGACATCGCGTGTGGCTCTTCACCTGGGGTGCGAGACACGGCCAGATTTCTCGAGAAGGTTAGTCATCGAGACACATATTAAGCACGTAAGGACAACTACTTTGTTACATCGAACCCATGTATATATTGACATGATGCATTTTGTTTTGTTTTACGATTGAGAACCAAAGGGGTACAAGGCTGCAGGGGAAAGGATAAGAACTACTACACGGCCCTACACGTGTATACACACACATCCAGTGCTACACACGTGCACACACACACACAGTGCTATATGTGTACACACACACATCCACTACTACACACGTGTACACACACACATCCACTACTACACACGTACACACACACACACACAGTGCTACACACGTGTACACACACACATCCAGTACTACACACACACATCCAGTACGACACACGTGTACACATACACATCCAGTACGACACACGTGTACACACACACACATCCAGACTACACACGTGTACACACACACACATCCAGTACTACACACACACACCCTGTACTACACACGTGTACACACACATCCAGACTACACACGTGTACACACACACATCCTGTACTACACACGTGTACACACACACATCCAGTACGACACACGTGTACACATGCACACATACACACTACGCACATGCGAGTGTGCGTTCGATCGAATGCAGGGCGTGTTGAAGAGCAACTAGCAGAGTGTTGAACTTCAACGACCCGCTGTTAATCCGGTATTGCTTGCAAGTGCTTCACAATTATTCTTTTTTTTTGTACCAACTTCCCCCCCCACCCCGAAGGCTCCCCCCCCTCTACCCCCTCTCCCACCCTCTCTCGCTCCCCTCTCTCTCCCCTACTCGTCACCCAAACGTGTCGGCTGGTCTCCGGCCCAAGAGGGTCCTCTTGAGCAGGGGAGCCTGTGTCAACACGAGTCAATTTGCCCACTATTATAGGCCGCATAGCGAGTCGCTTTGAATGGAGCCCCACCAAGCACACACAGCCTGAATGGACTCGATGCTGAGACCGATGATATAGCGTCGGAGGCGAGCAGACACAAAATAAGCGTCTCCCTTCCTAGATCCGTCTCTCTCTCTAAACGTGATACAAGACAGCAAGACAAAACGTTCCACCACGGACCTTCAGAGAGGGCTTCATTTTTCGCAGCGTTTGGATATTATTTTTTTGAACTCGCCTTTTGCCCGTCCAAGGACGACGGGTGCATTGCGGTAAATGTGAAACTTGCAAGCGGAAAGCAGACCGCGACGTGATATATTCATTGCATCAATTCGTGTGCAATTTCTAAGGCAGCGGTGACACAGACTTATTTCATTTGAAGGTTATAATCCCTTGTTCATCACGACGTCCTTTTTACTTTGATGTCTCAACAGCGTTACGGAGATCGCGTGATGACGTGAGGGTTCTTGCCTTTGTAGTGAGGGTTGTGAGTTGACGCCGAGGAGGGGGGAGGAGGCGCCTCGCCCCCCCCCCCAATGTGGAGTGACGTCACCGGCTCATGATTATTAATTAGGGGGGTGTCCATTTGGAGGACGTCACCTGTTCATGATTATTAATGAAGGGGGCTGGTCGACGTGGAGTGACGTCACGCGCGGGACACACAGACATTATTGGCTCATTATAGTAGTATGTAATTCACGATTGAACATTAAGATTCGGCCGTCTGGAATTCACTCCCCTCCTCTCTCACTGCGCCGCACATTAGCGTCGGTGACGTACTCCTGTCAGAATCTGTTTACCGATTTCCCTCGCTTCATGCGGGTTCCGTTTGTGCGATTTCGCCTATATGCGGCTAACCTAATTCCACGCAAAATTCGCTCTATGCGGTTTCAATTCACTATGCGTTCGGACATGGGACAACATTGTGTGTGTTACTGTGTGTGAGCAATAGTGTAGCGGTTAGCACGCTGCGCGATGAACCCGGCGACCCGGATTCGATTCCTACTCACGGCCAACATCCAGTGACCGATCGTGGACCTCCCTTAGGTCGACTCGGCCTCAAATGGGTATCTGGTGCGGTGCGTAAACATCGCCACTAGGGAGACAAAGACGGTCGGGCGTGGTGCTGTCCACCCACCCCCTCGTGTGCCGTGCCAGCCTTCAAAGGTGCTCGCTAACAGCACTTGCCCCAACAGTCTGTTACGGCTGTACGGGGGATCTTTGTCTTTTTGTTGCTGTGTATGAGCTTCTCGGTAGGCAGCGGTTTCGCTTTGTAAGCCCTTGTTTTGGAATGCCTCTACTACGACGACTACTACTACCGCACAAAGCGAGGGAACTCCGTAACTTCTCTCTCCATCTTTCGTTTATTCCCCCCGCGCCTCGGCATGTTTAATGTTCAATTTGTGCGTCTTACTACATTTTATTCATAAAAATTAATACACGTGAAACATACCGTGCTTAATTCCACGTCTAATTAAGAGTTTGATCATTTAAAGAAAAACGAGAGCTTCCTTTGCAAATGCTGATTTTTGTTTTTTGAATCACGTTTTATACCAGTTGTTTTTTGCGTGCTAAGTTAAGGGAAACGACTTTTTCCGTAACGTCGCAATCGTTTTCACAGTCATCAACGTTGCCCCGCAAGCCAACAACGCCAGCTTATTTAACCCGACTCCAAGGTGAGCGATTGGCTCAAACGTTAGTGTCGCCTCGCTAAGCACACTTAGATTGTAGGCCCTCATTAATAAAAAAAAAATAAAGCCTGCGCGGAAGGCTCTGCATGCATGGCAAGGCCGTAATTATAATATATATGGGGGACACACATGCTCAAAATGTCCCCCTCAATATATTGCTATAAAATCGATTTCTGTTTATACGATTGTACTTTATTAATCCCTAATCTCTGCCATTACATACAATGAAACAACAAAAGGTAAAAAAAGAACAAAACAGAGCAATGTAATACAATACACTATTAGACATTATTGTAAAAAATAAATAAAATATCCATCCCATGTGTTCGTGAATTTTTTTATATATTAGGCAGGAAATGCCAGGAAATTAGTTTTCAAATTTAGATTTTTTTTTCTGGGGGGGGGGGGGACCCCCAGACCCCCTGGAAGATTTGGTCCCCCGCAATGTTGACTCCATGTCTACGGCCTTGATGCATGGCATGGGATTTTTGTTGTCCCTACCTTCTTTTCAAACCCCTTTGTTAATCCACTGCTGGATTAATAATGCCGCACACCCATGTCAGTCGTAGGAGGTTGTCTAACCACACTTCATCATTGCCGGTCAGGACACCTTCGTGAAATGGAAGGCGGATGTCTGAAGGATTTGTTCATATATCCCTCCTTGCCACCAGGGCCTCACTTTACCTCTCAACAATTTCCGGAACACTGCTCGGCCGGCTTGGAACAGGGATTATCGGTGTAAGGCACTACCACTAGAGTACTGGTTATGCCTACACATAATGACGCGATATTAAAATCTGTATTCGTACAATAATAACAATTTCTATAGGGCCAACATGAAGCGAGATGGATGTGGCATTCCGAATTGAATCTGTGAACGGCTGCCTGGACTCTCCCTGCTGGAATGGGGGCGCTGTCACTCGCACCTGACGTTTGTTAGATTATAGCCTTGGCCAGGAATCGAACCCAGGCCGCCGGGTTCACAGCGCAGATCGCTGAAACACTGCGCCACCATCACTCCTCTCACGTGACGCCAATATTACTGGAAACTGCCCCCCCCTCCCATCCTCTCCATCCCATCTAAAACCCGTGTGGTTATGCCCCTGAACCCACTGATTGTGTGTTTATATAGACTTTTTTTTGAAACTGCTGGAAACGCACTTACTCCGGAGATAAGCCGCTCCAAAACGTCAATGTCTGGTGTCACTCAGCCCCACTGCCCCGCGATACGGCCACGGCGCGGGGGACAAACGAGCCGCAAACACGCCACGAGTTGACTCCCTTAGAGGGGCTCCAATAGCCGAACTCTTGATGCGCATGTCCATCGCGATCCATTGATAGATATCGCCACTAAAATTAGCGTGCCGACATGACGGAGAGGTTTACGACGTTTTCATCGAAAGCCTCCACACCAGTGGTTCTTCACCTTTACTGCAGCCTTGCGACATCTTTGGTTCTCAATCGGATATTGTTTTTATAATGTAACGAAATACATCGGGTTTAATGAAACAACGTAGTCGCACAACAGTTTAAGCACCACTGCTCTACACGGCTCACGCGAATCCCAATACACGTGGGCCTATTAGTGCACTGTTGAACACTCCCCTATTATTAATACTACTACACTTTATTGTACCTATCCGCAGACTCAGGTCCCCGATCCCACGCCTTTTTGGGATCGCTCTGCTGCCCCCATCCTACACATTCTAGGATCTCGCCCAGATCCGGACGATCGGAACAAACGCGGACGTCCAAAATAAACTCCTCGTCCGTGACCCCAAACATCATCGCTCCTCCTGGCATCTGACATTCCTCCTCGAAGACTCGCTGGTGGGTAGAACCGTCACGCGCTTCAGAGCATCGAGAGGCCGATGGTCACGTCGCTTTCGTGGATGGAGAATTCGAGACACAAGGCATAGTCGCGCCACTGTGGTCATGCGACCTATGGGCCACTCAGGAGGAGGAATGAGCAAAACTACACGAACTCTCTTCTGAAGCGCGCTCTCTCGTGCCCAACAGACCTCGACGTTGGCATTCGGCGTCTGAATGTACTGCCATCATACGCGCGAGAACAATGTAAACTCTCGTCTGATACACGTTGCCCAACGTAGGCAATCCGGTCATTGAGATCTCGGTGGGTCATCTATGAATGGGTCTCTCTGTATACTTGGTACATATCCAGTTCCGTCAATCCACCGCTCAGTACGGAGTTGATGGTCGAGCAGCGGAGACGTGAGGACTAGGAATTACAGTACAAATCGAAGTTTCACTTAAATATCGATTTAAAGCTTTCGTGACTGCAGGGATTCATCTTTTTGGTTCTTTCGGTAAAGTCACGTAGAAGGGAAATAATAAAATAATAAAAATAAAACATAATAAAATAATATTTTAGTATTTTTATTTTTATTAATAAAATATTATTTTATTATGTTTTATTTTTATTATTGTATTATTTCCCTTCTACGTGACTTTACCGAAAGAACCAAGAAGATGAATCCCTGCAGTCACGAAAGCTTTAAATCGATATTTAAGTGAAACTTCGATTTGTACTGTAATTCCTAGTCCTCACGTCTCCGCTGCTCGACCATCAACTCCGTACTGAGCGGTGGATTGACGGAACTGGATATAATAAAAATAAAAATAATAAAATATTATTTTATTATGTTTTATTTGTATTATTTTATTATTTCCCTTCTACGTGACTTTACCGAAAGAACCAAGAATATGAAGTTTCACTTGTGGATTTATTCCCTCTGCAGCCCGCCACGTGGTCCCACAGCATCCTAAAGAAGTGTCGAGGCCCAGGCGTGTTCATCTTGCGAGATCCGTGGAGACAAGCCGCGTGTGTGGTGATATGGTTAGAGCCAAGATGTGAATGCATGCTCACAACATCGTTGCCAATTTCAGCACAGTGCCTTCTCTACGTGCAATTGTAATATTATTTCCAATTACGCATAATTATAGCATCAGATAGATGTCAGAATCAGAATCTTTATTTCTACTGGAGGAATCCGATGACATATAAAGCTCTTATCAGATGTAAACATCTGATAGATTTAAGCTCACAATAAGAAAGCAAGCGTAAAGACATTAACGACAGATGCTGCTCACGAAGTTTAACTGTAACATCCATGATCGCGTGCGTGTAATGAAGATCTTATTTTTTTGAAAATGAAATTGTAAGAAATAGCAGTAATGATTTACAGCCCTTGTGGGGCGGAGGGCGGGGGCTGTTTGACGGTACTTAACCACGTTGGTTATTGGTGTGGGGTGGTGAAGGTATCGGGGGGATGAGGTGGTAGGGGGGAAGGGCCGGACTGGATCACTCCATTCTAGATTTGAAGCTTTCGTGACTGCAAGGATTCATATTCTTAGGTTTTTTCGGTAAAGTCACGTAGGTAAAAAATTAAAATTAATAAAAGTAAAATAAAATAAAAATCACGACGTTTCGGAGGCAACACAAGCTTCCGTCTTCAGGTGGAACCGTCACAGCCACGACAGCTGTATCAAGTAAATGAGAGATTACAAGAGCTACCACTCCGTATATATAATGGTTGGAGAGGGGGGAAGGGCAAAGTACGGCACACTTTTGATTAACTGACCATGTTAGCCTTTGCCTGGGATCGAACCGAGGTCCTCTGGGCTCAACAGCAAAGCGCGGCGCTAACCGCTTCAGCGTTGGTTAAAAACAAAACAGAAAATAAACACGAACACGTATGCCGGCCTTCAGTTTGCACGGTGCAGCAGCTCCTAAAACTGTTAACACTTGGCACCAGTGTTGACACGCGCAATCGTGGAGCCGTAAGTATTGTCGCCCGGTTGAAGTTGTAATTTTTTTTAAACGTTTTAAAGTAGCCTTTGATGGGAAGTCCATGGCGTTGTATGCTCAGCGGTGATGGGCAAATGATTCAAAGGACCCCCCCCCCTCCGACCACCACCACCCCCACCTTCTATTTTGCCAATCGCAGTAAATGCTCTTTAAACAAAAACATTAACGGAGCATGTTCAAAGGGACACCCACCTATTGTGCCACTATAAATTTAGCAGCTCCGCAACAGTCGACGTGGCCGAACAAAAGCGAATCGCCCGGCGGACGGACGGGCGGGGGTTCTGTGGCCCACGCAAAGTGTGGAGGTGCAAAAATTCGCTCGTAACAAAAAAAAACGTTCAATGTGTTTTGACCACTGCGTGTTGACCCAACCGAGCGGTGGCGGTGGTGGTGGTGGTGGCCACGGCTCTTTTAACGCCAGGTATGGGCTCATTATCCCAGTAGGGGGGAGGCTGGAGGGAGGGGAGTTGAACTCGGGCTATATATTGTCACGCACTGAGTTTGAAACTGATCGGCTTTTGAAATGTGGCGGCTGGCGTCACCTGAAGCTAAAGCGAGAAGTGTTGTCAAGCCAATCCCAAGTCTCCCTCCCCCCCCCCCGTTTTACAAACGCCGCCCAAGATAAACGGATAATAGTGGTGACAACTGCCGTGTATCGTAAATCTGATGAGACGTTACGGCCCCTCCCGGTCAATCCACGCCTCCTCGACTACTCCCCACAACTCATTACATTGCACATTGTAGTAGCCTACACTACCTACACGTGCTTAATTCTAAAAATACAATGCTGATGATAATAATCATATAGAGCCCCTTCTCTGCTAGGCAAAGGTCCTCCACACCATGCTGTGTGTTGGTTGTCGTTGGGGTCGTTTGTGCAGGTTGGCGGTGAAGGATGTCAGCCCTGGCCGGCAATCACAACGGTGGTTGTAGTGAATCTTAATTTGGAGCTTTCGTGACTGCAGGGATTACTCTTTGGTTCTTTCGGTAAAGTCACGTAGTGCACAGACGTACAAACGCTTTAGACACGGCGGAACCAACGTTTGTAAGCATGCGCATGTGTTATTGTATTTCGTTTTTACACGCTTTTATTTAACTCACTCTGTCTGTTGTTCTTGTTGTCGTTGTATCCTAAAATCTTGTAACTCAATTTGAACCCACTTCCCAATGTGGCGTCGACTGCAAACTTGGTATACTCATGTCAAACTGATGACAATACTATATTCTATCATTAAAAAAACCCATATATTTTTAAACATTATTTTGTATATGGGATGTTTCGGCTTGGGTCTAATTGTCCACGGTAAACTGACGTTGGCTGTCAATCGCCACGCTCCCTTACGTTATGGCAAGCCTCGGGGCCACTTCCTGGAGTCGTGGAGTTCTTCCATTACTAGTACATTTCATAAAAGCGTGTTTAAAAAAAAATCCTTTTAAATATTACTTTTTTTTCTCCGTGGTGGTGACGGTAGCGGTGGTGGTTAGAGACAAAACAACCGTGAATGTACAAATTTTGGGACTGATAGTCACATCACACGAATGAAGAAACCCGAGTGTAAGCATTGCACAATCGTGGGTTAATATTTCTCAGACTTCCCGCATTTGTTTTGGGTGAATTATTAGAATTTATAAACCGTGGCGATCGATCCAATGACCCTAATATGTGGCGGTTTGCACGATAGCGATTGAATTTGCGACATTTAAATGCCTCTTGTCATGGTTCCCGTAAAAGGAGGGCGCTGCAGCGAGTCGCCAATCGTCGATATCGTTGCGACATTAGCGGAAAGATATTCAGCGTATAGGATTGCTTGCAAATAGTACGGCTCAGCAGTAAAGCGCCATCGCAATTGTCCTAGAGTGATGCGGTCTGTAGGAGAGATGAACACATCTCGACTCTTGTTGGCTGACCAAAGTCCATCGTACTCATGTCAAACATGTCAACTAATCGCCCGAAGTTCGTTTGTCAACGAGACCACAAGCCCATGGCACGTTATTGACACACACGTCAACAAAGATTGCCTGTATCGCCATCTGCCTGTAGCGAGTGTGTGCATGGCACAATGTGGTTGGCATGCTTTCAAATGAGCGCACGTGTTCTCCCAACCCCTGGTCGGTCCAGCGCTGTCGTCCGTCCACTGCTGGATGAGGGACTCCCCACGCCGTGTGAGTGATTTGGCCATACTTCACCACGCTTTTTGTTTTATTTAGTTTGTTGTCCTTTCCCCGCACCACCGATTAGCGCGCTTGGCTACGTACGGTGCAAAGTAAGTTCAACGTACATACACGCTGGTCAGTGCCGGTTAGTTAAGGCGGAGGAGGGGTGGGGGGGCATAGGTGTACAGTACAACATTCGATGTTGATGGACTGCCCTCTGCCGCGCAGCCGTCTATGACAATCGCGCGTGCGAGGCAGTCGTCCTTGCCTCCCTATCCAGACTGAGACGCGCTTAGCTTCTGAGATCTGATGAGATCGGGGGCGTTTCCTGGTGGTTTGGTCACATGCTCTGCTCCTGGTACGGGACTCCTGTACCAGTGAAAGTGCATTTTAAAGGATAACAATCCGTCAAATGTCTTCACATATGTTGCAGCAATTAATAGTTGAATGATTTAGTTCGCATTTACACATACAGTACTTGGAAATCGAATATATAAACGATATTTATTAATGACATCTAAAAAGGCCGAAGTGATAAGGTATTGTTATCTTACCAGGTAAGGCCCACTGAGCTATGTAGCTCTTTTACAGAACTGACCTGGCCGCAAATGATAGCTCAGCGAAGTGGCTTGTCAAGTGGACGTTTCTAGCAGCGAAATACTCTAAACACACGTTCATTCTAAATGTAGAGGGAAAACCGTAGGATCTGGAGAAGAATCCACGCGACCACGGGAAGAATATGCAAACTCCAAATATACAGGCATCGTCAGGATCGGTATCGAACCTACGACCTGCTGTATACCAGGTGAGGTAGTTAACATCTCATAACCGTGGCGCCCCAAATAAGTCGTATGACGGGGAGAAAGAAGTACACCCGATTCAAGAGCCGAATAAAGCGTTCGTGACTGCAGGGATTCATATTCTTGGTTATTTAGGTAAAGTCACGTAGAAGGGAAATAATAATATGAATATAAAACAATAAAAATTCTCACGACATTTCGACTGCAACACAAGCAATCATCATCAGGTGTGAAATCCACAGCAAGAACATTTGAAAAAAGTGTGTATATTTTTAAACATTTCTTGCCGTGGATTTCACACCTGATGATGATTGCTTGTGTTGCAGTCGAAACGTCGTGAGAATTTTTATTGTTTTATATTTATATTATTATTTCCCTTTTACGTGACTTTACCGAAAGAACCAAGAATAGGGCTAGACTTAATAAATGAGATGAAAACTTGAGTTCCCGAACACCGATCTGTGATCACCTTGTGAGACAATTGGACAATTCTGCAGGGTCAAATGACGACCGCTGGCGAACGCCGTGGAGTTCGGCCGACGTTCCTAATCAGAGCCTCATCGAGGGCCCCAGTTCCGCGCGGCTTTGATCTTCCAAGAAAGCCGTGGTGGTTGGTGGCAGCTCCATCACCGACCGTTTCACGACGGCGACCGCTCGCTGCTGCTGCTGCGTGCACCCTTCCACGAGAGGGGCATTGAAGATGACCCCCCCCCCCCCTCACTACCCCCCTCCCCCCAAAGTGCAGTGACAGCGGACACCCGAACCACGTGACGGACCGCATCGCGGTGACCAAACTGCATCGTTCAACTGGGCCCGCATCTCCGGCAAACTGGACAGCATTATGTCGCGATATACTCCCTAAAGCGACTTTTCGCACTTAAATAAGGGGATTCATTTCGTACGATAATGCAGAACACACCGCGCCTGGAGCCGGGCCTATGAACCTACCTACACTCGTCGCAAGTCAACATCTGCACCCGTCAGAAGAGCTGTGGTTATGAATTCGGCATAGTGCGAGCGTACGAAATGATGCAGATTGAGTGACAGTCGAGTGCGCTGTTTCCAGATTGCCCAACAATCGCGATCTGATTAGTCGAAGGTTTGCTTCGCACGCATTGTGGGATAATACAAAAAAAAAACATTCGGCCGAACAATTGTGTTTTTTTGCTCGCAATCTTGTTCCCGAAAATCAATGGTGCAAACCTTTCACACATTCCACATACCCACTCGGCCATGAAAGGTTCATCTCAACGCGTTTGATCAATTGCGGATGGGCTCCGTGCAAGTTACATGTCACACCAAATTTAGGCTTTTGACATTTACGCACGCACAACAAAAAGGGAACCTCGTACGTGAACTAGAGTCACGCAACTTAAACCCCGCGCCACCATCCCATCATCTTTTACTCCGCCAGTTTTACTGTTTTTCTTCTTCTTTTCCTTCTTCTTCTTCTTTTAAGAGCACACTCACCGCCCATGACATTCGACAATTTGTTGCACATGCCACTTTAGCTGTCAAGTGCAATTTTGAAATCTGCTCTCAGCAATTGCCATAGAAACTTCGAGTGGCTCGTAATGCTTATAAAGGTCAGTGCTTCAAAACGCGCTTGCTGCTGCTGCTGCTGATTAATGGGATTAATGATGTTGAATGGGGGGGTGGTGGTGCCGGGGGTTGAAATGCCATAACTCGTCGCACAAGAGGGGTCACGAGTGACAGGTGTTCAAATATTGACTCCGGTGGCAATGGCAAAGTGTCTCTGGGCCCTGGAGTTGAAGGCCCCCACCCCACAGTGGCTCTCAATTGTACGAGAGCAGGAAAGGAAACTTTGTCTTCCATCTTAATGCTCTCGCGCGAGTACAATAGCAGCAGCACACGGGGAGGCGTGACGCACAAATATTGAACGAGCTCACGCCGGGGTCTAGCCTGGTGTCGCTGCAGCAGCAGCAGCAGCACTGCGTCGGCTCTTAGTGAACGCGGCCGCTTTGCGAGTCGCCCTCTCCCTAGGCCGGAACGCGCGCGCTGCCCGTCTCGACGTCGCTGGAGGTGGAGTGGTTTCGTCGCAGTCCGATGTTCGTCACCGAGGTGGTCAAGCAGCAACAGCCGGCCGCCTTCGTGTCCCCAGTACCGATGTTGACATACGGCAGCAGGCGGAAGTTTGAGACTGGACCCAGGACAGGTTCAGGCACAACCTGACAGGGATGTTAGCCTGGTCTGGAATTGAACTCGGGGTCACCATGTCTGCAATGCAGTTCACTAACCACTGCGCCACCGCTCCTCGTAACTTTTACGCTCGCACAAAGACAATTATGGGAAGGTGCTGTTCGCGAGCACCTACGAAGGCCGCAACGGCACACGATGAGGTGGTTGGCCAGCATCACACCCGGCCGCCTTTGTCTCCCTCGTGGCGATGATTGCACATCGCACCAGGTACTCATTTAAGGCTGAGTCTACCTAGGGCAGGCGTAGGACCGGCTAAGATAATTAGCCGCGAGGGGGAATCGAATCCACACACACACACACAAACACTCGTTCACATCAATATATACATTCACGAAGGACATTGTTTAAAACATGTATGACTGTATTGCGTCTCTCACTTGCATGCACACAATTTTATTTTTTTATTCTACCGGACTGAACTCCAATACTTTTCAAAATCGTCATCATCATTATCACCCATGAATAATAAATCCACTGCTGAATGAACGCGTGCCAAAGCCATCAGCTCCATCATATCTCTGACGGTCATGCGATGTGACAATCCACGTGGAGCGTCTGGACGATGGGCTGTTTTAATTTCTCCGTCTCCGCGTTCCCTCCTTCGGCTGCCACTCACTCATTCGTCTTGACCATCAGGCCATCAGCGTCCATCCAGGAGCGTAACGAGCGTAGCGCAGGGAGGGGGTGCCTCGCCTCCCCCGCTGGTGGCCAAAGCTACGAGTTGGGGGGCCACCTTGAAAATTACCATGAGATGTTTTCAACAACAGGGCAAAAAACATCCATAAATGGAGGGTTTTGGGTTAGATTGCGTGAATATAATATGGTGGCAGGTTTAATGACACATCTATATTTACGCGATCTAACCCAAAACAACCTCTATTATGGATAATGTTGGTCGCGAAAGCCTCCTACGTGTTCAAGTGTAAAAAGACAAAACAAACATATGATTTGAAACGCGATTAAAATGTATTTCATGAAAATGCTTTGATTTACGTTTGCCGTTTTATTATCATTTAATTCGAGCAGTAACGTTTGGCTTCCACACAAATTGCGAAAACCTACTATTGGAGCCCTAACGTGACCGATAACCGCACCCCCTCTTGAGCTGATAATGTCATCATTACGCCGCTGCATCTGTCGCTTGCCAGTGACATATCCTACCCAACCATTTGACCCCCCCTCCTCCTCCTCCTCCCCACCAATATACTTTTCTTTCAATACGTACAAAAGAAAAGAGATGTTTGCACAAGGGCGCGTAATAACTAAAAGGCAAACACCACCACCGATGTAAAACTACGTGCCTATGAAAATTGTTCGTTGTACATAAAACAAACTCAAAAGCGACGCACAGAAGAAAAAAAAAAGATAAGACGCACACGGACAACGTTAAGGCGCGGGTGTTAAATGCGCTAAGTGCAGCAGTAGTTTGTGTTAAACTACTTCAGGAGAGGTTGTAAAGCGCTGCGGACATCAAAGTGGGGCTGGGTCACCTTTATTGCGCACTTGAGCTCCCCGTTGTTTTTTTCGTCTTCTTGTTGTTGCTATCGAGAGCCGCAGTTGCCCAGAGAGCACCGCCACCTGCCACAGATGTTCCGATACGCGCAAGCACACAAAAGGGCCGCTCGTTCGAGCCCCTCCCCCCCCCCGACTTGTCGTTGTTGTTGTTGTTTTTGGTGTTGTCCACTTTGCACAGCGACTCTCTTCGCGATGACATGTTGCAGCGCTCTTTGCATGTACGAATGTTGATCTTCTCTCGCGCGCCCCTTTCGTAGCCTAACCGCGCTCATCGGAGGGCACTCGATGTCGCAGTCGTCACGGTGTCGTCAGTCGGAGGAAGCGGCGAATGCACAAAGATCCACTAAAATGTTTATTTGCGTGTTTGCTTTACGTATATTATGCGCACGCACACACACGCACGCAGCACTGGTACAATGTTCATGGATCACATTTGGTCCATAAAAGATTCCGCGTCTTGGAGACCACCCAACTTTACGATGTAAACGAAACATCATTCTGCGTTTGTTCTGGAGCGTTCGCCATCGTCGTCAACATTACGATCATCCATCATCAGCCGTGTTCTATTCACTGCTGGATGAAAGCATCTACGAGACGTCGTTGTCTCTCGCGATGTGTCACGTGAGGTCACAATGTAATTATTTTTTTTATTTTATTTTACCAGGTAAGGCCCACTGCGCTATATAGCTCTTCATCAGAAGCTACATGGCCACAAATGATAGCTCAAAGAAGTGGCTTATCACGTGGAAATTTAAAGCAGCAAAATAATCTAAACGCACGTTTCTAAATGTGGAGGGAAAACCAGGAGGACCTGGAGAAAATCCACGCGACCACGGGGAGACAATTTAAACTCCAAATATACAGCCGACAGGGTTGGGACCTCCTGCATACCAGGCGAGATAGTTAACATCTCGCCACCGCGGTGCTCTCCCTCTCTCTCTCTCTCTGGCTTCACGGGTAAAGTTACTCACCTTGACGTTACCGCTGTTGTAAAACAAAAATGCGTCGTCTCCTGCGACGTTGGCATCTTGTACCAGGCTCACGTTGACGCATGTCGGGGTGGACCGAGTGTACGACATGAACGTGGGGTCATTAACACTGCGCGTCCAAGGTTCGCTGAAAAGTGATAATGGGCCCATGTGTCGTGGTACAGTTATCGAGCGAGCGAGCGAGCGTGCGTGCCCACCCTGTGCTGTCTGGGTCTTTGTCCGACTCGTGGACGCACCTGAACCATCGGGATTGTTGTGGTTTCTTGGTTTCCTATATGGGCTGATGTGGTTCGATCGAGAGCACCAACTGCAATTTCACATTCAGGTGGTCAAGCAAAGATAACCGAGTCAGGAGCCAAGTGGAGTGGTTTCGCTGTGATGTCTCCTTCGCATTGGTGGACCGGGGCATTGCTGCGTCGTTATACTTTGTACCGATCTGTTCTGGATGTCCACAGTGGCAACTGGGGCATGAAGGGTTTTGTTCATAGTTGTAACCGGCTCATTCGGAAATATCAGAGAGTCAAGCCTCGATTCGAAATTTTGGAAGATCCGAATTTTAGTTTTGTTTTCTTATTCATCCGAAACTATGACATCACACGGGATGGCATCATTGACATTACTGCACTTAATCCTAAAATATATAAATCTGACGCTAATCTTGAGTACGAACCCCGTTTATGAGGCAGTGTTTAGCGTCCTGCAATTTACCACGGATAACATTAGCGGTGAGCTATTATGCTAAATAATAATCATTATAAGTTAATAAGTATAATGGTACTTTGCAAATTATGTATGCGATGATGGGCAATTTGTATGTTTCAACAGACATAGGTGAATGGACGTAGAGCTACATTTTAATCAATTCCGCTCTGCTGCGAATAGTCCGTGACGAGCTTTTGTCAATCCACTACTGGATTAAAGTCTCCCCTACGCCCTGTTGGTCACGCGGTTGTTTGACGATACCGGTTGACAAAGTTGAGCCATCATGGGCCAGTGCAGACATCACTCGCCACTGCTGTTAGCCGCGGCCTGGGAATTGAACTCCGGTCGCCTGGTGGATGCCGCAGCGCGCTAACCACTGCGCCACCGCTCCGCTCCTGAGTGGGAATACGCCATGAGTTACGCATTACAATAAGGATACATCACCAAGGCTGTTTGCATCGTGGCGATTGACTCTCTGAGGCAGAGGGTGCAAACAGGCCCATTGTGTCCGGGGATTATGATAACACGACCAGGGCTCCGCTCGGCCTGTCTCGGGACAGGAGACAGAAGCTGGAGACAGTCCTGTTGAGAAAACACAAAGCCTCGTCAAAGTGTTAAGTCGTCGTCGGGGCTTATCGAGGAAGTGTTGGTTGATAATTAGGCAGAGGGTGTTTAACAATTGAACGGTGGTTGGTGGACATTGAGAGAAGCGCTCCTCTTCAACGCAGAGTGTGGACAAAGGTGTGACAATGTCTGTGGGGGGGGGGGGTAAAAACTAAAATGTTGATTAGAAAGGGTGATGTCACACGCGTGACATCACGGGGCCCGCCAACACGCGCCAATGCTATTTAACTACTCTTGACGACTTTGTATTTTACCAGGTAAGGCCAACTGATATGTATGACTCTATTTCAGAAGCGACCTGGCCGCAGATGCTAGCTCAACGAAGTGGCTTATCACGTGTAAATGCATAACAGCAAAGGTACTCTAAACGCGTGTCGATTCGGAGAAAAGTCCACGCGACCACGGGGAGAAACATGCAAACTCCAAATACACAGCAGGCGTCAGTGTCGCGATCAAACCCACGACCTCCTGTATACCAGGCGAGGTAGTTAACATCTTGCCACAGAGAGAGACGCAAACTCCAAATATACAGCAGCAGGCGTCAGCGTCGCGATCGAACCCACGACCTCCTGTATACCAGGCGAGGTAGTTCACATCTTGCCACCGTGACGCCCGGACAGAACGAGTGCCTGAAGAGCCCTGTGGTCGCCAACCCTCCTTCTTACAATTTAAATGAATCCGGGAGATTTTAATTATCGGATAATATATATTTTTTAGAAAATAATGATACAAAAAAAATCTGCTGGAATAGCTTCATCTTCTTAGTTCTTTCGGTAAAGTCACGTAGAAGGGAAATAATGAAATAATACCAATAAAACATAATAAAATAATTCTCACGACGTGTCGGCCACAACGTGACTTTACCGAAAGAACCAAGAAGATGAATCCCTGCAGTCACGAAAGCTTTAAATCGGAATAGCTTCAGTCAAGAGTTGGCCATCCGAGGTGTGAGTCAACCAGACGGAACCTTTCTGAGTTTTGGACTGGAAATCTGTGGGGGGAAAGAGCTTTATATCTCATCGGATTCCTCCGATACAAATAATGATTCTGACGCCGTTCTCAGGGAGCAGGAGCAGCGTGCCGAGGACTGAGCCGGGCAGGACGTGGGTCTGTGACGGAGGACGTGAGTCGTAATTCATGATGGAGCGAGGGTAGGTTACGGGCGCGGGCGTGGACGCACCAAGGGGTCGATACCACGGCTAAAGTTCGACATCGTTCACCTGTACAGCGTTACCTAATGTCAATAATAATATTCATCTTCTTGGTTCTTTCGGTAAAGTCACGTAGAAGGGAAGTAATACAATTATAAAAATAAAACATAATAAATATTAGTATTTTATTATATTAGTATATTATTTTATTATATTATTATATTTTTTTATTATGTTTTATTTTTAGTATTGTATTACTTCCCTTCTACGTGACTTTACCGAAAGAACCAAGAAGGTGAATCCCTGCAGTCACGAAAGCTTTAAATCGAAAAATAATAACATTGTACAAACATCAGAAAATTGCTGAGGAAGTGACCGTTTTATGACCAGGTTTCTGGAACACCGTCGTGACTGGTGATTGTTTGCAAAACAGGAGGTGGCCGCGTCTCCCAGGAGGTCACAGCCCTTGACCCGTGACCGCTGAGATCCTGAGCTCGAGTCTGGATTTCGCCTGCCCGTGATTAAACGGCGTTCCCAGAGAGTTCACCGCTTGTAGTCTGGTAACGTACGCATGTATGTACGGTGGACTTCTTTCGCGCCGTACGTAGCCAACCCTGCTAATCGGAGGTGCGAGAGAATGGCAATATGTTATGTATGTACGTTGAACTTCTTTCGCGCCGTACGTAGCCAACCCTGCTAATCGGAGGTACGCGGGGAGAAGGAAAACGTGCCTCCTTTAAAAAAAAAGAAGTCATCTGACATGTAAAGTTTTCATATATCGTGGGTTATTCCAGCACTGACGGTAAAAATAATAATAATGAATTCACTTTTATTGACTCGCGGCAAAGCCACATTTTGTTAGGCTCATATAAAACGTGCACTCCGAGTGTGGGAAAAAGAGGCCTACGGTACACGGAGGTGGTGGCTGTGAGTCGTCGCCCGGTGATGTCATTGTCCCTCCAGGTTGATCTCCGACGAAGGGTGATCTGCACTTTGCTGGCCGCGTCCATCCAAATGGAAATCCCTTCCAAGCTCGTCGCGCGGAGGCAGCAATATGAATGGGGGACGAACAAAGGCGCGACAATTGCGCGTCCCACTGCCGTGACAACCTCCAATTGGGGATTAGCAGCAGCGGCTGAATGCGTTGTAAACAAACAGTGATAAGCAGAGGTTTGGTGCGGTGGCTACGGAGGCGGGGATGACGAATAGAGATGCTTGTGCAGGCGATTGGAGCAATATACACGTGCAACCCAACCCGCACATCTGATTAACGTAATCGAGTCAAGAGCAAGCGATATGAGTTTTGCTTGCGACAGGCGGAAAACGTTGAGACTTTCTTAACGCGCGCGTTCCGACCACGTTCAGCGGCTCGTGTACGTGGACTTTCTCCCTTGGCGATCGCTCCCTGTTGTAAGGCCCAAGTTGATGTCCTTCCCAAGCCCTTAAAGGTGTCTTTCCACCGCTCGTCTGGACGGGGGGGGGGAGAAATCTTTAACTTGACCGTCATTTCCACGTCTCATGCAAACGCGGGAACAAATGAAATCATCAAAACGCTCGGGAGGTGATTTACTTTGTATTGCGCAGATGCAGTGCAGCGCAGTCACACGTGGTGCGTACGGGGCGGTGGTTGCGTGCTTGATGCTTGCTGCGGTGAGCGCGGTAATGGTTTTAATGATGCGCATGCCGTGTCTATATTATTTAAGTGACATTTTATACAGCGCTGGCAATGCTGAACATCGTGCAATACCACTCCTTTATGGGTCATTGTTGTGATGTTTTATTGGCAGACCACCGCTCCGTAAAATAACAAGTAGGGGTATATTTCTCAAGGGTGGATGGATTGATGCAATTGGCCCATAGGCTGATGAGACCAGGTTGTATAACATCGCATCGCCCTTGTTCACTGCATTATACGAGCCAACCTTTGATTCGTAAGATTCATAAAATGTAGTGGCTGTATTTGGCCTCGAAGAGGAAGCAACTTGCAGACTTTTGAACGGTTCAAAAGAACACTCTGTTGGTCATTATTCGGTAAGCGCTACTTGACAGAGTCTATATTCACGATAAAGGTTGTTTTGGGTTAGATCGCGTAGATAGAAATGTGTCGTTAAACCCGCCACCACCCGACACAGACAATTAGTAATGTTTGGCACGAAAGCAAAGCGTGCCAATGACCACTTCAGCACAACGGTGTTTCGTTGTGTCTGTATGTGGTCGGGTGATTTGTTTTTACCTTTCTTGTACTTTGCACTATACTATCATGCTTTTGCACTGTTTGTTGTATCGCTCTTACTCGCCCCTGACGAACATCTGTGAAAAAAGAGCTTTATATCTCATCGGATTCCTCCAGTAGAAATAAATATTCTGATTCTGTGTTGGTGAGTAAACCGAAAACATTTACGGCGTTTCACTCGCGAATGCAAACAGCCTCATCAGGCTATCGCCTATCGCCTGATGAGGCTGGCTGTAACCACTAGCGAAACGTCACAGTACTCGAATTGTAAAAGTTGCGGGGTTTACTTACTCTCCAACACACCGGTGTGCTGAAGTAGTCACTAATTGGCACGTTTTCAGACGTAAATTGCTGCTCCAATTTATACAAAAACGTGGACTTTCTGTACTGCCTTCTACAGGCTCTTAACTGACCAGGCAGGTGGGTGTCTCAAACAGCCCATCGACAAACTTTATCTTGTTTTAATAGGGGGGGGGGGGGTGGCGGTGTATAGGTTAGGGATTGGGATTGTACGGGGAGCACGCGAGATTAGGAGCTGCACTTAAAGCACCCGCGGACCCATAAGGGAACCCAATAATAAGTCAATGTTCTTTTGTGTGAGCTGCAAATGTCTCCCAGATGTTTATCACGCTGTCTGGCTTGAGAGAGGTGGTCTGCTGTCGTTCTAGTCCTGAATTCCGCCATAAAAGTATATTGGGTGTTCACAGCTATAACCTACGAATGGCATTTGTATTTGCTTTGCCATTCAAATATCCACGTTATCCCCCCCTCCTCCTCCCAACCTCGCGCAACTTCAATTGGCCTAATGCAAAGCAATTATGTGAGCCCGGCACATTGTTCTGCTTGCTTGGAGTGATGGAGATGCTTCCTTTGTCGAAAGGCAACTAACTGGGTTTCCAAACAAAAGCTCAACTGATCGAGCGCATCGCTTCTAGGGCTGTTTGCTCAGACCAACATCCAGGAGCTTGGTTTGCTGGGAGTTCGTGTTTAATACAGCCCGTTAACCTTTAACCAATCTTGTAATTGACTTGTTCAAACAGAGGTAAAAGCCACTCGTTACTGAGTTAATATCTAAGCCCGCTGCTGGCTGGCATATGACCCAGTCACATTTGTGTGGGGTGACTTGCGTGATGGTTCAGATCTTGCCAATAAACACAAATACATAGATTCCCCCATACTGTATAGCCCTAACAGACTGTTGGGGCAAGTGCTGTTTGCGAGCGCCTATGAATGCCCGCACGGCACACGCGGGGGTGGGTAGCCAGCACCACACCCGGCTGCCTTTGTCTCCCTAGTAGCGATGTTTACACACCGCACCAGATACTCATTTGAGGCTGAGTCGACCTATAGGAGGCCCAGGACCGGTTCAGATAATCGTCACTGGTGTTGACTGTGAGCTGGAGTCGAACTTGGGTGGCTGGGTTAATAGCGCAGCGCACTAACCGCTACACTACCGCTCCCCACACGAACACACACGAACACCCACACACACGAACACCCACCCACACGGCCCCTCACTCACTCACTCTCCTCCCATTCATTGTTATCAACCTGATATTTCCCGTAGGCTATCAGACCTGGGCAAACATGGCAGGATTGCTCAGATAGACTTCAAACACAAATTGACTTTGTACAACTTAATGTTTAACTTGTTACATGTTTTTTTCTCTCCCCGTTGCAGACAGATTACGGCAGTGTTAATTGTTTATATATATATTGTTTTTAAGAAACCGTGGCGAAAAAAGATTTGGATATAGTATGATGAGCAAGTGATGGCTTGCAAATGTAGATACAAATCCCATTGAAATATATTACCGTATCATCCGGATTATGAACGCACTTGCCTCTCCCCTGTATTTGATAATCAAAATGTAGGGAGGGGTGCGTTTTAGAATCCAATAGGTTTGTGTGCGTGAGTGAGAGAGAGCCACCGGCTTCGTTGAACTTCATTGACACCGGCTTATAATCCCAAGCGCCTTATATTCTGGAACATACGGTATTGTACATATATTGCTGCCCTTTGTCAATTAACTGCTGTATGATGGCCGTCCCGCGCTGTGCCAGTATTAAAAAGCAAATCGTTGAAATTGTCGTAAAAGTTCGACAATTTGAAAAAAAAAATCTGAAATTCGGAATATTTTCGCAAGCAATGTTACTTTCAAGAGTCCCTTCAATTTACTTAGAAATGACTCGCATGAAATGAGACGTCAGAATTCCATGATGTCAACATTTAATTAATGTGAGTCGATTAGTAGGGTAATCAGTGCGTAGCACCTGCTATGGACATAGAACAAAAACAACCACAATACATTCATCAATAAAACACTGCCACGTTTGAGGAAATGACCCTTCTTCATAGCAAATCATGTGCGATGTTTTAGAGTATTTGGCTGCTATACATTTCTACATGATAAGCCACTTCGATGGGCTTTCATTTGTGGCCACGTGGTTTCTGTAAAAGAGCTATATAGCTCAGTGAGCGTTACTTGGTAAAATAAAACATTTATTAGTTTGGCGTTATTAGATATTTCCCCCCTTAGTGCCATTGACAAATGTGTTGGATTTTTGTTGTTGTTAATTCTACATGTGCACCACTGCCAACGCAGCAGCAGCAGCAGCATGATCATCGTGCTGACGTATAGGATCACAAACGTGGACAAAGACGACCCACAGACGTTGAAACAGTGCGCAACAGCAGCGTGGAGAGGCGCGCGCTTGAGACTGAGACGCAGAAGAAGGCGGAGGAGGAACACCACGTGGGCCGTGGATGAGAGAAACGCACTCGGGGCAAGGCGTTGACGTAATGCCTCTGCGCGAGTGAGCAGCACCGGGCAAGGGGAGGAGGGAATTTCAGTTACAACGAGGGCTCACTTCCTGCCGTCAATTAGGAGCATCGTGATGGTACTCGCGCTGCGCCTTGCCACCCAAAGTGGCACGGGGCTTAGACACGGCAGCGATGGAGTGGCCATTTGATGACACTGTCCTGTTGACAGCACCAGCGACCCCCCCCCCTCCTCCTCCCTCATCCCCGCCCGCCTGTCAGTATCTGGAAGAGGATCAAACGGAGGCGGGCCGGGCCCCTGAGCGAGAATGAGTAGCGGTCGTCGCGCACGGCAGCTGTGATCACACACTAGAGGGACGCTCAAAGGATATATCTTATCTGGAGGGAGGAAAAGACACAAAGCAAGAGCTCTTGGCACCGGGGAAAAATGGATCATGTGGGGGCGGGGGGTTGTGTTCCGGCGTGAGTGGAGGATCCTTGTGGTTTGCTCGCTATAGCAGTGGTCGCGGCGTGAGTAATATCATAATAGTGGGCGCTGTCGTGAATAGTTCTCGAGCACCAGGTGGTAGCCCTTAGCGGACAATCATGGGGTCGAACCTTTGCGCTCGGTGCGTGGCATCGGTATTGGAAATTTGGCTGCGTTTAAATGTTTGGTTGCGTGAGTTTTTTTTAAAATGTTGTTTTATTGTTTTTATATCAGATGCCGGGATGTGGTGGGCTGGTGGTGGTGCTGTTGTATGTTGCATTTAAAAATAAGTTGAAAGGTTTTAAACAATAGTGGTGGAACAATGCACCGATTAATATCAAGTCTGCGACTTAGACAGACGTTTGTTGAATCACGTTGGGAAGACTCTTCGTTGAGCTTCATCATAATGTTAACTTTGTTTTAATGTTGAATAAAATAATGAACCCCGAGTTGTGACAATTCATCTGCAGCGTTGTGGTATAACATCTTTCTTGGAATTACAGCATCATTGTAATTCATTTACAATTGTAATTCATTTACAATGATTATTCCATTTTTAAATGACTTCCACCAATGACTGCACGCAGAAAATATGAACACATTAACTTTAATTCTGCACTTAATTTGGGTAAATTCCAGGTCTGTGAAAACTAAAAAAAATCAACTTGACTGCCATGGGACGATAATTATGACTCTCGGGGTGGGTGAGAAAGTGTTGCCCCCTGCTGAGTGGACCAGAGGTCACTTGGTGGGATCTCGGAGGTAGCTCTGATATCCGATTCCGTGAGCCGTTCACTCTCTAACGTGAAGGCTCTCACTCAGAGCCCGATTAATGTCACGAGGGGCCTAAGGCTAACAGGAGGGAAAATCCTTCTTGGTTCTTTCGGTAAAGTCACGTAGAATGGAAATAATAAAATAATAAAAATAAAACATAATTAAATAATTCTCACGACGTTTCGGCCACAACGCAAGCAGCCGTCCTCAGGTGAAGAACAGGTCTGTTGAGAAGACAGAGTCATTCAGACTGTCGACCTGTTCTTCACCTGAGGACGGCTGCTTGCGTTGTGGCCGAAACGTCGTGAGAATTATTTTATTATGTTTTATTTTTATTATTTTATTATTTCCATTCTACGTGACTTTACCGAAAGAACCAAGAAGATGAATCCCTGCAGTCACGAAAGCTTTAAAATCGAAAGGAGGGAAAGTCATAAGTATGTATTACATATTGCAAAAACAATTGTGAAGTCATCAAACGAAGCTATTTATTTAGCTATGTATTCAAATGTATTCGATTCAAAAATAAATTCATTAAACATAAATCACTCACTGCATTCGTTCAAACATTTTTTCTTATGATAGTTTTAGCTATGTGGCAAAGTCATGGACGCTGTCATTATAATTAATAGACAATCACATCCTGATAGCTGCGCTACCGTTGCTCAGCTGTTATTTCAATGTGGAATGGAGGGCTTACAGAACACGAGGGTCGACAAAGCATGAGGGCCTAAGGCTCTGGGCTAATCCGGCCCTGGTCGCATTTGCTCTGCGAGTGGGTGCCGTGGTTGCTATGAGATGTTAACTACCTCGCCTGGTATACAGGAGTTCGTGGGTTCGTTCCCGACGCTGACGCCTTTATATTTGGAGTTGGCGTGGAGTTTCCCCTCCACATTTCGCATCAACATGTTTAGGTTATTTGACTGCTGTAAATTTCCACGTGATAAGCTTCAAAAAAGAGCTACATAACTCAGTGGGCCTTATATGGTAAATTACAAAATCGGAAAAAAATTGTTTCGATCCAAATGTACACTTTGCCGCCGATAGCAGCACACGAGGGTCACCATTGTGGAAAATAAAATTTGTCAACTTATTGTTATAACGCGAAAAGGGCAGTAACAATATCGTGCTACAATCTGGCTCCGATTATAGATCTAATTCCTCTAAATGTATGGTCATTGGTTCTTTTCTCGGAAGTATATCAAGCATGTCGTCATTGTTGTTGTTGTTTTAATCTCATGGTGACGTGTAAGCCAGAAATGCGTGGCAATAATCACGGGCCACATCATTGTTGGTGCGCGATTGAAAACATTTTCACCAATGGTGCCGAGTCTGGCATCCGGATTGTTTGAGGTTTGTGACCTCACTCATACCCATTGTGTCGGTCTCACAATTCACACGGACTAGGTGACCGGGATCCATTGTTCCGAGGATGAAACACTTCCACCGAGAGGGATGCAGCGATGCAGCGATTAATCGGCTATTGAAAAAAAGTAAATAATACGCGAGGCAGATCACGTGGGTTTGAACATCGTGAGCTTCACGCCGCGTGCACACGCCTACAATCCAGTGCTGGTAGAGGGCCTCCCCATGCCGTGTGCGGGCCATACTTCACCACGCTGGTCAGTGCGGGTTAGTGGATGCGAGGAGCGTAGAGATAGGATTGGGAGTATACAAGTAGAAACCAGCGGTGGATTTTGCCGCACTGCCCTCTGCTGTCCACCACAGAGCCCGCGTAGCCCTTTGACAAACGTATTCTTGGTTTTTTTCGGTAAAGTCACGTAGGTAATAAAAATAAAAATCACGACGTTTCGGAGGCAACACAAGCCTCCGTCTTCAGGTGGAACCGTCACAGCACGCTCGCTTGTATCAAGCGTGCTGTGACGGTTCCACCTGAAGACGGAGGCCTGTGTTGCCTCCGAAACGTCGTGATTTTTATTTTATTTTAATTAAAACATTTTACCTACGTGATTTACCGAAAAAACCCAAGAATATGAATCCTTGCAGTCACGAAAGCTTCAAATCTATAACTTTGACAAACGATTTGTGCGTGGTGGTGGTGGTCATTCAAGCAGTATTCCAGGCTTAAGCCTGCTTGACTTTCCGAAATCTGATGTACTGTAACTGGGCACATGACGGGTGATTCGGTGATAGGTTTAGCAGAGTCGCGGCGCACATGTATAACGTTTTAAATATCACCTGTGATTTGTCATAACGGCAGTGGGGAACAGGGTGAGTGTGACTACAGTATAACTCCCGTTTGAAATGTCCTGCGTCTACATTCAGGCAGGCGATGGAAATAAAGGCTTGAGTCTAAAGCGAGGCATCCTTGGCTAAGACAATATACTATTGCTCTTTATTAGAATTATGACAAGCAGAAGCCGAAGCCTTGTGAGAAAAAAAAAAGATTCCGTTTAAAAGCTTCTTGATCTAACCAGAGGATTCCCCTTCTACTCATTCCTCCGCCGCCCCCTTCAAAAGGGGGGAAGGAACCCGATAAGGCGATTGAATCTAATTGATACTTCACGACAGGAACTGGACCATCGGTGTTGTCACAGAGTTAATGTCAGTGGGCGCTTAATTCCTCCGCCTGGCTTACACAAATGGCCTTGAGTGAACCGCCGCCGCTGTTTATTTTAACCGGCGAGTGTCGCCTACTGGAACAAAAAGAAAATATCGAGGGGGTTGGGTGGTTGGCAAAAGCAGCGCCGATTATCCGCAACGGCTAATTGAGAGCGAAACGGGGAGGAGGGAGGTGGGGGGACAACAGAGGGGTTCTTGTTGGCGGGATGGATTTTTCTTTCGTGGAGTGAGCACGAGGCCAGGAAGCGAGGAAGAACCTCACTGAAAACAGATCGCTCTTACTGTCACCGTGATGCTGCAGCTGAGAACACTCACGCCAAAGCCCGCCCCGGGACGGCAGTGAGTGACCCACGGTGGGGGTGGTGGTGGTGGTGGTTATGGGGGGGGGGGGTCCCTTCCCACAATCCTTCGTCAACATTAACCCCAAAGAGCGACACCGCCCCAATGGCCACTGTGAATAAGCATAAACTAAAATAACACCACCTCGCCATTGCCATCTTCATCACCATCAGTCCCCTTTATATATCAGATAATTAATCGATCTTTATTTAAGCAGCGCACTTCGCGTCAATTAAGGGGTGTCTCGGGACGCTTTACGTAAGGTAGAATCTGCGCGGTGGGCTTCTGAGATGCTGCGCGATAAGACTTTCGGTTCTTTTATTTACGTTTCTAGAGTGGGGAGAAAAAACGGAGTTACTATTTTCGAGTTCTAAAATATTTCCGTTATTAAAGCTTTAGAAAACGTCAAATGAACTGACTCTATATTCAAAGTTTCTAACCACCTTTTATCTGTGTTGTTGAGAAAGACCATCGACCAAAATTTACTCCTGTTAACATTTGTTTAATTCGGATGATATTTATGGATATAATATGGTTTTTGGCCCATATTACTAAAAGGTTTTCAGAACCTCCACAGACAGTGGGCATAGTTTCTAGTATGGATGTAATTATAATAAATGTTTACACCCGATCCATTAAATTTCTCCCTGCATTCCCATCTCCCGTGCCGCGCTTACATGTTCACCGCTCGTTATAGTGACCCTCTATCCGTGAAATTCCATCGGTCACAAAAAAGAATAACACCGAGGGGAAATGTGTTTTTTTAAGAATGCACAGGAACTTGAACATTACGCCTCAACAACGCCTTCAATCACCCTTGTGAAGCATTTATTTATCGACAAAATATTATTTATTTAATCAATAACATCCATTAGTTAGAGTCTATGATATTAAACAAATGTCACATCAATACTTGTCGTAATTGAGACTAGTGAGATATCACACTAGATGTAACTGCAATACGATATTACAATTACAGAATTAAATAATATCATGTGTTACACATTTTCAAGTTTCAGGAGCAACTGAGAACAAAATTCCGAGGCCTAATTATTACAAAACATCAATGGTGGCGAGATGTTAACGACCTCGCCTGGTATGCAGGAGGTCGTTGGTTCGATCCCGATCCCGACCCTAACCCGCCTCTATATTTGCAGTTTGCACGTTCTCCCCGTGGTCACGTGGGTTTTTCTCCGGGTCCTCCACTCCTCCGGTTTTTCCCCTGCACATTGAGAATCAACATCACGCGTTTAGAGTATTTGGCTGCTATAAATTTCCACACGATAAGCCACTTCGCTGAGCTATCATTTGTGGCAAAGTCGTTTCTGAAAAATAGCCGTATAGCTCGGGTGGACCTTATCTGGTCAAATAAAAAAAAATTGTTGAATTATTTTTTTTTATAAATAAATCAAAACACAGCGCGTCCAAACGCTCGTGCCTTTCACTCTCGTTGGCTGAGAAACCCACTGATGCGCGTAGCTCCCGGGGGGGGGAGGTGAATTCAAACAAGGTGAGCCAAGCAAGAAAGAAGCTGTGCTTTTAGTCCCATTAGAGGTTAGAAACTTGAAAAAAATAACACTGGAAAGCCTCTTGCGAGCCCCTTTCATTCCGCAGTGCTTGGAAACACAAAGCCTTAATATAACTTCCTGGCCGAGTGGCGCTGTTTATAAAAAAGAAAAGGGGCCTCCTTAGAGATGGTTTTTTTCCGAGGCGCGTTCCACCCTTTTTTTGCAGCGCCATTCTAATTCAGCGGCCCGAGTCAATCATAAAGTGTTAATGTAGAATCTTCTACGAGTCACCAAGCTGTTTTTGTCCGAGAAATCGTTTTTTATTAAGGAGGTGGGGGTGATTGGTTTTGTTTTGCTCACCTGTTGTCGTTTGGCAGGCGTAACACCCCAAAAGCGCAGCTTTGGTGGTCGTGGTGCTGCTGCTGCTGCGTTGGAAGTGGGGCACAAGTACAAATACAAATAATAACAACAACAACAAAACTCGCCGTGGCCTTAATATTAAACGTATATAACAGGCGACGTTTCGGGCAATGGCCCTACTTCAAAGCAAATAAAGCACAGAGATCGCGCCGGAAGTAATTTGACCTATCGTCTCGTGAAGCGTTAATCGTACTACTGCACTGCAGCAGTGGATCGATCTGAGCTGATGATTAGGATGCTGCTGATGATAATAACTGCGGTGATAATGTACTTGCGAGACGACGTGAAAGGGGGGAGACGTAACTGGGGCTATTGCTGCTCCGTCGACAGTTAAATGAACAGGGCGCAACATCTGCAATGAATTCATACTCTTAGTTCTTTCGGTAAAGTCACGTAGGTAAAAAATGAAATACAAATTAATAAAAATAAAACAATAAGTGGTGCAGCAAATCTGGCTGTGACGGTCCCACCTGATGACGGAGACTTGTGTTGCCTCCGAAACGTCGTGATTTTCATTGTTTTATTTTTATTAATTTTTATTTCATTTTTTACCTACGTGACTTTACCGAAAGAACTAAGAGTATGAATCCTTGCAGTCACGAAAGCTTCAAATCTAGAATCTGCAATGAAGCCGCTCAGTCAACAGCGAAGTCAAGCGTGCGAGTACGCACGCAACACATCTGTGAAACTCCGCCGTTTCACGAGCGGATACCGCTGTTTGTTTGCTAGGAGACCGTGTTTATTGTTGCGCGAGCGAGCCGTTGAACGCAGCAGGTGCTTCGTATAGCCTTGACACCTACGAACAATGGCCGATTACCCTTGCCGGTAGCGCCATGGGATTCTCCAATATCACAGCGAGGAGACGTCAGCTCCTCTTCTTGGTTCTTTCGGTAAAGTCACGTAGAAGGGAAGTAATACAATAATTAAAAAAAACATGATAAAATAATTCTCACGACGTTTCGGCCACAACGCAAGCAGCCGTCCTCAGGTGAAGACCAGGTCTGTCGGGGAGACAGCGTCTGAATGAAACACTGTCTTCCCGACAGACCTGGTCTTCACCTGAGGACGGCTGCTTGCGTTGTGGCCGAAACGTCGTGAGAATTATTTTATCATGTTTTTTTTTATTATTTTATTACTTCCCTTCTACGTGACTTTACCGAAAGAACCAAGAAGATGAATCCCTGCAGTCACGAAAGCTTTAAATCGAGAGACGTCAGCTGTATCGCAGCACGCACGCTGTAGGGGACGACGGACTGCTGCTGCTGCTGCAGCAGTAGCACAGTGCTCAACCACACCAGCGATCGCGTTAGCTGCAGCAGGAGTAGGAGGAGGGGATGCAGAAACCTTGAGCTGCTTGCAAATCGGCAAAAAAATACTTGGATATGCGCAAGTTTTAATATTCTTAGGTTTTTTCGGTAAAGTCACGTAGATAAAAAAATGAAAATTTATAAAAGTAAAATAAAAATAGAATAAAAATCACGACGTTTCGGAGGCAACACAAGCTTCCGTCTTCAGGTGGAACCGTTACAGCACGATAGCTGTATCAAGGCAGTCACGAAAGCTTAAAATCTATAATTATGCGCAAGTTGTTGTGGTTGTTGCTGCTTTTTAAGACAGGTGGTGGTGGAGGTGGTGGTGGAGGTGGTGGTGGAGGTGGTAGTGGTGGTGGAGGTGGTGGTGGAGGTGGTGGTGGTAGTCGTGGTGGAGGTGGTGGTGGAGGTGGTAGTGGTGGTGGAGGTGGTGGAGGTGGTGGTGAAGGTGGTGGTGGAGGTGGTGGTGATGGAGGTAGTGGTGGAGGTGGTGGTGGAGGTGGTGGTGGAGGTGGTGGTGGAGGTGGTGATGGTGGAGGTGGTGGTGGTGGAGGTGGTGGTGGAGGTGGTGGTGGTGGTGGAGGTGGTGGTGGTGGCGCATCGAGTCATGACGTGGGTCACCCGAGTTCGGTTCCCGGCGCTGGCCAACACGAGAGTGGCGAGTAATGTGTGAACCGGACCTGGACACATTCTTCACCAACCTGCACTGAGCAGAGATTTTTGAAGTCTGGTCAGACAACGTTCATGGTACCAAGTAGGTCCTCGTCCGGCAGTGGATTCACAAATGACTATGTTTTATTATCATGTACAGGTAGTCCTCTACTTACGATGGAGATGCGTTACGACGACCCCATCGTAAGTCAAAAATATCGTAAGTCGGACCATCGTAACTCGGGGACTATCTGTATTACATTCCTTGCCAAGAAGTTGTCGTGCGGCAATGTATTATGCCAGATGTCCCGAATACAATGTATCGCCGCTCCATCATCATCATCACGATTAGCACGGTTGACTACGTGCGGTGCGAAAGAAGTTCAAACATACAGAATCAGAATATGTATTCATACTGGAGGAATACGATGAACTATGAAGCTCTTTTTCACAGATGATCCTTATGGCGGTACCCCGGGGTAGCAAATCATACAAAGTGGCAGAAGCAATTAAATATTTTATTTATGGGACGCAATTTTTACCAGGGTTGTACTTTACTCTGTGACTGGGGTTCCAATCAAACCGAAATCAGTGCCACACTCCGCGATGTCGAAACGCCGAACATCAGCATAAAAAAATCCGTTATCGAAAAATTTAACTTTGAATAGTTGCATGGTGTACAGCTCGTCGAGATGAGTCGATTGCCGCATCGCCGACCATCAACAGACTAAACGTGACTGCATCACGGACATTATGCGAGAGCCGGGGAACTGTGGTACCCTGGGGTACTGCCATAAGGTTCATTTGTGCAGTAAGGGCGAGCAAAAACGTTACAACAACAAACAATACAAACACGTGGAAGTCGTGCAAAGTACAAGAAAGGTAAACAAATCACTCAAACACATACAGATAGAACTAAAGCATCCCCAACCTACCAGGCAAATGTTGGAACTCTCTGGCAAGCAACATCCCTTGGGGCGGCAGTACCTCCAGTACGGTGGCTGCGGTGGTTCAAGGAGATGGGCTGGTACCATCACCTCCTCAATGCAGCCAGGGGCTTGTCTTGTTTTCTTGGTGTGGTCGGGGACTGTTGCTGCTGTTGTTGTTTTGGTGCCTTGCTAAGCTTGCGTTTGGTGTTGACAAATCGGCAGGAATTTACGCACGGTACTTATGCAATTTGTTTACCGTGTCTCTATTTTCCTCTTATATTGTTTTTTGTTTGTATTGATTGTTGTTGTGACTTGCTGACCGGCCTCTACTGGACATCTGTGAAAAAGAGCTTCATAGCTCATCGGATTCCTCCTCTGGGATAATTAAATATTCCGATTATGACTGTGGATTACCAGCGACGCCCAACGTGCCAAATCATGTAAAGCAATGAAATGCAAAGAGACTCGAGTTATGAAAATTACCTATACCAGTAGCGAGTGTTTGCAAGAGGCCCTTTTATGTCATTTCTGCGAACATTGCTTGACATTTTCAATGCTCTGTCCGACTGGTTGATGACAATTCGCTACTCACAGTTCCAAAGGGAACTCTTGCTGCGTCTGTCTGCTGGCCGAGTCACCCTTTAAAAAGAGTCGTAGAGCTCCGTGGGTAATTTACCCGGATAACAAACTTCTCATTCTCAGACGACGTACGTAACGCCGTTCAGCAGAATTGCCCTCGTCAACAGGAATTGACGGGATTAATTGTGAAATCGTTTATTATTATATTTTTCCAAGTGCACCATGTTTTCCTGCCTTTATTCAAAGCGCACAAACACGCTTCGCACTTAAGAGACGAACATTTTCGAGCTTCTGGGAAGCACCAAAAAAATTATGACACATTCTTCTCGTGTTCGTTTGATCTTATTAGACTTCCCCCCCGCTTCATAGCCGATACAAAATAGAATTAAGCCGGGTTGGGGAGCTCCAACGCGGAGGTGGAGGGGGGGGGTGAGTAAACGTGCGTAATTTTTTTTCTTCTCTTTCAATCTTTTCCCAGCGCTAAACTATGCCCGGTGTATTATAAGGAGCTGCTATTCTGAAACGAGAGCAGACAGCGCAGTGGGGAGCATAACAGGAAGGAAAATCGTGCTCGAGCGGGAAGCGTGCGTGGAGGCTGGCGATATCTCGCGGATGCAGACGCTTCCGCCGTGGAGTGTGCCGACTTCAAACGTCTCCGAGAGGACCCCCCCCCTCCACACCACCAGCCCCCCCCCCACCTCAATCCCTAGCCCCCCACCACCACCCCCTTACACACTCAGCTCATTCACCTCCTTATACTCCACGTCCACGAGTGGATCGGATTTGCTGGGCATGAGCAGACCCCGAGGTTTGGATTTGGTGGGAGATAGGGCGTTTAGCGGCCAAGGCGTAATTCCTCGGCTGGATGTTTTTTTTTCTTGTCTCGCGGGTAGATCGGAGTCGGAAGGACATTTTAAGTGTCCTTCCTACTCCGATAAAGTGATTTTATTGTTTTTACTTAATTTTTAATTAATTTTAATTAAATTTTTTACCTACGGTGACTTTACCGAAAGAACTAAGGGTATTAATCCTTGCAGTCACGAAAGCTTCAAATCTAGAATAGGAAGGACATGTCACGTGGGCAGCGTGGTCGCCACTACAGCCAGAGCGAGAGGAAGGTTGACGTTGTGTGCCGGGTGCAGACATTTCTTGGGTTACCCACCAACACAGATCCAGCTTGAATTAATGCCTTTGTCCTCTACTAAACACAAAACACGTGCTCACACTTGTTTCACGCACCGGGGCTCACCGCGACGAGTGTACAGAATCAGAATATTTATTTTCTACTGGAGGAATCCGATGAGCTATGAAGCTCTTTCTGCAACAGACGTCGCTAATTTTTGTTGCGGAAACATTTTGCGCCCTGAAATCAAACAGACCGAGCGAGCCGTGTGTGGTTTTGGCGAGAGATGGGGCCGAGTGAGTAGGGAAAGGAGCCTTAGCGGTGGCATGCGATACAACCCGCGGTCGCTCCTCTCGTTACTCTGGTTTGGTTCTTTCGGTAAAGTCACGTATAAAGAGAAAATAATAAATTAAATTCTACCATACGACATTTCGATTGCAACACAAGCAATCGTCATCAGGTATAAATGAAATAGAAACACAAATCTAGTATACTTAGAAATGTAATGTAATACAACAGAGAGTCGGATAACATAACAGTCAACACATTACATCTCTAAGTATACTAGATTTGTGTTTATATTCCATTTATACCTGATGACGATTGCTTGTGTTGCAATCGAAACGTCGTATGCTAGTATTTCATTTATTATTTTCTCTTCATACGTGACTTTACCGAAAGAACCAAAGAGAAATTCCTGCCGTCACGAAAGCTCCAAATTAAGCATGCTCCTCTCGATGGCTGCAAACGGCCCCAGCGCACACAGCACCCGATTCCTTGTCACGCGGCCGGCTCGCACATAACTCAGCCACGGACCTCAAAGCGAATGCGGAGATTTTAGATTTGAAGCTTTCGCGACTGCAAGGATTCATATTCTTAGGTCACGTAGGTATAAAAAATTAAAATTAATAAAAGTAAAATAAACATAAAATAAAAATCACGACGTTTCGGAGGCAACACAAGCTTCCGTCTTCAGGTGGAACCGTCACAGCACGCTTGCTGTATCAAGTAAATGAGAGATTCCAAGAGATACTACCCCGTATATATACTGGTTGAGGGGGGGGGATGGGCCAGGACAGGCCCCCTTTTTATTATTAAGGTAAGGTGCGGCTTGAGACTACGGCTAGTCTACATAACAATACGAATGCGGAGAGTTTGCTCACTTTTACCGGGGGGCGTCCAAGCGTCGTTTCTCACCCGTGTTCCCTGCGAACCATGCAAAAAAGATTTAACTACACTTATTTGGACCATCTTATTTGACAGACAACTATTACAGGTTATTGATAGACAGCCAGGCTTGTTTTACCATGTTTAGTTGTTTCTTTTTTCACACTATTGTTATGTAGGCCAGGCTTAGTCACAAACCGTACCTCTCCATAACAAAGGCTCAGCCTCTTAAGCCTCACCTTACCATATGAATAAAAAGTGTGCCGTACTTGGCCCTTCCCCCCTCTCCAACCATTATATATACGGAGTGGTAGCTCTTGTAATCTCTCATTTACTTGATACAGCTGTCGTGGCTGTGACGGTTCCACCTGAAGACGGAGGCTTGTGTTGCCTCCGAAACATCGTGATTTTTATTTTTATTTTATTTTTACTTGTATTAATTGAAATGTTTTACCTACGTGACTTTACCGAAAAAACCCTAAGAATATGAACACGTATCTATCTTCCTATCCATCGCCGGGCTTACGTCACGTGCACTCGCGCGCAAAGAGTGCGGCTAAAGAAAGGCAAGGACCCCCCCCCCCCCTTCCCGTGTGTAACCTTCACAGGCTGTTGGGGCAAGAGCTGTTAGCGAGGAGCACCTATGAAGGCCCGGCATGGCACACGAGGGGCTGGGTGGCCAGCACCACGCCCGGGTCGCATCTGCCTTGGCAGTGGTGATGTTTTCACACCGCACCAGCTATTGTATTAATTTAAGGCTGAGTAGACCTAGGGGAGGCCCGGGACTAGTTCAGATGATCGTTACTGGCGTTGGCGATGAGCGGCAATCGAACTCTGTTCGCCGGGCCTGATTCGTATCGTATAGTGCGCTAATCACCGCGCCACCACTCCCCCCACACAAAGAGCACCACGACACACACGGACAAAGCGGTGTTGGCTTTCGAGGTGCGGCCGTTTATGCGCTCGCCCCGTAATGAATGCACTTGGATGAATGCGGTGCCAATGTACGCAAGCCCGTGCATTACAGTTTTTTTGCGATATCTGTCCCCTCTGCGTGATCACTGATGGCAATGCCGCGTGATTATTTGAACATTTGCTCATTTGTGCTTGAAGTGCAAGTTCATGGGAGTGGCGGCGCGGTGGTTTAGCGCGCTGTGCTGCAAACCCGAGTGTGATTCCGGGCCACGGCTATCATCAGTGGCGGGTGATTACTTGAACCGGTCTTGGGGCCTTTCCCCGCCCTTCGCCAAGCTCCACGAACCAGGATGATCAACTATGGTCGAACATTAATTCTAGATTTGAAGCTTTCGTGACTGCAAGGATTCATATTCTTGGGTTTTTTCGGTAAAGTCACGTAGGTAAAAAAATTTAATAAAAATAAAATTAAAATCACGACGTTTCGGAGGCAACACAAGCCTCCGTCTTCAGGTGGAACCGTCACAGCACGCTCGCTGTATCAAGTATCCTCATTTACTTGATACAAGTATCCTCATTTACTTGATACAGCGACCGTGTTATGACGGTTCCACCTGAAGACGGAGGCTTGTGTTGCCTCCGAAACGTCGTGATTTTTATTTAATTTTAATTTTATTTTTTTACCTACGTGACTTTACCGAAAAAACCCAAGAATAAGAATATGGTCGAACAACCCCGATGACTGACGCTGCGTGGAGATGCTGCCATTGACTAGGGGTTGTATAATATTGTATTCATCTTGATTTGAAGCTTTCGTGACTGCAGGAATCCACACTCTTTGGTTATTTCGGTAAAGTCACGTAGGTAGAAAAAATAATAAATCACGACGTTTCGATCGGAATAGAAGCAACCGTCATCAGGTGTGAAACAAACACAGCAGGATGACTGCTGACGTAGGATATTACTATTTTACTTTTTACTAAATTTGTAAAATTATGATTCCACGGTCACTGAATTACATAAACAATGCAGGTTAATTCGACACGGTGATGGGTGATTGTCACGGTTGGCTACGTACGGTGCGAAAGAAGTTCAACATACATCATGCATGGGCCCTGTTATGCATGGCAGCAAGCCTGCTGCTGTGCACAACGATTTAGAAACTACGACATTCCAAACGATGCTGTCGTTTGAATGTTATAATCATGAGAGGTTATGTGGCCCATGCTGCAATTGCATTTCCGTGGAATCGACCGTGCACTTATTTAAAATCGGATGTGTTAATTCAGAACCATATGACGAACTTTAAAAGTGCTTCGTTCATTCTAACTTGTAGTAAATTAATAGGATAATTTATTTTGCGGGGCAGGAAGACTAAACAATATAATATTATAATAATGAAAACACACTTCCAGGGCAGTGAGGTGCCTCTTAGGGGCACCTCCAATTAGCACGGTTGACAACGTACGGTGCGCAAGAAGTTCGACATACATAAACACAGTACAACAGGGAGGTTTCAGACCATTGGCATAGCGTGGTTGGCGCGAGCCCGAGTGCATGAAACGAATTGGGGCCCCTTGGAGCCTCCTGGCACGTGACGGGCACTGCCGCAGTTGCACGGCCTGCACACTCCGTAGCTATGCCGCTGTTTTAGTTCTGTGCAGAATTTGAGTGCTATTCTCTCGTACACGTGAGTCTTTGCCGAGCACTCTGAATTCCTCCCGCACGCAATGATACTCGATTAATATCAAGCGGGGTTGTGTGAGGAAGTCATTGGCGTTGCGCTGGGCATAAAACGGGAATTATTAATAATATTCAAGCGTTGCTTCCTTTGTGCTTGCAAAGGCTCCAAAAGAGCAATGCCAGCAGTTCCTGACGGATAAGGAGCTAAATCTGCAACCCACAGTCGCCACAACTGAATGTGGCATAACGTTCGCATTAATGGTCACTGTATTTATATTTTTATACGCGCCTATGACCAAATCACACGGAATGCAATCGAAGCAGGTTCGAGTGAGGATAGTGCTTGCACAGGCGACCATCATGCATTGCACGGTTGTTGTCGGCTGCTCCAGAGCTACGTTGTCAGTAGAGGGGGAGTACAGCACAATCCACTGTTGTACTGTGCTTCTATGCGTCCAAATCTATACCTCCCACCGACACCAACCCACACTGGTGAAGCGTGCTGAAGTGTGGTCAAATAATTTCCACAATCTGTACGATGTGGGGGGCTCGTAACAAGACAACGAGATAGTATTACTTTTGTTCCATACGCTGGAAAATTCGCAGCTTGCTGAATTCGAGGAATAGCACAGATGTTTGTTTAAAGCCGATGAGATCGCTTTAACAGTACTAAGGACGGGAAATGTTATGTTATTCTTCTCCCAGCACGATTAGCACACATCCAAATGTAACATCTCGTAATATTATTTATAGTTTTGCTTTTCATCCCTTTACTTTGTCAACATTAATGTTTTGATGTATGTGTCATAGCAGCTAATACGCACTGATTAAACACGCCCTTTTGTTCAACAGGTAAGGGAGCACGTTGGTAAATATGTAGCAAAACATCAGAAAAGTATCCAAAGAAGTTAGGTGAAATTCAGGCTTGGAATTTATGCCAAGAGACGGAATGAGGAACACACAAGTTAAAGACATCATATTCTCAGGTTTTTTCGGTTAAGTCACGTAGGTAAAAAAATTAAATTAATAAAAGTAACTTGATACGGCTATCGTGTTGTGACGGTTCCACCTGAAGACGGAAGCTTGTGTTGCCTCCGAAACGTCGTGATTTTTATTTTATTTTAATTTTACTTTTATTAATTTTAATTTTTTACCTACGTGACTTTACCGAAACAACCTAAGAATATGCATCCTTGCAGTCACGAAAGCTTCAAATCTAGAATTAAAGACATCATATTGACTGCTGAGTAAAGCAAGTGGACCATAGGCAGCACTCATCCTGGCCAGGAGGGGCGATGAGGTGCGGTCGAGACTAACGGCGGAGTGGCAGCCAAAGGAGGCAACACACCCAAGACGACGTTAAACGCGAGGGTGGAACAATGACAGCAAGCTACGTGAGGGAGCTACTGTCGATGGGATGGATTGTTGGTTATATTGCGGTAATGTGAGAGATGGGGGCGACTTGAGGAGGCCTTCATTCAACAGTGGGTAAGATTATATTATGGCTGTTGATGATGGTGAATTGAATATGGCTATAGACTGTTGTAACACGGGAGTGCGGTACAATAATTATTTTCACTGCACTGCCCTCTGCTGCCCAATAACGCAGCCCCGAAATGTTTCCTTAATGGTCTGGACATGCCCACTGGTCCACTACCATCCAAGGCACATTTTAAACATATATAGCCACTCAACAGTCGTAAATGTGAGAGCGATGGAATTTGTATGGGTTCGTCAAGTTCAAGGGCAGCTGAGAAAACAGCCACTTTGACGTGGCATAGATATAATAAACTCACCGCTATTGGGCCAGTCGCCATCACGGCAGCAACCAACGCGTCTCTACGAAAACATGGGGGGGGCGGGGATGGCGATGCGCGCGGTTGCACAATGGATGGGTGGAAGTCTGGCCGCAAGGGATAATCGGCAAAGCCAGATATTTGTACAATCCTCGGTTAGGAAATGCCCTGTCTGGAAGGAGAACATGGGCTCATTTCGGAAGCTAACTCGTCAGCAAAAAACCCGTTGTCAACTTGAGACGGCGCGCGGACAAACACGAGCGTGGCATTTGGCACCACCGCAACGATCGTGAGCGGTCACGATTTACCCGATGCTGGATGTGAAGGCACCCTCAAGCGAGAAGGGGAGTTGGGCCAGGTGACAACGCAAAAGTTGTTCAGGAGCGACGTTCGAATAGGCTTTCCACAAATTGGATTTGAGATATAAGATCACGTAAATCAGTATCATCATCATGAGCCATGATCATTCAACTGCTGGATGAAGGCTCTCTCCATCCCATCGCCATGTGTCAATGCCGATGTCATCGCTCCGTCTCTCGGCATGTCACCTGTGTTGGCTGTCACTCTGGGGCATACAGGTTTACTGCCTAACTAAACTAAGCCATTAAAGTCACTTTTTTTTTTGCCAAGTAAGTTTCCACTGAGCTCTATAGCTCCTTTTCAGAATCGACCTGGCCACAAATTATAGCTCAACGAAGTGGCTATTGCGGAAATATATAGGAGCCAAATATTCGAAATTCATGTTGATTCCAAATGTGGAGGGGAAAACCGGAGGACCCGGAGACACATCCAGGCGACCACGGGGAGAACGTGCAAACTCCAAACGTGTTACGTGCGCCGGTTAGACACGTTATTCGTAAGGCACATGATGCTTTTGTTTTCGCGGGCGAATTTGTGTCTTTTCGTTCATAAAGTCAGAAAAAAACAACATATGAATCCAAAATTTTAATGTATTTATACTTTAACATTTATTTATACTAAAGTAATACAAAAATGACGACTGTCCTTGGTAGTGGCGATTTTGTGTTAGGGGCCGTCCATAAATGACGTCACGCACCTGGGGGGGGGGGTGGGGGATCAGACATTTGTGACGATGTGTGACGAGGGGGGGGGGGGTTGAGAAATGTGACGTCACATCAAAATGCGCAACTTTAAATAAATATAGACAACACGTTCTACTTAATTAAATATACTTTTTAATAAATGTTTTCTCCTACAACATCAGAGTACAGCGCCACATTAAATACGCACTACAATGACAATAGTTTAAAGCGATTTGAAGCATATTTTTTTTTGGGGTGGGGGGCAGAGCTTTGTGACGTCATATTTGAGGGAAGTCTGACTTTTTGTGACGCCGTGTGACGAGGGGGGGGGGTCAAAAATCGTCCAAAATCGCGTGACGTCATTTATGGACGGCCCCTTTACCGAAAGAACCAAAGAGTATAACTATCCAGCAATGACGTCACCCCTGACCGCCCACCTTTTCCGCCGCAATCCTCAGCCCTGCGCGGTGACGTCAAAAGTTCACATCAACCCCTCCCATTACATGACGTCACCGCCGCATTCTCGCCCCGATGCACCCCGCTCACCTCTGCCGCGACGTCACTTGCGCCTACTGTACCGACGGTTACGTCATCGCTGAGTGACATGACGTCATAGCGCTTCACTCCTCCCCACCAGCTTACAGTGAAAGATGGCAGCGGTGGAGGCGGAGAGCGTTGAGACGGCAGCGGAACACGAGCGGATCTTGCGCGAGATCGAGAGCACGGACACGGCGTGCATCGGCCCCACGCTCAGGTTTACACGCCCAGACGGGGGAGGCTCTTGCTTGCGTGGTCGTCGTGCCGGTTGTTTTGCGCCCTGGCCCTTACCCCCCCCCTCACCCCTCTTGCTACCACACTCACCACCGGTGGGACCCAAGGCCACACAGTCGGCACACCGCGCTCGCCGTGGTGGCTTGACACTGCAGTTGTAGACACGGGTGCTGGGTGGGAGCGCCTCTAGGTGCGCGTAGCGTCAAATGAGTGGAGGGGGGGGCGGTGTCATCATCATGATCTGTGGCCGAAGACGAGCTGAGACTAATGCAAACACAGGACCCACGGTGTGGGGTGGGCCTGGTCTCTTGGGCGTTCTTCCTGGCTGGTGGCTGAGTAGGACGTCTCTTAAGTCAGTGGAGCCGTGTGACTATGTGTGTGTGTGTGCTCCTGTCTGGTGATCGTGTGCGTGGTTGAGAGAGAGAGACTAACGTGAACATGTGGACATGGGCTGTCTTGACTTGATCTCCGGCCTAGCTGGTTGGCTGGTGATGCGGGACGCTTGTAAGTTTACTCGACATGAAATTAGTTCTTAGCTGTGGCTGAAATTAGGTAGAGATTCCAATGTACTCATGGGGCCGAGGGTTCGTCTGAGCTCTGGCCTGATTGACTGGGTGGGATACCTGTAGGGCCACTCAGCGTGAAACTAGTTCCTGCCTCTGGTGGTGCCACCCTTCACCCACACTGTGCCAATGTAATGTAAACATGAGGCCAATGTTCTTAGGTGTTTTCGGTAAAGTCACGTAGGTAAAAAAATTAAAATTAATAAAAGTAAAATAAAAATACTTTAATGTCAGTGATTTTTATTTTACTTTTATTAATTTAAAGTTTAATGTTTTACCTATGTGACTTTACCGAAAAAACCTAAGAATATGAATCCTTGCAGTCACGAAAGCTTCAAATCTAGAATGAGGCCAATGGTGAGTTTGACATGGCCTGATTTTCCTGGCTGGATTGTTGGCACACCTCCAACTCGGCTCAGCCTAAAATAAGTGGTTTGGTGTGGCAAATATAGCGAGAGACTTAATATAGGGCCAAGTGTTGGCTTAATTTTCGGCTTCCTGGGTGGGTAAGTTGGGACGCCTCTAAGTCTACTCAGTATTAAAAAATACCGACATTTGATCAGGTTTTTGGCTAACAAACTTGATTGTTGGTCCTTGATGCTTCAAAAATGTAAATATATGCTCGCTAACTATATATGAATTTCGACGCCGTAACTTTTAATTATTGTAGCTTTGATTTTATGAATATTTATTGTAACATTGAACTGATATTATAGTTTTTTCATCTTGAAATTCACTTTGGAAGATTTTTCTATGGGCAATCCCCCGGTGCCATTGGTGTAAATTTCATATCCTGATGGCAGGGACAGTTTGTAAGACAATCACTATCATAATACGAGTACAGTACCATAAATCATTCGATTTTCCAATCCAGGGAAGCCTCGATATTGTGTAAAGGTGTTGCCAGCGTTGGAATGCTTTACCTCTTAATGAAGTTAACAATTATAATTACTTTTATTCACCCAGGAAAGTTTCACTGAGCCTCAACACTCTTTTTCAGCATGTAACTGAACGGGATGTTTGGATAACTCTACGAATGAGTGTTTTGATTGTGGAAGTGAACCAGAATTCCAAAAGAAAACATGCGTTCTAGGGGATAACACTCAAAACACAGACAGGCCAGGAGGAACCCACTGCCAATTCCTGACTGCTACCACCTTAAGTGTGATTTTTTTTGGCTGTGGTAGTTACCATGGCACAGGCATCTGTTTGTTATCTTTAATATCGTATGTTTATACTCAAAGTCAAATGTTTACTGGTGGGATCGGTTTGTGTGTGCTTGTCCATGCAAGAGGGTCTTTTGCTGTCCCCATTCACACTGTCACTCCCACCGCTAATGCTGCCATTTACATGCTTAGATTTTAATGTGTTTGTACTCAGGGTTTGTTTATTTTTCCTTTTTAACAACCCACGCAATAATATTTCACATGCACTGGTTGCTGTTTAAATAACTCACTCATTTGCTAGAGTAGGTCCTTCTGTGCCAATTTTGTGGCCACATTTAATCTTTTTTTGTAGTAGCCATATTTCTGTATTGTTCATTCATGCCTGACCCTGTTTTAAGCTGGAATAAAATAGGAAACCTTCTGGGATGACACATCTGCAAGGTGCTATGTTCTGTATCCATAATAAAGCTTGGTGATCTTTTAATGTATACATTTAGCTGTGCATACATTTATACCACTTCAGAATCAATACTAGTGCAGTTGTATAGCAGGAGATATTAGTTTATGAGCTGCCGTGTTATGTATCCTCTCGAGAGAGACAGCTGCTTAAACTGACATCGGTGATCTCACCCCGTCTATATTTACTCCTGCCACATCGTGGAGAAGAGAGGACTGCAGACGAGCTCACATGATCTAACGTTTTCATTATATTGACTGTTAACGTTAAAGTATTTAGCAGTTAATAACAATTTCGATTTAAAGCTTTCGTCACTGCAGGGATTCATCTTCTTGGTTCTTTCGGTAAAGTCACGTAGAATGGAAATAATAAAATAATAAAATAAAACATTATAAAATAATTCTCTCGACGTTTCGGCCACAATGCAAGCAGCCGTCCTCAGGTGAAGACCAGATCAGTCTCCCCGACAGACCTGGTCTTCACCTGAGGACGGCTGCTTGCGTTGTGGCCGAAACGTCATGAGAATTATTTTAATGTTTTATTTTATTTCCATTCTACGTGACTTTACCGAAAGAACCAAGAAGACAGTTAATAACAGTCATCATTAACGTTAAAAAGTTACATCAATCTACACCTGCATTAAACTGTGTTTGAGGGTTGTTCGACAATACTTCACCAATGCTGGTCGGTCCTAATTTGTGAAGGAGGTGCCCAGGACTGGCTCCGACATACCTCGCCACTGATGTTCGCCATGGCCAAGAATCTAAAAATATTTGCTGGATTCATAGCACAATGTGCTAACCTCTTCTTGGTTCTTTCGGTAAAGTCACGTAGAAGGGAAATAATTAAATAATAAAAATAATACATTAATTCTCACGACGTTTCGGCCACAACGCAAGCAGCCGTCCTCAGGTGAAGAAAAGGTCAGACGCTGTCTTCCCGACAGACCTGTTCTTCACCTGAGGACGGCCGCTTGCGTTGTGGCCGAAACGTCGTGAGAATTGTATTTTATGTTTTATTTTTATTATTTTATTATTTCCCTTCTACGTGACTTTACCGAAAGAACCAATAAGATGAATCCCTGCTGCAGTCATGAAAGAAGCTTCAAATCGAAATTCAATGTGCTAACCGCTTTGTCACCACTCCACCCAAGGCATGATTTGGTTATTTATTAATTTTTTCAGACTAAAAACTTAAGTTGGCGTGTAATAGCCAAATGAGGGTGGTTATGTTGTGTTACCATTGAATTCAAATCCAGGTTTAATATGGTGTCTCACGGTGTATTATTGTTTAGATGTGCTCGCATTGGGTTCATACGCATATGTATGGCAGGTCATGTTTGAGTGTCACTTAATCTCAGGGATATTAAATAGCCTGTGTTTTGTGTCATTAACTGGCTGCTATTATGGACTCTTATTTTATGGAACAATTAATTTTCTATTCACTCTCCATGATCATTATGACCATCATTATCAGCCACGATCAATCCACTGATAGCTGGATAAATCTCCAAACCATTTCCATCTGTCACGTTTCAGTAATTTAGCAATATATTTAGCACTTGACGCAAACTGATTTCATTGCTCCATCTCTTTCCTTCTTTGGCAATGCACCCGAGTACATTTCATCGTCATTTTTTTCACCGAATCCTCAAGTCCAAATACATTTTTAATGTGGAAATGAAATATTAATATCTCATCTACAGTATTTAATTGTTTCACTTCAAACAGTTACCAGAAGCCTCCCAGAAAATTAATATGATGTTTTTTTTCTTCTCATCAGAACGGTTATCAGTGACAATATATGATAAGAATAAAAAAAGCTGCAGGGAAGTGTCTGGTATTTTGTCAGAGCTAATTGGTGATACAGTAAAGAGATTCAAGTCGTCCATAGCACTCAGATTTCCAAATATAGCCATTTTTATTGGAATTGTTTACGTGAGGAATGGCCTTATACTGAATAATTCACGATGTTTACCATCGCGTTGGGTGACGTCATCAATCACCTGATCAATCCACTGTTGGATGAAGGTACCCTGAAGCTGGTGCATTTTTCATGGTCCTGTGATGTAATAATCTGCCTATCACCTGTACACGATATAATTTCATCAACCTCCCAAGGTGGACATCCTCTCTGTCACATCTTGTCCCTTGGCAGACATCGTCATATTATGGTGACACCATCACATTATGATGTTATGTAATGCTGGTCGTCATTAAGATCAATCCAAGCAGTTGGTTTTCTTGAGAATGTCCTGCAATTTTTCTTGCTTGTAAGTATATTGAAAGCCGTATCGGCCATCTCGATTGTATGAAGGCCTCCCCATGCTGTATGGCATGCTGGTCAGTGCGAGTTAGTGAAGGTGGGGTGCATAGATGTGGGAGTGTAGAAGTGTAGTACAACAATGGATATTGAACACTACTCTCATGCTGTCTGCAAAGTACCCTCACCCCCACATTAGCCTTCTTTGCAGAGTGTTTGCTCATCCAAGCACTGTCTAGGCTCAACGCTGTGGCGAAATTCCAGGTGATATTGTCCATAGGCAGCTGTGACATACTTCCAACACGATTCGAGCACATGATTTCCAGAAGTTTTTCAGATTTATTTCCTGCAAACCGACATGTCACATACAGTTCCTTTTGATATATGTAAGGCTTTTTATAGGCCACATCTGAAAAGATCTTTTTTTTGGTAGGCATTTTTGTTTTCAGTTTGCAGCATGGCTTGCACAATCTATATTGCTAATAATTATTACAAATAAAAAAAAAATGTATTTCATGAATATTACCAGTGTTTCTTTTTTTCTGCAAATATTACATTCCATTTGTATTTTTTGTGTCATAACTGGAGATGAATACATTTCTATTTGGAACTCTCCAGCCAGCAGTGGAGAGTTGCACAGTGGAGAGTTCCACTACCCTGTGTCAGAGAAGATGGTGTCACTATACATATACACAATTATTTTACAGGTAAAGTGCACTGAGCTGTTAGCTCTGTTTTAGAGGCAACCTGGTCATACACGATAGCTCATCGAAGTGGCTTATCATATATATGGGAATTTATCGTAGCCATATAATCTCAACGCACGTTTCTAATGTGGACGGCAAAACCGGAGGAGCCGCCGTAGAATAATCCGCGTGACCATGGGGAGAATATGAAAACTGAAAATATACAGCAGGCATCGTCAGGATCGAACCCACGACCTTGCGTACCAGGCGAAAGGAGATAAAAAATGTTCATCTTGGCACCCCTAGACTACTGTTGAATTCACTTTCACCGGCCTCCTGAGCAGACTAGGTTCAAACCTTTGTGTGTGATTTTGAATGACCGATTGTTGCTTGTGAGTAAAACAGATTTCAAACAGCTCAGTAATAAAATTATGAAAATGAAATGAAAACCAAAATGTATTTGATGTTTGTACAATCATTTGTGACTGAGCTGAGACCATGAACGCATTACACTTGAGAACATAGCTTAATCCTGGGTGGCTGCCCAGATTCAAGCCCAAATTCTCAACAATACTGGCTAAGTGCTCTGCCCCCTGAGTCACTGAGCCACCTCTACAATTAAAATAAGAATTAGAATGAATGGCACAGGAGTTATTTTATTGCGCTTTGAACCCAGTGACCCGTGTTCGAGTCCTGTTCACCCGAGTGTTATCTAAACCTGTCTTAGACCCACTCCTGCTTCACCAACCCCCACTGACCAGGGTAGCGAAGTATGGCCAAACCCCCCCCATGTTCTGCATAACATGGGAATACTTTAATCCAGCAGTGGAATGAACGAGGACTGAAATAAATATATATCACACTCTAAAATATTTTTTATATTTGGAGAGGTATATTGCTACATTGTACCAAAAACGTTGTCTTTACTCAATGAACACTTTTTCCTTTTAGCATCTTTATTGCAATGCAGAAGACCCAGTTTCACATGTCCTTTCTGCAGCTTCACGCTATGATTTTTGCTTTCTTGAAAAGTATCCTTCCAATAGAAACCAATGTTGAGATTGTAAAATAAGGGACCGGTCTGATTCGTATCTGGACATCTACAATTATCCGGGTAAGGAAGTTAAAGGAGTGCTTGCCTTGTGATCCTGGCATGACTGTTATTGAACTGCATGTTGTTGTGTGATGGCAACAGGAGTGGATGATTCACTAGTCAGAAATCCGCAGGAATTGTTGCATGACATATCTGGCTTTGGGCCCAGAAAAGGCTCAGAAAAGGAGATGGGCACCGCCCTTTAAACCATTTTGCATTTCTTAGCTTATGCCCCTTCTGATTTAGCCAAAACGTAATATGATGAGAAGGTTTTCTGATGGTCGAAAACTTTATCTTTATCAACCACAATGTATCCACTGGTCTTTCTATGCCACCACCAGCCCCATGGTCCTGCAATGCCACAATACATATCACCCTTAAGTGCACAGTGGCGAGATGTTAACTACTTGGCCTGGTATAAAGGACGTCGTGGGTTTGATCCCGACCCTGACGATGCCTGTAAATTTGGAGTTTGCATATTCTCCCCATGGTAGCGTGGATTTTTCTTCAAGTCCTCCGGCTTTTCCCTCCACATTTACAAACATGCATTTAGAATATTTGGCCGCTATACATTTCCACATGATAAGCCACTTCGTTGAGCTCTCATTTGTGGCCAGGTCGCTTCTGAAAAAGTTATATAGCTCAGTGGGCCTTCATCTTTCGGTAAAGTCACGTAGAATGGAAATAATAAAATAATAAAAATACAACATAATAAAATAATTCTCACGACGTTTCGGCCACAACGCAAGTAGCCGTCCTCAGGTGAAGAACAGGTCTGTCGATAAGACTCGATAAGACTTATCGACAGACCTGTTCTTCACCTGAGGATGGCTGCTTGCGTTGTGGCTGTCGTGAGAATTATTTTATTATGTTTTATTTTTATTATTTCATTATTTCCATTCTACGTGACTTTACCGAAAGAACCAAGAAGATGAATCCCTGCAGTCACGAAAGCTTTAAATCGAAATTTAGTTCAGTGGGCCTTACCTGGTAAAAATAAATAAATATTTTTATATAAAATTTGTATTTAAAGCGTAACCACTATCAATGTGACCTCAATATATGGAAGTATAATGCAGACAGTTGAGTGGAAGTGCAAGCACCCCACAATCTGAAGGTTGGAAGTTAAAAATAACGATTGAGGGTTGACTCAGTCTATCATCCTTTTGGTTTCGATAAAATAAGTACCACTTTGTGGGGAAGGCAACTGTGGTGGTTGTCTTGTGGAGAGACTCGTACCTGCCCTGGGAATGAGGAATTTCCACCACTGATTCAGGGCTGTAAACGGGAGATGAGCACCGCCTTGATGGTCATTTGTGCAGGAAATTATTTTCCAATAAAATTTCCGAATGTAATCTATTGCATTCAAGAAAATAATATTTTAATTTCATTGGTCAGCCTACGGGCCTTCTGAACCGGTGGTTGTTTTGATTTATTTAACTAATTTTCTCATCCATATTCCAGTTATTTGATTTACCGGTTATGTATGGTGGGGTGAATGGTACTGTATTGGTATTCTCACGTTTTCCAAGGGGTCTGGCCAGCGTGGAAGAGTAGGCCAAATACCCTCTCGTGGAGCTCTCTAGAATTCCCTCTATTGGTCGCCCTTCTGCCAACAGCGCGAGTCAGAATTTTCAGGGCTGCATTTTAACTTTAAAGTCTTACGCATATTCTGCCATTGATCTGATGAGAATGGGTGCGTTCTGAGTGAGTTGATCAAACGGTGGAGCCTGGATATTATCGGGCTAGCATCGCGCTTGGATGGTTGACCATCAAGTACAACAGGTTGTGGAGCGACATGGTAGGCAATAGAGTGGTGCAACAAAATTTATTTTTGAACTGCAGTTATCTTCCACTTCAATTATGCTCGTTGGCTTCACCAACCTCAGAATCAGAATCTTTATTTATCTTGCAGGAATCGGCACTTACCAGGGTGGTGAAGTATGGTCGGATAAATCCCACGACCGATAAGGTGTGGGCAGACCCTCATCCAGTAGTGTATTTCCTAAAGGGCTGTACATGTGCATACATCCACATAACACTATACCGATACCTTATTACTTTAGTTCTCCATGCTGGAAAGAAATAGCCGTGCAATTTTTTTTTGTCACAGGCTGTGAAAATCTTAGCTGTACTAAGAGCCACACTCGTATTAGTTAGTGACCAAAGGGAACATTTTGTGGTTACACAATCAGGGAAAAAGCGTATCATAAGTTTGATTACTCACTGCTCAACATTACCATTAACAATTGAACCAACAATGAGAGGGGGGCTTTGGTATTGGTGCCTGCCGATGATGGTGCAGATATGCACGCTGTGCATACACCAGCACATTATAGGTGCAACGGCTAATGGTTTTGTTGGCTGGGAAAGGCCGTTAGCGGTGGCACAGGAAACCTCCTGCTCTTGACGGGGCAGCCTGTTCGTGCAAAACAGGAACCGGCAGACGAGTGTGCGCGGCAGATAACAGTGTCAGGAAAGTATAAGACGGGGGCAATCGAAAACCACATTTCCTATTGGCTGTAAGAGACATACACGGACCGCTAAAACTTACACTTTCAAAGCACACTCCTTTACATGTACTACACGTGCTTTCACTTGCTGGGGCATGCATGTGCGAATTGGCAAGAATTGCAAGGATTTTGGATGCACCCCCCGTTGGGCTGTCAAAGGATGGGGCAGGGTTCAGAGCGAGGTGTGGTCATAATTACTGGCGGTGTCCAATGCATTGTTGAGCCACTTATGAGTGCTTGGGCTTAGTTATTGGGGAAACTGTTATTGTTGTAAGACATACAAAAGAATCATCTGATACAACACTGTTCTTTCATCACAAAGGGACTAAAAATATAACGCGCCTGTTTTTAATACTGGGGCGCAGTTCGCAGTATGCCTTGCTCGTGATTGTAACGAATTATCTTTACATTAATGCTTGTAGAGTAACACTTCAGACAAGGCGGTTCTTATTTATGACCGGGTGGTTGTAAAACCCAGCCCTGTGTTCGGAGAAAGATGTTGTCTGTCAGTGGTTGCGAGAGGGCCTGTGTTGCTGTGTGCGTGGGTGAACTCGGAGGAAGGGGTGACTGGGTGTGTTTATGTTAGCCTCAAGGGGTTGCTCCATCTTGCATTGTCTCTGCACCATCTGGATTTACTGATAATACTTCGGGGTGAATAGCCGCAACTTTGAGTCACTTGGATATAATAGCCTTTTTATTGCCTTTGTAAACGTAGCCGATATTTCCACCGTGGAACATATTAAACACGAGTGTAATTTTTTATAATGATTCATTGCTGTTGGTCTGAAAGCATTTTACAAGGTCTTTTAATTTATCAGTTTTTTGTCTCTGTCAATGCATGCACCTACGTGTGCCTTTGTACATTGTGTCAAGTAGACTTCTCAACTTGAGCAGACAATTTTAGCAAGTCTATTGTACAAGCTTATACACGTGGTGAGTCGCTATACTGAATAGGGGCACCCCTACCCATCAGCTTCTCATTGAGAGGAGAGACAATTTGTGCTCCCTTCACCAACCCACACTCTGCGATGGTGAAGTATAGTCACCTCCCCCCCCACCATTACCATGGCTCCCAGTCCACAACAGCTAGAGTTCAAGTTTATTTTATTTAACCAGGTGAGAACTCACGAGACCAGGATAGTCTCATTTGTAAGAGTGACCCGGGGTATTAGTCTGCCAGGAGGGGGCAATTATTCCAGTGTATAATCCCAATTGAGTAAATTGGGGGTAATAAAAAAAATCTGCCAAATTTAGGCACAGATGCCGGCTCACCAACAGCCTGTTCTTGCGAATGACATTGGGGGATTTTTAACGTCAGCTGTGAATGAGATGGCGCAGTAAAAATCTGGGTGGCCGTTGGATTCGAACCATCAACGTCTGCAACAATCGGCGAAGGCGCTACCGTTGGACCATGTCCCTGTCCAAAGCACAAGCTCAGGATCCTCCAACCATAGTATCGGTTGGGATGGTGAAGGGACATGGGGGTGATTACTGGACAGGATCGTGAGAACGTGGTGGTGGTGGTGGTGGTAGCTTGGGGAGCCATTCATGCAGCAGTGGACTGATTATCGCCGATGAGGATGATTGTTTTTTTAAGATGAACGAACACTGCTCTTTCGATTGCCTCTGTTAAGGCGCCCGGATCTGGCTGCCGTTGCAGGTGTGAACCCAAAGCACGCTTCACGTGAGTTGAAAAGCTGCCGTCCGCATTAAGCAACAGCTTCGTGGACAAAGCGTTTGTCAAGTTGGGTTCAGCTCCAAAATTGATTATGCCTCTTACGCATATACAAACAATCTTACTCTCTCGATACCCATAGCTGCGCCTTTTTCGCCCACACTCATAATAAACCTTGCCAGCACTTGTGATTTAGTTGCATGGTTCAAATGCAATAAAGGCCCTCCTTTTGAAAGCCACTTTCATGTTTGTTCAATCGCACTCTTTTCACGATATACATCTTCAAAGTGGACAACTTACATGCCTTGAAAGCAGTTGTATTTGAGGCCCTTGGACAGTTTTGGCAGTGGGGAATCGTTTGCTTAAGAGCTGCCAGAAGCTACTTTTGGGTTTTGGCATCTTGGTTGTGTTGTATTCAGTCCCTTATTTATACGGTGACCTAACTTTACAGTTTGCGAGCTGCAGGGGTTTGAGTGAACGCTGACTGGGTACTCGCAGTGCGAGTGTTTTTTCCTCCGTTACTTATCGGAACCTGATGGGCTACAGAACCTTCCTGTTTCCTGTTTTTTTTTTCCACTGTAGATACCACACAGAGGCCCTCCTTGCTCACGTAGAAGATTTTTTTACGTAGCCCACCTTTCCCTGGCCATCATCAACCTGCAAGATAATGGTCGCACACACACAGAGCGTTCTTAGTATCGGACGTGTTTCTGGATGGACGGGTCAGCGTTGAGTAACACCAAATGTTTTATGTGCCTTCTGTTTTCTCGTGCATGTGTGCACACGTGCACAGCCCTCTAGGCAATCCACTGTTGAATGAGGGCCTACCCACGCCGTGGGTGTTGTGGCGGGTTGCTTGAGTGCATGCGTCAATGTGCTGGTCTACGGCGGGTTGGTGAAGGCGGAGAGCATAGATGCGGGAGCATAGTACGCTACAATGATGGATTTTGCAGCACCGCCATCTACCGTTCGCAACGCAGCCCTGCCACCGCTTATGACGACCTGATTGTGCTTGGTGGTCGCCCCTACAATGTGCTATCGAGGTGGAATCTGGGCTATTTGGTTATCGGCTGCTTTTGTTCGATGAATACACTTTGTGAATGCAATTAAAAATAGCTCCGTAGATGAATTCCCATATAGACACACTAATCCTAAAAACTTCACTGGCTGCACTGTGTGCATGAGTTTATCGATGTATCGATTCTTAAATTAACATCGATATCTAAACAAGGATAGTAAAATCCCGTGTCATTAGATATGATGTACTGATTATATTTGTACACTGTGATTAATGGTTTAGTGTGACTGCCTACAGCCATTCGAGGCCACTATTTATCATAATGTAAAACTGGACTCTTTAATTGAATCTCGAGCTCCAGTCGAGGCGATTAATTGGTTTGTGATGGGAAGAATGATCAAAAACCCCCTGGTCTGTCTATATCGATTTGAGAGTTGTATATCTAAGTGGGGGTGGGGGAAACTATGAGCTGTGACTTAATTTCATTCCGGCCACGGAGCGGGCCATCCACTCCGAAACTGCCTGCAAACAATATATCTTATCCGCCACTTTGGAGCTGCGACGCAACATCGGCGTGTTGGTGAGCGGAAGGCAGGTGCAGCAGGCATTGCTTTGTTGCAGTGCAGGAGAGAACCGCAGTACGGCCACCGCCTGTGGCTTGCGCGACTTCATAAATGTGTAATGTCAAAACAGCAGCGTAAAATATTATTGTTTTCCGCCAAAATATTTCCACTCTCGGAGATTACATCCTAGCACGGCAATAAAAGCCCCACCCAGGCATTGTTGGTGTGGAGGGCTTGCCTTCAAGATTCCCCAGGTTCACTCAGCAGCAGTTATTTTTCGGCTGTATGGACAATGGCTGTGGTGAGGATGCACTGCCAAAAGCATAGTCGTCTACTGCTTAGTCTCGCATTGAAAGTTATGTGGGTTATTGTCATCGTCAACTCTCGATTACCCGGGGTCATTTGGGGGGGGGGGTGGAGGGGGAAGTGATGGGTGCCCTGGATTAAAATGAAACATGGACGATGCAAATCATGTCCAAAATCATCTATTAAATGGATGTATTTGTTGACGTATGCATTGTTTATGTATATTTATTATTTGTACTGTGTATTGTTTACGTATGCATTTATATTCTTGGTTCTTTCGGTAAAGTCATGTAGAAGGGAAATAATAAAATAACAAAAATATAAAAAATAAAATTCTCACGACGTTTCGACTGCAACACAAGCATTCATCTTCTTGGTTCTTTCGGTAAAGTCACGTAGAAGGGAAGTAATAAAATAATAAAAATATAACATAATAAAATTAAATAATTCTCACGACGTTTCGGCTACAACGCAAGCAGCCGTCTTCAGGTGAAGAATGAGACTCTACCAAGCTAGGAGCTTATATATAAACTGGGTTGGAGGTGGAAGAGCGCCTTAACAAAAAGAATGTGCATATGAAGAGGAATTTAGCATATTCATGGAAAATGCGTAGGAGGTGGGCGGGGGGGTTTCAAAGTCATATTATGCCCATGCATTATGCAGGATCAGCAGCAACAAAGGGGGGGTGCAGGGAGTAGCATTAACAAAGGAAAGGAATGTTAATGATATGTAGCTGCAGTTACTAAACAACCACGTAGAAAACTAAAGTATAAACTACATAAAAACTAAAGTATAAACTGCATAGCACCATCAGTATACTTACTATACTCTACAATAAGCTGAGTTACTAACAGCAAGTAATACATTACAATTCTACGTCGTAAAAATTATATAATATGCTTCCATCTAAACTTTATTCTCTTACATCAGACGAGCATATACCGTACTATATACTGCCATAGATAAACCCAACATTAAATTATATACTGTATTGCTATAAACCACCCTATACCTTATACATTTCAACATAACACTATGTATTATTCTACCCACCCTAATGTGTATCGAAATGGTTTATTACGTCCTTCCAATGATTACTAAGCCAGAATTTAACACAAGCATTGTTTACGTATATTTATTGTTTACGCACGTAGAATGGGGGGGGGGGGGTAAGATTGAATGTGTAGTGTTCTGCTGTTTATTAAAGTCATCGGTCACAGAGTCACGAGCGGCTAATAACAGAATCCGGCGCATGCGCATACGGCGTATGGAATACCCTATTCTCTATTTTCATTTATTTTTCCAAAAGCACAGTTAATCCACCACCCAGATAATCAGTCCACAGATAACCGAGCGTTTTACCTGACCCGGAGGACGATGACCGTCCTCATTCAGTCGCCGATTTCATGACATTAGTTTGTGTCTTGACACGTGACAGGGAAGACCCTGGGAAGGTTGTTGTCTTCTTGGCCAAGCAGCTCCTGATGCCAGCGAAATGGTTTACCAACCTCAACCCGTGTAATAGATTCTAAAAGACTGCGTAATTTTATACTTTCCAAAACAACTATTACAATGATTTGTTAGTATGTCTTGTTTACCCAGGAAAGCCTCATTGAGTCTCAAGACAATTTTTTTGAAATTCTTTCAGTTATTATTTTTGCAGTAAGGCGGCATTTTCTCCGTGTGTAATTCCAATAGAGTATTTTGCAGGTAAATTTTTTGTTAGCATTGAGATGTTTGACCAATACCAGTTACATTGTGTTTTCGTGTTTAGCTAACATCACACATGCTCGGTTGGGTAACGTCAGCTTGTTTTTTAGTTTGGTCACTGAAACCACAGCGAACACGGCAGGACACTTTATATTGCGCATTATCAGATACGGGTCACGCAAATGCATCTGTGATTCACAGCTGCGCGAATTTGGTAAAATAAGCGGCGTTTGTTTTGAAACGGAAGAATCTGCATTGAATTCGCTGGTAGTGGTTCCGTAAGGACGTGGGAAGTGCATGTTCTTTGGGGCAGGATAAGTTATCATTGGCAACAAAGTGTTCCTGTCCAGCGCAAATACATTGTTAATCTGTGGCTGTTGGGGCCAACAACAGGATGTTCATTACTCATGTTATTTACAGCGCGGTGTCGTAATGCTATTAGCCGCGCATACACGTCGAGAAATCGGCAGCGTTCGTAATCCCTGTTTATTGTGGTAGTACGCGTACAGACTCAACAAAAACAAGGTTGATGCGGTACGTGTTGGTCACAGCGAGTAGTAGTAATAATAATAACACTGTTATGGGCATGTCCCCAGCACTTGGGCGTTCAGTTCAACTCACAATTACGGGCACAAAAACTGTGTTTTTTCTCTTCTGCCGATCCGGTGTGAAATCGCTCATCGCAAATATTCAGGTGCCAACAGAAAAATAAGGGTTTTGATGTCGGCCTTTTTGCTGCTCCATTAGCACGGTTTGCTACGTACGGTGCGATCGAAGTTCAACACACATACACAACTTTATGACAGTGCGCACGGCAGGAGTGTTATTTAAGACTTATCCAATGCTATTCCATGTTAATCATCTCAATACATTTAACTTTTGTTCTCTTACATAGAATTTACATGGGGCATGTAACAATTCAACCACTCACTGACATCGCGCTCACTGATATCGCACGTATCATATCTTGAGTGTGAATCGATATATTTACGACTTTTGCCAACTGTATGCTCATGTTACTTTCAGGCCGATGTAATGAACAGGACAGAATGAGACGGAGCCAAGTAGACAAATGAGATGGGGGAAAAAATCAGATAAATTAATCAATCAAAGAAATTACTACCCCGAATGATAATGATTCGTTTGTGATACTGGGGGAGATGATTTGTTGCATATCTATTGTACACGACCTAGTTTTAAATTTACCTTGCACAACGTCTTGCTGCACCCATTTGCCATCGTTTCTTGTCACGTTTATGCTTTTCTATGAATAGCAATTCCGCTATGCTACACACCTTTTAAAATAGAACGTTAATCCCGAACCTCACAGTTAATTTACACCCTGTAAGGTAATAGTGACAGCAGGTCATGTGACGGCACTGGTTGTTATTTCCACGACAAATGAGGGATGGGCCTGGAAACACTTGATAACCCGCAGTCACTCATTGCCCCGAAAGTCAACTGTTGTTAAGAGGAGGTGGATTAAGTCCATGAAAACATTGAATCATTGTATCCATTGTGCCGCCACATTGTGGGAAATGATACAATAAAAACAATGACAAGTGGATTGTAAAATGTTCCAGTGAAGTTTGCATGGGTTGTTTCAAACAAGGAAGTTGAGGGGGAGTGGCGGTGCACTGATTAGCACGCTGCACTATTAATTCGGTGATATGGGTTCGATTCCCGGCCACGGCTAACATCAGTGGGGAGTGATATTAGAGCCTGTCCTGGGCCGTCCCCCTCCACTAGCCCTAACTGACCAGCGTGGTGAAGTATGATCCAATAACCCTCATAACCAACACCACATGTGGAGGCATTCCGTCACCAGTGAACTGACAAAGGGCTGTACACATTGTAAATTGTATCTATTTTCAAATTTCTCTTAAATTGTTTTTCTTAAATTGTGTTTCTTCAGTTGGCCACTAGATGGCTATTAGTGCAGCACACTGCTGTGTTGATACATTGTAGCCTGATGAGCACACCCCAAACCTGGCAGAGCTGCACACCAAACCAGGCAGAGCTGCAGGCAAAAACTAAACAGTGCTGCACAATAAATAACAGGTCATGCTGAACATCAAAACCAGGCAGTCTTTTTTCTGACCGTGACGATATTAAAAAAAACATTGCCAGCAGGCGGCGCTCTTGAAACACGAGACCGTATTGGATTCGACCTGTACGTTGTTAAAATACATTATCCCTGTTGTGCAGCATTCATCATCGGCATCAGCCATGATCAGTCGACTATTGTGGTATTACGAGTGATTGGATAATAATGGAGAATATTTATGTAGGAATGCGTAACCTAGCCAGAAGACTTCTTTTTCAGGATGGTCCTGAATTGTGGATATTTGTCTGTCTGTATCAGCCTATGAGCTTTTTGGAGGAATGTTATCCAGCAAAAAATTGTTTAAATGAATAAACTGTGGACCAGATACCTTTTTTTAAGAACGAAGCGTAGCCAGATGGACAGGTTGTTTTGAGGTCATTCCGCTGTGCAGGCACTGCTGAGATTCTGGGCTCAAATCCAGGCAAGTGCAGTGAGTTGATGGTCTCAGCCGGTCACCAATGAAGGCACAATACATCTATTTTATGAAGCATAGTTCGACACTTGATTTGACTGCATTGCAGCTCTAGGGAATTGCTGCCCTCTGCCGTGTATAACAGAGCTCACCCGAAGGGATTTCAGAAGTAGATCTGTGGTATCATCTTCCATGGGTTTTTCTCGAACGTTGAACATTTCACTGCTCTGCAAGCAATCCGAATGGATTCATTCTTCATCTTGTGTGATGACACCGATAGCACACTCTTAATGGACTTGGGGGAAAAAAAAAACTCTTTTGTTAATTACGTTGCCTTTTATGTCATTCTTGGTTCTTTCGGTAAAGTCACGTAGAAGGGAAATAAGAAAGAACCAAGAATATGAATCCCTGCAGTCACGAAAGCTTTAAATCGAAATTTGATGTCATTTCTTTTGTGACAAATCACGAACACTTTTTCAAATAATTTCAACGTGAGCCATGACCAGTGCACAGTTTGCATTCGCCTCGGCAAACAGGTGCTGCCCCCTGCAGTGCGTGAATTAAATTACTTGATGTGCATGCTGAATGAAACTTTGGTTAAAGATAATTTGTAAAATACAAAACGAGAGCCATAGAAAATTGAAATGTTGACTACAGCACCTAAACACCAGCCAATAATAACCGCCATTCTACATGAAGTGACGGTGTCGTCACCATGGCGCTTGTGCCATGCTAGGTGTACTTTGAGGCCACGGGAAGTGGTGAAAGCTCGCTGGCAGGAGGTCATGGGACAGACCCAGGTGTTATGGATTGACTGTGTGAGATGACTGGCAGATGCACCAACTGTGCTTCCTACTGTGCCGAATTGCTGCATTTTAGCTGCCCGGCACTCAGCTCGTTGTTGTGAGCGTCGCTCCTCCGCCCTCTTATCGTTGGGGGAGGGCGACTGCCTCCAACTGCCCAGTAGCGTCCCTTGCGAGCCTCCTCCAAAGAGGCCGATCTTGACACCGCTGGTACCTGTCGTCTATTTGCGAGTCCAATCAGCTCCACATCCTTTTGTACCAGCCAACACAGACCAACAAAGCAACTACGTGTTCAGACGCAGGTGATTGACCTCGGGCCCTGTAAACGTGACTATAATTCGTTTCTTATAAATATGGCACTGTGTCTCACAGGTCGGTGTACGATGGCGCGGAGCACCAGCGCTTCCTGGAGAAGCTCGAGGCTCGGATCAAGAGCCATGACCGCGAGATCGAGAAGATGTGCAACTTCCACTACCAAGGCTTCGTCGACTCCATCACGGAACTGCTCAAAGTGCGCAGCGAGGCCGGGAAGGTGAAGGTGAGTCCCGGCTCTTCGCCAACCACGGCTCACGACCGCGCCAACCCGGTCGCTGGCGCCAGCACTGCCTTCGAGTGTGCGCGTAATCTGTGTGCGCGTAACGTGTGTGTGTGTGTGCGCGCGTCATGTGTGTGTTGCGCTACAAACCCGGTGACCCGAGTTCGTTTCCTGCGCACGACCAATAACAAGTGGAGAATATTTGAACTGGTCCTGGGCCTCTCCTGGGTCGACTCGGCCTCAAATTAGTACCTGGTGCTGTGCGTAAACATTGCCACTAGGGAGACCAAGGCGGCTGGGCATGATGCTGGCCACCTACCCATTTGTGTGCTGTGCCAGCCTTCATAGGTGCTCGCTAACGTCACCTGCCCTAACAGTCTGTTAAGGCTATGGGGGGTCTTTTTGGCTCGTGCTGTAGACAAACAATTCGTACAATCATTGGGAGGGCTGAATTGCCACTGACCCACTAATCATGTTCACCGGTCATCTTTTTGTTAAGCACATGTCACTACACGGGTTAGTCTTAGCAGTGTTTAATACACGTCACATGCAGCTATATGCGCATGTTTATTTAGTGCCCTTTTGTCAATCCACTGCTTGATGACGACCTCCCCACGCTGCTGTTTGACCCCACTCAACGCCATGCTGGTCAGTGCGGGTTGGTGAAGGCGTATAGTACGACGATGTCGTCTATGGACTAGAGCAGATTTGGTACCACATAGGGTAACCAAACATTTGTAATGCTTATTTATTTATACGCCTAATAATCGTTAATTAGATGATAATCCACTAATTTCAAATGGTTATATAATTAACTGTTTTTGGCCACGTCGAAAAATTGCAACCGCTAAAGTGATACCACTTCAGGTGGTATGGGCGAGTGAAACATCTGGTCTGGACTCGTGGACGAATGGATGTTTCTATCGTCTTAAATTAGTTCACCGTTTCCATATAATTTGGGTGAATCGTAAGTAATCTATTATCGCACCCACAATTCGATACATGTTCCGTGAGCGTAAGGATCAAATGTAGTTGATGAATGGGCGTCGTTTCATGCCTGATGTATGCATCTTTAAATAAGCTTGTTTTTGCACGCAGCTATTTTTATGCAGTCTTCTGTGATTGATTCTGGGTCTCATTGTGTAAACCATGTGCTCTCTGCTAAAATTATGTTGCCTGTTGTAAAAGGTCACTTGGAAATGAAAGGGAAATATGGGTAGATTGTTTTACATTCCGATTTCCTTGCAGTGTCAAGTCGTTGCCACCAATAAACAACTGCAGGAAGCTGGAAAGGAGGTAGGATAAGGATTTATCAACTTCCTTGCATTATACACGGTCATTAACACACTTTTTCTTTAGTTTTAGAGACGTAAACGATCCTGTTTCTCGTAGACCCATTGACTTTGTGAACCCTCTAAAGTGACACTTAAATGCTGTTTTTCTAATACAAGTTATTTATACGTTGAAAAGAAAGAATGCGCACTTGAATTAGCTTGAATTAGCTTGCCAACATTGTTATTGGAGCTGACATTATTTGTTTTAAAGTGACATTTTGGGCCATGGATTTTAAAACATTTTTACGTGAAAATACAGTAAAAAAATATGCCAGTGGGAGGTCACCGGGTGGCTCAGAGGTCAGTGTCTTGAGCTGGCACCACTGAGATTCTGGGTTTGAATGTTGCCGGTTGCCTGTGATTAAACCTGTTCTCAAGTGTAGCGAGTTGATGATCTCATCTCAATCACCAATGATTGCAGTAGAACAAACCCCATCGTAGCTAAATTGGTTTTACACTTTACTTGACTTCATTCCAGCTGTGAATATTAAAATTCTGGTTTTCATTGTCACCCCATGGACATTACAGTCTATGGCCGCTTAGGTAGGAAAGTGATGCCCCTTACACACGCATGCACACGTGGACAGAAAGCTAGCGCCGAGCCCGTAAAGTAGTGGTGTTCCTGCCCACCGTGAGGCTGCCACGTGCAATGGGGATGTGACCCCCGCAGCTCGTGACAGAGATGGAGGAGCTGACGCGGTGTCGAGTCCAGCAGCGGAACATCGCCACCACGGTCGACAAACTCAACCTCTGCCTGCCCGGTGAGCGGGGAGGGGGGGGCACACCTGTGGTGTTGCTGGGCTATCTTGAGCGTAAACCAGTGGCTGCCGATGGAAGGTCAAGAATCAAGGTAACGGCACCCTTTAATGGGCGGCCGCAGCGATAAGGCGTTGAATGAGCCGCGTTGTTGCTCCTGCTGCGCCACTGCCGCCAGGGATATCGATCGAAAAAAAACAGAAGGGAGTTTTTTTTTTTGGACGTTGCTCTGTAAGTTTGCTTTGCAATTAGGGCCTGGGATGGGAGAGAGTGGCTGATTAATTTGAGTGACTTGACGGGCTTTTTCGTTTACTTTTGCCAGCTGTTTGCTCTGCTCAAGTAGGTATCGATTAAAGTGAGGTCTTTGGTTGTTTTAGTGGTGGTAGGTTAGGCATTGCTTACGTGCTGGCCAGTTGGTATTCAAGGAGGGAAGGTTTTATAGTTATAAAACAAAGAATAATTTTATGCTTAAGATGACGATTGATTTAGTCAGCTACGTTGTTAAATAGGTGCTGCTGTGCAGCAGCAGTCATTAGTATAACGATTAAATATTTTAAATGAAATAAGTGCCATTCAAAAAACACCCATGAATTTAATTAAAATAACTTATTAATCTGTTATTTTAATAAAATGTATACTATTAATAATACTGATAAAGGCTTCATGTTCTGATTTTGGGTTGTTTGGCCACTTTCATTCATGAGCATTTGGCATGTTGGATGAAACCTGAGTACCTGGAGCAAGGCTAGTTATATGAGCGACTGACAAAAGTTCCACACACATGCATTCAAGAATCCACGTGGTGTACCACCATTTCACGCACCCCCCCCCCCGCAACCTAGCATGATTGAGAGTTTCAGAATTCTCTAGTTTCCAAAGTACTGACATTACACCTTGTCTGGCCGTGTTTTATGATGGGCGGTAACATTTTTACGTGACAATTTTCATTCCATCCAATGTAGTGGATGACCCATTATTTTCACACGCTTTCATTTAACTCACTCTGTCTGTTGTTGTTGTTGTTGGCGTTGTTGTATCCTCAAATCTTGTAACAAAATTTTAACCCACTTCCCAATGTGGTATCGACTCCAAACTTGGTATACTTATAAAAACTTAATTTGGAGCTTTCGGTAAAGTCACGTATAAAGATAAAATAATAAATTAAATACTAGCATACGACGTTTCGATTGCAACACAAGCAATCATCATCAGGTATAAATGAAATAGAAACACAAATCTAGTATACTTAGAAATGTAATGTAATACAACAGAGAGTCGGATAATATAACAGTCAACACCCTACCTGGTTGATTACGTTCTTCCTGAGAATGCTAAATTTGGTATACTTATGTCATAATCATGACAATACTATATTCTATCATAAAAAATAAAACATTTTAAACAATCTTTTTTTTTGTTATGTTTCGGCTTGGGTCTAATTGGCCACGGTAAACTGACGTTGGCTGTAATTGACGTTATGGCAAGCTTCGGGGCCACTTCCTGGAGTCGTGGAGTTCTTCCATTACTAGTACATTTCATAAAAGCGTGTTTAAAAAAAGTTTTTTTTAAAATATGACTCATTTAAACATAGCATCGAGGTCTTAGAAAATTTGGCGAATGGAACTGCTGCTTGATGGACAGGAAATGCACTGACCTTGTGGCCGGTAAATAGACCAACAGTAAATAAGCTGCGCCATGGCATCTTCACCAGTGACAAGCTTGTTGTTGCCTGTTCGTCGTGACAGAAAACAAGCTTTTAGTGGGTCAGCTGAAGTTCACTCTTTGTTTGTTGAAAGTTAGAGCATATTAGCTTAAAGCTGCTATGACCACTGGCTCGTGTGTTTTATTTGTTCGTTGTATTTGCCTTTGCCGAGCACTTTGTTTTTTTATTTAATGCGATCACATTTGTGTCAAAAGATGCCTCTTTACAATCCGTCTTCATAAAACTGAAGTTTATTATCGATTTTTGTCATTCTTTTTCTTAGAATTGTTGATTTTTTTCACCACCGTAATAGACGTTTAATGCCCTTTATATTTATTTTCAGTTTTGGAAATGTACAGCAAGCTTAAAGAGCAAATGAAAGCAAAAAGGTAAGTCAATTCAATAACTGTGGTTACTACTTCAAAAGTAATTAATCACAATAACTTACGTGCCTTTGGCAGCCCACTTCTGGATGAAGGCCTCACAGTGTCACGTCAGTTATGGGGGGTTGTTTGATCCGCATCTATCCACGCTGCTCAGTGTGGGTCGGTGAAGAGACTGACCCAGGACCGGTCCAGAATTCACTCTCCACTCACGTTAGCCACGGCCGGGAATCGAACTCGGTGACCAGGTTCATAGTGCTTCTTGCTCATCGCTGTGCCCCTGCTCCTCCTACGAAGCAGTTTAAGGGCTGCAATCCCCCCCCCTTCCTTCATCTTTTTTCCCCACCCTGAAAATACCACTTTCCCAAACGGTGCCCTTAGACGAGTAGTGCAGTGAGTCCAGCCACCTTCCCTGTTCCCTGCCCCGTGTGCACCTGTCCTTGGACTAATTGTCCACGGAATGTCTGTACTCCCCTCTCCCCATCGCTCGCGCTTTGTCCGGGGCTCTTGATTAATAAAAAAAAAACACCATGAAGAAATTAAGAGCTGGAAATGGGTTTGAGGAGGGGTTATTGTGTTTCTGGCCAGGTCAGTCGAGAACTGGGTCCTGTACCAATAGAATTTCGTCTTCGTGTGGTGGCAAACATTTTAGATCACCAGGTTACCGAAGAAAAATACCAAACTTTGTCAACTTAAATAATGTGTGATGCAAAATGCAGCGAAAAGTTATACAACGCTCAAAGTAAACATATTAAGCAAGACGAATTCATACGCGTCTTCCCTCTTGAATTTACTTGTGCAATTTTAGCTGAAGTTTTTAATTTTAATGTCAACAGGGTTTGTTGAAGTAATGTAAAAGGTATCACCATATGCCTTGAGTCATCGTTGCAATGTTATCTGGCATGCGGGTTTTGCAGTGACTTAAGAGCAGAATGCATTTGTGTTGGCGGGGGATACAGGAATACAGACTTTAGTAAAAGCTGGTTGGGCTTATTGCAATGCACCAAGTTAAAGCACTTTATGGTGGACTTGGCAAAGCAGCCGTGGGCTGCATGAGTAATTGAACGTCTGTGGAGCAAGTGGGGTTCACATTATGTTTTGTCTTCAATTTTAGGGTTGTAGCTTCTAAACCTGCATAGTCAATTTCCTTGACTCTTGAGTATGACCTGTCAAAAGGGATTTGCGCCATTAATTGAAACAGGGACACTTTGTGCGGGTCACCGTCTGAATTTGCACGTAGCTGTGTTACTTTGAAAGTGTATATTCATCTTAGAATTGGGGAAAATGTGCAATGCTGAGCAGGGGCTGTTGATACGAAGTCACTTGAAGAGATTTTAGAAGCAGTTCTGTGGTACGGCCTCCTGCAGATAATTCTCTACAACACAGGGTGATGCACCTGCTCCGTGAGAGTTCCGAATGAAATGCTTCGATACATTACACGCCGCCGATAGTATGAACATGATAAAATTAGTGAAATTGAAAACTACGCATTAAGTTGTTTTTGAGTTGAATCGCGTAAAATATAAACTTGTCCTTAAACCCACCACCACCCGACACAGCCAATTAGTCAGCTTTGCCACGTAAACAAAAAACGTGACAATTAGTTACTACCATTGGAACCTCATTTGCCAGTAAAAAATAGGATAATTGGTTTTTTTACCCTTATATCTGGCAACAAAACTGACACTTTTTGGCGTCATCTGGTCCAACCCATGTGAGACTAGGCTCTAAGGAAAGCTGTCTCGGGTGTGGACCAATCAACTTCAAGGACAGCGCATACATTATCAGAGTTATGTTTTTTGTTTGCATTATGACTACAGGTATTGTGGTCTATGCAAACATGACTCATTGTAAAAAAGATGTCAGTTTTGTTGCCAGATAGAAGGGTAAAAAAACAATTATCAATTAGTTACTAGTTTAGCACACCGGTGTGTTGGTGAGTAAACCCACAACGTTTACAATTTACTCTCCCACACACCGGTGTGCTAGCGAATTGGCGTGTTTTGTTTACGTGACAAACATTACTAATTGTCTATGTCAGGTGGTGTTAGAGAGTAAACCCACCATATTTACAATTGGAGTACGACGTTTCGCTGGTGATTCATTACAACCAGTCTCGTCAGGAAATTATCCAGAATTGTGAAGAAGTCTTACTGCATTGCTCTTAAATATTATGTGTAATATTGGTTGCGAAAGTTTACGTGTAAAAAACAACAACAACCTCCGAGTGAAGTGCAGTGAGCAAAAGTCGCGGGTTCTGCACGTGTGCGCAGGTACTACCCGGCGCTGAAGATGCTGGACGTGCTGGAGCAGGAGTACCTGCCACTCGTGTCCCAGTACCGCTTCTCGCGCCTCATGCTCGACACGCTGCCTCGACTGCGCCAGGAGATTCGCGACGTCTCCATGTCCGACCTCAACGACTTCCTGGAGAGCATCCGCAAGCACTCGGACAAGATCGGCCAGATGGCCATGAAGCAGGCACGTGGGCAGGGCGGCAGCACGTGCATGTACACGCGTGCACACACTGCACATACGCAGCAATTGTACCAGATACTCATTTGAGGCTTGGTCGACTGAACGGAGGCCAAGGCCTGGTTAAATAATTATCAGTGGTATTTGGCATGAGCAGGAATTGAACTCGGGTCGCCGAGTTTGTAGTGCAAATCACTATACCACTGCTCCCCTTATACCACACACATGCGCGTCATACGTAATGCACACGCACCTGCACACATTCATGCCACGTTGATTACACACCACACACGTTCATTTCACGTATATACCACATAGTCATCACATGCTCGCATGCGTGATACATACCTGTCCGTGCATGCACGATGCACATACGCCTGAACACGCGTTAATGCCGCGTATGTACCACCCACAGTGGGGAGTGGCTTGCACACACATCAAACAAAAACAGTTGCAATTTGCCTCCATGCGGCTCCTGGCCTCGCTTTGAGGGCATGTAAAATGTCAAAAAGTTGCCGGGTTAGGCCATAGGTTATGCATCGACATGAATTGGGGTGAATTTCAAATATTTAATCAAATAAACACTTAATAGATGGACAGGCATCTGTGTCGATCGCTAAAGAATTCAGTTTTCAGCAAGGAAACACCCTGGACCGACTCTCATCATCAGCAAGCTGTAAGCCTATTAAACCAATGCTATAACGTACTGGTGATGGTGATGGAATGGCTACCGAAGGAGGGATCGAACACAAGAAGACGTACGACCACCCTCAGAGGACTGGAAGTGGCTTTAGGTGCCTCGTATGACCAGGGGGACTAAGACCCCGTGTCGCGCAAGTTTTGGGTGCGGAGAGAAGCAACCGGCATGTGAAAATTCAGCACCGTATTCTGCTCCGGTTTTTGTATCCAGACACAACCGGCTCAGCCGCAGCCTGTTGAACGCTCCAGTGATGCGTATCCAGATGTGAAAGGGCTCTCTGCTTGCGCTCCTGTTACCTACGCGAGGAGGTGGGAGTCCGGGCTCGGCAGTTCGACATGTGTGTGTGTGTAGCATGACGTCCACCTACTGGTGATTCCATTGCAAAAGGTCAAACAGCTGCACCTCTTGGAACTGGCCGCTGCGATTTTTGTGGGGGCATGCAGCTTTTCTGAGCTGCTGCTGCGGAGGAGGAGGAGATATTTTTGCTTAGCACCAACAACAAAAACGAACAGGGTGACTTCTGGGCAGGCTGTTTGAAAGTCATCTCCAGTCATCTCCATTAATTATTGGATTATAATCCATATTCTTAGGTTTTTTCGGTGAAGTCACGTAGGTAAAAAATTAAAATTAATCAAAGTAAAATACAGCTATCGTGCTGTGACGGTTCCACCTGAAGACGGAAGCTTGTGTTGCCTCCGAAACGTCGTGATTTTTTTTACTTTTAGTAATTTTCATTTTTTACCTACGTGACTTTACCGAAAAAAACCTAAGAATATGAATCCTTGCAGTCACGAAAGCTTCATATCTAGGATTATAATCCAGATTTTTATCTGGATTATAATCCAGATATATTTTGTATCGTGGTGAAGCTTTGCGTGGTCATTGTGCGCCGTTGCTGCTACTGCTGTTGCCGAGTGGGCGATAATACCACAAGACCGTGTTGGTTAAATCGCCACGAGCTCACGCTTAATTGCTGAATTTGCACCATGGGGGTGTGAGCCAGCAGGAGCGTTAGAACATGGACTCCTTTCGGAGCAGGAGCGTGCACTTTCAAGGCTTTCTTGTTCAGCAGAGGGCGCCACAGTATAGCACAACTAATTTGTTGTTGGGCTTGCACGTAACATGTTTTACGCCTCGATTCATTTGGTTGCGATCTTCAACAGAAGTGCAGGGCTGCAATGCAGCGTCACATTTTAATGTCGGCGTAACTTTTCACTTGAGGTCGATTGCGTGAAATGTTTACATTTGATCTGCATTGGCCTTTGAGATTGTTGCATGCATGTACACTGCTTGGCCCACGCTGCAACGGGAGTCGTGGGAGTTGTTTGACCATACTTCACCGTGCTGACCAGTGCGGGTTAGTGGAGGTGGGGAGCATAGATGTGGGAAAATTGTACAAAAATAGATTTTGCTGCATTGACCTCTGCTGCCTATAATGTAGCATGAAGCAGCCTGTTTTATGCATAGTGGTCACCTATGCATGCACTATACGCAGTGACCAGGGGCATTCGTCTGGCGTTAGGGGGGCGATAATTACTACGTATAATCCCAATTGTGTAATTTTTGGGTAAGCTTAGAATTTGGCAATTTTGTACCCTGCTTGGCATTCTCTTGCGGACAATGGCAGGAGATCTTTAACGTCCACTGTGTAGCAGATGGCACGTAGTATTATCACAGTCATTACACCTGCGGTATGCAGATTCGGAATCTTCATTTAGACTTGAGGAATCCGATAGGCTATGAGGCTATTTTTCACCGGTGTCCTATATGGACGGGGTCAGCAAGTTGCAACAGTAAACAAAACCAAAAAAGGATGAAAGTGCAAAATAGAGAAAATGATAAGCAAGTAACGAAATATATCTTCTTGGTTCTTTCGGTAAAGTCACGTAGAAGGGAAGTAATAAAATAATAACAATAAAACATAATAAAATTAAATAGTGAGAATTATTTCATTTTATTATGTTTTATTATTATTTTTTTATTTTATTACTTCCCTTCTACGTGACTTTACCGAAAGAACCAAGAAGATGAATCCCTGCAGTCACGAAAGCTTTAAATCAAAATTTAACGAAATATAAGTAAATAAATAATAAATCGTTCATATATGTCCGCTTTATCAACCTTGGGAAAGGCCGCAAAAACAACAACAAAACAGTCCCAGGCCACACTAAAATAACACCACACAGCAGTTGTCCCTCAATAAAAGGGCACATTCACATTGAACTATCGTTACACAACTCAGGATCAAGGTTACAATTCGCAATTGCAAATGTGACTGTATCCAGCACTAATCTTCTACTTCAGTATTAACCAGGGTACTCGCTTTTTCCAAACCATGAGCCTCTGCAACAAGTGGCAAATGCATTACCGCTAAGGCCTTGTCACCGTCCAAGGCATTAAATACCACTGAGGTTGATATGCAGTACGACAGATATGTAGGCTATACTGTTCTGTCCCTGTTGAACACATTTGAAAACACTGCCAAACTGCATAAAGCAGTGCAAAGATAAATCATAAATTGTAATTTACTGCCCGTTATAAAGCCACTGCTAGATGATGGCCTCCCCATGCCGTAGAGGTTGCGAAAATAGTTTGCCGATCCTTCATGCCGGTCAGTGCGGGTTAGAGAAGGCGGTTACCAAGACTGGTTCGATTATCGCTTGCCAGCGATGTTTGCCATGGCTGGGCATCGAACTTTGGTCGTCATATCGTCTGGGTCTTTAGCCAAGTGCGCAAACCACTGCACCACGGCTGCCCGCTGATGCAGTGCATGAATACAATTATGAAAGGTTATTTAATGTTTTTATGTTTATTTAAATGCCATTCCCTATATTGCAAGGTGCTGTTTTAATGACGGGTTTATAATATGTAACAATACGTCATTAATTAATAAATTTCCAGTTGAACGTGCAGAAATGCACGCACGCACACACCCAACAAATCCCTACACACACGTGCGCCCACACACACACCCACACGCCCACACGCTCCGACAAGTGAACCGCGCACACACACACACGCGAGACTCGATAAATACAGAACGCCAGAATTTACCCGGGCAGCTTTACGAGCGTTGTCGCGAGTGCCGCCCCGGCCTGAACGCGGGCGCGAATAAGTGAGCAGAGGGCACGAGATGCGGAGCATCAACAGGGCGAGCACACCGCACTTTGGGGTCAAACTGTGGGTAAAACGAACTTTGTGGTATGCAGGCGGGCGGGCAGGCAGGCAGGCAAGCAAGCAAGACGTAAATAGGTCTGGCCTCTGCGTGACACGGGGGAACAATTCTTCGCGGGCGATAACGTCGGTGGGAAAAGGCGATAGAAGGGTCGGGGAAACGGAGACGGCGGGGGTTGGGGCGGACATTCGTTAGGCATGGATTCGTACACCTGTTGCGTCGCCTTTCATGCCCCCCCCCCCCGCTTTGCTCTTTTAAACCCAAGCTCGTGTTTTTGTTTAGTGCTTGAAAAACGCACGCAGGTTTTAGTTCCGTGCCGCAGTGTCAAGTTCACAGCGGTTTAAACCCGACGTTCCCTGGTTACGGACTTTGCTTTTTTTCCTTTTTGCGCGGCGCACGGTATAAACGCGCAGCCCCGGTGATACCCACGCACCTGCGGCTTTGTCTGCTCTCGCATCGCCATTGTCTCTGTGACGAGATAAAAGTAAAGCAGCAACGAAAGACAAAACATTCCTCGCTGATATTCCACTTGATTACATTCACGCGGACTTCACAGAGTTCATGACCAGCATTCCTGCGCACAATTTATCACCATTTCATGCTGAGAAGTAGATGCCCCACTGTGTTCTTTGTGTGTGTGTATATATATAAAGTGGGGAGTGATAGTGTAGAGGTTAGGGCACTGTGCTACAAAGCCAGTGACCTGAGTTGGACTCACACTCACGGCAAACACCAGTGGCAATTATCTGAACCGGTCTTAGGCCTCTCCGCTAGGTAAACGCAGCCTAAAATGAGTACCTGGTGCGTTTTGTAAGCATCGCTACTGGGGAGACAAAGGCGGTCGAGCGTGGTGCTGGCCACCCATCCCCTTGTGTACCGTTCCGGCGTTCATAGCTGCTCGCTAACAGCACTTGCCCTCACAGTCTGTTAAAGGCTATACGGGGAATTTGTCTTTTGTATTATTTAAAGCATTGTTGTGAAAAATGTTTTTATTTTATATGTAGAAAATACGAGAAGAGTAAAACTTATTTTAGTAACTTAACCAAAAACTACATCATGTTTTTTTTATAACGATTGAGGAATATCCTTCAGTTTTAAGAATCAAATAGATACATTTAGGTGCTCTGTACATCAAATTTGTAGTGTAGCAAATATTTTTCTTTGCCTATCACACAACCAAATGTCTATAATCGCTGGCAGGTTTTATAATTCAGTTAGCGATACATGGTATGAAAATGTATTCAAAGCTCTCCCATTACGCAATTGTGCTCATTACGTAAATCCTCAATTTACTTGCTTAATTAACGAACAAATGACACAGCGTTTAACAAAAAAGCGTGTCGGGGGATTTCACGGCGTGACCTTAATATGCACGCCTCGTGTATTTGCATGATGCGATTTCGTGGCGCGTTGCGGTAAGTTACGCCAATGGCTTTATTATCCACACCTAACCTAAACATCGGATTGACGTTGTCGAATGCTGCATTCGCACTTTTTACATTTATCTCCGCAAAGTTGCGACGATCCTCGTGTTGGACGACACCGCGCGTCAGCATCCACACGCCTCGCGTGCAGCGCTCACCGAGCGCACGGCGATCGACCGCCGCTTGCAAGACATCGGCGAGGTTTAGTTTTCCGTCGCCGAGCGATTACAGTGACGGGAACTGCAGCGGGTTAAACCGCAGTGGCCATTATGAAGCATTGTCAGAGTTACCCTCTGTTGATACGATCGCTGTCTTTAACACAGATTGGCGTTAATGAAAAAAATTATATGTCCAATTTCCACAAGTTTTCTTTCGAACTTAAAATAATTTTCAATCAAGCAAATGCACTCGTCACTGAATCTCGATTTTGAATGCATTCGTCAGAAATATTTTTGGATAAGGTAATAAAAAGTTCCGCTAATAAAGATACATTCAACAGACTGACAGACCAACAAAATCTTATTCTTTCTTTCGTATGGCGGGAGAGTTGTTCGGTAACGTATATATGGTCGTGACGGTGAGTGAGCCAGTGCTTGGACGGCTTCGCGAGTGACCTGGTGAAATCTGAAACCCTGACGGTCAATGATCGGAGCGGGCAGTGGCGTTACTATGCGGTCCACGGTTTGAGATTGGTGACCACAGTTGCACTGCGAGCCATTCTTAATTCTCCGTCAGTCTCGGAGATAGTTGCGTCTATCGTGCGGTGTTCTGATGCGGCTTGCACGCAGGAACTCCCGAGGGTCAGTACATCTAAGGGTGGAATCCGAGGAACATTCAGAGGATCGGTGGATCGGTTCGAGGGTTGGTCAGGGGTCCGCCGGTGGCTTTGAGAGGTCTACGTTTGTACAAGCACTTCATATATATGTGGGGGTAGCTCTGTCAGATTTTTCATTCAGGATGTTGTGCACACTCTAACTTTGCTCTCTTCATCCTCACTTGCACAATTCTGCACTTGGGTGTGCAGGTGGGATGTGACTCATTACTGCTGCTGTCTTCTCCCGCCTGATGTAAAACAAACTGGTTTACGCAGACTTCATGACAAATTGTACTTTTGACTTTTGAGTGCTGGTGTCACTGTGGGTCACTAAACTAGTGAAGCTTGTCAAAAGTTCAGAGCTGTTATCATCTAGATTGAATTTCGCCAACCTGTTGAATTATAACCAGCATGTTAACAGCTGGGGTGGAACCTTGGCATAGTGGTCGGTGCGCTACGTTACAAATGCTGACCCGAGTTCGATTCCTGGTCCCGCCTTGCATAGGTGGCGAGTGATATCTGATGCTGTCCCGGGTTCCCCTTTCACCGGCTAGTACTGAGTAGGTTGGTGAAGTATATTCAAATAAATTCCTATAATAACAAGTGTGGGGGGTGATGGCTTCTTTCAGAATTGGATTGACAAAGGGTGAGAGACATAAGATGCCTAACAGCTGATTGCATGGTAGCACATCGCAATCTTTACGAGCTACTTAAGCACTTGACGTAAATGCCACAGCGGGCTGACCTTTTAGCTACAGTCTAACAGCCGGTAATTTCAGTATTACACAAAGTACAGTACTGCAGTTAATTTTCACACGAACAAAACTGCTCGGAGAACTCGCTTTTCTGGATAATAACGCCGTTGGATATTGTATTACCCTGAGTGTTTTTGTAGCGATGGCCCATATTATTTCGTGGGCGATGGCGGTACAGATGTTTTTCGAACCCGGGTCACTGGGCCGGGAGTGCATTGAACATTTCGCCATGCCATTCCCGTCTCGTTATAGGGGTTAGAGCCTAATAGGCCTAATCCCGTCGTCGCCGTCATATCACGTGCCACGATGACAATCAGTCAGAGCTATCGTCCGGACTCAACGAGGACGCCGCACCGCACCAAGAGCTTCGTCGTAGCGACCGTCGTGAACCCGGGGTTATCGCCCTTTTAATGAATATTTTTAAACCGAGCGTATCACAACACGCTGGCCGTTGAGAACGGATCTACGTTGACACTCGAACTCTGACACACGGTGCTGTTAACACCTTTCGTCGTTATGGCTGCAGTTCCATAATAATCGACTTGACAATATCATTTTGTGCTACAGTGTACAAACATTTTAACTGTTTAATGGTCCAAGGAGAGGTTATAAGTGTCAAGACATACGGCCGTGGGAGGGGGGGGTGGGAGGGAAACGGTTTCACTGTGACTATGAAGGAATGTTCGTACGATAGCGAAACTTGGTGTGTGTTTGGAATATGTTTTTTGGAACAATTTATCTCTTATTAAATGTATGTATCTGTCCCGTATAGGATTTTTCGGTTGTTAATTTACCTTCAGCAATTGTCCGAGGTATGTATTTTCTAGTTGCATCCCTGCAATATATATCTTCCGTTGTATAGATCTAGAATATTTATTCCTATGGAAATTATTGAAAACAGATCAAAACATTATATGATACAGAGGCAAATGAGAGCAGGTTGGGGCAGTTTTGAAAATCCAAACTTGACAATGAAAAGTAATGTGGCTCCAAAAAAATAGTTTTTAATCTGCACATTTATCGTGCTCTGACATGATCTAGACATGGGAAATGACAAAATAAATTAAATAAAAGCTGAATAACAAACATGCATAGAGAGATGAGTGTTTGGGAGATACTGAGAGCCAGAAAGAGACGCACATGGATGAGAACACATGCAAAAGTTTGAGATATTTAAACTATGAACAATTGTTATTTTACCAGGTAAGGCCCACTGAGCTATATAGCTCTTTTTCAAAAACGACCTGGCCACAAATAATGGCTCAACAAAGTGGCTTATGACGTGGAAAAGAGAGACATGCAAAATCCAGATATGCAGGTGTCAGGGTCGAGATCGAACCCACGACCTCCGTTTACCAGGCGAGGTAGTTAACATCTCGCCACCTGGGCGCCCATTAAGAAAAGAAAGTGAGCTTGGGCAGGACTTGTCGCTCGAAGCGATGATCGCCCGTGGTCGAGACTGACGATGGAGTGGTGGCTGCGGGAGGAAGTTTGCCCAGGAAGACGTCCGCTTTGGGAACGTAGTGATGTTGCCTCCGAAACGTCGTGATTTTTATTTTATTTTTATTTAACTTTTATAAATTTACATTTTTTACCTACGTGACTTTTCCGAAAAAACCTAAGAATATGAATCCTTGCAGTCACGAAAGCTTCAAATCTAGAATTGATGAAATCGACTCGTGCGCACCAGCTGGATGGATTCCCGCACCGTGGCACCACGAGGATCGGTCGCGGCTGTCGGCGGCGACTGTCACGAACCCGAATTAAATGACGCGCGCATGTCCGTTGTAGGCTCAGAGCCAGCGGAGCCTGGACAGCGCCGTGCACCAGCGGCAGAAGAGCGCGGAAGCCCAGAGAGGTCGCGGCAGGGAGGCCGGGCCCGGCTCAGACGCCGAGCTGGCCGGGAACAGTCCCGCGTCTGAGCAGGACTCGGGCATCCTGGACGAGGACGAGGAGGAGGAGGAAGAGGAGCTCGAGGAGGAGGTGGGTGGCCGGTTCGGTGCACTTCACATTTTCTTGTGTCTGCCTTTGTATTGCAGTGCAACGTCGCGTTTCCGACCGTGTCCGTTGAACCGGCCGTACCCGGTGCGCAGTGTAACATTCACAAGTACAAACCTTCTCGCATGCATTCACTTCTAAAGCACAGTGAAGCATTCTGTCATGTTCAACGCAGTGTGACTGTCATGACTGTCATTTTCCATAGATGTTCACAAATCTGACCTTTTTATATAGCCTTTATATAGCCGCCAATATCTCGGTCAAGATCGAGTCGAATGTTCGACGTTGTACTTTACAAAACTGACATCCAAACATGGATAAACCACACAACACAAACTTAGTTGAGAGGAAAATTCTGGCACGCTGGCGTTTGAGTCGGCAAGAAGCTTCCACGTGAATGTTCACAGTTTCAGTTGGAATGCACAAGATGGTTAACATCTCTAAATGAGCTCAAGCTTCCCGTAAAATCGCTTGACTTCTGTGTGGCCACCACTCCCACTGTGAATCCCTGCTTTTTCTCCACCTCCTTTGAAAACAGACAATGCTCATTTATTTACCCAGGAAAGAGTCACTGAGTCTCAAATAACGTTTAGAAGGGTCATTTTATTAAAATGTTTTGCCAGTGCTTTAAATGAGAGTTTGGCATCTGAGAGGCAGCCTTCCCATCCAAGTAACTCACCAAGCTCAGACATTGCCTAGATTTTGAAATCTGCCACGCACGGGCGTGTTGAGCATTGGGCAGGAAAACCTGATCACGCAGAGGAGACCCACACAAATTAATGGGTGCTCTATTATTCTTTGGTTCTTTAGGGAAAGTCACGTAGGTATAAAATAAATCACGTGATTGAATTTATTGTATTTGATACCTATGTGACTTTACCGAAAGAACCAAAGAATATGGATCCCTGCAGTCACGAAAAACCTAAAATCTAGATTAATGGGTGATCACTCATACATGGCACGCATAGGGTGGGTTCCCGTGTTCTGTTCTACAACAGTGTTCCTCATCTAATTTTCATAGGGGGGCCACTTTAAGACATCGGTATGAGGGCTGCCACACATTTGAAACCATTGGGTTTGACAGCATGATGGGGTGTGTTCACGTGTTGTGTATTGTCAGGGGCCGCACTAAAGGCCAAGAGGGGCCGCCAGTGGCCCGCAGGCCTTGCAATGAAGAACACTGTCCTACAGTCATGCAGTTTGGGGTAGCTTGGTAGTCCAGTGGCCATCATACTCACCAGTGAGCCATTAATTAAAAACAGTAATCCCACGTTGAACATGGTAGATGCATTCCTTTAAAGTGCCCCATTGAGTGACAAACCGCGTTAAGGGAGGAATTACTTTACTGAATCACATTTGGACTGTTTCAGCCTGCAGTCGTCCCATGGCAGCACAAAGAATTGAGATGGGGGTATGCTGCGTACTGTATCATTCCGCGTACTGTATTGTTGTGCCGCTCAGCCACGCAGCTCAAGAAAGTAAATTGTCGTCGACTGCTCAGAAACCGCGTTATAACGGTGCGCATTCCGCATTGTGCGAAAAGTGTTCTCGAATAGAAGAATCGTGTTAAGCTATGACTTACCGTGCATTCCAGTTTGCATACAATTTATGGTTAATTTTCTATAGCTGCAAGGAATTACCAAAGCCTTTGATCCGCTAAAGTAGATGTAAAATTCCTGTGACATCGTTCACAAACAGTTTATTATTTTGGAGCAAGTATTGATTGCTGATTTAAAAGTGACGTATTTCCGTCACGTACATTGGCAAGCAAAAAAAAACGGTTTGTTTCTATCTCCATCTTTTAATTTAATTATCATTCCTGATGTCTTCACATGTGGGTTAACAAAGTTTTCGTGTTGATTTGTAACATCAGTATATCTTGTTCACAAGTTTTCACAACTTTATTTGACACGCAACAAAACTCAATTGTGATAAATGTACTCGCACGAGTGGCACATGCGAACCATGTGCCACTCACTTGCCGTCCCAATTCAACGATTTCTCGAATAGCACGCTATATTAACATTTTACTACAACAAAAAAACAACATGCATGAAGCCCAGCTGGAGTAGTTTTGTTACCAAACATATACTCTATTGATTTAAACAAGCGCCTAAAAACTAATCATTCCAGCGGCGGCACAAAGCCGATGGTTGTGGCCGCGTGCCAATTTTCTCGTAACCCTATACATATATCGCTGCAATTTTCACTCAATAAATTCACTTGTGTGTTGTACAACAGCGAACGCCACACGGGGTGCAGCCAGATTTTTATCAAAGCGTGTAAAGCTCCCACTGCCGTGGCATATTCGTTTGAAGTGCTTGTAATAGCGGGGGTAAAGAGTTGAGTACTTTAGGCTGATTTCCATGAGGTCACTCCGAGGCCACGGTTGCCACAAAAGAGCCCCGGTAATCTCGGCTCCGTCGTGCCGATTCCGCACCGATGACAACTTCTCCGGCCACACGGCGGCCTTGCGTGCGAGGTGCAGGTTCCGAGCGCGAGCTGGGTTGCGCAGAGGTCAGTAATCTGTTCGCATTGTGCAGAAAATTTGCGCTGTCATTGCGGTCGTACACATCGCTTCGGGCAGAGTTTTATGAGATGGCGTAAATTACATTTTTATAAGGCCCCCATGTGGCGAGCGTTTCCTTGCACTTCTAGGCGTCCTTCCCGTTCAACTTGATGGCCGCGTACAATGCACAGTAAATAAAAATGTGCTGCCAATGAAAAGGCGTTTTCGCGCGTATTTTCGACTCAAGTGCAATAAATAACAAACAACGCCAGGGCAACTCGTGTTATTCCACTTATTGCCATGTTAAAAAGATACATGCGTGCATTTGCGGCTGCTGAAATACTGCAAAAGGCCTTTGCGATGGAAAAACGTGGTTTATTTATGAGAACGGTTGAACCATGGCTCTTCACAGCACTAATATTGTGCAGCCTCTTTCAAGAGTGACATTTAAACGTCTGTGTTTATACGCTCTTCCATAAAGGGTTACTCTTTATACGAATTTAACAAAAAAATCCTTGAATTTATTTTGACCACATTGCTCAAGGTTAAGCAAACGGTCGCGTTTTGGTGTTTCTTGGAACGTGCGGTTATTTAAAGGCGGTGCGTTTATTTTTTTTCTGTCGAACCCCCGGCGGTGCCCTCCTGTTGGTTCGTCCGCCGGGTTAAGCAAATGGGTATTTCTTTTTTGTTAGTATTTATGGGGGTTAGTAAGAGGCCGTGTGCACGTTACAGCCGCGTCTGACCTCGGGCTGCACCCCCCTATGTTTATACACTGATGAGGACAGACGTGCTGGAACGGGATGAGAGTTGTCGGCCATATGAAACCTCCTGTCCCGTCCGTGTAATTTTCGAGTTATCTCGTCCATCTCTGACGCGCTTTGCTCCGAGGTCACGTTCAGGTCCATCAGATAAAGCGGTGACTTTCTGGAGTCTGCCTCTCTCTTTTTTTGTTGTTGTTGCTGCTGCTGCTGCTGCCGTGCTTTCTTGGCCAACTTATCTCTCGGAGTTTTTTTTATTGCGTGCCCGCTGGATATCAGGGTGCAACCCCGTTGGCCGCAGACGTGAAACTCGTAAACGGGGCGGTTGAGCCGGGGTGCAAGCGCGCTTCGGGGAAAAAAAAAAAAGCGCTTTTCTTTGGTTTAATGCACCACAAAAATGGCAACAAGTTATTCTCAATGCCATCTGGATACCACCACCGATCGTGCATAGGCAGTCGGCCACATCATCCCACGTCTGGGAAAATCGAGGACTCCAGAATGCCCGGAGTGTGGAATGTGCTTGGCCGTTTGACTGCTCACGTTTGCAATGGGCACGGAGTTTTGCCTTGCGCAAGGTTTACATAATGTGTAATAATAATAGTCGTACACAGTCCTTTGCCATTCCACGACTGCATGAAGATCTCTCCACGCCGTGTCAGTTGTACAGCTCGTTCGGCCATATTTCACCACCCTGGTCAGTGTGGCTTGGTGAAGGGGGGGATATTTCTGGTTTAAAGAGCACTTGGCATTGGTGATAGTTGTGACCGGGAATCAAGTTCAGGTCATTGGACTCATAAATGTGTTTATTTAAGTAATAAGTTGCCATGTATTGCTTCACCTCCCCGGTGATTTGATACATTTTCATGAATAGTGGTCACAATTGAATGCAGCAGTCAAATTATTTGTAAAATTTTTACCATCTCCTTGGCGTTGCTTCTTGTTAGTTCCATCTTAACCTTCAGTATCGTTCACTTTATTGGCTTAACTGTAAAATGTTCACGTAATTTGCACAGGCTACGTATAACGCATTCTTCATCGCACAATTGAATATTTTTACCGCGAGCTTAAGATTTCACTTTAATCCATTAGATTACCTCGTTGCATGCAAACAAACAGTTCATGAGGTGTTTGTAAAGATGGATCGCATGAAGCGGACAAAATTGTAAGTTCACACTTTGCTCGGGGTGGCTTGCTTTGTCCAGAAGATAATATGCTCTGTTTCCTACAGAACTATTTAAGTCAAATAAGCCACAATGGCATCACACTCACAATGCCAAATGTTTTTAGAAATATACAAAGACAAAAATCCCCTGTGTAAGCCTTCAACACGCTCTGTCTGGCCGAGTTCTGTTCACGAGCACGTTGCATGAGCACGTCGATTTGGCCAGAACTACGTCTGTCTGCCTTTGTTTCCCCAGTGCTGTTGGTAACACATCGCATCACAAACTCATTTATGACCGAGTCAACCGAGGCAAGTTCCGGAACTGGTTCAAATATCACTCGATTCACGTGGCCGGCAATCGGACTAAGATCAATGGGTCCGTAGCGCGGTGTGTTAACCTTTCCACCGCCACCTCTCCGCACGCACGCTCGCTCGCTACGCATTATCTATGGCAAAGGTCATGATCGTTTTTTCAGGATATTTAGTCTAATAGACCATGAGACAAAGTGTTTCTAGCGAATTGTTTTATTATTATTTAAGTGTGCATGCCTTGCCTTGCCTGCCTGTGTGTTCCGTCGTTCCGACCTCTTATCGCGTTTCACGTAATCGCTCATACAGATGCGTTCTGGCCGTGCGTTACTAAAAGTAGGCTCCCAGGCGCGCCAGCATCATGGCCCCCCCCGTCCGATTTGGCAGCGTCGTGTTTGTTTTCACTGCTAAGTGGTGCAACGTGCAGAAACGCATACATTGCTCGGGGTTTGTTTGGCTTTCGTTTGAAAATAATGTTCCACTGTCTCCCGTTCGGATCTTGTTTGGCGGAAAAAAAAACCGTCACAATGTCACGGCGCGCTGCGTTTATGGCTTAAGTTGCGAATATTGAAAGATGGATACGCATTTATTATCTTTAGCGAATATTCTTTTTTTTTTCGCAAATATTTTCGTGGCCTGTGTTATGGTTGGTTATAGTGAGAAGTGATCAAATATTGTCAGTGACGTTTAAAAAAAAATTCGTTCTTTTTTTTCTTTTTTCTTTTCATAACGTGGCTTTTAATGCAAATATGTTGGCCGGCTGCCCAACATGTCAGTATTGTTGGCATGCACTGGTATCAAGGTGTGTTTATGCTCAGGTGCAGTAGAGGACACGGTTTTTCTTCACAACTGGCACGTGCTTAAGAGCTTTGCCAATGTCCCTTACCTGCCACTGTGACAGTAATCCACCGCCATGTGGTGCTGTTAGGGGCAAAGTTGATGCGTGAAAACCGTTCGTGAAGAAAGTTTCACCGCCGTAACATTTTCTAGTTTTGTCGTGGGGTTGTCCTCTTCTTGTACAGCTGAGCTGTTCATCCTCTTGAGCCCGCAAACTGTTCGCTGCTGGATGAAGGCCTCCCTAAGGCCTCAACACCTCGCATTGGCATATGGTGCGACAATCATGATTGTATGTATGGTGAACTTTCTTTGCACCGTACGTAGCCAACAATGCTTATCCATGTTTAAAAAGTGACATTGATCAACTTTCAACCCCATCTGCATCAAAAAGTGGAACAAGTGAAGACATCAGGAGCTCATTGCATCGGACCCACATGCTGTCTGGAGGACTCTCTACCAGTGGATGGTCAAGAGGGCCTTCCATGTACTGCATTCAGAAAATGAAATGCTTCAACGTCCCGTTATCAAACCAACTTTGCAGTGCATTATTTCTGATAGTATAATCCTTATTTACAAATGGGATGTTTTTAATCACTTTAAGACATATCTTCGGAGTGCCGAATAATGTTGTTTACAGATTAATGTCTACGTTATCATCATACGAGTGTGCGCTTAATTTTCGGGGCACTCTGCCCTCGACAATTGACACCAGCACATGTGTAAAGCTAACAAGTGTGCCAGCTGTTGGTCTGATTCAGCTACTTTCTCCAACCTTCCTCTCTCCTAGCTCGCCAAGTCGCAGTGATTATGCAGATTTCATTGCCGGTAAATCCAATGCTTTCCATGTCCGTAAGCCCATGGCTATTATCATCTCAGAGGAATGAAGAAAAAATATCACAAATTTTCCCTAAAGTATAGAATTCTTTTGCATACTGGAACAGGAGCTATTTATCTCGGCATTTATTTTAGTAAAAGCAATTATATATATTTAAAAAAATCCGTTTACTTTTTGTGAATATTTACCAGGATAACTACCACAGATTGTTATCTTTGCAGTACATCATGAAATGTATTTCAGAGATGTGGTATCAGTTCGATCTGGAGAAGTGTATTTTTATCTCTCGATTTTTTTACTCTAACAGCCGATTGTTATTGGAAACTTGCAATTGAAAAGTTGAGGCTCACAGCTGACGATGGATTCGTAGCCGAGTGATTGAACGTGCATGAGGCATCAGCCGAATGGGAGACGGGCTGAGCCGTCCCTTAGTATCCGGCGAATCGGGGCAACTGCCCCGTGCCCCGTGCTATGGGGGGCCCACATTTCGACGTCACGGTGTCAGATGTAATACCTCCGGTTTAGTTGGACGGCATTGGGGGGTTCCACACGGTGGGATTTGCCCCGGGCCCCGCACCCTCCCTTTGGACGGCCCTGGAGATGGGGCGAGCGATAAAATGGGGTCACACGAGAATGAGATGGATTGTACTTGCACCGGACTACAAGCTGTTGGCAATTTGCAAGGATGCGGCTTCATTTGCCAGTCACATGGTGACGATGATCATAATTAACTTTGCAAATAGGCACAATTTTTTTTTTAACTTTTGTACATTTTATTATCGGCATTACGTCTTGAAACAACCCCGAGCAGTGCATCGCCCTGTGTCTAGAAGTTGACGTCTCACATGGGTCTAGAAGTTGCCATCACAGAACTACTACTGAAATCACTCCAATTTAATTATTATTACTCAAATTGTTCACCTGTTTATGCATTTTAAAGAGGGTCTGATGCCTGTTGACTTAAACTATATATTTTTTAAGTTGCAAATCTAGAATAATACAAAATATTTAAAATATAAAAATTAATATTATGATTTGAGCCTTTTGTGACTGCAGGAATCCATACTCTTTGGTTCTTTCGGTAAAGTCACTTAGGTAGAAAAAAAAGCCTTTCCCACCTGATGACGGACGCTTGTGTTGCGCCCGAAACGTCGTGAATTATTTAATTTTATACCTACGTGACTTTACCGAAAGAACCAAAGAGTAATTAATATAATGTTTTATTTGGGTGCATTCATTGTTGAGCAGGCTGAGAGACCATCCACTACTATACTTGAGAACCTGGTTTAATGATGTGTAGCAGTCACTGCTCTGACCCTTGACCCAATCGGCCACTTCATAAGGATTACATTGCTCTTGATATGTTGTGCTTTAAAATGCCATGTAAGTGCTGCCCCTTGGCAATACAATACCAGAAAAAATATATTTGGTAATAACATCCACAGGTGCTATGTTGATTGAACCACTTACTCCTTCACAACAGGCGCAAATGAATTAAGCTTTCTTACAAAGTAGCCATTCATCCGTGTTTTTCTTGCCAACGATTCTTGTTGTCTGCTGTAATGAAATACTTTGATTAATTCGTTGATGGATTTGCCTGACACTTTGTTTTACATATGGTTACGCAACCAACACTAACAAATGTTTAGCCAATATGTATTTTGCTGTATTTTATTTAATAAGTATTCGGGAGGGACAATGGCCGGTGGTCGAGACTAATGACGGAGTGGCATCCAAAGGAGGGAACGCGCCCGAGAGGACGTCCACCGTGAAAATTGAGCGATGAAATCGTCTCGTGTGCACTCACGCGAGATGGCTTGCGTCGCAGAACTGTCAGAGATGGCGAAAGCTTTGGGTGGGGGGGGGCCTTCATCCAGCAGTGGATTGATTGTGGCAGAAGACAGTGGTGGCGATTATGTGTATTAGCATGTGCGCCTCCTCCTGTAACGTGACACTGCTAATGCGTTGTTATCTCTCTCTTGCAGGTGCTGAATGCGCAGGACCTTGTTGACTTCTCGCCAGTCTATCGCTGCTTGCACATCTACACCGTGCTGGTAGGAACCTTCTCTAAACTCGGCCGCGTTGCGGTGCCCCTAATGAACCCTGCCCGATGCCGCGCCGACGCCGCCGCGATGTCAGATGTGCGTGACCAAATAAATGGCCGCACTGAAAGACGTCGAAGCAGCTTCGCTTCACGAAGTTCGTTCTGTGGCTTGCTTTTTTTTTTGTCGAGGGGCTCACTTCTTGCAACAGTAATTTTACCCGGAATGAGAATATTATGTGGGTGCCACTTAATGTCCAAAAACCTGAAATGACGTCGCCTAACTCGTGTTTCACGAGCAAAGGTCACCTGCGTGCCAATGTCAGCGTCAATAATGCGTGGAAAATCACCTGCAGGTACTCGATTACCCCAATTGGGTACTTATCGGGGACAGCTCATTGCGAGCGAGCCGCACATACTTTGATTGAGCTGCCCTGTCTATTAGAGACGTCAAAATGAATAAGCAATATATACACATATCGCCAGTTGGGTAGCGTGAGCAAAGTAGCTAGCAAAGTGTGGCGCGAGGCTTTGCCCACATGTAAGCCCCTCTTTCATTCTAGTGGTCTTGATCTGATTGCAGCCCACGAGGACCGCATATTTTTGTCATTTCAATTGGTCCTTTGTGATCAGTGGCAAGACCCCCTCCCTCCATCCCTACCACCCCACCCCCCTCCCTAGGGTGCACTCAGCCCGAGATGACTGCTCAGTGCCGGCGTGTGGGAGAGGTCGCTGGCCTTGCCACCCTCGTAGGCCGGACCGATCGCGTAACGAGCGCTCGGGATGACGGCGAGAGCGCATTGTGCGCGGGTGATTGTCATTGGTGCGCAGCTGCGCCCCGTTATGCTTTTCTGCACGATGCCTTTTCTTTTAAATGGGTTATGCGTGATCCTGTTTACCGTATTTTACAGAATGTGTTGCAAGCGAGTAAGCGCCATGTCATGTCTCGAGAAATGTCGTTGCGAGCATATTTATAGATTAACTTTATATGCGAGCACTTTATAATGTGACCCAGAATTGACCCACCTTGTCTGGGAGCCCAGCATTACTTCTGTCTGCCTGATTCAACCCCAAATTGCCTTCATGTACATACATAAAGCGTACCGTTTTTGTACGTTTAAACGAAGCGTAATTTCAACAAAAGGTACTGTATATTACAATGTCGATTTCTGTTTGCTAATTCACTGCCGGATGAAGGCTTCCTCATGCCGTGTTGGTTTTGGGGGTTGTTAGACCATACTCCCCTACGCTGGTCATTGCGGATTGGTGAAAGGTGTTGGGTTCTCGACCGATTCGGATATCGCTCACCGCTGATGTTAGTCAGGGCCTACAATCTGACTCGGGTCCTCTGGCTCATAGCACAGTGCACTCACCACTCACCCCCGCCACAAGCGAATGTGGAATTTCCACTGCTGCCTGAACGGGGCTGCCAGCAGAGGGTGAGGCCCATTGCGGTGCTCATTTTAGCAAGAAGTCAGAATATGAATATTTATTTATATTTGAGGAATCCGATGAGCTATAAAGCTCTTTGTCACAGATGTCCAGTATTTTCACAGATGTCTAGTAAAGTCACTTTGAGTTGGACTCTGCACAATGTGGGCCTGGGTCGTGCTTGGGTGGGCGTCCTCCATCGACAGAACGGGTGTTATAGGCTGATGTGGGGCTACGTAGTGGGCAGCTGAAACATCCTTTGTTGTACAACACTCTACTTGTATCCTTCTGCATCTCTGCTGCCTGCCTTCACCATCCCGCACTCACCAGTGTGGTGGTGTATAGTTCAATAACCCCCACGACCCACACAGTGTGAGGAGGCCCTCATCCAGCAGCGGATGGACAAGGATGCAGCACAGTTTTGATTGATGTAGCATCCAAATGCGGGCCCGCGTATCGTCGTGAACTCCGCGCTTGGCCTTGCCTAGAAAAGCAGAGCACCAAGGAGCGCAGGCGTCGGCCGGCAGTCGGTCCGCGTGCCACCGGCAGAGTCGCATCGACGCGCTCGCGCGGCCTCACCGTTGCGGGGGAAAGATGAATCGTCTTAGGGCGTTCGGCAAACGTGCGCGTGTGACCTCGCGTGATCCGCCTGTCTCCGATATCCCGATGCTGCGCGGGTGAGGGAAGGTGCTCAAGGGGGGGGAACGTTCACAAGCGCTCGCCAGGGGATATTACTGTCCGTCGCCGCGGCGGGACGGGCAGTAATGCTGTCAGGCCAACGTGACACGGCCATGCCGCCGGGGAGATGTTTGTCATAACTCGGCGTGGGTGCGGACCGGGTCGTGACCGATAATGTTCCAGCTGCAGCGGGGGGGATCGCTGCACGTATGTATTATCGTTGGCTGGGGGCATTGCACTGAGATGGGAGCTTGGGGGTGTTTGGAAGACAAGGGCATTCAGGGGAATTGGTTGTAGTGGTGGGGGGGGTTGGGGTAGCGGCGCTGTAGGGGTGACCGGGGAAGAAAATAGGAATGCAGTGAAGGTATGCCAGCAAAGTTCAGCAAAGTTTTCTGAGCGAAAGGTGAAGTCATGTGAAGTTCAAGCCGAAATGTTTGGTTTCAGCGCACAAAGAGAGAGTGTGTTGCCGACACGGATTTACATTGTCAGGGAATAAAGAAACGTGTGCGCGTAATCAAATAAACATGCGGTGTAACCATGTTTCAAACAAGAGTCCTTGGGTACGCTTTCATGGTACAAGTTACTGATTTCTACGTCATTGCATCAGTGGTGCGACTTTTATTTCATTTGACGCTGGCATACAATTGTTTCAGCGTACTCGTACGTTACTAAAACAAAAAGCGTTTACGATGTGCATGCAATACAGTCTTCATTTTAAATCTGCTGTGTACAAAGGAGACATCGCGTTAAGCCATAAAAAATATATATATTAAAGAACAACATTTTGTTCACAGAAAAATGTTTTCCCAAATATTAATCAAAGGTCCTTATGAAAACAACTAAATAAAATTTTTCGATTTAAAGCTTTAACGACTGCAGGGATTCATATTCTTGGTTCTTTTGGTAAAGTCACATAGAAGGGAAATCATAAAATAATAAAAATAAAACATTTTAAAATTCTCACGACGTTTCGGCCACACCGCAAGCAGCCGAGGGATGGCTGCTTGCGTTGTGGCCGAAAGAACCAAGAATAACTATATTTTACATTGTGCTCATGCGTAACATTTTACAGTGTGCTCATGCGTTCTTGCTCCAGAATAACTACATTTGGCATGGTGCTCATGCGTTCTTGCTCGCTTACCTACACGCACGCCCGTCGTACACACTCGCATTGCTGCAAGAATGGTACGTGCTGTTCCGCTCGCTGTCGAAGCGCTAATGCATGGTCACATCGGGTCTATTGGTCCCGGGTGACTCCGCAGTCACTTCTCACTTGCTGACGACCGTTGTCAGCACCGGATCAGAATTTTTGTTTAATACATTATATACACACACACACCGCAAAAACCACGCTGGCGTGAAACCAGAATGCGTTCACACGCGTGTTCAGCCGTCTTGGCTTGCGACGATCAAATAAACTAAAGATTATACGCGGTGGTTAAAAAAACGATAAAGAGATAAATGATTTGCATGACTTGTGTGCATTTAGCAAAAATTGTTCGGGGGGGGGGGGGCGAGTTATGTTTATTTGGTTTCAAACTGCGAGAGGACAGACGGGCTTGATTTTATTTCATAAAAAAAAAATCTGGGCAATCAATCAGCACTCTGCATTACCTTCGCACGGCGACTTAACAAGGGAGGGCTGTCACCAGCATAGCTCTCTTACCTGAGTCAACACACAATATTAGCCGTGCGCGCCGCCGTGACGGGAAGGTTCACGTCGTGGCCGCTCACTGAACTGTGCGCGCTCGCAGACGGACTTTATTTTTAACGGTCCGTTCTGCTTTGCACGACGGGAGTGTGGAGTTAAGATGAATAAGAAGAAAAATGCGTGGCCACTTGTGTTCCGGGTGCATTTGGAGTCCACGGTGGTTTTCTCGGGGTTCACAGTAAGGCCAGCATGGGGTTAGAAAACAGTCTGGTATAAATATGAAAATTGACATAGTGTTAATGATTTCTTTACACCCGCCCTCCGTTGCCAAAATGCTAAATATTTTCGGATTAAAACTACAGTCTGGTTATTATGATGGATTAATAACAAAAAATACTTTGTTAAACTTTTTTCGTGCGTGCGCGCTCAGTTATTTTTTTATCCTCGCGTACTAATGAAGCTTTATTAAAAGTTGAACTGCATTGAAGCGTTATTGGAAATGTATTTCTTCCCGCGCCCTTCCCCGCAAGTGACCCTGCAACTTTTAACGCGTTAAAATCTCTTGCCTCATTGAAATGAAATGGCTCCAGAAGCGGACCGTTCTTCAATAGGGGAATGATACAAAACAGCTGTGGAATCGCATGCGAGGAGGAGGCTTTTCCCAAGCCTGGCGGAGGAGGAGAGTGAAAGGAGGCTGTGACACGGCGATGCATGCCATGATTTATTGCTCGCCTCCGAGCATGTTGCAGTCCCCGCTTCTAAATGGACCTCATGCGAGTGCGGAGAGATTTGCCAGGAAAGGGCCCATTGTCGACACGGCGTGATCTGCGCCGGCAAGGAAAAAAACCCACGAAGCATTGTAATGAGACAGTTACACACAAGGGCGTGTTGTTGCTTAGTTTTGGTGCGGATTATTGATGGGATTAGATCACAGAATACTGTCGCTTTGACAGGCAGCATTCTATTGCATTTATAGCGGTGGTGGTGGCTGTAGGGCATTTATTAATGGCGTTTGCAAAGTCCGCCGCAAATTATTTGTTGTGCTATGTCTTAGATTAATTAAGTTTTTTTTTTATTCGTGCCGTTGTCCCATTTAAATGAATCTTTTATGGTAGGAAAAAAAATCTTCTCATTTGCTCGTCCTTGTTTATCTTGGAGGCTATGGCTCACTCTTTTACAGACATTATTATCTGTTTCATTTTTTTGGAGCTCCTAAAACAGTTTCAGAATAGTTTACAGAGAATTTGCGCAATTGCACTTGTTAAAAAAAAAAACACTTTTCCGATTCAAATTTAAACTGCATGAAGCCCTTATGTTATTTTTCGAGATCAATTAATCAAATTGATGGTGGGGGAGGAATGATGAATGAACACGATCATTCTTCAAATTGGCCAAGTCCAGAAGCTCTGAGCCAGCTGGACAGAGCACTAATACTCGGTATTCCGACTTTCGAGATTTGCGGTCTCCTTTGTGACACATTATATAAATGCTCGCCGGGCAGCAAAACATGAAAAACAATTCGCAGTCAAAAGTAGAAACGGCCAAGAAAAAAAACCAGGCTCCTTCGGATGGAGACAAACTGCCGCTCGGCTGTTACCACGAATCGCCTTCTCTCCCACCTCACCTCCTGGAGGACGACGCAGTGTGTCTGTGGCGCTTCACGGGCAGCCGATGGGAACATCGCTCCCTCCCTTCCCGTCCGCCGGTCCCCGTGCGTCTGGCGTGAGCGGCGTCCGGCGTCCGCCAACCCCCCGCGCGTCCTCCCCTTTGCCTTTGGCTGACCTCACGGCGACTCGCCGAGCCGAGACGGGTCACTTAGGGCCCGGCGGCGCTCACGGTCCCCTAATCCCCGAGATGGCTTGAGAGATATGCGAAGAGGTGAGCCGAGCGATCGCGCAAAGCTGCGTGCGTCCCTGACCGCTGCTTGCGCCGAATGCGCTCTCCGAAGCGGCCTCGTTTTTTCGGTGACGTGCTGGTTTTTGGTCAGTGCATATTACCTTGTGCCCCCCCCCCCCCTTCTTCCCACAATAGTCAGTGTGGTGAAGTATAGTCATTAGACAAGCCCCACAACTAACCTTTTGTTGGAGGACTTCATCCGGCAATGGATTAACAAGGGGTTGTGTGTTTTATTTATGTTACTATTGCGTTTTTATATTACCTATTATGAAATGGATCACACACCTGACCATTCGACAAATAGAAATGGAACAAAAGCTGAAAAGTGCGCAAACATGCATGGAGAGAGGTGCACGCTTGCAATTACATGAATAGACAGAAGGAGAAACGCATGGATTGGAGAACACATGCACAACATTCCAAACATATTAAAACATTTAGAAAACTTAGAGGGCCTGGGCAGGACACATCTGTAGAAGGGATGATGATGATGGACGGTGGTTGAGCCTAACGATGATGTGGAAGCCAAGGGAGGTGCAAATGCCCATGTGTACATCCACTGCATTGATCATCGAGTGATGAAACTGGCTCCTATGTCGGTGCCAGGTGACTTAGTAAGATCGCAGGCAGCCGTCTGGGATGGGTTTCGTACGGATGTATCTACGTATATTGAACTTCTTTCACACCATATGTAGCCAATCGTGCTAATCGGAGGTGCAACAAACTAAACACGAAAAGCAGTTCTAAAGAAATGAGTTTTCTATCTACATTTAAAAGTGCATATCTCCAGTGGCTTTCTAATATAGGAAAGAAGAGCGTTCCAGACGGCCCGCATAAGCGCATTTGAAAGCGTGAGCGATGCAGTGATGGCCTTTTTTCGATGGCCAACCAAAAGCCGCTGCGAAGATGAGTCCGCGCGATGGTTTATGCTCGTTAATAATATCGGCAAGGTATTGTGGTTCATTTGTGGCAAGCACTTTGTGTGTACAGTGGTGGATGGATCAAGGCTGATGATGACGATGTGCGAACTTTACAATCGGACGCACACCAAACATATTTACATCGATGTGGGCGTCTAAAGAAGAATGCTGTCACGTGGAGGAGTGTATATCATTAAGTACTCGTGATATGACCATCTATTATACATTGACATGACTGACTGTATTGAGCATGAGGTAGTTTTGTGATACGAGTTTGAGCTCTTTATTCGTATCATATTCTTCAAACCTTTTCTTTATCGACAGATGCACATAACGTGGTATTGCCGTCGTAACGCAATAAGCATTGCTCAAGAAGAGCCAGGCATTTTGTGTCCATGCGAAGCTCTGCTTCTCCTCTCTGCTTCAGTTCAGATACTTTACTAACACGTGCAGGAAATTCAACCTCCACCGGAGATGCTGCTGTGGCGGTTATCACACTCTGGCTGGCATTGTGATCGAGAGGTCGATGGTTCGATTCGATCTCCCGGCACGGCAGTTGAAGCAATGCTGTTAACACCCCCCCCCCCCAACACCCATCCACCACCTCTGCCCACCCAGCAGCAGTATGAGTACACCATGGTAAATCGATCAACTGGTCACGTGTGGTGGGGTAAAGTGTGGGTAATCCCACATCTTCCAAGACGTCTTGCCAGCGTGGAAGAGCAGGCCTAGCATCCTCTCGAGGGGCTCTCTGGAGCTCCCTCTTTTTGGATGCCCTTTCACCCGCATCGACGTTGAGCCAGCAATTGCACTCTTGTACTTTTACCTTTACTTCGTTTTTTTTTTACCTTCAGCAAATCTGTGTTGGCGAAAGTTACACGTTGTCGTTGTGCAGCGTGTACTGGGCTCGTTTCCACGCTTCGATGCGATAATCATGCACCGTATGTGTCAACGGTGTCTTCAGTTTTTTTTATTTATCCAACTGAATCTTCATTCCTCCGATTTGCCTGCAGTTCGGCCACGATAGCCAAGAGCAAACAGTCGCCACCAGTATCATATTCTGCTAGTAGGAGTAAAAGTAAAGGATGACTTCACTTTGACTCCGTGCTTTCTTTTCTCAAGCCGAGCCAAGCGTTTATGGTCCATTTAAGTCGGGTTTGTGACCCTTGTGATGGAGCTCCCCAGCCGTCTAAAGACGTAAAACAAATATCATTAACTCATGATTGACCCTTGTAAGGGCAGCCTCATGGGATCCCATTGTGTCACATGCTCCGCTGATATTTCTGTTGAATTTAATTGGCCGGCATGAGCTAATAGATTCTCTCTGGGCGTATTAGTGGTGATAACACGGTTTATTTGGGTTAATGTTTTTCTACTTTCCAAAGGGTTCCGGGCGGTGTTAATGAATGAAATTACGCAGGCTGACTTTATGTCCATGTGACCCTGAGCCAGTGGCATTTTTGCTACTTTTGCGTAACAACTGACAGTTATGAATGTTCTGGAAAAACACCGTACTGTGTTACAATTGCGTATGTGTATATATATATTTCAATGTATGTATATTATTGTATTGTCAGAAATGTATTTGTTTTATATTTGTTATTATTTTAACGTCACCGTGCAGAACTGTTGCCTTGGTATTTCCCTTTCTTTGCTTCTAAGGTCTCGTCTTACAAAGAAACTGAACTCGTTTGGCTCTCACCTGGTTTAAATAGAACTACCGAATGGGATGACAGGTTGAATTGCGTACATTATTGACTGACAATGTGTTGGCCTTGATCGCGGTCACCCAGCCCCAGGTGTTGCGGTGGTCGGACCGTGCACCCCACAGTGGGCAGATTGAGAGCGCACAACAACTGGTTTTGGATTGCATCATCCCTTCGTGTCTCAGGGGTCGATAAAACGTGTACTGAATTGTGTCAATCCAACCTCGTTTCCATGATGAACTGGATTTTATAAGAAACTGGATATTTACTGATAACCGCGGTACACAATTTGAAATATTTTGATCGTTGTGCGGCCTCTTCTAATCTGTGCATCTTCTATATTGACTTTATCTCTCTCCTCTTTGTTAAGTGTATTGATTTTACGCTGATTGTAAGTAGTTATTACTGACATCTTACACGTCATGTTGTTATGATGATTAACGACACCTTGCACCTCATTGTGGCGTTACGCAGTTGCTCTGCGTTCTTGTGTTTGCCTTTGTAACCCTGGTTTGAAAAAGAGACTTGCAGTCTCAGTGTTCTCTCGCCTGGTCCAAAACTTAAGCATCTGGTTGGGCGACAACAAGAATGAAGAATTTCCACGCAGGCTCGGAGTGCAAAGTGACACACATAAGCCTCACGAATAAAGCCGATTGTGTTCATCGCTCGATTTGTACAGCGAGTCGTCGGTTTTGCTCACCCGCCGTCGCGTGCGCTTGTGTTTGTCGCAGGGTGCGCGTGACACGTTTGAAAACTATTACCGGAATCAGAGGAGGCAGCAGGCCAGATTGGTGTTACAAGCACAGTCCAACATGGTAGGTGTTCCCTTGCTCCTGTCATACATCACACGTCGCACGGGTGTAAACGATTGTCCTGATTCAGGGCTGTGTTTGATGAAAAATTCTGTCCTTTTATCAACGGTTTTACTAAACTTGACTCCTATGTTTGTCGTGGTCAAATCTTGTAATCAAAATTTTGTCTACTTCCTATTGTCCAATCAATTCCACATTTTGCACACCTACTCAGATCCGGTGACAATGCATGCCCTTTTTTTTAAACAACGGCAACAATTAATAAATTAATTCGTGAACGAGTTACGGGCACCCTCACTCCACACAAACAAAAGTTGTACATTAAATATTAATTTATAAAGTAATCAAATAATTCAAGTAAGCGTTGATGTGGGAGCAGGCGCTGCATCATTGACGTACTTCTCGACCGTGAGTTAAACTAAGTTGTTAATAAAACCGTTGTTTTTAAAAAACTTTTTTAAAGGAGTTTTTTGTCTTGTTTTTATCATCACCCCCCTTGTAATGGCTCGCCATGTCACGGAGCTCTAGAAATTGTCATTTTTATTCTCATCTTGCTTGGATTGTTTCTCTTCCTTATCTCTTGTTTTGTAAAGTTTTGTTCTCATTAATCTGAATCGAAGATTTATGCCATTTTGTTCGTATTTTGCATAACTCAAAACACATTGATTATCCTGAGCCAAGGTGGCTGGGTAGGGTGCGCAGGTCACACTACCCACTGAATTATGTAATCCTCCAACCTAAATAGGCACTCGCTAACACCACTAACCCCGGAAGTCTATTTGCATATAAATGGCGGACCTTTCTAGAGCAGGTTCATGAGAGGAGTCGCCAAATGAGAAATATCCAGAAAAGGCAAACGATGTGGATTGGGCGCATTCACAGAGGTGAGAGCTGGGTGAAAGAGGTTCTGGAAGGAGGAGGGAAGTTGTGGAAGGGGCCAACAGACAGGAGAAAAATTAACCCGTAAAAACAAAGTTTTTCACTATAAATCCTTTATATGCGTGGCGGCTAGAGTCCTCTCGTCCTCTGGCTTGAGATGGCTGCCACCTATGGGTCAGATGATTGCCTGCCACCATTAAGCAATTGGTTATTAAATATACATTTTTTTTCCCTAAAAAGTGTAAAGTTATGGAAAAAAATTTTCACGAAAATAAATTGTCACGCACAACGGGTCTGCGTGCAAAATGTCAGCTCGATTGGATCACGGGAAGTGGGTTAAAAAACGACCGAAAGATTTGCACGGTCGTAAGCGCGCAAGCAAGCAAGTAAACTTGATATAAAGTATTTAAAAAATAGTCCGCTTGACGACGTGAAGGAATGAAGCCCGTATGGAGTAGCGAAGTGGGTAGCTTCGAATCGGACAGTTTGGAGTGAGTTTGAGGTAAAGGCCTGCCATTGGGCAGAGGACTAAAGGGAGGGACACTACGTGTACAGAAATACCCCGATTTATGTCTCCCCGTTTCGCGTCATTCCGCAGATACGTGGTAATTGCGTCACCGACAGCATCATCCATCCTTTCTCGTGTCCGTCGCCTCGGCCTTCCCCTCTACCTACCCTATAAATTGCTTTAATTTACGTCGTTTTAATATTCGTCGTGGCACCTTTCAGGAACGCATCCCCAACGTAAACGGGGTAATTGCTGTGATTACATATCATTGGTAGGTCTGTTTGTCTGTTCACTCATCTCACAGGTGCCCTCGTGTGGCCAGACGTGGTACACAATGGTAACTCACAATGCCACCTACGCACTCCGTGCGGCAAAGGGTCAATGTTTGTCCGCATGATGGATTGCTCTGGTGTTCGTGGTCTTCTCCCGGGATTGAACACTAATTTTCCCAGTGACATTTTAAAAGTAAAAAAATGCTTGAGAATGTCGACTGCAGAGACCACCCTGCCCACCACCCCCTCCTCGACTATTGCCGCTGACTAACGTCGTGCGGATTGGGCCCAGGTTGTGGGGAGGAGAGAGAGAGACGCTGGAGGAGACGCGTAGGCACAGTGTCCGCGCGGGAGAGAGGGGCAGAGTGAGAGGAGTGAGTGGGACCGTGAGAGGGGAGGAGCAGACGGGAGAGAGAGAGTGGAGAGTGCGACAGCGAGAGAGCGGAGAGTGTGGGTGCAGGCTGGGTCTGAGGGGATAACGTTGGGAGGTGGGGGGGATGGAGAGGAGTGGGGTGGGGTGGGGGGAGAATGGAAAGCAAGCTTAATTTTCTCATGGCCATTAGCTGAAACGTTTTTATGAGGCCGTGGCATTATTTACCTCAATCACTGCACAGGGAATAAAGGAAAGCCAACATTGATCTCATTAAAACGTTCTCAAGACTTTTTTTCAGTCATGTTTTTGGCTTTGACTGCAAAAAAACTAAAAAGTATAGTTTTTACTTATTTTTCACGTCACATTTCAAAACAGTTCAGCAAGGCAGCAATGTCACTTCAACAACCATCATCATCTTCAGCCATGATCAATCCACTGCTGGATGAAGGCCTCCCCCAGGCCGCCGCCGTTTTTCACGGTTCGGCACGGTAACTATTCACCTCGTTACCTGCGCACGAGCTGATGTCCACCGCTCAGTCTCTACGATGGAGTTGCTCTTGGGCTTATTCTCTTCTTTGGTGATGACTCGGAGGGCCTTCTTCCAGCAGTAGATTGATCGCGGCTTATGATCATCCGCTCCTTCCACCTCCGTGCAGCGGACGTCCTCTCAGGCGCTTCAGCAGCGAGTCTTATTCCGCCGTGTGTGGTCATTTTTCTGTCGCCGAGTGGCCTCCAAAAACAACTTCACCGGAGCGTTTTATTTTTTTCCACTCGGCAGCACTGATGAGCTTGAGAAGTTGCCGGCTTTTCTTGAAGGGGGTAACTCGAAACAGGAGGGCCCTGTCTCCGTGGAATGCCAGCTGATGCCCTCGCGCAGACACGCACGGTTCCATGCATTGTCTCACTGTCTCCGTCGCATGAGCTGATCGCCCCTCTCCCCTTTTGTCTTTGAAACGCAGCACGAAACCCTAGAAGGCTACAAGAAATATTTCAACCAGATTGTCGGGTGAGTCGACTGCATTAGGAAAAAACAACCACTTGAACCGCCACGCAAACAAACAAACAAACAGCTTCCGCAGCTAAAGCCCTTGTAATTCAAAACCTCTGCTCATTGATCTGATTTGCACAAAAAAAGCCAGCTACTGGAAGTTCCTCCAAATGCGACGCTTAAGTGCCTTTTTCTGCTTTCCACTAGAGGGTGTTGTCATCCACGCCACCCTTTGTTTTGACGCTCGAGCACGTGTGGATAATTGTATGGAGCTAAACGCAAAAAAAAAGGATTCGTGAATGTACTTGCAATGTTATCAACGAGCCGAAACGTGCTTCGTCTTTCAAAAGCGTTATCTCTTCGTTCGTGCCATCTGCCTTTTCACAGATGCCTGTGGTTTTCGTTTAATGCAGTTCTCCCTCTCTATGCTTTTGGCCCACTCATTGTCGTTTTATTGAAAAGAATTCCTTCAATGTAATTACATTTTGTTGTTGTTATTGCCGCTATTGAATCCAGACCTTGCCGGCGGTGGGTATTTGTCCTGCCTGTCTCCCCTCCCCTTCCCCGCCCGTGGGTTTCGCCGGCAGGTTTTTTGTGGTTGAAGACCACATTTTGCACACGACGCAAGGGCTGGTAAACCGGGCGTACATGGATGAGCTCTGGGACATGGCCCTCTCCAGGATCATCGCAGTCTTGCGCACGCACTCTGTGAGACTTTTGGGAGCAGCATTCGCAACATTGCAACGGTTGTCTGCGTGTAGTGTAGATGCGGTTAATTTGTGTATCAGCTGATCCGTCCAAAGACCTATTAATAGGAAGCGGTGTATTAGAGCGGTGGCACAGCTATTAGCGCACGGTGCTATGAACCCAGCGACCTGCGTTCGATTCTCGGCCACAACTAACATTGGTGGCGAGTGATATCTGAACCGGTCCAGGCGATTTTCCCCCCCCCCCCCACCCTTCGCCAACCCGCACTGACCAGCATGGTGAATTATGGTCAAACAACTCCCATGACCGACACGGCATGGGGAGGCATTCAAGCAGCAGTGGACTGACAACGGGCTGTGAAGAGCTCATGGATATTTTCAAAGGGGAATCTAGGCATCTGTGATTACATGAAGAGAGTTTGTGCTTTGACGTATTCGTGAGTATTTTTCCAATTTTGGTTTATTCTCCGGCATTGGAATACATTCATTTACTAGCGAATGATACCGCAGGCTTTCTCATTTTAAAATGTTTTGTTGCCAACACACTTTGGTATTTCATTGCAAATAAGGCAAGCTATTTGTGGGAATTGAGTCTTTTGCCTTCGGGCAGACTTCAATAAGCGGGTCCTCGCACTCCGTGCCACAAAACATAAATCATAAAAAAATAGTTATTGCCAGTATTGAGATCATTGCTTTTTGAACTGCACTTTAGTGACCAGGTAAGCGATATGAAAATCAACTCGCTGCATTTAAAAAAAAATATCGACACGAAGCTGGATAGACACGTGCGTTTGAGGTCTGTCTGAGAATGTAGGGAGAGTAGTGCATCCGTACGATGCCAAGGACTCCCGCACATCGAGGGCTGTAACTCGTAAACCACGAGTGCATTCAACCACAGTTTACGGACGCCGTGTTACCTCCGGTGGGGTCGACTTGAGCGCCTCGGTCGGATGTTAGCTTACCGCTCATTTCCACCGGCCCATCACAGGGCCCTTTGAGAGTATCTTGGGTCACATTCTAAGTCTACAGGGTTGTCACAAATCCCGCCAGCTCTTAATGAAAATGAGAAATCGCGCACCTGCGTCTCTGCTGCGATAATCAACCCTGATGGTTCGTCCTGTGACCCACAAGATCTGTGACCCACCGCATACCACCCCAAGCAGTTCACGAATCATTCACAAACCTGTAAACCAAGGTCAGCATCTGGATTCAACAATGACGTTGTCCTTGTCGTTTAACTCGTGCAATTTTTGTGCCCTTTCTGCGTGTATGTGTGTGCGCGTGTGTGTTCTAGTCCTACTGCACAAACCCTAACCTGGTTCTTGACTTGAAGCATCTCATTGTTCTGTTTGCAGACACTGTGCAGGTGAGGGCAATGCGTTCTGCACAAACTTGCACTGCTAATAATGCCTGACAGCAGCCGCGCGGGTCGTGTTGGCCCACGCTGCACGTGCGATTCTGTGTGATGTGCAACTCTGGAGAAATGATGAGATAATTGACGCTCAACAAAAGCAGCTGCCAGCAGAATTCTGGTTTATTTGTCAAATTTTATTTTTTACAATGCCGGGAGCTCCTTCGCCCACGAACGCTCGTTCATGATAGAGGGGAGTCGCAGGTATCGTGTGGCAGCTGCCTTAAGACGCTAGAAATTAATGAGATGTGCTCTTGAATTAATATTAGAGTAACAAGCAAGATGTTTACGATTACGCTTTTAAGTGTATATCTTCTAAAACCTCATTGAGGGAGGATTGTGTTAGTGCACGGGACAAAATTTAATCTCTTCACAGAAAAATTAAATAACACTCTTCGACCCGCCGGTTCCCTGCACCTTGTGGACCTCTATTTTCCAGCAGAGTTTTATTAAACAAGCAAAAATATGTTCCACGTTACCGCCGTTATACGAACACAATGCTTAAAAAAACCAATACGTGCAATGTTACCATCCAAAAGTATGGCGATCCCTTAGCAACGCTGGGGAAACCGCGTGCAATAGTGGTCTACAGTCTTTATTAGAAGCTTTCGTGACTGCAGGAATCCATACTCTTTGATTCTTTCGGTAAAGTCACGTAGGTAGAAAATTAATAGATCACGACGTTTCGATCGCAACACAAGCGAACCGTCATCAGATGAAACAAACACAGCAGGAGAACTGCTGACGTCAACCAAAGAGTATTGTGGTCTACAGGTTGTCGCAATCAAATGTGTGAGCTGATTTTTTCGTTCCACAGGGTTATGGTTTTTCCATGAACCAACTGTTTGACCTGCTGTTGGAGATCAGGGACCAGTACTGTGAGATTCTGCTGAAGAAGTGGGCTGCCGAATTCCGGTGAGGTTCCGTACCGCTTGCCGGCACAGTGGGATGGGGTTGCGGCATTGGCAAAACAACAGCGAGATTACTTGGGGCAGTGACGATGCATTGATTGATGTCGGTTCTTAAGCTCGCGATTCTCACGCACGCCAATCGATGGTTTTAGATTCGTATACGTTAAATTAAATTGAGTTCATTGGATCCATGCAACCTTCTCGAGGTGCTATCATTTAATGCATTTTTTTAAAGTAAAATAAAAAATTTACATCGAATCGGGAAAATATATCGATTCTGAGGGAAAAGAGGATTTAACTGTTACATCCTCTCAAAATTACTTGAAAGTAAAGTGTTTACTTTAGTTCTTTACATTGTTACTGCAGTGATAAAATACATGTTTTGAGTAGGGAAATGTATGTTATGTTCATTTGTTTAAAAAAAATTAAGTCAATTTTTTTGTTTGAATATTGTTAATAATCATGAATTCCTTTTCTTCACAGGGCAATATTTGAGAGAGATAACTTTAGCCCAATTCCAGTGAACAATGACGAGGAATATCGGAAGATAGTTAGCCAGTTCCCCCTGATGGATGCAGAATTGGAGAAGGTATGTTCTGTCTTTGACAATTACTTTTTATTGGTAACCCTTTCTCTGGAAATCCTGCTAGATTTGCGACTATACCGCCAAATATAGCCAACGACAAAATTGCCTGAATTGCACCCAATGGCTTCAAATGTCAACAGCTAAGCAGGCTTAGCTTATGCCTCCTATATCAGGAATGAAACTGTTAGACTTCTCCACAAATCTGGCTGTCGGATTGTAAATGTTATGGCTTGGCTCTCCAACACACCGGTGTGCTGTACTAGTGACGAATTGGCCACGTTCTGTTCACGTGACGACCCTTACTAGTTGACTGTGTCGGGTGGTGGCGGGTTTTAACGACACATTTATATATTTACCTGATCTAACCCAAACTGTTGACTACCAAAGCTTGCACGGTAGTGTAGGAATAGGACTGTCGGGCCTGGCCAAGAGATGGCATCGCTGACTATCACGCCTTTATTAATTTCACCGATACTGGGGTATCCTCCCATATAGCAAACACTTGTTAATTATATTGTCCAACCATCCCAAATGTAGCAGGACCCTCTACGAAATAGTCTTTGTAGGCACATTGATGCCTTCCTTGGAAAATAAATAAATTGCGGTATTATGAGATCGTTTACAAGCGCAGAAATAGAGGGGTGAAAAGGGTATGGCATTTGCGCAAATATCATGACACAGTGGCTATGAAATCACTCGCACGTGGATTAGGCCAGGACACACGAATATTAACCTCCAGATGGGTTCTGGTGAATTGCACTAATTAAAGCTGACATTAGAGCTGCGCAAGTCACGGAGGCATTAACGCAGCCGTCGCGTGGCTTTGCGCGGGGGGCGTCTGCGAGGTCTTGCTCACAAGCGCGGAGGTTTGATGCGGCGATGGCTCTCAGAAGCTGACAGGTCCCGCGTCTCCCGGGGACCCGATTGCACCTAAATAAAGCTGGGGACATCTGTGGTCACCACATGGCAGGAGGGCAAGCAGCGGGTCGAGGTTAAGTGCATCTGACAGGCGCTCTGGGCGCCGAAATGCCACTGCAGTCTCAAGGCGGGGGGGGGGCCACCTTGTCTGCCGGGGCCGCCTTTGACTCTTACCTCTGCCCGGTGCATCTGCTCGGTCGTGGCATCTTGGGCTTTTCGATTTAATTGGAAAGAAGCCACGGGAGATTAGGTCACACGGCACCCCAGCAACTGAGCTGATTAGTATTTTTTTTTATATAAGAAGCCAAAAGGCAAAGCGTTTTTATTCATCTTATACCCAATACGACGTTGAAGAATGTGCGTTTCATATTTTTACTCCCCAATTTGTCAAATGTTCTTTTAATATAGTCGTCGCAATTGCTGTAAGTTAAGTTTTTAAACAGGCTATGTAAGTCAAATGTTTGGTTTTTGCTTTCTGACAGTTTCTGTGTCTCTGTATAAGGGTCTTCTATATTTCGAACCACTGACCACATAGCATGGCACTGTCTGGCATGGCACTGCCTGTTGTGATCATTCAGCGGCAGCATTTCGGGCATCCACCAGGCTAACTGAAGCCATCCACTAGCTCGCCAACCTCGAAATATGGCCGAACGTCCTTCTAGCGGCGAAATTGGCTCATCCACAGACTCGTTTCGCCACCATAATGGCTCATCAGCATGCCGCACCCGGCCAGCTCGCCACTTCGCGAGAAGCGCCGCTTTTTTGTTTGCGCGTCGGCGCCGCCACTCGGTTATTCACCGACGATTTCATCTCCGACTTTCAATAACGCCGTTGCCATGGCTGCCGCTGCGGCTTAGGCGCGGAGGTCCTGGGAGGTTGCTCGGGATTAACCCCGAGCGCTGACCTCCGGGGCGCTGCTTGCATAGAGCCCCCGTACGGGATGGGCCACCGCTGCACGCCTACAGAAGCCCCCCCCCCCTTGGCTTTGCGGGGATTATCCTGGCCGGCCCTTTGGGGGGGGGGGCACCCAGGCACCAAGGGCTCGCTTAGCTTTCAGCCGCCGAGCGTGCGGACCTCGGCGACTTTCAAAGAAATCTTCCCGGCGCAGATAGATTAGCCCGTGCGTTGACCCCTGCTCGGTTGGCCGCGAGTGCAACACCGGTCCAGATGGACTCATTGTGACTGCAACTATGCAAATAAAGTAAAGTATACTTATATACACAAAGACAAAGATCTGCCCCCCCCCTCCCACCGCCTCCTATGTAGACTTTACCAGACTGTTGGGGCAAGTTCTGTTAGCGAGCATCTATTAAGGCTGGCACCTCGCATAATGACGTTGTGGGGTGGTCAGCAACACGCTTTACTGCTTTTGCCTCTCCCAGTACTGATGTTTACACATCGCACCAGGTACTCATTTGAGGCTGAGTTGACTTAGGGCAGGCCCAGGACCGGTTTCGACAATGATCACTCGTTTTTTTGGTCGTGAGTTGGAATCGAACTTGGGTTGCCGAGTTGGTAGCGCAGTGCGCTAAGCAATGCGCCACCGCTCTGTTTATATATATACACACACATATGCAGTCATAAGTTAGCATACGCAGTCACATACATAAATATATCACCATGATCATTAGCTCTTTTTATTAATTGATTTATGGATGAATGCCAAAGCCCACGTTCTATGCAGCTGCACCTTAGCTCAGTCTCATTTCATCACTTCTTCTCTTTGGGCAACCGTTCATGCGTGATCCACTCTTGTGACCACCCTTCCTTTGCTTAACTCATGCTGTTCTCATCCCCATCCTGCTAGACGTCTTTCTCTGGTCTGTTTATTTTTATTAATTGTGATGGCGGCATCTTGGATTCGTGCACTTTTTTTATACGTGCGGTTATTTTATTGTGTCTTAGACTTATTCTAAATGTTCAATCTTGTCCGTGCGCACGTGGTGTGGTTTTTCAGGTCTTGTACAATTTTTTTTGTTGCAAGCGTGTTTACATTCCATACATCACGGTTATCATTATGCACTCATTGAAGGCCTCATTCTTAAAACACAATGGGCTTTTTTTTTGCTCTTCGTGACAGAATTTTGCTACGTGCTGTATATAAACATTTTGTGTGGTCTTTGCGCCGTTGCAACGTGATGTTATCGTCTGTCCGGATTTAATGCGTCGACCGACATATATGAACGAAATAACACGCGACTTGAATGAGACAAAAGAAGTGTTGATTATACTTGTCACTCAGCACGGCTATTTGTGCCTTTCATACAACTCCCCACTGTTGAGTACAAACGGTGGGTACGTTTCGTAGACCCAACCTGAAGTTAATACCCAACACCGGACCTTGCATTATTACGCGCCGTTCTTCTTGCGCGTCTCACAATGCTTTGAGAAACCTCTTCGTTTATAATGCCGTGATCGGGGCTGCCCGTTGAAAGCATGTCGTCATTTTTTGTTTTTACATCTCGTGTTTTATTTGACGTGTTTTTTTTTGGCTCTTTTGTTTCCAGCAAACCTTCCCAAAGAAAATCCCGTTTTCGCAGTTCGTGCCCAGCATTTACACGCAGGTGAAGGAATTCATCTACGCCTGCCTTAAGTTCTCCGAAGATCTCCATCTCAGGTGAGGCTCAGAGCTGACAGCCGCACGCGGACATCGCAGCGTCTCATTGGATGCGACGAGGGCGCTCGTGAGGATGAGGGGGGAGCGTGCGTTTAACTTTAATGCCGAGATTTCAAGAGTCTGTCTTACTCCGTCCCAGCACAGCAGCAGCAGCGTTGCCGCAGTGGTCCGCGTACTGCACAATGAGCCGGTGCTCCGAGTTCGAATCCGGGCCTCGGCTGACATCACAGTGGCGAGTCATGTCTGAACCAATCCTGGGCCCCATCCTTCTCCAATGCGCATTGACCAATGTGGTGAAGTGTGGTCAACTAACCCCCGTGGCCGACATGGCGTGGGCATGCCCTCATCCAAGCAGTGTATGAACAAATGGCGGTAGCGGCAAAGCTGTGGATGTTTCATCCCAGTAGCAGGGTTTAATTATTGGAACCGGTCAGCGTGTTTGTCTTGCAATTGAAATGTTATAGCCCTGTGGTAGTCACCTGAGTAAGTTAATGTTTGGTGGATTCCTATGGGAAACAATATATATGTATTTAAAATTCAGTCTCCAATTTAAGCATATATATACGTACACACAAAACATTTGCTGGTATTATTGCTCAAGACATCATATGACTAATTCCAAATGTTTTATAAAATATATATTGCTTGTTACGTATAATTTAATACACGTAGACTGATGAATACACCGAGGAAGAGGAGCACATGCAAGCGTTCGCATACACAAGTTGAGAGACGTGTAATTTTGACTTTTTAGAAAAGTCAATGCATCTGGGCAGAACACGTCGCTAGAAGGGAGGGGACGATGACCAGCGGTCGAGACTAACGATGGGGTGGCAGCCAAAGGGAGGGAACTCTCCCAAGGGGGACGTCAATCTTGGAGGAAGTTCAAGGAAATTGGCTCGTGTGTCGGATGGCGGTGATTTTGGATGATGTTGATGATAGCACTGCTCTATAGGAAGGAGCCTTGCGTTCGCACAGCACGTAGAGCGTCTATGTTTTGGATAAAAAAAATATAACAAGTGATGAAAGAGGAAATGATTTGAAATCCCCAATCCCCATATCAATAAATTTTCGCCCCCTGCACGCTAAGCGCCTGGCGTTGCCGTATGTGGTGCTTCGGCGTGTAAGCGTGCGGCGCGATAAACCAGGGGTTGGGAATACGACCAATGACTTCATGTCATACGGCCTGCATCCGCATGATGTCTGCCACGAAGAAACGTGCCTCAAATGCCATTAATCCCTCACAGAAAATATCTGCAAGGGCCTCTTCGCAGTGACAGAAGTGAATGAGAGGCGAGCGTTAATGTGTGGCCCGCCAAAAGTATTTTAAAGTTCCATTTGGCCCTCAAGTCAGGGCAAGGTTGCCCACCCCTGTGATAAACCCTAACCCCCCCACCCGCCTCCCCCGCCTCACTTGACGTTAGAGAGGCGGGCATAAGAGAGGAGAGCTCCTAATGCAAGTCCTGGCCGTGGTCGCAGACTGCTTGTCTGCACAGGGAACAATGCGGACTGTGTGATGACGGATGACGGGAATAGACGTAAAGGCGACAGGGAAACAGTGATGCCGGGTTTATTTACAGGAGAGTAGTGACCCCATTGGCGCAGCGCCATTGGCACGGTGGAGGCTGCACTACAACCAAGGGATACCTTGCTTGGAAATGGAAAATGCCGCAAGACAACCATTGCTCCGTTGTATCACGTTTCGTCACCAAAGAGGTTGCTCTTTCAGTTCCCTAGCTCTGCTTTTTGGAAAGTCTTCAATTTGATAAAAGAACAAAAAACTTTTAAAATCTCATTACATGCTCTTAAATCTTTCTTTCATAATGAGTGGGTGTCTTGTTGTAATGAATTCAGAATGTTCAGCGAGAAAACTGGCAGATATTTTCTCATGCAAGAACACTTAGAGCAAATTTCAGGAAAGCTTGTATTACCATCCTCAATTAAAGCAAATCAACTTTCAAGCTGCTTTGATTTTAATTGGTGAATAATGTAATCCACTCATTTAACATTATGCAATTCTAATGACGAAGCTCAATTTTAATGAAGCAAGAAATCTTTATTTCTAGTGTGTGCACATGTGCATGTGCGTACGCACCAAGGTACACGTTCATCAGACTTGGCTTGCGTGGGAGCGGCGCCGTGCGTTTGCGCGCGTGTGTGTGCATGCGCTTTACGCGTGCGCGCGCACACTCTTACGAGCTTGTGTGCGAGTGCCCCTGACATCTCTTGTCGCTGCCAGATGAAATGGGAATCCACACGTGTGGGGGCGGGGGCTGGGGGGGACAACGCAGTTTTTGTGGTGGGCAGGGTGAAGACAGTAATGAGAAGTAGAAAATATCTCATTGTCACCGGTCTCCCCACTCGCCGCTCCGTTTCAGCCTTTGTGCCCCCGACGTCTCAGAGGTTTGGCGATATGGGTAATTGCCGGCTCATGTTCTGCCCTCTATGTAACACGGTACAGTGAGTCCATGGCAGAGTATCGAGATAGCAGTGCCACGAAGAAAGGGACCTTTTGTTGGCGTCGAGCGCACACACCTATCGGACGAGCCTCCCCCTCCCCACCCTATTGTGAGCCGCCATGTGGCAGGGTTAAGGCCTTGAAAGCGTCGTTACGTGAACCGCGTTTGTCCCGGGCTGTCACTGTGCTCTGGCCCCGCATGCTTTTCTGCCTGCGTTCGTCGGCAGTCTGTGCCATTGATTCCAGCGGAGCCAAGAAAGATCCTGCGCTTTTGTGCTTGCTCATGCCCTAGAGCATTAAGCACGTTCTTGTTGAAGCCAAAGCTATTTTTTTTTTATGAAAGGGGGGGGGTACCCTTTTTGATCTGCTTCTGGTAGCCACTTTAGTTACATTATCACTCGTTACAAAACTCCACTCTTTGTCAAGCTACTATGGCTCTGCGTCGTAGTTCGAGAGGTGACACGGAGGATGGGAATTGCGGTGAAAACTGTTATAAAGTGATGTCGAAGAATAACACCACGTCGGATCTTGTGATGGGAGTTGTATGAAAATAAGTTGTATGCTTGTGGACGGCAATCCAGTGCAATAAAATATCTTCCAGTCCTCATCTGGGTTGAATGTTTTTCAGAATTTCATGGAGTTTCTCATCCACGTCACGGTGTATTCTGTGGCAGTCACATCACGTCTGAAATGTTAAGCTGGATGAGCCTTTTACATAATCCAGTCTAACGTTTCAGAAATCTGACTGCATTTCCATCATTTGAGTATAATTTTCCTGAGTCAGGCCTGTTATAACAGTTCACAGTATTAATCAGAGAGCTTAAACATATACACGATGTTGAAGTTTAGATGATTATTTCAGCAGCTTATATGTAGCGCTTCCTACTTGACCGATTGGGCAGTGCTCATCTTCGTTTGCGGCTCTGTTCCATCGGTATAGATTACCCGTTCCCATGCTCGGGGCCAATCGCTCCATAGGACGATTGCTTGAAATAAAAACAACTCGGTGTCATTTCAATTGCCTACGACTATCACCTGGAATAGTTCCGATCATGTCAGATCTCTGGAAGCTAAACAGCTTGGGCCTGGATCATGTTCCGATGAATGAGCACTGACATGGGGCTTCTGAGGATTTTGTGGTGGTTACAGCATAATTTCTTGTACCCTACTTCTATGTTCCCTTCACCCAACCCGTGCTGACCAGCGTGGTAAAGTTTAGTCACATAACCCCTGACCTTGCCATGACTCTCATAATGTTGGGAAGCCATCATCCAACGGTGGATTGACACAAACGCTATGCAATGTAAATGGGATTGTAAACCACCAAAATGCCGAGTTGGTCAAACATTCTAACTGCGGTGTTCAGTGCTGACAATCAGCGAGGATGGCTTGTATGTATGTTGAACTTCTTTCGCACCATACATAGCCAACCGTGCTAATCGGAGGTGCTTGGAATTCTTAACTGTTCGCGGGACGAACTTCGCGAACGAGTTCACATGTCTGATGCCGTTTGCGTTCACACAGCTCCATCGGGGTCAGACGTTCCTGCTCAAAGATAAACCGCACCGCAGCTGCTCACAGGCACTTTACCGCGGGTATCAGGAGGAGCAGTATTCATTGGGCCGCACTTCAAACCGAATTGCTTCTGTACACGTCAACGCTGGTCAGAGACGCACATTTGACCTGAAGAGCCACCCACCCGCACTGAGCCACCGCCGAACACGTCACCTTGACAAAAAAGCACTTGTAAAGCAGTGAACGCGTTGCAGAGTAATGGTCTCGTGAGCGAGTCGATGGCTTTTGTGTGTTTGGAGTGACAAAGAGAACCTCGCCTTTCGCCCTCAGTCGATTGCCACAAACTGTATTTATATTTATTTAAAGGGCGTCATTTGTATTCCCTGTCCCAGATGGGGCTCATGAGAGTTTGTCGGTATCTGCGGATGAATAAATAAGCGTGATTAATTTGTGTAATTTGTGTTACTATGAAATACAGAGCTAAACAGCGCGCGTGTTGCTAGCCCGAGTAAAGCCGCCAGAGTTCTGTTTGGGTTGACTTTTACATTCCAGCAGTAAGGTGTGACAGCTTAAACTGGGGGTTGTCACTGGTGGTTTATAGCACGAAAAAATATATATATATTTTAGTGGTAATTTCCCCATAGGTCCCCACATTTGGAAGTCGTAGTTGACAAGCCGTGGACGCCTTTGGGTAGTACGTCATAAAAAATTCAACAACTTCCCTCAAGGTCTCAATATGCATATTCCATTACGTGTCATATTCCATTTATACGCTGTTCTCATTCGGGAACCAGCTCATTATTCTCGTACGTCTGAGTGTGTGTATTCATGTGCTGTGAGTGCATAGGGTTATGTTTACTTTTCGAAGGACTTTTTAGCTTGAACAACAAATTAAAATTTTCTCGCACGGTACTTGGCGCAGTCTCTACCGCTGAAAGCCAATTGTGACGCAGCAAATTCTTTGTTTCTTTCTGAGTTGGACCTTGCAGGATATTTATAAGGAAACTTTATATGTTCTAAATTAGCAGCACTTAGCTGTGTGGAGGTTGCGTTTAATATGCCACCTTTATTTGAAACAACTTCAGATTTGCGTTCATCGTTCAGTTTCTTGTCTTCGTTCGAGGCTATATTTTGAGTTTGTAAAGTGTATTAAGTAGCAGGTGTTCAATTATCATTGCTGGATTTTTTTACAGTTATACATTCATTAAGCACATTGCTTTCAAAATGTGTGAATACCGTAGCACATCTAGCAATCACACACTCGTGACTGTGTACACTATTCTAGATTTAAAGTTTTCGTGACTGCAAGGCTCCATAATCTTTGGTTCTTTCGGTAAAGTCATGTCGGTGAAAATAAAATAAACAAAAAACCAAAAAAAAAATCACGACGTTTCGGAGGCAACACAAGCTTCTGTCATCAGCAAAAAAAAAATCTGTGGTTGTCCAACCTGATGACGGAAGCTTGTGTTGCCTCCGAAACGTCGTGATTTAGTTATTTTTTATTTTATTTTCACCTACGTGACTTTACCGAAAGAACCAGAGAGTATGTACACTATGGTAGAATCTGTAACAAATATGTGCCTCACTGTCATCTAAGCAACGAGTATCGTATTTTTTTGTCATATCAATATTAATATATTCACGGAACAGCATTAAAGTAAATTCTATTAATACATTGAGAATTGGTGCCCACAGGTTGAATCCAAAATGTTATGTAATTGGTAACGAGTCTTTGACGAATGTGTACACTTTTGATGGTGTGTGTGCTTATTGGACAGTGGTGGCTTCGTGGTTCAAATCCGGTGACCTGAGTTCGATACCTAGCCGCAGCTAATAACAGCGACGTCATTGGCGCGTGATGTATAGAATTGGTGGGCTCAGCTTTAAGTGAGTTAATCGAGTGCCTTGTGCCGTGTGTAAACATTTGCACTGGCGAGACGTGGCGCTGGCCACACCACCCCATTGAGCGTTGTGCCCTCCTTAGTAGGTGCTCGTTAACACAACCTGAACCAAATAGTCCGTGAAAGGTTACATGTTGGGGTCCTTGCTTTTGTCTGTACCGGCTCGTTGCGTCAGAGGCAGCGGAGAGCTTCATATTTGTGACAGAGTTCACGGGCGCGCCGTACACGGACAGCGGGGGGGGGGGGGGGGGTCGTCGCAGTCGCGCCGTAGACGTCCCTCTTACGACGGTCGTGCCTTTCGCTCCGGCCGGGAGGAATCCGAAGCGCTTGTGGTTTTGTTCCATGGCCATCGCCAGGCAACAATGCGCCAAATTGGACGGTTAAAAAAAGAGAAAATTGTTACCGAGTGATGAATTTCACACTTTAACAAACAAAGAAATGCGGCCGTAAAGTGTGTGCCAGAAGGGGAATTAGGAGCTGTGACATTTAAAGATTATGTCAATCTCTTGCACCTCCCTGTTCACCTTTATTGCACGGCTTGCTTTTTCTTGGCACGTATTGTGACGGCCCATTGTAGTGCGCCGGGTTTATGGCATTCCTCCAAGTGCAAGCCACGGGGTAAAGGTAAAAAGTTTACCTGCAGTGGCGGCAGCGGCAGCGGCAGCAGCAGGGAGTGGCGACCTTTATCATATTGTTTCATTCCACCCACCCCTCTCCGCACCCGCATGTGACAACGCAGTGACGGCAGCAATGAACGTGACTTCATCGTCGTGCACCCCATGTGTTTCCCACACACGCGCACACAATGATTTCGCGTACGTGCCGAGAGGCATTCTGTCGCATCTGGGATTGCGTAATGCAATGCGCGGTTAAATTTTTTTTGTTGTCGCATTTATCGCGAGACAAAAAAATTGCGTGTCGTCGTGTTGTGTGCTTAGGTTTAAATAACTATTGCTTGCAGCGTGCATTGCACTGTGACCATAAAGCATGCGTAACCTGATAAGCTCGAATTCTTGACTGCAGTTTTACGGTTGACCCAAAGGTCAGTGTATTGGTATGAATATTTACTGCTTACAGAAGTACCCATGTATGGTGCTTGGTATTGCTTTAAATGGGTTATACTGTATCTACACGCGGAGTATCCATAACAATTTACAGCCGTTCTTTCAGTAATGTCCACACCGTGCCGGTCATGGGTTTTACCGTATCTAACCACTACCGCCACTGGTCAATGCGGGTTGGTGAAGTGGGGTGGCCCGTGACCGGTTTAGGTATCACTCTTGCTACTGATGTTAGCCATGGCTGGGAATTGAACCTCGGTCACTGAGTTCAGAGCGCAGGGCGCTAACGACACCACTGCACCCCCCCCCCCCCACCACAATGCTGCAGATTCTTGGTTGTGAATTGTATTTGTTGAGAATCATGGTTTTTTATACAAATAGAATCGAATTGTCTACGATGATTCCTAGTAAAAGCTATTTGATTCTTAAAATAATAGAATATTTACTAAAAAATATCTCCACATCATGTCCCTCGCACATGTAACGTGGTCATACCTACTTAAAGATGACATTTTGGTCATGGTTGTGGTAATAGTTCAAATCTGAAATTCCTTTGCAGACAAAAAAAAGGTGCTAGTATTTTTCTTTGTCTTCTAAGATGTGTCTTGCCATGAAGTCATGACCATCGCTGCCTCAAATCTCACGATGCTTACCTCATCCGAGGTGTTCAGACGGTGCTCTCTTAAAATTCCGTCGTGCTTTTGAAGTGTCGGCCTCCGCAAATAAAACACGGCGCAAAACAAAACAAATATGAACTTTTTTTTACAAAAGACCCGACATTTTAAATGGAATTCCTGTGTTTTTTCTCTTTGTTTTTCATTCTCTCGCCCCCCCCTCCCCCAACCTCTGTCTCCCCTTGTTGCGTGGCAGCTCCACTGAGATCGATGATATGATCCGGAAATCGGCAAACCTTCTGCTAAGCAGAGTCCTCAGCAGTTCTCTGCAAAACCTCATCCGGAAACCCAACATTGGTCTGACCGAGGTAAAACACACACACACAGACACACGCACGCGCGTGTGTATGTATATATATAAATTAAATTTTGACTGCACAGACCACAAGCGTCCGGATGGCCACCCCACGGTGACCCGCTCCTAGCGGGGGCCTCCTTGAGCACGCGCGTGTGCTCTCTTGCTCCTAATAGCGGAGAGCATCAAAGGGTTCCGGTGTCGCATTTCGTGGGCGCGAGTGTTTTGCGGGATGTGTTTTGGGAACTGTGGCGATCCTGTGGCGTGTAACTCAAGCGGCTCTGTAATACATCACGGCTACCACGCGGCAACGGCGGTGGTGGCAACGGCGGCGGCAGCAGCAGCAGCATCGGGTCGTGCGGCGTGTGTGCATGTGAGAGTATGTGAATGTACGTGGGTAGAAGAGTGGTCGCGTTGTGGGGAGCGATAGTGCAGTGGTTTGCGCATCGCTCTACGAACCGGCGAACCAAGTTTGATTCCCGCTCAAGGCCAACACCAGTGACGAATATCTAAACCGGTCCTGGGCCTCCCCTACGTCAACTCAGCCTAAAATGAGTAGCTGGTGTGGTTTGTGAACATTGGCACTAGGGAGACAAAGGCGTCTGGGTGTGGTGCTGGCCACCCCCCCCCCCCACACCCTTTGGCCTTGATCGGTGCTTGTTGAACAGCATTTGCCTCAAAAAGTCTGCTCAAGGTTATACGGGGGATCTTTGTCTTTGTGTCAGTGTGTTGGAGTGTGTGTGTGTGTTTTCTTTGGCAGCGGTATCATTGTGGTTAGCGCGCACTGTGCTCTGAACTCCTCAACCTGAGTTCAATTGACGCTCACGGCCAACATCGGTGCCAAATATTTGAATTGGTCCTCGGCCTGTTTTGGTGTGTGAAGTATTAGCACCGGGGAGACAAATGGTGGTTTAGCGTTGTTCAGGCCACTCCTTCCCTTCAAATGCTCCCGCCGGCCATCATAGATGACCACTAACAGCATGTGGCCCAACAGCCTTCTGCAGGCTTTGTGTTTACAATAATTAAATTGTTTAACCAGGAGTCTAAAGGCTCGTGTTCAAGAGGACCCTGTTCGAGCATGTTTGGTTTAACCGGACGGTGAGGATAAAAGGCACTCGTACAAAGCAAAGGCTACCAAACTTGACACAGATTGGTCAGAGACCTATTTGCCATGCTATCTTCCACAAGCAGGCTTTGTCTCGACATTATTCAACAAACCCTTCTTCATAATCGGAGGATTACAGTTTGCGCTGCCTTCCAACGTGGCCGATTGTAAGCGAGTACATAATTAAAACGCATTCACGCCGCTGATACATCGTCCTTACTCGTGCACCATTCGTCAAAGAACGAGGGATGGATTTCGTTCATAATTGGAAGCATGCAATATTAAACAGACATCATCGATGGGATTGCTGACAAAATAGGTTCTCAACTTGTGCCCGACGTCAATTAGGTCATACAAGTCTGGTGAGACGCGTACGCTTGCCGGGTTAAAAAGATGCACCCCCACACCCCCCCCCCCCCCCCCAACTTATGACCTAAAGTGCACGAGGAAAAAAGTGCATCTTCTAAATCGGAGAATACGTCATTGCTTGAAATCTGAGATTTTTTGGTAAGCGTATTTGTGTGTTGACGTGCTTGCAGTAGACGACCTTCCAGACTTGGGCTGTGGTTCAGTCTGCGTGTTTAGCCAGTCCCTTATTTCTTTGTTGTTGTTGAAAATACCACATGCATTCACACATAACAGTGCCGTGCGCTCATTATTAAAGAAAAATAAATAAATAAATACTCCATTCCTTTCCAAACCCATTTAGTTGACATTTTACCGTGGTTTTGGTAAAATGCGGGTTCGGACATCTGCGATCGCTCATGTCCTGCTGAAGCCGGGCAGAAAAACGAGAGAGAGAGGAAGAAAAAAAAAGCGAGTTTGTTACCTTGGCCAAGTCAAATTAGCCGAGAAACAGGTGACCTCTGCGTGCCGAGCGCTAAGCAGTGGCTGCCTCTTGGCTGAACCGCTGTGACTGACAGTGTGAGAAAACATGGGGCTTATCCGGCACATTAGAGCGTTTGGCCCGGCCTTTCATGTTACAGCTGCGATTCAGTATGTCAGAGGTCCTTTTTTATATTTGTGTGTATACTCCTGGATATGTTGGTATCTGCAGTTGACTGGCATAACCTGTCCGCCCATCTGTCTCTGTTTATAAGGGGGTGTTTGCATGTATAAATAAAGGTGATGCTTAAAAGCTGCCCGTTGACCCGGTAGTTAATACAAAACCAGGTCTTCAGAATCAGAATATTTATTTATCCTGGAGGAATCCGATGAGGTGTAAAGCTATTTTTCACAGATGTCTAGTAGGGGTAGATCATAACGTTGCAACAACAAATAATACAAAAACACGGGAGTGCAAAGTATAGGAAAGCAAAACGTGTAACTTAAAAACAGTCAACACAAATACAACTAAACAGTTTTTTTTATCTTCTTCTTGGTTCTTTCGGTAAAGTCACGTAGAACGGAGATAATAAAATAATAAACATTTAACATAATAAAATAATACAATTCTCACGATGTTTCGGCCACAACGCAAGCAGCCGTCCTCAGGTGAAGAACAGGTCTGTCGGAAAGACAGCGTTTTTTTTATCTTACAAGGTAAAACCTACTGAGCTATTAGTAGCGTTCATGCTATAAAATACATACTCGTAACAAGAGAGGTAAGTGGGCTTTGGCACGACACGTCGATCGAATCCTGTTCAGAATCTTTATTTGTCCAGGAGAAATCCGATGAGCTATGAAGCTCCCCTTTCACAGATGTCCCAATTGCAGGGATGATGGCTGGTGGTCAAGGATAACGATGGAATGCCGGCCGAGGGAAGGAACGCACCAGAGAATGTGGCTGCTGCGAAGATGGAGCGATGGAATTAGCACGTTTTGCAGGTGCTAGGTGGATTGGTTATATCACAGGACCTTCAGAGACGGAGACCGCTTGGGGAAGCTTTCATCCAGCAGTGGATTGATTGTGTTTTTTTTTCCAAACTTAATGTTCTAACGTTAACGTTTAGAGGTGGTACCACACCACGTATGATGAACGGAGCCTCACAGCTGTTTTCAACTAAGAACGTCGAAATTAGAATCCAATTAAAGTTGCATTACGTTGCTCATATACATTTATCAGCCTATGAACAAATCACCGGTAATGCTCTCAAGCTTGGCAGTGTTGAGCCTAAATAGTCCTTAGATGAGCGACCACCCGGATGTTTAATAACATGTGTTATAGACTGCTGCGGGGCCCTGCCGTTGGCTGCAACGGCATGGTAAAGGTTTTGCCCATCCGTGAGTTGACACAAGGGCTGTACACATCCAGCTTGTCTGTTTGTGTGTGCTTGGCAATCAATAGACATGGAAATCATTGTAATTGGCCAACATGCTAATAACGGCACACACCGCCACGCGGCGGTTTGGACGTTTTACATTTACTTTAAAAACAGACGGTATCTACGAATAAGGCAATAAAGAGAAGGTTATTACAGAATTTTAATTAGCTGTCATAATAAAAGTTAAGGTGACATTCATGGCTAGTTGTCACGATTTAATACACGTCTGTCATTAAACTTATAAGACTTGGTTGCTTAAACATCTGCCAGCCATTTTTTTCAAATTAATTCAATCCCGCTAACACGATTTCCCTACTGCATTAAAAGTATACCATTTATCTCATGATTAATAGTTGAAAAGAACTCGGATAGCCATGACAAAATTTAATTAGTCGATATGTGATTGCACTTGCTCAACCTAGATAAGGCAAAAGTATGTGACGGTACACATAAAGACAAAGATCCCCCATATAGCCTTTAACAGGCTCTTGGGGTAAGTGCTGTCAGCGAGCAGCTATGGCGGCCGGCATGGCAACCCGAGGGGGTGGATTTTCATCACCCCACCTGACCACCTTTGTCTCCCCAGTGGCAATGTTTATACACTGGACCAGGTACTTATTAGAGGCTGAGGAGACCCAGGACCTGTTCTGATTATCGTCTCCTGTGTTGGCCATAAGCGGGAATCGAACTCTGGTGGCTGGATTTGTACCGCAGCGCGCTAACCGCTGAAATAGCGCTCCCCGCGCACACACACACACACAAAGGTTTGAATTGTCGTGTATTAGGGCGTATTAGTGCGCACACTTTGTTTGCCTTGCGCTGGCATTGGCCCCGCTGCTAAGGATGTGGGTTTAGGCAGAGGCTAAGATGTGTTTCGAGGCACCTAATCTGTTTGGACTGGGTTCACTGTAATGCGCAATGGGACCCCTCTGACTCTTGCGGGGTCCTGGGACGCCACAATTTAGGGCTTGTCGGGGATTATCCTAAGCCGGTCCCTGCCGGCCAGCTGTGGATTTACCTGGGAACACGCCGGGAAGGGAAACGAGCAAGGATTGTGAGCAGCTGACCAGAACCAATCCTCGGGTCATCTGAGCGTGCCAATTCGTTCCGTGTGGCCTCTCGAACAAAGTAAAACCATCCACTTTTTAACTGTAGTTTTAAAACATTAAAATGCATATATTTTATAATGTTTGTTCATACGTATAATGACTTGTTAATTTTCTGCTGCGTCTATAATAGCTATTGATTGGTTGTTAACATTTGGTTTAAATATAAACTATATTAAAGCAAAAATGGTAATGAGATGAAAACGAATTCTTTTAACTTGTCTTTCAAAAGGCTATGAGATTGTTTTAAAATGTGCAAAGCTCACACTTAATTTACCCAGTGTACAAACTTTTTTCCCTTTTTACATGCGGCTTAATTTACAGACATCTGTCAATCGACTGCTGAATGAAGGCCTTCCCTGCACCGTATCGGTCGTCAGCAATTGTTTGACCATACTTTACCACTCTGAGCAATGTGGGTTGCTGAAGAAGGTGGCTGGAGGCCAGGACCGGTTCAGATATCACTCGCCAATGACGTCGGCCGGGGCCAAGGAACAAACTTAAACCTCCCACATTAATAGCGCAGTTTAACAAACAGGCTTTCGCGACCAATATCATCCATTATGGATTAATAGCGCAGTTTGCTAACCGCCGCACCCACTGCCGCACCACTAGAACCACATTTGAGAATTATAATTAGACACACACTTTGTTTGTACGTATGTTGAACTTCGCACTGTACGTAGCCAACCGTGCAAATTGGAGGTGCTGGAGAAGGACAACATGCTAAACACAGAAAGCAGTTATAAAAAAAAAAATTCAATCTAGATTTAAAAGTGCACAGCTCCAGTAGCTTCCTAATATCGGAAGGAAGAGCATTCCAGACGGCCGCAGAAGAGCATCTGAAAGCGCGCGATGCAGTGACCGTCTTTGTTCGATGGCTAGCCAAAAGCGGCTGCTGCGAGGGTGACCGGAGTTTGCGTGATGGTTTATGCTCCTTGACGAGATCGGCTAGGTATTGTGGTTCGTTTGTGGCGAGCACTTTGAAGTGTGTGACTATCTCATCGTGTGAGTCGTCCTCCTTCTCTGAGCATGCACGTGTCAACCACCAGGGTGTTGGCAACACATGGTCACATCAAGCTTTGAGAGAGAGGGAGTCCCCCAGGTGTTTGCCACCATCTCAGCTCTGATGATTTCTCGAATGGCCCTCTTAAGTGCTGTTGAAGATCAATTCCTTAACCGGTTTCCACCGCAGTAAATCGCAATATCATGCCACGTATTTAAGCAGTGTACATTTAGCGGCTACGACGTACAGATACAAAAAAAAACCACATGGACGTTGATGAAGAAAATTCTACAAAAGCTGACGAGTGCTCAGAGAAGCCTGGGAGAGGCGCGTGCTTGTAAGTGTGCTGCGAGACAGAAAGGGCAACACGCGGGTTAGAGAACACACACAATATTCTCAGGTTTTTTCGGTAAAGTCACGTAGGTAAAAACATTAAAATTAATGAAAGTAAAATAAAACAAAACAAAATAAAATTCACGACGTTTCGGAGGCAACACAAGTCTCCGTCATCAGGCGGGACCGTCACAGCCGAATTAGCTGCATCAAGTGCATCACTTGTGCATCACTTGATGCAGCTAATTCGGCTGTGACGGTCCCGCCTGATGACGGAGACTTGTGTTGCCTCCGAAACGTCGTGAATTTTTTTTTGTTTTGTTTTATTTTACTTTCATTAATTTTAATGTTTTTTTACCTACGTGACTTTACCGAAAAAACCTGAGAATATGAATCATTGCAGTCACGAAAGCTTCAAATCTAGAACATACACAAGTTGAAGAAATCGACTTGACTGCGAAGGAAAGCGAAGTGGGCTTGGGCAGGGCGCTCTTCGGGACGGGATTGCGGTTGACAGTCAAAACTTAATGACAGAGCAGCAGCCAAAGGAGGAAATTCGCATGATCGTGGGACGTAGCGACGAGATGAGCTCCGTGTGTAGGAGCTAGATGGATCGTTGCATCCCATGACGGCGAAAAGATGAAGATGGATTGGGCAGGCTTTTCATCCAGCAGCGGACTGATCGTTGCTGACGATGGTGACGATGATTTAAGCTTGGCGCACGTAACGATAACGTGACGGCGCGCTTTCGTGCGAGGTTACGTGACCCGGTTCGGGACAAAGCGCGAGCTCCCGATGCAGCGTCTCCTTGTGTGTGGCCACTCCAATAGACCCAGTGACTTTTCCAATGCCTCACACTGTGACCTTATATTCTCAGCCACGCGCGCACACACACACATACACACACAGACTCCTGCATGCATTTCCTTTTGGCGCAAGGCATTATCAGGAACATTTCATTGTCACGCTATATCTGTATTCCTCGCCCACGGCGAAATTGCGCTGGACTCAAGGTTAGCAGTTCAGCGTACTCTCTCTCTCTCCACATTGTTTGCTAGATTTTTCACATTAGCACAAGTGAATGACTGCACGTACACTGTGCCTTTGTATGTGAGCTTTGTACGTGTGAGATCCTTGTTTTTTCTTGAACTTATCACCAAATCACCTGGAATGCACCCGACCTCATCAGATCTCAGAACCCAAGCAGGTTTGAGCCTGGATCGCAATTGGATGGGCGGGATAGCACTTGTATGGGCGACCACCACTCAGTAGATTTGTTTGGGCTGTGTTGGTAGCTACATTGTTGACAGTGGAGGACTGTGCAGAACAATCCATTGTTGTGCTCTACTTTCTATGCTCCCTTCACCAACGCTCATCGACCAGCGTCATGCAGTCTGGTTTAATAACCGCCGTGTCCCACACATTATGAGAAGGCTTTCATCCAGCAGTGGATTGACAAGGGGCTGTACTTGTGCTCTTCCATGAGGACACTGGTCCCGGTGGTGGGAATGTGGAATTTCCACAGGGCTGCCCGTGGGGGATGAGTACCGCCCCATTGCTAGTGCGAGAACGACGGTGCTTTTGCATTGATTTTGAAATTGGACTTGATTTTAGAAAGTGCGTATGATAAAGTAGCTGTCACGGTTTGGCCGTTGTCGTTTTGGAGGAGGGACTTCTACCGTTTGACATGTTCATCACATTCCAATGAACGAATATCCACTTCGGTTTTCTATCGTTTCAATGAGAGGTAATTTGGGAAGAAGCGGCGTGCAATTATTTTTGTGGTTTCTTTGGTGTATAGGTTGTCTGTATCCTAAAACGCATGGACATTGATAAAAAGGTTATAAGTGCCTGCAGAAGCGTGGATATTGTATGAACAAAAAACAAAGATCCCCGTATAGCCTTAATAGACTGTTGGAGCAAGTGCTTTTAGCGTGCACCTATGAAGGCCGGCACGGCACACGAGGGGGTGGGTGACCAACAACACGCCCGACTGCCATTGTTTCCCCATTGGCGATGTTTACACACCGCACCGGGTACTCATTTGAGGCTGAGTCGACCTAGGGGAAGTAGCCCAGGACCGATTTAGTTAATCGTCACTGGTGTTGGCCGTAAGTGCGAATCGAACTCGGGTCGCCGGGTTCGTAGCGCAGCGCGCCAACTGCTACACTTGCGCTACCCACATATCGTATGGAACACACACACACACGTTAAAGACATCATGTTGACTGGGCTTGGGTGGGACGCGTTGCTAGAAGGGACGGTCGCCAGTCAACGGCAGAGTGGCAGCCAGACGAGGGAACACGCCCGAGAGGATGGCCACCACGCAGATGGAGAGATGATGAGACGGGCTGACGTGCAGGAGCTGGACGGATTGCTGCATCGCGAGGCCGCGTGAGATTTCGCGACGGCTTGGTGGTTGGGGGGGGGAGGAAGGCCTCTTCATCCAGCAGTGGATAGATCACGGCTGATGATGATGTATGTGCATTGTGCACGCATATAATGGTATGTGCACACCTGCAAATGTTCGTATGGGATATTTCACCAAACGCTGCCGTGACAGCTGAGTGGCTTTCCCTGTTACAGCCCGGGGCTGCATCGTGAAACCAAACACTTTCACATTTTGCTCAGCCTTGACCCGACAAACTGACTTTAGCCCTGCACATTTTCTAATTTGTTTTGAGTCCCTTTTTTTTCGCTTTTCTTCCCATAGTTCTTTTTTCGTGAAATAATTTTCCCATGCAGGTTGGGTACATACCTTAACCTCTTATTTGAAAAAAATGAAGCCACAAAGGACACATCTGTGTTTTGTAAGATGTTAGAATGCGTAGCGTTTCCTACGTGCAAATGTTTTTGCATCGATTATATCAGCAGATGCTATGCACGTCTTGAAGCTTAAACAACACAGCTACAACAAACATCAGCTTTATTCTTTGGTAACTTATATCCATAAATCACCGCTTTCAGCTGTCTCACTGTGAACTAACCTGCATCATCAATCTTTGTATTTTGAGCGATTAACGGCAATGAATATACATTAATTTTTTTATCTTTTCCCCCTTTTCTTTCAATACTGAACAATCTTTTTGTAGCATTGCCCGTAGACAGCGTAACACTGATGGCAGAAGGCTGGTTCACAGCCAGCCCCTTTATTTAGTGAGTAAGAAGATTGGACTACAGCAGGGAGATTATCGCCATAGTCAGTCTGACATTTCCCCACCATCGAGACTGGATTGGGTGGACCGGGGTACAGAGAAGTGTGACCAGCTCATGCAGCAACTTAACCTACAAAGATAAAGATCCCTTGTAATGTCTTAACAGACTGTAGGAGCAAGTGCTGTTTCCGAGCACCTATGGAGGCCGGAACGGCACACGAGGGAGTGGGTGACCAGCACCACGCCCAACCGCCTTTCTTTCCCCAGTGACGATGTTTACACACCGCACCAGGTACTCATTTGAGGCTGAGTCGACCTCGGGGAGGAAGCCCAGGACCAGTTCAGATAATCGTCATCGATGTTGGTCGTGAGCGAGATTCGAACTTGGGTCGCCGAGTTCATAGCGCAGCGCGCTAACCCCGACACTATCACTCGCCATAATGTAACCCACTCATACCGGTTCACAGAACGCCGTGTGTCGATTTGCAGATTAGGCTGTATACATGACTGATTATATCGTCGGAGCCCATATAAGATGCTTCATATGAGAGCACAGTCACAGCAGCACGGTGACGTCATCTAGTTTTAGCCCTTGGTCAGTCCACTCCCCGTGTCGTGTCGGCCATGGGAGTCGTTTGATTATACTTTCACCAAGCTGGTCATTGCGGATTGATGAAGATTTGGGCGATCCGGGACCGTTTTCGGGAGCCACTCGCCAACGATGTTAGCCGTGGCCAGGAATCGAAGGTGGCTGGGTTTCATATGGCGGTGGGCTAACCGCAGCGCCACCGCTCCACCTCCGAAGTAGATATAACTGTACGTACTTTTTTTACACACTTTCTATTAACTCACTGTCTGTTGTTGTTGTATCCTCAAATCTTGTAACTCAATTTTAACCCACTTCCCAATGTGGTATCGACTGCAAACTTGGTATACTTATGTCATACTGATGACAATACCATATTCTATCATAAAAAATAAAAAATAAATAGTTTTAAACTATCTTTTTTATATGTTATGTTTCGGCTTGGGTCTAATTGTCCACGCTCAACTAACGTTGGCTGTAAATCACCCCGGTCCCTTACGTTATGGCAAGCTTCGGGGCCACTTCCTGGAGTCGTGGAGTTCTTCCATTACTAGTAGGGTACATTTCATTATAGCGTGTTTGTAAAATAGTTGTTTTTAAATATTACTTATTGTTGCTGCTCTGCGATCTACTTGGCCGACGCCCAAGCTGTGACCTGCCGGACAGGTTACACCGGCGGTGACTTTGTATAGATGGCAAACAGTCTGTACGTTGCGCTAGTAATCGTTATCGAGCTTTGGATATTTTTGGTATTTTATCAACCCGTCTCGTCACAATCCACGGCCAGTGAATTTCTTTGCCTCACTGATGATGGAGATCCAATACTTGTTGCTGTTTAGGAGCACAAGACCTCAATCAATTTAGAACTTCTAGCCGAATCTGCTCTATGTTCGTAACCCCCCCCCGCCCACTCTGTGTCAATCACTGGGGGGTTGTATGACTACTTCACCATGCTGGCCAGTGTGGGTGGGTGAAGGCTGGGGGAGGGTAACCCGTCACTGGTTCAGATCTCACTGTCGATGATGTCAGCTATGGCTGGGAAGCAAACTCTGGTTGCCGAGTTCAAAGCGTAGTGCGCTAACTGCTGCGCAGAGGTCGCAACCGGGTACCCGATACCCGTACCCTACCCGATACCCGGCTACCCGTGCCCGGCCGGGTACGGGTAGCCGTTTGCGACCCTGGTGCGGCCGGGTACGGGTACGGGTAGGCCGTGAGTCACTGGTGAGTCACCGTTTGTCACTCATTTCGGGTAGGGTACGGGTAGGGAACGGGTACCCGTACCCAGCCGGGTATGGGTACCCATTTGCGACCCTGGTGCGGCCGGGTACGGGTAAGGAATCAAAACCCGTTTGCGACCTCTGCCGCTGCGACATCGCTCCCCATGTTACGACTACCCGAGGTCAGTGGGGCACCACGGTGGCGAGATGACGACGACCTCGCCTGGTATACAGGAGGTCGTGGGTTCGATCCCAACCCCCGACGCCTGCTGTATATTTGGCGTTTGCATGTTCTCCCTGTGGTCCCTTGGATTTTTCTCGCGGTCCTCTGGTTTTTCTTTCCACATTTAGAAACATGCGTTTCGGAATAAAAACCTGCTCTCCATTTCCATGCGATAAGCCACTTTGTTGAGCTATCATTTGTGGCCAGGTAGCTTCTGATAAAGAGCTATATAGCTCAGTGGGCCTTACCTGGTAAAATAAAAAATAGTTTAGTTTATTGAGTTCCATACAATACAATTTTTATTTGTATCGTATCTAAATGCATACGCATATCGAGACCCGGCCGAGAAACAATGGACTTATTTATTTTATTAAGACAATCAGTTGGAGGGCAGGGTAAAATATAGGGAAGGTCTTGAGCCCTGCACTTGAGTGCGGGCACGGAGTCGACAGCACTGATGACTGGGGAAGGCATTACCAGACGAGCGGATGGCTGTCGGGAAGGGAGTTCCAAACGACGGGGGCGGTAGAGGAGACTTGGCAACATCCCATGGATCGACAGTCGGCTGGGGATTCAAGATAAATGTAGGTTAGTCGCACAAAGTTTGTTTTGTAAATATTACAGTGTTCGGTTTTGAGTCGGGAACTGCATTTTGCGTTTGCTGCTGTGACGTTGGGTGCGGTCAAAGGAGCCATGTCTGGTTGTCCGTCTCTCTCTCTCTGTGTCTCTCTGTCTCTGTGTGTGTCTCTCTCTCTGTGTCTCTCTGTCTCTGTGTGTCTCTCTCTCTCTGTGTGTCTCTCTGTCTCTGTGTGTCTCTCTCTCTCTGTGTCTCTCTGTATCTGTCTTTCTTTCTGTCTCTCTCTGTCTCTCTATCTCTGTGTGTCTCTCTCTTTGTGTTCATCTTGTTTTATGGTCAAGTGGGCGATCAAAAAAATCCTCATTTAAATTAATCGGCTGCTACAAGCCACTGACGGACATCTCTCAGTGCTGCGGTTACCTTTGAGGGGTCTCATCCACTCATTCACAGGTGTCTGTTTGGGACAAGTACATGTGCAGCCCTTTTGTCAATCCGCTGCTGCATGAGGTAGACATATCCTACAAGTGCTAACAGTACGTCATTGCCGCTGTTGTCTGGGCGGGACAATAACTGTGTGTACTGTGTGAATGTACAGCCCTTTTGTCAATCCACTGCTGGATGAGGGCCTCCCTACGCCATGTGAGGCTGTGGAGCTGATTGGACTTTGTTTCACCGGGCTGGTCATTGCGGGTTGAAGGCAGGAAGTATAGATGTGGGAGCATAGAAGTACAATGTAACCATGCCTTTTTCCGCACTGCCCGCTCCTGTCCAGTACATAGCCCCACAGCAGCCCACAACAGCCTGCTGTGCACGACAATCACCCCCACACAGTGAGCACCTATTTGGAACGGAATGGCACATAGGTAGGGTGGTATGCCCAGTACCGCACACAGCTGACTTTTGTCTGGTGTCTGCACACCACATCAGGTGCACATTTACAAGGCTGAGTCGACCTAAGGGAGGCTCAGAACCATTTTAGATATTCGCCATTGATGTTGGGCATGAACAGGAATCAAACTCTGGTCACTGGGTTCATGGCGCAGTGCACGAGCCACTGCACCATTACTCGTGTGTCAGAAATCACTGCTTCCACTGTGAGTGGCTGCAGAATAAGGTGATTAGCGGTCAACCACAGAGCACGGCGTGTGTGGGTGTGTATAAGATTCCAAAGTACTGAAGTACATCATCCCGATCGTAATATTCTACCCACAAGTGCAAACAAATCAAGTTCGAAATAGCATGCCTGGTGGCTGTGTTTATCTGTTGACGTTGGGGAATCAAAGAAATGTATCGCGTTTTGAAACACTTGGGCTGTCACTTTTAACGGCTGTTCAAACCATCATGCAACCGTGCGAGTCACTGTTTTTTTTGTAAACCTGATTAAAGTTGATTGATGTATTATTCTGCGGCCCAATCAGCAGTGCTTTCGTAATTTTTTTTCCACGCTAAAGTATGCCACCCGATTGGAATTGCACCAATCCAGCAAAATAACAGCGCTGATTAAAGGGCTTGACAGGTCGACGTCTTGAGCTTTCATCGGCTTCGTGGTTTCATTGCTCGTGCTTTGTCCGCCAGGCTGCTGAGTGCTCATGGGTTTCCTGCTGATACATCAGCAGGTATTACTCTCCGATTCACCTTTGGGGTATCTGCAGGAAGGAATGCAATTCAGAGGCGTCCCAAGTGCGGAGTAATAATATTCCACGCTGATGTTTTAAACAGATGCGCTGAGTGCCAAGCACTTAAATAAGCAGCGCACGTATAAAATGGTTTGAAATTGTTGAAACAGTTTCGTATGTACGTGTGTGTGCGTGCGTGCGTGTGTTTGTGTATGTGTGTGGAATTTCCCTTGAAAAAGTCTTTCCTTTAATACAGCCAGTCGGTCGCAATGTTGAAACTTATTTTAAGAAGAAGAAAACTAAGTCCTGTATATTTTTTGCTGTTACGCAAACGTGCCTTTTAATAACACTAATTAATGTTTATTCTGTGTCCGGAGCGAATGATGTCTGGCTAAAGTGGCAGACCCATTGATTGGTTATTTTAAGTTAAATAAATCTCATGTTTTGACTGAGCCAATAGACATTTCCCGGGACGGATATTGTTATGCAAACCAACCGCCGTATCAAAAATGTTCATCTTGAGACAGAGCTTTATCTCGCTGCCGACATGCGGCCTCAGAGCACAGGGGAGGGAGACGGGAGGGGTGCGGTTTTAGAAAAAGTGTGCGGACGCACGGTCCGATGCCTTCCCCGCGCGCGTGAGCACAACGTCGCCGATTGTCTCCGCGTCTGCCGTCCCTCCCCGCAGCTCGTGCAGATCATCATCAACACGACCCACCTGGAACAGTCCTGCAAATACCTGGAGGATTTCATCACCAACATCACCAACGTCTCCCCAGAGACCGTGCACACCACCAAGCTCTACGGCACCTCCACCTTCAAGGTGGGGGGGGGGGCGGGGGGTCACGGCGAGAAGAGAAGCGCCGTCACGTTGGAGAAATGTTGCCACCGTTCCTGGCCGGGCTGGGGCAAGCCGGTCCAATGAATGAGCCTCCTGTTCGATTCGGTCAAATTCCTTCCCAAATCCGGTGTCACGAGGGCAAATGCCTCCGTACAAACATTGCCTGCGCGTGAACGTGCGAATGTTTTTTCGGATAAAATACGCGAGTTGAATAAGCGGGGGGAGTTGACGTCACACAAAGCGGTACTATTTTTTTTTATGCACCCCGAAGTGATGATGAATCTTTCCCCAACCTGGGTTTGAATCTATAGGGAGTTAAGCAATCAAACCACTGCATTGTGACAAAACAGATTTTCAGCAAACTCGATTTAATTATTTTACTTGCACATAATGCCTGAGACATTTGAGAATGAATAATTTAACACTTCACTGAATATTTATTGGAAATATTTTCACTTTGATAACACTTCAAAAAACATCTGCTGCCCAGTGTAATCCGAGTCACCATCACCATGAAGCAGAGGTGGACGGCTGCGGTTTACTGGATGTGGAAGGCCAGAATAGATATTGTGAAATATATATATATAAATATAAAAATTACAAAACAAGACTGAAATCGATGACTGCGGAGTCCAAGAGCTCAGGTTCCCTGGCTATCACACAATTGCTCGCTTGCAATCACACACCGTCTCCGACTGCGCGAAGCTTAATTAGTGTGGCTAACAATGTTCCTTTTGTGTGTGTGTGTGCATCTTCTGTGACTTACACCTAATTCAGGCTTTGAGAGATTTAACCGTATTTGTTTTATCCGATGCGGATGAGATGCACTGCCGGGGGTAGTTGCTGCGGTCTTGTCCCCCCCCCGCCCCCCCCCGTCTGCTCGTCGATGACTCGGGGAGGCCCGTGGCTTGTCGTGTCGTGCAGGATGCCCGGCACACGGCGGAGGAGGAGATCTACACGAAGCTGCACCAGAAAATCGACGAGTTCCTGCAGCTCGCCGACTACGACTGGATGCTGCCTGAGCCCAACGGGCACGCCAGCGACTACCTCATGGACCTCATCAACTTCCTGAGGAGCACCTTCGCCGTCTTCACGCACCTGCCTGTGAGTAGCCCCCCCTCCTCCTCCATCCCAACCTGTTTGTTCCTTTATTAGTTTCGTTTCGTGGGGAAATGCCTGGCACGTTCGTTCGGTCGCACGTACGTACGCGTGGAGTTCCGTCCGCCTTGGTTTTGCCGGTTGCGTGGGACTCCGCTCGTCAGTGATTGGTCGTTGCGATGACTCGCCACCCGAACAGCTTCTTGATGGGCTCCACAACTCGACGGCTTATTCAGGTGATCTGGAACGAAAGCTAGACGCTGCTTCTTGCCACTACCAAAGTTCCCGAGAAATAGCGCATCATTTCATTTTAATACATTTTCTGTCATTGCAACGATTCGCCGTACAAATGATCAATATTGATTCTTAAGCCTTTTATTACACTATGGAACACAATTTTTGTTCCTGGGTAATAAGTGTTATTCCGTAATTGCTTATGCCTAAAAAGCATAGAAAATGGATATTATTCCCCACAAACTTTGCTTTTGTGACCAGGACAGTGATATTTTTTAATGTATCTATTTTCAATGAGAAAACGGGCGAATTTGTGTCTTTTCGTTCACATAAAGTCAGTTAAAAACAACATATGAATCAAAATTGAAATGTATTTATACGAAAGTAATACAAAAATTACTACAAAAGATTTAGAAGTGAGTAGTTTTTCGAGATTGTTCCTCCCCACAGAGCGCTCGGTCCGCTGTGGCCAGTCCCGCCTTGGTGTCTAAATCTTTTGTAGTAATTTTTGTATTCCACTAATGCCAAGCGATTATTACTCGAGTGATATGGAACATTTTTGAGTATTCAAATGAGATGATAAAATCAAGATAAAATGAATTGATTCGTGAAATAGCTGGGTAATGAGAGGGCAATGGTGAATCGTAACCTCCCTAATGTTGATATCTCTACGGGTCATGAAACGAGTCTCAACGTTCACTTGCATTGTTTATGCGAGGGAGGGTCTACGGGCGTAGCAACATTTAAGGGTGGCACAAGACATCGCTACTGCCACCAGACATTACCTGCCGGTTCTCTGGCCGTGCGCTCATTAATATTGATGAGTGTGCCTGGTTATTCCGTGTAAGCCCAGAGGTGCGTGCAATCCATCAAGAATATTAATGAGATTCCTGTGTGTGGCATATTCCACCATATGAAGACTTCGGTTTTGTTGACAGAGGTTAGGGTCTATTGAGCGAAAAAGCTTTTTTTTCGAGGGTGATAAAATCGACCAAGGCTCGTGCCGCATGTTCACCTCCACCAGTGATCATCCCATGGAGATTCTGGTCCCTGCCACAGGAATATGGAATTTCAACTACTAAGGGCTCCCTTGCACCCTGGAATTTTTCGCGAAACGAAATTCATGATAAATGTGGATTAAAAAGAAATCCAGATTTGCGGGCAGAGTAAAAAATAATATTTATTTGTCTTCTTGGTTCTTTCGGTAAAGTCACGTAGAAGGGAAATAATAAAATAAATAAAATAAAACAGAATAAAATAATTAGCACGACGTTTCGGCCACAACGCAAGCAGCCGTCCTCAGGTGAAGAACGTCTGTTGGAAAGACAGCGTCATTCAGACGCGTCATTCAGATGCTGTCTTTCCGACAGACATGTTCTTCACCTGAGGACGGCTGCTTGCGTTGTGGCCGAAACGTCGTGAGAATTATTTTATTCTGTTTTATTATTTTATTATTTCCCTTCTACGTGACTTTACCGAAAGAACCAAGAAGATGAATCCCTGCAGTCACGAAAGCTTTAAATCGAAATTTTTATTTGGAGGAGGAATCCAATGAGCTATGAAGCTCTTTTTCAGAGACGTCCAGTAGTGGCACGGGGTCAGCACGTTACAACAACAAAAAATACAAAAACAAGAGTGAAAAATAGAGAGAATGCTGCTAAAGACCATCCGCCATGGCGTGGGCTTGTTGTGGCCTTAAGCGAAGAGAAAGGGTAAACAAGTAAATGTAAATAAAGAAATATAAATTAAGTAAAAAGTACAAATTTACATAAGTACATCAGTGGGCTTGGGCAGGACACGTCGCTTGAAGGGATGGTGGCCGGGGGTCGAGGCTACTGATGGAGTTGCAGCCAAAGGACGGAATGCGCCCAACACGGTCGTCCACCGCATAGATGGGGCGTTGAAATCAGCTGTTCTGTACGCGGGCAATGGATTTTTACTTCGCAAGACCGTGATTGAAGTTGGCGACAGCTTGGGGAGAGGCATTTAGCCGCTAAAGTTATACTGGTAGGAACGAAGTGGACCAGACCACCAATAGATGATATCGTCCGTCCGTCCGTCCGTGTATCAACATCGCCCCCTACTGCAAACACTTGGCAGGACCCTACAAAAACCTTTTGACTTAGTGGGGCTTTCCTGGCTTAACAAGTGTAATAATACATTATTTTTATATTATTTGGTTATTCGTTCCTACCAGCCCACCCCGCAGGGTCCTGTTTAAATCGTGCCTGGTGATGAATTCTAATGTTCATGGCGTTATTGTGCGATCATAATGTTCATGAGGTTCATCTTATTAGCACCTCCAATTAGCATGTGAAAGAAGTTCAACATACATACTCCATACTTCTTTAAAGGTATACGTGTGACTATGGATATATTTGAATGTAATTAATCCTTTTTTGGAATCTGTATGGATGCAACGTTATGGGAATTTATTTTTAAATGCTTTGAATCTATCTTCAAATCTCAAAATGCATCGCTGCGTTTGTTTGGTGTTTCTGATAGTACGCACATGTTACGATGTTCGAGGAGGCAAGTTAGAAGAAGTTGGTGTTGTTTTTTCACCTTTTGTGCACTCGAAAAGCATTCCCTAATGCATAGCTCAGCGGACACATTTGCATTTCACAGTTGAACTCGGCCCTTTCAGGACCAGGTGTCTTCGTTGTATAAATGTGCAGCACTGACAGGTACTTAACGCTGTTGTGATACCATAACAATATGCTTAATACACTATATTGATAACACAGCCACCTGTGTGTGTGTATGTATTTAATAACGAGACTGGTGATGGACATGCAGCAAAGACATAGAACACAAATGACTCACTCCCAAATTGGGAGATAATAATAATCTTATCGGGCTCGTGCATTACATCTGTACAGGACCTTAGGTAGTGGTGGCAGTTTGGAGAGGCCTTTCGTTCATCCCTGATTTTTTTTCTCTTCTTATTGGATAACGCCAAGGTGTCTGTGAATGAGGGTCCACCAAAGGTATTTGAAGAACTTATTTATCCAGGACTTGACTTCAGCCGAGTATGTGCTGATCCGTGACCTGGATGGTTATTTCAGCACATGGCGTTGCACATCCAGTATGCCTCTCGCTATGGCCATAGCGCCTAAGCACGTGCCTATACTCCAGCATACCGGGAAGCTGAAAGACATTCGGTTAGAAGTTTACACGCTGGTTACTTGGCCCTCAATCAGAAAGAGGTTCTAAGGGTTTTCTGCTCCAGGTATGCCCCGTTGCGAACGCGTTGGCACAATGAAGGCACCCGCGACGGCATGAGTTGCCCGTTGGCGACCCTGCAGCGCGCATGCAAGGTAATGCTTAGAGGCCCCGTACCGTAATTACCTCTGAAAGGCTGTCACTCAGCGGCCGCCTTCCCCAGTGTGGGAAGTAAATTAGCCCTGGTTATCCTGCACGACCCGTGACCCGCAGAGCCTGCTGATTGACAGGCCGGGGGAGCCGACCTGTGGTCAGGAGCTGCCAACCTGCCAGAGACGGAAGCCTGGTCCTGGGGCCCGGTGTTAGTTGCTGAGGTCGTTTGACCTCTCGGTGTTTTTTCTTTTCTCCCTCCTCACTTCGTCGTCTTCGTCTCCTTCCTCCTCCTCGTCTTCGTCCTCCTCCACCTCCCAACCTTTAGTTGCGTCCTACTGTGCATCGTTTTACCCGCAACGTGCTTTCGTTGGTACGTCGGTCGTTGGTCCGTGTTTGCGCAGCTGCCAGTTTAGCGGTCGCGTACGGTGCTGATTTGATGTTTGACAGAGCGCCTGTTCGGCTGGCGGCATCTCGGATGCATATCATGAGTGGCAAGTGATATCGGAACCAGCCTTTTTCACCAACCCTCATTGACGTATGGTCAAGCACAACTTCCATACATGACATGAATGAGGCCTTCATTCAGCAGGGCAGTGGAAAAGGGCTGCATTTATTTAATATTTTATATAAAATAATAACTTTATCCCAATTTTGCTGTAAAAATATGTGAATTACAACTTCCTTTTCTCTTCATCCACGTCTGTGCCCAAAATTTAACAGCGATCGTAAAAACAGCACACACACACACATTTAGCAATGTTTTGTATCGTTGGAATGGTCTTTTTTTTATATAAATTGTCAATTTATTTAACAGCTATCATGAATTTGACAACAGGGTTCATATTGAACCCACATGTAACATGCACTCACTAAGCTCTGTTGACTTACCCCCAGAGCCATTGCAGCTGTAGGGAAAGGGTGACACTGCCTCGAAGGCACATGTTCTGCTAAGCTCCGCAAAGCCTGTCGGATAATTAGAGCTTTCGTGAGTATTTTGCCAGGTCACACATTCAAAAGAGAAACAACACCAACGGTCCACAGCTTTAGCCAAAGGAGGGAAACACACCTGAGAGGCACATCCACCGTGGAGATGGAGCAAATGAAAGCAGCTCCAGTACAAGAGCGAGATGGACTGAAGACTGTGAGAGGTGGTAATGGCAATTTGGGAGAGCCTCCGTTCACCAGTGGACAGTTTAAAGTTGATTTTGTTTAACCACGTGAACACCCAAGAGACCAGGATAGTCTCATCTGCAAGTGACCTGAGGCATCAGTGTGCCAATAGGGTGGCTGATTGCTGCTGTGTGTAATCCCAATTGAGCGCGCAAATTTTTTGAATGTTGCAAATTTGGTCCCTGATGCCGTCCAAACAATGGCCTGCTCACGCGAATGACATCAGGGGATCGTTAACGTCCGCTGTGACGTAGCCAGCGCTTGATATTATGGTTATTGAAGCCGCAGCCATCATCATCAGAGTGGCCGCTGGAGTCTAAACGTGAACCTCTACAGCAAGCGGTGAGTGTGTTCACCGCTGGCCCACGTTACCGCCATCAGCCATGGATAGACCATGGGTGTCGACGAATGCTGCTTGCAGTGTCCTGGCATTGTCTTAAGGAGTGATGTACGATCACGATTAGAGCTGAATGAATCTTGCAGGAATCGTATTCAATTCCGATGATTGCACCCTGGGTAATTCCTGCAGGCATTGTAATTCTGCAAGGGATGATTCCCAGGGATATTCCTGCCGTGGAAGGCTCGATGTGTCCTGGCTGTGCCTTTGGCTTGAGTCGGTACCATGACTGGACCATCCTCCACGAGGGGGTGTAGGCCCCCCAGGCCCTACCGTCTTGCCCAAACAGAATCAGAATATTTATTCATTCCGGAGGAATCCGATTAGCTATGAAGCTATTTTTCACAGATGTACAGTAGGGGCAGGTTAGAACGTTACAACAACAAACAATACAAAAACTTGAGAGTGCAAGGCACAAGAACGGTAAACAAAACACCCAAACACATACAAATAAAACTAAACCATCCCCATCCTTTCAGGAAAAGCCCACTGAGGTATTAACTTTATTTTCAGAAGCGACCTGGCCACAAATGATTGCTCAACAAAGTGGCTTATCATTAGGACATTTGTAGCAGCATCCGGAGTCGGGATGGAATCGAGGCCAATTCTGCACACCAGGCATTGGCCAGGGGTTTCCAACGGCGATTGTGATTAACCGGCCGGCTGGTATTGACCCGAGTCGTCATGGAAAACATATTACTGAGTCATCGGCGGTATTCAACGAGGCAAATGAGGCCCCCGTGGAGGCCCCCTCTAGCTTCTTACGCTTTGGCGGCCACGATTCCGCTAGGAACTTATATTCAAGTTCAAGTTTATTTTTGTTGAAACAGCTGGGAATTCAAGGGACGAGGATTTAGTCTAATTTGCAAAGTTGACCCGGGTCACCGAAACAAACGTAAGGCGGAAAGGCAGCAAACACAAAAATCAGAGAAAAAACACAGCACTCTCTGGAGAAATAAAAAAGGGTTCACAAACACGAATCAATGCCATTTAATATCAGATTCTAAGAAGTGAATCACCCAGTTCTAGGCGTGATGCCTGTATACAATTGTGCATCAACATTGTATTATTTCGTATTCATATTCCTTTATATATACGCACGCACAGATATAATTTACATATAGATGCATAGACCTACTATAAAATGCTATAAGCATCACAAATATAAATTGTTTCCGAGTCTTTACATGTCAGTTCATTGTACACCTGTTTGGCTGGCATGATTTGACTCACATCACACATTCACGCTCACACAAAGCTGTTGGTACAAAGGGGTTAGATGTAAATATAAGGGCACGACAAATATTTCGCACTGGAATTCATTGACATTTACGAGCAAGAGATTGTTTGCAAGAGGACATCTAAACACACGTATGCATATATTTCACCCTATAGTCCAAAATGCAGCCTCTCAATCAAATGGAACATGAAAAAAATATCCTGCAGCATAGCCAGACGTTAAATTGCCCTTGTGAAACTATTCTTTATTTTTCTCTAAACCTATTTCTATTTGTTTTTGTGTCTGAACTTCACACGATCGAGAAAATGTGCAAGAATGACGTGTAAATGGATAGGACTTAGAGATCCAAACTTAGCTACTCTATCGATATAGAGTGACAAAGACGTGTGATGCAGTTCGCACAGCACGGTGCGTTAGGAACTAATGAAAACCATTGAATTGCCTTTGCGGGGGGTGGGGGGCGGGGATGAAAGGGGGGGGGGGCATTGTTGGGAATATATTTGGAAGGAGAGGTGGGTGGGTGCTGATTGATGTTTAAGTGAAAACCACGCATGCCTCTATTTTAAAATGTGCTCGGAGGAAGCTCAACTCTTTATTGAGTATAATAATACATGGAAGGGTTGCTAATGAAGAAAAGTTTAACGTTTCTACTTTGATAATGGTGCATCTGTCACCAGCAAGTCGACAGAATGTGGGATGTTGTGATGTCAACATCTGGCAGATATTTGCATAGAAATTTGGCAGAAAATCGGCATTCCAGCACAATTCAGGAATCGGCAGAATTCAGGAATGGGTTTATTTGTGAGATACCACTTGGTTACAAACGACCTCAATAATAACAAAAACATATCGCGAAGCTAAAAACTGAAGCTGTAAAACAAAGGTTCAGTATCTTAAATTCTGTGTTGTCTTGCCCACTGCTTTGTAACCCAGCCACCTGGTGTGGACCATCAGTTTCAAAGACAATGGATCTATTAGCAGAGCATGTTTGTTTTCATGGTTTACCACATGTTAATACCAACTCGATGCCTTGCAATAGGTGTCTTATATATAAGCTCCAAGCTTGGCAGTGTCTCATTCTTCACCTGAAGACGGCTGCTTGCGTTGTAGCCGAAACGTCGTGATAATTATTTTATTATGTTTTTTTATTATTATTTTATTACTTCCCTTCTACGTGACTTTACCGAAAGAACCAAGAAGATGTCTAATTGGTGTTTGAACATCTTAACGCCCGTCGTGCTATTGCCAGTAAGTGTAAAGCCTCTTCTTCTTTTCATTGTGCAGTTGTATATTCGGACATTTTATCATCCCTAACCTTAGTCCGTCGTATAAAACCGCTGCCGATTTAGACGGGCGGCATAGCGCCCTTGTCAGCCCCGCTATCCGTGGTACCGCACCGCGGCCCGGCGTGATTAAACCGTTACGGGGCTCGTCCGTCACCCGACAAGAAAAACACCAGCCACCTCGGAGCGCCGGGGTCACTCACCCGGCACTGGGCCCAGCGGCCACGTGAATGGAAACAACTGGCCTAAGGAGCACAAAGCGCTCCTCGTTAGCAGCTTATCGATAACCCAACGCCGGTTCGCGTCTGCGGGAAGCGCAAACGGAGTCCTCGCTGCTAACAAGATGCTAACGGGCGCTCACAAAATGCTGACGAGCGCCAACAAAATCCAACGGTTTCACCGTGTCGCGCGGTGCACTCGCACTATTACACTGTCCATTTTCATTTACCTTTGCACGTTAATTTTAGTCAAGGTACGTTGCGTGTTAAGTTATTGGGTGAAATTAGGGGTGGAACGGTGCGTTGGTTTATCTCTCTAAATATTGATTATGAAACTCGTGCTGATTTATCGAATGGTGTGCGTGTACGAATGGATTTTTGTTTTATAGAGTCGTGTTTGTCATACTAATTTGTTCACGTCACCCCTGCAGTCACTGGAGGCGGCACCGTTCACTGTTGTGTTGAAGCAAGTGTTGATTCCTGAATTGAATAGCAACTGTGAATTGTACTGTCATCAGGGTATGGGGGGAGGGGGGCGTGAATTGTTCCACACCTCGTGTGAATATGAATCCGTTTGTTTTGGCAAGTGCAATGCCCATGTCTGGTTTGGCTTCCATAATAAATGTGTTTAGCCATGTTGGTTGTTGAGGTTGTTTCGGCATATTTCCCCACGCTAGTCCAGTGCATGGTTGCTGAATCGGGGGGGGGGGGGAGGTCTTGACCAGTTCAGATGTCACTTACCACCGATATTAGCCTTGGCTGGGAATTGGTTACCAAGTGCAGAGCACAGGGCGCTAACCAGACCGCTGCAGTAGTTCTTGGTTGTAAATTTAGTTTGTTGTAAATCATGATTTTCATACAAATACTGTAGAATTGTCGACTGTAATATGCCCAGTAAAAGCTGTTTCTTAAAATAATGTAATATTTCCAAGCGAATTGATCTATAGTCGAGTAGCAGAGTTTGCATGATAGTGCACGGACCATTGCACCCACCACTCCACTCTAGCACATTATCGCATTTCACAAAACATCAGCGGCACACATCGTGCAGCAATTCTAACAGCATAGGCCACAAATACACAATGTGTCATCACTGTTACAGAGCTCGCTAATCGCACACAACACACAGCACAAAGCATTCAGCAGTGTATATCATTAGTCTTCAATTTGCAAACACTTTTCTTTGATGGAATGTAATGATTTTTTAAACGTCAATTATAAATCAGTGCCTCGCTTCATAATACATGCAGCTGCTTTTTGTTATTGATTGAAATTGTACACAATGCTGATGTTACATTTTGGGTGCTCATAATCTATAAGCAAGACAGGACAAATAGGACATAATATAATAGAGGCGGTTTAAAACGAGACCAAAAGGACTTGGTTCTTAATCCGTTGCACCGAATCCGTTACAATTTGTTAAATCACACCGTAGAGTCATGAATTTAATGAATTCTTACATCCCTGGTATTTGGTATCAGTACGGACATGTGTGTTGCTGCATAGGTGCTTTATTAGTGCTTGGGTAATTAGAAGAAATAATGATTCATACTTTGTTTAATCTTCCATTACATTGAACAACTTTAAAATATAACCATTTATCATATTTTTACAAATATATAATGGTAATGAGTTCAAGTGTCTGATGCTACCGACAAATGCACCATCACGACAATCATTCTGAAAATTGTCACCAGTGATAGGAATGGCGGAGCGTGAGGTCATTTAGTAATTTCTGTCTTCATCGCATCACGCACCACCTTTCTTTCGGGGACACCGAGATTCTGGCCCCATGGAATGTGTGTGTGTGTATGTGTCTGTCTGCTGCCCTTTGAACTCTCTTCTGACTGTTACTGAGCAGGTTTCCTTACTTTGCAAAGAGCACCTGTGGATGCTGTGCGCGTGATCTGTGCGCCTTGGACCGTGATTTATTCTGGCATGCTGTTGGAATTTTCTCTCCATGCCGCATTTCTGCTCGCGTTCCTTTTCTCGGTGTTTGTTTGCTTAGCGTAGCACCTCACAGGTTAAATGTCCCACCAGGTAAGTCGCCGTTTGGTGTCTTGTCACGGAAAAGTTTTACACCTTTGCTAGCAGTTTGTCCGTTTTTTAAAGAAGTGTGTAAATAAGTCCTGTGCTTTTCAAGCGAGCTTCTATTAATTAAGCAATTGCCGATGACGATTGTGACATATAAGTTGGTCACGAAGCTTATTTTTATCTCTACCGCTAAACAGAATCCACATTTAAGGAGTTCATGGAAATGACACTGGCCTCTGTGGCATTTTATACGACATTGGCGCAAGTGTGAGATTTTAATGTGCCGTTAAACAGTGTTTATGGCACGGTCGCTTTGAATGCGGAAAGAAGGGAGTCTATGATGTCGGTACAAGCCATTACGTGAATGATAAAGTAATTTCTCAACATTAAAGAATAAAGCCGCCTTTGCTCCGACAGCCGTGCCGGACTCGCTCAGCGCGGCCATTGAAAGCTCCCGTTTTCATGGTTAATTTGAGCCCGAGCTTTCAAGTTAAGAAACGTCTCGCGCACAATCGCTCCAAGTTGATAAATCGCCGTTGCCGCCGAGGCGCGCCCATTCTTCTTTGTGGACACTCTGCGGGGGACAGTTTGAAACTGCGTTTGAAAAGTTCACAAATCATCGGGAGAAATCCTTTTTCTAGTGCCCACACATGGACCTGTCTGTTTCCCTCAAATACGTTTGTATTAATGTGTGGTGGCACGTTCTGTTTGGCTGAAGCACCCAGTCTTTTATTCAGGGGTTGGTTCGTCTCTTTGGATCCACAGTGACAATGTGGTTTTTATTATTTTGACGATTCCAGCCCTTTGTCAACCTACTTCTGGATGAAGGTCTACCCACGTTGTGTCCGCCATGGGAGTTTGATCATACTTGACCATGCCTGTCAGTGCTGGTTTGGGGAACGGGAAAGCCCAGGACTGGTTTAAATATCACTCTCCATTTATGTATAGCGTCGCAAGGAACGCAGGTCGCTAGGTTCGTAGCACAGTGCGCTAATCTCTGCACCACCGCTGCACCCCGGTGGAAAAGGCATTGTGGGTATCATTCGTAATGTATTCATGCCGTCAACTTAGTGCTCTCACAATCTCATTAACTTGTATGCATGGATGTTGAACTTTCTTTTGCACCGCACGTAGCCAACCGTGATAATCGGAGGTGCAGGGGAAGGACAACAAGTTAAACACAAAAAGCAGTTAAAAAGAAATGAGTTTTCAATAGAGATTTGAAAGTGCATTACTGCAGTGGCTTCCTAATATCGGAAGGAAGGGCATTGCAGACGGCCGCAGAAGCGCATCTGAAATTGCGCCATGCAATGACCATCTTTGTTCGATGGTGATCCAAACTTGCATTGCAGAGCAAGAGTTACGACACCTTCCCATGTTTAAAATACTTTTTCTTCTCATTATACGATTCTCCAAAGAGATTACTGCTGCTCCACGGTAGATGACACCTCAATATTTGTGCACTCGCGCTTTCATCTCTCGCGTCGTCAGCGCGCGAGCGCCTGGCGCGCGTTCGCGAGGGGCCCCCCGTGCGATCGGCGCCCACGCCGTTCTGATGAAGCGCACGTTCGGCTCCCCGATCCCCGCGTGCTTCGCGGAGGCGTTGGCGGCCACAGCGAGCCCCCCCGGCGGGCACCGCTCGGCGTCCCCCCGTACCGCTGTGGCGCCGCCGTCCTCCGGCGTGGGACGCGGAGCCGGACGGGTGCCACGGTTTCGCGTGTTCCATCTCGCCCGCGCTGCATGAGATCGCCTGAACAGACAAATAAATAAGCAGCTCTCTGCGTTCGGCAAAAATACCGTGGCCTTAAAAGGAACAATACATGTATTCTTGGCAATGATTCAGGCCCTTCTTTGTTACACGCACATAAAATGAAATCACATGTACTGTGTGTGTTAATCTTTTTTTTATTAGCTGGTTGAGCGTAAGCCCCAAGGCCCAAATCTCCCAGCGGCCAGCAATGAGCAGCACTATTAGAAGATGTAAGAGATAAGAGCTCACACATTTCTTAATTTTTTAGACAGGTAGATAGATACATTCCAGCCATTCTTAGTCCACCATTGGATGAAGGCCTCTGCACGCAATGTCAGTCATGGCATTCTTTTTTTTTTTACCAAACTTTACCACTTTGGCCAGTGTAGGTGAATGAAGGGGGGAGGAGGGGAGAACCGGTTTCGATCCCCCAATTGGTGGTGAAAATTCTAAACATCCCTGGATATTTTGGCAAAACGTTATCGATTGCTCACCCATGTCTGGGCTAAAACTGAAAAAAATCTGCTCACTGTATTCTCGATTGTATCATCTTCGTCTCTCGATGTAGCTGACTGCCTACTACTCTCATGGGAGGGATACTTCCTGGCTCAAATAAAAATGTACTAAATTGCGATTGTGGCCATTCAGTTGGTTAAGGATGATGACCATTACGATAATGTTGACAACTAAAACTTCAGATAAATAAATAATCCTGACCAACAATCGGTTTAATTGGCTGGAACGCACGCCTGAATCTGGTTGCAGTTGTTGGCAGCGTCTATATAACATGACCTTTGGTCCTCCCTGTTATGGACATTCAAGGTAAACTTATTTAGCCCTAGCCCACGCCCCCCTCTGCTTACCCTCAGTGACTTCATGCTGGGTGCGGTTCCATGAGCCTCTGCGTGCACTTAAGTGGTAGCTTGCAAGGCCTGCGCGTTAATACCTATTCTATTATACATTTAGATTTTACTAGTTAAGGCCCTCTGCGCTATATATCTCTTTTTCACAACCAACCTGGCCACATATGATAATTCAACAAAGTGGCTTATCATGTGGAAATCTGTAGCAGCCAATTACTCTAAACGCGCGTTTCTAAATGTGGAGGGAAAAACTTGAGAACCCAGATAAAAATTCACACGACCACGGGGAGACCATGCTAACTCCAAATATACAGGTCTGGATCAAACCCACAACCTCCAACATACCAGGAGAGAGGTAGTTAACATCTCGCCACGGCAGCACCCACCTCAGTAATTCTCAATTATGCCAGAACTAATCACGTACAGAAATGTGCCAGTGTACGTAATGAAATTACCCTGTAATTAATGTACGTCGATTATAAATAAATGTCCTGTTTATTTAGATTACCGTTTTTGTTTGCCATTAGTTGGCCTTCCTTTGAACTAAGCATTCTTTAGATTATTGTTTTGTTGCTTTGTAGATTTAAAAACAAAAGTCACTCTGTTGATGATTCATATTTTTTGTTTGCATACATAGGATGGGAGCATTGGCACAGTGGTTAGCACGCTGCCCATCTAACCCGACCACCTTAGTTTGATACCCGGTCACGGCTGACATCAGTGTAAAGTGAAATCTGAGCTGGTCTTGGAACCCCAACTACCAACCCGGTCCGACCTGTCATGGTGATGTGTGGTCAAACCACTAATGACTGACCTGGTATGGTGAGGCCTTCACCCATAGGTCTCTAACGTATTGTTTGTATGCATGCATATGTATGCATGTATGAGGTGATGCATTATGCGTTCCTTAAATTCAAATTTTATTCAAGACTCACTCCTTCCTCGTCGCTTTCCCTTAAGTGTATTTTATCTGATTTAATCTCTGAATTTGTTTGTGACTATAGTTTTATACCCCCCTTGAGTGGGGTGACAATACATATGAAATAAAACTTTTTTAAAACCTTTAAATTGAAATGCACATCCAGGACTCGTGCAAGCAGCAGTGGTCCTCTGGTGATGCCTGCTCATTGCGGGTTTTTGCTGGGCGTTGCAATGAGCGAATCGCTCAAAGAGGATTACCCGCAATCATCACAATTCACCGTCGGGATTTGTTTCAATAATCGATCATTTGTCGTCTTGTTTGTTACTGTCTCGTTTGTGTGACCATTTTAACTTCCCCCCCACCTCGTATCAGTCGTACAGATCCGTCGGCTGTTGTTATCATTTTTACACGTTATTTACGTAAATCGTAAACGATCGGTTCTCCCTCGCACACGTGCGCGCGAACTAGATGACGCGTGTATCGCTAATGTCAAAATGTTGATTAAACGATGCGTCCGTTGTACGTACGCGCCCCGTGTTTACACGATCGCGACGGACGCGTGTGCTTGTATCTGGTCGCGTTTCTCCTCAGGGCAAGGTGGCTCAGACCGCCTGCATGTCCGCGAGCAAGCACCTGGCGTCGAGGCTCCTGCAGCAAATCTTGGACGTGGAGGTGAAGCAAGTGACCATGGGGGCGATCCAGCAGTTCAACCTCGACCTGGTCCAGTGCGAACGTGAGTGGGCGCCGGGCGACGTTCGGGAGGCACGGGGCGAGCGGTTGTGGTGATGACAGCGCTGGGTAACGCAGGATGATGTGGGGGAATGCTGGGTAATGCAGGGAAACGCGCGTTAACGTGGGGGAATGCTGGGTAACGCGGGGTAATGCTGGGGAACACGGAGTGGGGGGGGATAGCTACCTGTCGACGGCGCAGGTTAAGTGTGAACGCAGAGGGAATGTGTATGTGCCCTATACATGGCGTTGCTTAACTAATCGTTTAAAACATATTTGGTGATGCTGCATCCATCGGCAATGGTGCAAAAATTCGACACATTTTCGTTAACAACCCTGTGTCCTTAGAAGGAGAAATATATTGCAGGCTACGTTTCGGACAATGGCCCTTCTTGGACTTTTATTTTGGGCCTTTTGCAAAGCACATGATGTGCTATCTACGTAAGGGAGTCGGTGACATTTATTGAGTTTAAAAGGAAAAGAGTAGAAATGAAACGGTACGTTTGAACTTTTAAGGCAGCATTGTAGTCTGGTTTATTCATCAGTACAAAACCTGTTTGATTTTTGCAGCTATACTTTTTTAAAGTCTTCAATTTATGAACGAGCAACCGATGTATTTTCCACCACTTTATTAAGTTACATTTTGATACGGAATGGAAAAGTTGAAATGCTTTGAGGGTATCACGGTGGATTTAAAAAAAAAATCTGGTTCCAAAAAAGTAACTTTGCACATTCCCCTTATAGATCAAAGGCCAAAAATGAGTGTAATCTGAACTAATTGAACCGCTCCAAATGGAGCAGTGGTTAGCGCGCTACTCTACGAACCCAGTTACTCGAGTTCGATTCCCGCTCACGGCCACCAATGAGCAGTGATGATTATCTGAACTGGGCCTGGGCCTCCCCTAGATTAACTCGGCCTCAAATGAGTACCTGGTATGGTGTGTAAACATTGCCACTGGGGATACAAAGGTGGTGGCTGGGCGTAGTGCTGGCTACCAAACTCCTCATGTGCCGTGCCGGCCTTCGTAGGTGCTCAAGAACAGCACTTGCCCCAAAAGTCTTGTTTAGGCTATACGAGCAGGTCTTTGTTGTGAACGCCGAAATAGACGTTAATGATTATTACAGTTAGAGAATGCATTGAGCTGCCCGGTTGCACGTGGTGCAAGCTGGCGGTGATTAGAGGAAACAAGACATGGCCAATGGAGACCAGCCTTTCACTCAGAATATCTGATTACGCTTTGCGGCGTGGGTCTGAAGGAATTTTTACAAAAATGGTTAAAAGAGAAAAAAATGAGAGCGTTTGATGTGAAAGGGCCCCCCCTCTCTCCCTTTTCCGTTCTTCCGCTTGTGTAATAACGTGCAGCTCTTGTCACTCGCGAAAAGAGGGATGCGATTGTTCAAGATCAGTTTGTGTATCCGCCGGTTGCCACGGAAACTCCTTCAACACGGTGCGAGGACACGTGCTGCCTCGACGTCGTTAATAGCTACGCGAACATTCGTAGCGGCGTAAGACACCGTCCCTCGTCAGGCGTTCCGTGATCAATCCGCAGCTGGATGAATGGCCTCTCCAAAGCCGTCGCCATCTCTCGCGGTCCTGCGTTGCAACAATCCATCCGGCGGATGAGCTTGATTTAATCACTCCGTCTCCGTGACAGGTGTGATGTCGGGTGTGTTTCCTCCTTTGGCTGCCACTACGTCGTTTTTTCCAACCGCCGGTCAGCGTCCCTTTTTGCAGCGTGGGTCCTGCCTACCTGCCCCCAAGCCCATTTACTTTATTTAACCCTTTCTCGTTCTGACATGACTGCAAGTGACAGGGTGGGTCCCCTTCAACGCTGAATCTCGGGACGCGCAAGCGGTTAGCGTTCAATTTATTTCTAGAGGCATAGCGTCGTTTTTAAAGACATTCCACTCACCGCAGAGAACTGTAGCGACACGACCACACTGATGATAGCTGGTCCCAAACTGTGCCACACGCCCTCCCGCATGGCTTTGTGGTAGCCTCGGTACCGATAAAGTTATTTTTATTTTTCTTTCAATGACGTACACGTATACATTCGTGTACGTCATCGGAATGGAATCGGAAATAAAACTGATGACGTACATGCACGTCATTATGAACGGGAAAGGGTGAAGAGTCAATATGGAATTACAGTTCCAAAGAAGAACACGTGGGTTAGAGGATGTCTGTAATTTAAAAAGCATAATTTTGCCTGTTAAGATAAGCAAAAGGCTTTGATGACTTTACAATAAACCACATGAGTAGCTATTAAAGTTGTATTTTTGAATCCAACGCAACCTACATTGAAGTGTTTATAATCTGGCTCAAATTTTTTTATGTGATGATAACGATCCAAGCAGGTTCATGTTGAGAAAGGGACGTGTGATTTCGCACAATCACGTCCACCCATGTGCACAGGATGGCAGCAAAACAAATCCCCCCACTGTTCTTGTTATTAGACAATGCATTTATTTCATGGTGATATGAACGGGATGCTTTAAATAGTATTTGTTGTGGTGTTTCTCACAGTAGGCAGTTATACATATACTTACTTTTGGCTCAATGCAACATTACAGGCACATTTATTTGTGCATGTACATTATGTGTATATGTACGCATGTTAATATTGATATATATAGCCTATGCTTTTTGTGTATGCATTATACATTTCTAAACCATACACATGTATAATGACAATAATGTATAGCCCTATCTCAATCCACTGCTGGATGAATGCTTACCGCATGCCCTATATATGCATTAAAACATAAGCAAGTGTCATGCGATTATTTAAATATCCATTGAGTCCCAATCATCCGTTTGATATAATCGATTTTTTTGAATTTTCTCTTTTAAAACCATACTACTGGCAGCAGTGACGTGAGCAAATAAACTGTAGGACTACACCACCACTGCCCTGAAAAGTGTGTCCCCTTCAAAAGTCGGAAAAAATATTTACGCGCGACTGTTGTTCGCTTTCAAATGCATACGTGATGCAAGTCGGAAACGTATTTCTTCCCCCACTTCAATAGTAATCGGAAACCCAGTGTATCTGGCCAACTGAGAAAGAGGGGCAAGGAACGGGGGGAGGGAGGGAGGGGGGGGGGCCCTGTCGTCACGCGAACCCCAAAAATCCCTCGCTCCCGCAGCCACGGCAAGAAAAGCTCTTGCTGACCGTGCGGAGCGCCCGGGCCTGCGCCGGACAAGTTTAGATTGATGGCTCGTACTACAAACGAACCGCGAGCCTCGACAAGATCTACGCCCTTTGTAGCCGTTCGCAATGTAACCAGCAGGTTTGATCAGCAGCCCGTGGCCAGCCGCAATAGCCCCTTTTCAGTTCCACTGCTCGGCAGGTTAAGACACACGTGATTGATGGCCTTCACAACAGAATGCCGGGCGCCGCTGTGATTTGTTATTTTTTTTATACCCCCCCCCCCCCACCTTTTTTTAAATTTTCACTTTGTCGCGAGGTCGTCTTGTACGTTAGGACGTTTTGTCTGCCGCGGTGGTTGTGATGTTGCATTTGCTGAGGCTTTTGTTGACCGCAGATTGGCGCTACTTTAAATGCGCTCTTGGTTGATTTTGTGAATGATGGCTGAGGAAAGCGGTAACTAGCGGTAACTTTATGAATGATTAAATCCGGCGGTATGCGTGCACGCATTCGCACGTTCAGTTAAAGAAGGGGTTATTTTCGCGCAACGTTTCTGCAAAGTGAAATTACCGTAAAGGTAAATGTTCCTCATTGTCCTTCGGGAATAGAGCACCGGTTGTGGAGGATGGGTCTAGAACTACTTTAGTGCCTCTGTTTAATAGCAAAGAGGCTAAAGATCATGGACCCTTATCTCTGGAATTGGCTGCGTGCAATTCTTATGTGATGCGAGTTTTCCGAGATTTTTTTCTAAAATTAATCAACCTGATAATTTGCTTCACCATAATATGATTTTTGCGATGAGCATGACTTTGATAAACATCTTACGTTTGTAAATACCCTGATCATAATTCCAAAAATACAATTTGCATAATTGATCCTTTTGAAACCGGGTGCAAAATTTGCTTTTAATTACGTAACATTGGCGATCCCATTACAGTTATAGATTTGAAGCTTTCGTGACTGCAAGGAATCACGTAGGTAAAACATTGATGTTTTACCTACGTGACTTTACCGAAAAAACCTAAGAATATGATCCCATTACAGGTTTGTGATTTTACATTTTTTTTTAGTACTGTGCATTTGATTTGATAAGTTATCGCTTGCTAGAAAAAACTGATCATCTCATTACCTCTATCCTCGTGCATTACAAACTTAGCAGTAGAAATATTCAACCATGTATTTGTTAATAGAATGAAATGACCTTACATCAGAACTCGATGTGTACATATATGTAAAATAATGCACAGTTGAGAATTCGTTATCAGAATCTTTATTTAGACTGATGTCCAGTTAGCCCTCATTGGAGAATTTCGAGCCAAGGAAGCACAGACGCTGCAACAGCGCATCACTGTCCCCCATGTGGGCAGCGAGCATTGATTGATAACGAAACGGAGTTAAATTGTAACGGGAAATCTGAGCATCTCCTCCGAAATGGCCTTAAAGGGTGGCAATTATTTATGCGTAGTTCACATTGAGGAAGTTTATCGATTTGATCGCTGGCCGAAAACACATTTTCTTTGCTACAATTACATCGATATAGGCAGATGGTTCTAAAATCGAAGTGTAACCATCGACCCTTTCAGATTGATAGAAAGCCTTACGTGAAATAGCATAATTAGCTCAGCCAGGATGAGCCACTGAACTAACTACAGTTGTGACAAAAACTAAAACACGTTTTGAATTTAGCGAAATTCCTGCCAGTATTTGTTCTTTTTTTTCTAAATTTGCTTTAAGCAAATAGATGTTTGGCAACACACTGTCAAGAGTTTTCACGATTTGGAGACGCCGTGCCCTCGTTTCACGCCCGTGTATTAACCCTTTCCCATTACAATGACGTACGTACACGTCTCCCATCCTACGTCATTGGTTTTTCTTCCGGAACGGGAAAGAGTTAATATACGCAAGCTTCAGATCTCAAAACTCCTGCAATAAATAAAATCACTTTATTGGTGCTGATTCTCCCACAAGGCCATGCGGGAGGGCGTGTGGTACAGTTTGGCGCCAGCTATCATAGAGTGCACTTGTGTGGCTACAGTTATTTACGGTGAGGACAATGTCTTTTAAACAATGGCGCTACGCCTCTCTAAATAAAATTAAAGACGAACCGCTTGCACGTTCCGAGATTCAGCGGGGAAACAAGATCCACCCTGCAACTTGCAGACGTCTTGGAATGGGAAACGGTTAATGAGCGACGACGTCGCACAGATTACTCTGTATCCACGGTCCAAATCTTCCTGGGCTCACAGGAGCAATGGGTGAGCCCACAGGGAACTAAAGAATAACTATGAATGATGAGTTCTATGCTCCGAGGACGTACTCATCCGCGACTCGCTGGCACAATAGCCGCGGCGGACTCCATGCTGCTAGACGGTGTACAGCTAAATCAGATTGATGGCGTGTACACACTCAGCTTCCTATTAGCATTAGGCCTGTCCAGGTTGATGGATGGGCCAGCCAGCAGGGAGTCTCAAGTTTGGAGTCTCCGGTGCTGCCTGTGTGTGTGTGTGCCCAGAGAGTCTGCGGGCAGGGAGGTTGAACGGGCCGGGAAGGGTGGGTTGGGGTGGTGGGGGGTGGGGGGTTGGAGGGTGGTCGTCCCTGGGACGGTCAGGGGAAGAGGGGCAGCACCAGGCGAGGGGAAGTGAGAGCATTCGTCAGTCTGCCGTATTCTTAGGGCCGCGTCTCTCTCCCTGTGGCCACCGCCGGCGTAACTCAATCCGCGCTTACAAGCGGCGAGCGACCGTGCCTTCTGGCGCGCTCCGTACAGCAGGCCTGCGAAATCCATCAGAAAACAAGTAGCAGCACGTTGGGAATAAAAAAAAGCCAATTCACCTGGCTTCCCCCCCCCCGTTGGTGGGGGGGGGGGTTTCTAGGAGTTTTGAGATCTCCGATGCACGGTTTTATTCAAACGGCACGGTGCACTTATATCACCCTCTGTTTTTACGGAACGATTTTATAATCCCGAGAAATCCGCGTGGGGAATTTATTTGGCCGCCAAATTTCTTTTTTTCTGCTATAATTCACGGTTGAGCGATAGAAGTGTCAGATGTTTAAAGGAGTGGATGAGTTTGATGAAGTGATTGTAATTTATCTGCGTGTGTGCGGTGTGTGTTACGCAAACTCCTATGAGGGGAAGTGGAGAAGAAGCAACCGATTTAATTAATGTTTGACTCCCGGATGTCATTTTATGCAGAGGTTAGTTTAAAACATATTCGAGATTCCACATTTTTGTTGTTAGGACCTGTCTATGCTTCCGAAAGCTATACATTTGATATCACTGTTGTGGTATCGGGGATAGTTTTCTTGGGAGAAGTAATATGGGATTTATTTTTTAAATAAACCACAATCCAATATACATTTTGAAGTCTTCATCATTACACCATATTTCAAACATTCAGTTGCATCTCACATCTTATATACCTTGGTTATATGAAAAAAATCCATTGCGTTGTTAATCATGTGTAAAAAAAAATACACATTCACTCAAAGTTAGTTATGTTTATGAATAAATATGGGATAAGAAAATGTTCCCAAAATACGGCAGGGTAACTGTCATTCTCAATCATTGTTGCTGACCCTTATATGCAGTATATGAATGTGTAGTCGGGGCATATCTTATCAGCGAAGGCAACCTATTTTTAAATCCTTTATATTAAGTTCACTTGCGCGCTTGCTTGCGCGCTTACGACCGTGCAAATCTTTCAGTCGTTTTTTAACCCACTTCCCGTGATCCAATCGAGCTGACATTTTGCACACAGACTCGTTGTGCGTGACAATGTATTTTCATGAAAAAAAATTTCCAAAATTTTACACTTTTTAGGAACATTTTTTTTATATTTAATTACCAATTGCTTAATGGTGGCAGGCAATCATCTGACCCATAGGTGGCAGCCATCTCTAGCCACCACGCATATAAAGGATTTATAGTGAAAAGCTTTGTTTTTACGGGTTAATTTTTTCCACACTTCTGGCTGACATTCTTAAATGGTTAAAAAAAATTAAATATCAATGTAATATACATATTAGTACTGGCATCAACGATCAAAATCTACCGTGATAACTCACCATTAAACGCTGCCTCGTAACAGAAAAATGTACATATTTTACGGCTGATATTGTATATGTTGGCTCTTCAGAGAGGTAGAGGGAGTGAAAGGGCAGAGGTTTCCTGACGTGTCGTCTAAGATCACACTTTTATTCTGTGGGGGGGCATGAGATGGTTGACAATTCAACATGTTACGTTGGTTATCGTTTAGTAATAATATTCTTAACACTGCGCAATACGCAACTCGCGGAGGTGCATATATTACGATGTTTTCATCCGATTAAGGAATGTTTATTCGTGTCAACAACGCTCTTAAAGTAAACAAAAATACACGCATAAACCGATTGCAATTCCAATCATCATCAACATCCTCATGATCTGTTGTAAACGTAGTTCTACGCAAGATTTTATAGGTATGCCAAACCACGGACAATGTGCCTTTACAGCTGTCTGCCACCGTTTGTACAGTCTGCATTAAACCTTAAAGGTCAAGCGTGAGATGTACATCCACGAAAACGTGTAATTAAACCTGTCTGTGCACACTCTGAATTCCTGCAGTTAACCCTGTGTTGTACACCTACCACACAGTTAACCCTGTGTTGTACACCTACCACGCAGTTAACCCTGTGTTGTACACCTACCTGTAGTTAACCCTGTATTGTACACCTACCACACAGTTAACCCTGTGTTGTACACCTACCACACAGTTAACCCTGTGTTGTACACCTACCACACAGCTAACCCTGTGTTGTACACCTACCACACAGTTAACCCTGTGTTGTACACCTACCTGTAGTTAACCCTGTGTTGTACACCTACCACACAGTTAACCCTGTGTTGTACACCTACCACGCAGCTAACCCTGTGTTGTACACCTACCTGTAGTTAACCCTGTGTTGTACACCTACCACACAGTTAACCCTGTGTTGTACACCTACCACGCAGTTAACCCTGTGTTGTACACCTACCTGTAGTTAACCCTGTGTTGTACACCTGTTGTATATGTTGGTTATCAAAATTTGTTATGTTGTATGCGTGCGTGGGTGAAATTATTATGTTGTATGTGTGGGTTATGAATATTCAGTGAAAATAATAATAATCAAATGAAATTTGGCCAAATGTGTAATTATCCGGAAATATGTTAATTTATGTAATTATGCACATTTAATTATGCCAATTCGAGAGGTAATCGTAGTAATTATGCGAGTGGGTGTAATTATGATAATGCAAGTCGTTATGATAACCAGACCCCGCCTCGGTGACGAGGGTGGGTTATCGATCGGAATAAGGCAATTAATTGTATGCAGTTATGCAGGTGTGGTGTAAGTATGCAAGATTAACTTAGATTAACTCGGCATCGTTGTCTAGGTTCGTCTCATTCTCGCTTTAACATTCCCAGAGTGGGTATTCGTGGTTATATTTTAGGTCCCCGGTTCACCCCGTTATCGCTTTAACATTTACTGAGTATGTATTAGTGTGTTTATTAAGGTCACCAAGTTCAGATCTCAACGCAGAAGCAGATCTTATGCATAGATTTCAGGAAAGAATCACACAACCACTTCTGTATTAATCAATTTATTACTAATTCAACCTCAACTATGATATAGTATGCGAACTCTCAATCCCGGAACGTCAACACGGCATCAATACAGTATCATCAACAATTGTCTGATTTCACTTTGACAACGGCACATGGATCCCGCATAACGCGATGGTTGTTAGTGAGAGAGAGAGTCGTTAAAATATGCAAATACTATGCTAAGAAAAACCTTAACGTTAATGAATGATTACACTCAATATTGTTCACGCAGTACCGCACTCCTTATTGATCATACGCAACCCTTATCACGTTGTTAGCACCTTGGGTCACGGGACAGTTGAATATTCTGTAGAAGATGCGAGTACGTGCGGCGATTATGACTGAAAGATACTTGAAAGATTATACGGCGATAAAAAAAACACAATCAAAAACAGTTATTATTCTTAAAGGCACCATTCTCAACAGATACATCGGCAGGTTATCTGACAACAGAATGGCTCAGAGTAAGGGCCTGCAACGGTGCTCCTTTTCCGAAGATCGTTATCTTATGCCAAGTTTACTAATTGGGGACCAGATCACCTGATAAGGATCTGGTGGGCCACCACTCCCCACGTGAGCGTGGCTCGGCGGAAGGAGGTGCCAAGAATCAATTCGTATTGATGGATCTGTTGGGAATTTATGCGATTAAGAGTACAGCCCACTAAATATTAAAGATAAAAATTACGAATACACTTATAAACGACGGATGGCCATCACTCGGTCTCGTTGTGATGCCTTCACAGCCACGGATGGCTTATGGGTTCGAGTGTGTTTGAGTGGTAAGAGTTGTCTTGAATAGTCAGTGTTCGGAGTCGGTTCTTTATGTCAAACAGACGCCTGGTGGTCGTGTGGTGAGGGGGCGGTGCGCGTCATACGTATCAGTCGCTCCCCTGTCACCGTGGTGAACTGGTTCGGATGCCCGTTGATACGCTGTCGCAGTTCGGAACCCGGTCGGTAGGTGGCGCCCACAGCTCGCTCGCAGCGTGCAGTGTTGGGTCGTCGACCAGGGTGAGCACGGAGCCTCGTCGCCAAACTGCGACCCTCACCACTCCGGCGGCAGCAGAGACCTCCGACTCGGCAGAGGTTGACCCACGCAGGCCGAGTTGAGCTGTCAAGCGGGTCTTGCCCGCCTGCAGAGGAGATGGGGAGCCGCTTGAGTCGAGCCCCGAGAGCCGGCTCCGGTGAGCCGATCGAACTCGGCTGAGTCCCAGACGAGCTGAAGATGAGTCGAGCCGACCCGCTGGTCGCAGCTCGCTCCTGAGTCGACCCTCCCGGTCGAGCTGGTTTCCAATGCTCAGGGTCCTCTCTTTTATGCCGAAAAAACCCTTTGGATCCTGCCCACAAGGCGGGGTTTCTTTCGATTTTTGCTGTGTCAGGATCTGTCCGTAGGTAGGTGTGTCCATGTGTGTGTCCGTACGTCCGTATGTCCTTGTGTGCATCACCCACGGTATATTCCGTTGTCATACTCCCTCCATAAAATCCACGAGCAAACAATCAGATGTTACAAATTGCCTCGAAGTCGTCTCTCTGTCTGGGTGCGATATTATCTCTTGTCTGGCCTTCTTCATGAACCAAAACACAGACGTTACAAATCGTCTCATAGGCGTCTTTGTCCGTGTTGCACGACCTGGAGGGAGGGTCAACACTCCCTCCGACCCTCACCGACGCACAAAGAAATGGTTAAAAAGTTTTAAGTTAACATTTGTCCCTTACCATTTCACAGTTATGATTCTGTATGTAACCTAAGGTCTGTCGTTTCCCATCGTGGTGCTTGACTCAAGTGGAGGTGTTTCCCCGAGCGTATACACACTCCTATCCCGCGCTGCGGGGATACGGATCTCCCTTTCTCTCCGACCCTGGGTTTAACATCGCTCTTTTATTATGTATTTTATATTCGACCTGGTGGTGATTCATCCCGTTATCCTGGCTTTTCCATAAGTTTTACTTTTGTCTTTTCATGCATATGCTTATTATTATTAATTTATTTCCGATATCTTAGGTTAAGGGGTAAGTTTCTTGATCCTAGGAATTCGTATTCCTTGGTGTCTGCATGGTTACATAAGCGGAATATAGTTTACGGTGAATAGCGTTAACATTGATGTTATGTACGATATTATGTATTGTGATGTCTTTAACTTAACTTGTTTGTCAGGGCTTTACTGACATGAAGTTGCATTCCATAGCCCCGCAGTCTTTGCCCCACCCTATCTCTGCTCGCCGTTGTTGTTGCTGTCCAGCTGACGCCGTTAACTCAAGGCCTCATTAATTTCCGTCACTCCTTGTAGGTGAGGGCGGTTGAACCTTGGAGTCAGTTCTGGTTTTTGTCTGCCTGCTTCTTCTTGTGTCCCCTGACCCCGGGAGTTATTATTTCTACTTTTATGGCCTGTCGAAGCCCGACTCGCTGTTGCTGGGCTGGTGGGTCGCTGGGTTGGTGTCGTTCCCGGCTTTTTGCTTACGTTTGCAGTTCGCCGTGCCCTTAATTTCCTTCCCTCTTCAACCTTATATCGACTATTCGCTCCTGTCTGGGTGCGATTCAATTTTGACTTAGGAAGGTTCTGATTGTCATATGCTTCGGGTCGAGTTGTATAGAAAGTATTAAAGTATGGAAATAACATTTCATATTGACTTAATGATGGTGATGGTTCAGTAGGCGTAACTTGTGGCCTGGTTTAATTGGAGTGGGTGTGAATATCAATAACTTTAGCCTACCCTGTTGTTAAATTCCGACTTTAACGTTACTTTAATAGCAATACAGAATAATTGAGCTTTTTGTCTTAACTAGGCGAACGCGAACTTCTGGTGACCCCCGCAGCCTTGTTGTTCAGCTGAGTCTGCATTCTTGAGAGATATACAACACTCTTATTCTCGTCTCACTGTGGCCCTCCAACCTTCTGCTCTGGGAGTGTTATTCTTAATCAGCTCCCTCCCCTGTGCACACAGCCTTGAGCTGACCCACTTGCCTTTTTGGGTTTATCTTTGCTCCCTCAGCTGCAGGAGGACAAGGCGTGTTTCTACCTCCTCCCTGTGTGCACGTGTTCCAACTAGCTCGGAATCCCTAAACACACAATCAGTGATGATTCCTGGCTTTCTGTGGTTGTGATTTAGACAAAGGCGCCTCTGCTTCCTTCCATTGCCTTTGAGTTGACACTGCCCTATTATTCGCCCATGTGCTGAGGTCATAGAATTCGCTTTGACTTCAGTAATATTAACATTCAGTATTGGATTAGCAAATGGGCAATGGTTCATTGATGTAGCTCGCAGCCTGGTCTCCAATTTGAGCGAGCGCGAGGATCGATAATTTAGCCTACTCTGTTGTTGAATTTCGAATTTTGACGTTACTTTAAAACCATGCAGGATGGTTGGGCTTTTTGCCTTAACTATGTCTGGCTGACTCTCCCACTGTCTCTGCCGCCTGCACGGGTGACATGTGCCCGTTCATCAGGCCTTATCTTTCCTTGAAGCAAGGTTGCAAATTCTGCCATCCTAGCCCTCCTCCAGTTCATTACTTAACAACCCCTGGTGTTTTGCAGTTTGCTGCGCTTTGGTGTGTTTTCATTCATTATAAAAAAACAAGTAAAAAGATAATATATAAAAATATCATCAAATATTATTAATATCAATTTTGGAAGAAGGGGTTAGTATACAACACACCTACCACACAGTTAACCCTGTGTTGTACACCTACCACGCAGTTAACCCTGTGTTGTACACCTACCACACAGTTAACCCTGTGTTGTACACCTACCACGCAGTTAACCCTGTGTTGTACACCTACCACACAGTTAACCCTGTGTTGTACACCTACCTGTAGTTAACCCTGTGTTGTACACCTACCACACAGTTAACCCTGTGTTGTACACCTACCACGCAGTTAACCCTGTGTTGTACACCTACCTGTAGTTAACCCTGTGTTGTACACCTACCACACAGTTAACCCTGTGTTGTACACCTACCACACAGTTAACCCTGTGTTGTGCACCTACCACGCAGCTAACCCTGTGTTGTACACCTACCTGTAGTTAACCCTGTGTTGTACACCTACCACACAGTTAACCCTGTGTTGTACACCTACCACGCAGTTAACCCTGTGTTGTACACCTACCTGTAGTTAACCCTGTGTTGTACACCTACCACACAGTTAACCCTGTGTTGTACACCTACCACGCAGTTAACCCTGTGTTGTACACCTACCACACAGTTAACCCTGTGTTGTACACCTACCACACAGTTAACCCTGTGTTGTACACCTACCACACAGTTAACCCTGTGTTGTACACCTACCACGCAGTTAACCCTGTGTTGTACACATACCTGTAGTTAACCCTGTGTTGTACACCTACCACACAGTTAACCCTGTGTTGTACACCTACCACGCAGCTAACCCTGTGTTGTACACCTACCTGTAGTTAACCCTGTGTTGTACACCTACCACACAGTTAACCCTGTGTTGTACACCTTCCACACAGTTAACCCTGTGTTGTACACCTACCACACAGCTAACCCTGTGTTGTACACCTACCACACAGTTAACCCTGTGTTGTACACCTACCTGTAGTTAACCCTGTGTTGTACACCTACCACACAGTTAACCCTGTGTTGTACACCTACCACGCAGTTAACCCTGTGTTGTACACCTACCTGTAGTTAACCCTGTGTTGTACACCTACCACACAGTTAACCCTGTGTTGTACACCTACCACACAGTTAACCCTGTGTTGTACACCTACCACGCAGCTAACCCTGTGTTGTACACCTACCTGTAGTTAACCCTGTGTTGTACACCTACCACACAGTTAACCCTGTGTTGTACACCTACCACGCAGTTAACCCTGTGTTGTACACCTACCTGTAGTTAACCCTGTGTTGTACACCTACCACACAGTTAACCCTGTGTTGTACACCTACCACACAGCTAACCCTGTGTTGTACACCTACCACACAGTTAACCCTGTGTTGTACACCTACCTGTAGTTAACCCTGTGTTGTACACCTACCACACAGTTAACCCTGTGTTGTACACCTACCACGCAGTTAACCCTGTGTTGTACACCTACCTGTAGTTAACCCTGTGTTGTACACCTACCACACAGTTAACCTTGTGTTGTACACCTACCACACAGTTAACCCTGTGTTGTACACCTACCACGCAGCTAACCCTGTGTTGTACACCTACCTGTAGTTAACCCTGTGTTGTACACCTACCACACAGTTAACCCTGTGTTGTACACCTACCTGTAGTTAACCCTGTGTTGTACACCTACCACACAGTTAACCCTGTGTTGTACACCTACCACGCAGTTAACCCTGTGTTGTACACCTACCACACAGTTAACCCTGTGTTGTACACCTACCACACAGTTAACCCTGTGTTGTACACCTACCACACAGTTAACCCTGTGTTGTACACCTACCACGCAGTTAACCCTGTGTTGTACACCTACCTGTAGTTAACCCTGTGTTGTACACCTACCACGCAGCTAACCCTGTGTTGTACACCTACCACACATTTAACCCTGTGTTGTACACCTACCTGTAGTTAACCCTGTGTTGTACACCTACCACACAGTTAACCCTGTGTTGTACACCTACCACACAGTTAACCCTGTGTTGTACACCTACCACGCAGCTAACCCTGTGTTGTACACCTACCTGTAGTTAACCCTGTGTTGTACACCTACCACACAGTTAACCCTGTGTTGTACACCTACCACGCAGTTAACCCTGTGTTGTACACCTACCTGTAGTTAACCCTGTGTTGTACACCTACCACACAGTTAACCCTGTGTTGTACACCTACCACGCAGTTAACCCTGTGTTGTACACCTACCACACAGTTAACCCTGTGTTGTACACCTACCACACAGTTAACCCTGTGTTGTACACCTACCACACAGTTAACCCTGTGTTGTACACCTACCACGCAGTTAACCCTGTGTTGTACACCTACCTGTAGTTAACCCTGTGTTGTACACCTACCACGCAGCTAACCCTGTGTTGTACACCTACCACACAGTTAACCCTGTGTTGTACACCTACCACACAGTTAACCCTGTGTTGTACACCTACCACGCAGTTAACCCTGTGTTGTACACCTACCTGTAGTTAACCCTGTGTTGTACACCTACCACGCAGCTAACCCTGTGTTGTACACCTACCACACAGTTAACCCTGTGTTGTACACCTACCACACAGTTGACCCTGTGTTGTACACCTACCTGTAGTTAACCCTGTGTTGTACACCTACCACACAGTTAACCCTGTGTTGTACACCTACCACACAGCTAACCCTGTGTTGTACACCTACCACACAGTTAACCCTGTGTTGTACACCTACCACACAGTTAACCCTGTGTTGTGCACCTACCACACAGTTAACCCTGTGTTGTACACCTACCTGTAGTTAACCCTGTGCTGTACACCTACCACACAGTTCACCCTGTGTTGTACACCTACCACACAGTTAACCCTGTGTTGTACACCTACCACGCAGCTAACCCTGTGTTGTACACCTACCTGCAGTTAACCCTGTGTTGTACACCTACCACACAGTTAACCATGTGTTGTACACCTACCACGCAGTTAACCCTCTGCTGTTCACCTACCACACAGTGCGTAGAACAGGGCGCTATCGGATGTTGTTTGGTCTACGTTGTGAGCAGCAACGGGCCGTGCGGCAGAATCAGTTGTACCGTACTTGTATGCTTCCACATCTGCACTCTTTTGTCTTCACCGAAATGCACGGACCATCCACGTGGTGAAACATGGTCAGGTAATCCCCGCGACCCACAAGGCACGGAGCTGCCCTCGTGAACCCACCGGTGGCTTGACACGAGACGTGTGTAGAACGTTGCTCAGACTAACCCGTGCAATAATAATCTGTGCAAAACATTCAGGAACCTATACACCTCATAGAGTAGCGAATTCGACCCTCGCAGAATGTCACGAATAGTCACGGTTCAGCGTCACGATGCTATTGAAGAATAGGCGCTCTTTCAGTTCCTTAGTGACATCTTAGAATTTGTAATTTCAATGATTTTTGTCTCGTTTAAGCGGTTTCACTTACAGATTTAGCCTAATTGTAACGCTACCATTTAATTTGCATAAATTGCCATATTTTTCTTCGGTTCGATGCATGTACCGTGAGCGAACAACGGATTTTCGTTGATGAATTGACGAATAATTGCATTACTAATTTATCAGGGTTTTTAATGCAAATGCAATACCTGTTTTTTCCCATTTCCTCCTCCCCTTCTCTAAATTAATAAGACTCACTAAAACGATTGAAACGATTTTTCGAAAATCATTTGTATTAAGCGGGTGTTTAAAATTACAATATAATTGGTATCAGTGAATCAATGCAAGTCGTAGCAAATGCAATCATTTTGTGCTCTTCAGCTTTACGCGTGATACACACATCAAATGGTGCATGAAAGAATGTCGGTCATTCGCAAATGTTATATCGAATAGAGTCACATGACCCCTCCAGCCACGAGTGGCCACTTCATTCGCCAGGGGTCCAAAGCAAATGTTTGCAATTATAATGTTGAGCTTTTGGTCAGTGAAAGAAGTCAGAATCAGAATATTTATCTACACTGGAGGAATTAGATGAGCTATAAAAGCTCTTTTTCACATATGTTCAGTAGAGGCAGGTCAGAAAGTACAACAGCAAACAATACAAACATACAATAGGAGTGCAAAGTATAGGAAAGGTAAACAAAGCACTTGAAATAATACGAATAAAATGTAACAATTTTTTGTATCTTACCAGGTAAAGACCACTCTGGTATTAACTTATTTTTCAGAAGCGACCTGGCCACAAATGATAGCTCAACAAAGTGGCTTGTCACGTGGAAATTTATAGCAGCAAAAATAATCCAAATACTCTGAATGCATGAGCCAAATCGCAGCCCTGAATTGTGGAGAGTCACAGAATCACGAGGGAGGTGAGGAGTTGTGCCCCTGACAATGAACTTCGGTGTTATTAATGAAAAAAACACACTGAGGTGTCTTAACCCTTTCTACTTAACCATACATTACATCGTGTTGATAAATTTGAACGATCGCTACAGTGAATCGGCATACCCACTTAATGCAGACAAAGCTCATATATTCGCGCATAAATTTTTCATAAATCTGACTTGACATTTGTTTGTTAAAGATTCGCATTATTTTAATAAAATAACCATTTAATGCAATTTACTTATTCATTGTTACGAGGCCTTCCTGAGCGTTATCACCTTAACACTACTTGAGCATCTTCTTGGTTCTTCCGGTAAAGTCACGTAGAAGGGAAGTAATAAAATAATAAAAATAAAACATAATAAAATAATTCTCACGACGTTTCGGCCACAATGCAAGCAGCCGTCCTCAGGTGAAGAACAGGTCTGTCGGAAAGACAGCGTCTGACCTGTTCTTCACCTGAGGACGGCTGCTTGCGTTGTGGCCGAAACGTCGTGAGAATTATTTTACTATGTTTTATTTTTATTATTGTATTATTTCCCTTCTACGCGACTTTACCGAAAGAACCAAGAAGATGAATCCCTGCAGTCACGAAAGCTTTAAATCGAAACTACTTGAGCAGTAAGGTGCCGAGGAAGGAAAGAAATAGGAAAAATAGACAACCATTTGTCAGTCCAATTCAGGATGAAGGCCTTCTCTCCACACCGCGATGGTTATGGGAGATCTTTTACCATACTTCACCGTGCTGGTCGATGCAAATTGTTTAATCGAGGTAGCAATCCCAGTTCAGATGTCACTTGCTCCTTGATGTTAACCATGACCAGGAATCAAAATCAATTTCACCGGGTTCATGGTTCAGTGCTGTAACCACCACACCAACCCTTCCCCCATCTATTTATATCTAAGTAAAAGAAAACATTCTATACCTGTTCTCCTCGCTTTCGAATAAAGATATTTCTTTTTTTTTATGTAAAATACTCTGTAGTGTCGTGCTGAGATTTTAATCAGCTCCCGCCTTGATGGTTCAGATGCCGTGCTCGCATTACAAAATAAGTTTCGCAACGTTGAGCAGTAAACCTTTGACTATTTACCAAAATGAAAATATTTCTGGCATTCACAAAGGGCTCGCGGCCATTATCGCAAACATGCGGTTTTTTTTCTGTAAAAAATAGATTTTTTTTTCCTTCTCTTTCGGCACGTATCTGCACCGAGGTCGGCTTTCTCGAAAATGCGCAGCTGGTTTTATTGGTGGCTGCCCCAGCGTCAATGCCAGTGACACTAAGCAGCTCCCACGGTGTATAATTTAAAACGTGCGCGTCTTTCTTCTTTCCAAATTCACTTATTTTTACCCCCGTCGTCGCCCCCCCCCAGCCACCACCACCTCGTGCCTGACCTCTGGAAGGTGCCTCCGTTCCTATTTCCCCGCCGTCTGTTGGTTGGACAATCCACCCCCCCTCCTGCCTGGCTGGCTCGCTGTAGTTGTGTATCGCTTGCGAGTCATCGCAGTGCTGCTGCTGTGACCCCAGGCTGAACTTTGGTCCTGGGATTTTTGCTGTAATGGCCCCCCTTTGCCTGTTGAAATTGTTCAGGGGATTTAATTTTCTTAGTTCTGGAAAAAAAAACATAAAATGGATGATATCCTTCCCTTAATGTCAGCCACATGTTTGCTGGAAGTATTTTTTTCCCTTTTGCTGAGATAAATCGGCGCACACGTGTATAAAATGCTGACAATGTTTAGTTTTATTAGATGTGAAAGGCGTATTTATTTAGTCATTACGGAAACACTGAAAATGCATTACAATGTAATTCAAGTTATATCTTTCCAGCTAATTCAGGCATTGACCATGAAATATAATAATATCAAGTTTAATAACGAAGTTTTTTGCCGTAATAACTTTTTTCTTACGAATTACATAAAGAGATGTGTTTATTTAGCTTGCGGTTTTGTCTCATTATTTATGTGTGGGGTTTGATTTATCGTTACCTTAAGGAAAGTGCTCATGTGCGACCCAGCAGTGTCGAGATAAGCTCTCCACATATGGGCTCCCAGAGGCATGGGGTGACATTGATTACTACTGCACTGATGACTTCTCACGAGGACAAAACCAGTATGCAGTTGTTTTTGTTTCACTGCTGCCTCTTGTGATGGCTGATTTTTTTCTACTCTTTTTAGTTGGTGGTCTAGACAAGGCTGAGAGCGTTTTACATGTAACGTGGCGATCACGTGACGGGAGTTTCCACGACTTCCCGCTCATTGTGAGCAGCCACACCTCTTGTGTCTTGTTGAGTATTTGGTTGCTTTAAATTTCCACGTGAGAAGCCAATTTGTTGAGCTATCATTTGTGGCAAGGTCGCTTCTGAAAAGAGCTATATAGCTCAGTGGGCTTCACCTGATAATAAAATTAAAACAATTTTAGTTTAATTTATATCAGTGTGTTTCCAGCCTGCACCCATTTCCCCCTTATAATGGGTTTTCTCACATACACAATATACTCGCTTTGAGTTGTTCATACAGTGGCCATCGATCCTCTCCTCCAAATGTATACGAACAACTTGCATTCCGTGCGCGCACCCCAAAAATCTTAACACATTAATCTGTCTTACCATCGCCAAGTTGAGCTGCTCTCATTTAGATCTTGCAGTCATCTTTGCGCAGGAGGGGAACGGCGTTCATCAATTCGATCCCAACTGATGCCTGTGCAGTGCTGTGTCTTGGATGGTCAACCGTCGTGTGTGTGGCGTATACACAGCACATCGCTGGGGTGGATGGTGGTGCTGCTGCTGCTTTTGGCATTGGTACAAAGTAGACGACGTTTCGGGCAATGACCCTTCTTCTACAACGTACAAAGTAGGCGCCGCGGTGGCGAGATGTTAACCACCTCGCCTGGTATACAGGAGGTCGTGGATTAGATCCCGACCCTGACGATGCCTGTATATTTGGAGTTTGCACATTCTCCCCGTGGTCGCTTGAATTTTTCTCCGTGTGCTCCGGTTTTCCCCTCCACATTTAGAATCAACTTGCGTTTAATAGTATTTGGATGCTATACATTTCCACGTGATAACCCACTTCGTTGATGAAAACTATAAGAATCGGCTTTTACCCCCTCTGGCAATAAAACAGATGCTAAGATGTTCGTTGAGCTATCACTTGTCGCCAGGTCGCTTCTGAAAAAAGAGCTATGCAGCTCAGTGGGCAGTACCTGGTAACATAAAAAAATATATAATTTTAGTAATTAATTAACGGACACTCTTTTCAGCTCTGTCTGCCTGTAGCGTCGCTACAGCGAGCGTTTCGCTCGCTTCAATGCGGGCGCTCGCATTCCTGCCGCCCGCCAGAACGAGCCGGACTTTCCAGAACGCCCGCGTCAAGTGTGGCGGGCGGATTGAATTTGCATCGCGAGGAATACAATCAATCATTGCACTTTAGGTTATATCCGATACGCCTGATGTGGGCGCTTTGTAAAAGCGAACAGCAGCTGTTCCTCGCTTGATGTAAGTGGGCAGCAAAGTGAACGCGCGCGGCGATAGACGTTTTTGACCACTGCGCGCGTATGTGTGTGCGCGCAGCCTCCCCAAGGTCGACTCAGCCTCAAATGAGTACCTGGTGCGATGTGTATACATCGCCACTGGGGAGACAAAGGCGGCCGGGCATGGTATTGGCCACCCACCCCCTTGTGTGCTGTGCCAGCCTTCATAGGTGCTCGCTAACAGCACTTGCCCCAACAGTTTGTTGAGGCTATACGGGGGAAAGTTGTCTTTGCTTTGTGTGCACGTAGACAGCAGGTAGTGTAGCGGTTAGCGCGCTGCGCTGCAAACCCGGCGACCCGAGTTCGATTCCCGCTCATGGTCACCAACACCAGTGATGATTATCTGAACCGGTCCTGGGCCTCCCTTAGGTTGATTCAGCCTCAAATGAGTACCTGGTGCGGTGTGTATACATCACGAGGAGGTAGACAAAGGTCGACCGGGCATCGTGCTGGCCACCCACCTGCTGGTGGGTGTTCTCGTTGGGCTGTTGCCTAGTTATAAACAGAGGTAAGTCTTACCTGGTACAAAAAAAAACGTAGTTTAGTTTTAGTTTAAAAAGATGTACATATACTTGCATAGAACCCTTGAATCAAGGCCTCTCCGTGCCGTGTTTATCATGGGGTTTATTTGATCATACTTCACCACGTTGGTCAGTGCCGGTTGCTGAAGATGGGGAGTATAGATGTGAGAACATTACACAGTGCAGCTCTATTTACACACACACATGTTATTTACACGCTGGTTTTCAGTAGAAAAAAAATATCTGTAGTTTGACATGGTATCAATTAGTCATACAATATTAACGTATGTAACAGTAATCATAGTCTTGTTCATGTATACATGAATAATCATGCATGCGAGTTTAATACCACATTCATATTACATTCTCAAAACTTTATGACGGTTATTTGTATGTGTGCACGTGTGTGTGTGTATATACGCGCGCTCAAGTGCACACGCATAGACACGCGCACATCAGTAGTTTCTCGTGCGTAATGCTCCTTCGCGCGACCCTCGCCCCGTCTGTCCCAAACCCTCCTGCCCGCTCGCTCTCCGCCATCTCCCCGTGGCCTAATCCCGGCCCATGTGACCCCCTTGACCTCCACCAACCCCTGCTCCGCACCTCCAATCCGCGTCTGCATTCCAGTCGCACAAAGCCAGCACCTGTCCGGCTGCTGAGCCCTCCGCGCTGAGCCCCTGGCTGGCGCGCGCTGGCATCCGCGCTCCATTTCAGCCGGGGCGTTGGGGCGGCGGTGGCAGCCGCCGCCGTCGTGTGCTTGTTGCTGATCTCATTCTGCCTTAGAGGGCAACGGCACGTGACCCAACAGGGAGTGATCGTTTGGCAACGTTTAATTCGTATGGCGTGTAATTTGGCATACAAGTCTTGTCATTTAACACAAATGCATGTGTGTATATACATGTGTGTGCTGGTGTATATGCGAGTAATAATCATATATGCAGATGACTGCTTTTATGTCATGAATACGTTTTACGACATGTTATGATTTGGCGAGGCCTTCATCCTGCAGTGGAGTAGTTGACCATGGCTGACTATGATAAATTATGATGTTGTATACTTTTGAGTTGCTTCTATTTATTTTTAACTCACATTTGCATAATTCATTAAGTTGATGCATCGTTTCCCATAGATAATTTACATTTTGTGGTTATAATGACTCTGTCATGAAAAAAAATCCGTGGTGTGTAATGTTTTTTTCCATTTAGATTTATATACGTGCTCGTATAACTGAATAGTCACAGTGCGAAGTGCATCTCTTTCGTTGACTTCGCTTCTAGCTTTAGTCTGTACTTTCTACATAGAATCTCAGTATAGATGCTTCATCTTTGTAAATTGATATGATAACTTTTACGTATTTTTGAGAGCCTGGATTACTGCATGACTTTCCGCAGAATCAAAACCATTCTCGTAGTCTGCAAAAGCCAGACGTATATACGATATCTGATATTTATTAGACTTTTCTTAAATGTTATTGCGCAAATAAAATAAGTTCCCAAAGTAAAATAAAATAATTGTTGGGGAGGCACATGTGAAAACCACAACAAAATACAGTGGAGAGAATCAAAGTAATGAAACTAAGAGGCAGTAAAAAACAGGTCGCAGTGAGTTGGGCAAGTTACATTTGTTTATTGGAAGCAACCTTTTGAGCCTCAATGAGGAAACCTTCGAACTGGTACATGGATCGAATTGTCCGTTAACAAAAGTAAGTTGGCTCGGGTTGAACTTGGGGATTGGAAGGAGCGGTGTCCCGGCGGTCTTCAGGAGTGAACGCCGCCGCGAGGGTACGCCTGCTGCGGAGATGGAACGATGAGATCGGCTCGTGTGCGGGAGTTGGATTCATTGTTTAATCTCGCGTCTTCACCGGGGACGGGGGGGACTGCTTGCCCCGAGGCCTTCACCCAGCTGTGGATAGGCAATGGCTGATGATGATGATCATCATCATCATAATGATGAACAAAAAAATGAAAACGGCAAAACCGATGTCATTCATATTCACCATTCACGCTGTCCTACAAGCATAAGCCTGCAATATATGTTTCGGTTGCAGTTAATATCTGAATCGTACTCTTTATTTAGACTGGAGGAATCTGAAGAGCTGTGAAGCTCTTTTTCACAGGTGTCCAGTAGGGGGCGGATCAATGTGAATAATGAACTTGGAGAATTTTTATTTTGGTTTATTTATAAACATATGTTTGTACTTTTACAGTCATGTCAACACAAGTCCTTGATGTTTTTATCTTATTTCATCTTCAATATCCAATGTTCACTGACAAAGCGTGGGAATGCATTCGAGCGCGCAAGCACAAGTTGCGCCCGCACACTCAAAAACCGTTGAACTTCAGCAGAGTGCAAAATGCCAAATAACAAACTTTTGTTGCATCTCACTGCACATTTGATGGAAAATGTATGCACGCACACACGTACACGTGCATTGTACCGGTTCAATCGCGCGAAGAAGAAGGAATTCGCAAGCAGCGTTTGAACCAGTGGCCGGTCGTGGCGCTGAAGGTCGACCGTGCCGCCCGTTGCGGGTGTGTTGCTGCTGCTGCGGCGGTGTGTCTCACACGCAGGTTTCTCCCTGTGGTTCCCACAGTGTTTGCCAGCTCCGAGCCAGTGCCAGGCCTGCAGGGAGACACCCTCCAGCTGGCGTTCATCGACCTGAGACAAGTGAGTGTCACCCAGCCCATACCCCCCCACCCTCCCACCCTCAGCCTCGCGCTTCCTCTCGCTGGAGCAGTGTCTTAGCCTGCGACTGAGCCGTGGGTGGGTAGGTGCGCGAGTGTGAACTAAGCGTGTGATAGAGAAGAGGGACACTGAAGTGTTTTGGACTCCTAGCCTGGCGTGATGATGGCGAATACCCGGGTAGCATGCGTCACGGTTGGTAAAGCGTAAGGAAAGAGGAACAGAGGTAGACGGAGACCAAGATGGACGGATAGGGTTGTAAATGTAACCGCCAGGAGGATGTTTTATATGATTGTAATCGCAGAGCTCAAAATAGCAGAGTGCGGAGTAGCTTCGGTCGTTCAGTTCCCAAGTACTCGGCGGGGAGTTTCAATGACCGAGGCAAGTAGTGGCGAAACACGTTGTACTCCACGACACATTCGTTGAAAATTGCGCGTGAGAATCGGTCGTTTATAAATCATCAAAACAATATCCAAGTCGTAGGCCGATGTTGAAATTAGGCGAATGGTGTGAACAAAACTATAAAATGAGACATTAAAAGTAATGCTGAATTATACAAACGAGGCGGTGAAAATGTTACGAATGCATTTTTGAATTGACTCTGAATTTTAACCATTCATCGAATTTCTTGGGGTGTGAAACATCATATCCTTATCCGCTGTATTCTTTATTTAAATGCCAGCGAATGCATCTTGACACGAAAGCAATACATTCGCCTAAGATACAAAGGGTAAAAAATGTCATGCAGGATTGTAATTATAAGCATTGCAGAGACATTACATTAATACACAACATTAAGTAACAGAAGTTGATTTTTTTAATGATAAATTTCAAAACATACATTGTAGCATTAGGTTTGGTTTATAATCCGTTAAGTTTATATTGTCTGTGCAATCCAATGGTACTTTAAATCATTCCACGTGATATTGCTTAATATTGAGTTTGATATTAATTGCATCCCGGGGTGAAATTGCAGCTCAGTAGTTAGCGCACTGCACCATGAACCCGGTGACTTGAGTTCAATTTCAAGCCAGCGCACTGACCAGAGTAGTGACGTATGCTCAAAACAACCTCTATGACCAACATAGCATGGATTAACAAAGGGCTCTAAATTATTATTCATCGTGTAGTTATCATACCCTTTTATTTAATTCCAGTGGTAATTATGGTTCATATCTTGAGGCTATTTGTGGCCTAATTTTCTTTTTGGCCGGCTTGCACAGAGCCTGTGATTTTGATTGGCGTCAACACCCAGGGGACTGACCGCAGGTAATTTCGCAAAAATATTCCGCCTTCTGAGAAGAGACTATCAGCGATAAACCCTGTGATGTCGCTCAGTCGCAAGAAGAAGCACAAATGCAGGTGCTGTGGGGGCCGCACGCTCTGAAATCGGAATATGGTAGAACAAACAAAATCTTCGCAAGCGCCAAAAAAATATATATATCTGTCATCGTCACGTGTCCGCGCCGCGTGCGTTCTCCAGGGTTTTTTTTTTTCTTGCGCACGGCCAGCCGAGCCTGTGTCGTCGATTGCGCAGGCGGCAGCAAAGAGCTGTCACTCGCTTGTTGTGACAGCAACGGGGTAGCTGGCTGCTGGGTGTTAGCCCTGTTGATTCAGGGAAGTGTCGTGGTTGTCGTCCCCCCCAACCCCTCCATTCGATTTGAAAAGAGAAAAACAATTTCCAAATATTTGCACAAGGCCGCTCACAATGAACGGGGGGGGGGGGACTGCATGCGAGGTCAGAAATGTTGTCCGTCAGAGCTCTGGCGAGCGTTGAGTTGTTTTCAAAGGAGGTGCATGAAGAATAAAGGTTGTGTGTGCGTGTGTTTATATTCACCCCCCAATAACAAGGTACAGTGTTTTATTTATATGAAATGTAACTTGCTTTGGATGTATTTGCAAGTCATGACCCTTCTGAGTTATTCCATGAGTTTAAAGCACTGTTAATCTTGTGCATTAAATATAACTTAATACCAAGGCATTTGAAATAAAGAGTAGTCGATATTTCAATTAATCAGGCCTACTTTACAATGTAACATTTCATCGTAATCTCCGGATGATTAGACGCTCTAGAGAGTAACATGCACACCGAACTTGTGCCTGGTGTCAATTAACCTCTACGCATCTGGCCACGCACGCACATACACATGTACCAGATTATAACACTCACCCCTGACTTTTGCGTTAAATACAGGGGGGCAGAAAAGTACGTCTTATACACCGTAAAATCGTGTACTTGAAACCATGAACTCCTAAAAAACTGCCCTTGCTTAAGAGCAAAGGATTACGGTGTTTAAGTGTTTACTCTTTCACAATACGCACACGTTTTGACGCAATGCGAATTAAAAATTAAGACACGCCGCATTGTTGTATATGTTGGTTATCAAAATTTGTTATGTTGTATGCGTGCGTGGGTGAAATTATTATGTTGTATATGTGGGTTATGAATATTCAGTGAAAATAATAATAATCAAATGAAATTTGGCCAAATGTGTAATTATCCGGAAATATGTTAATTTATGTAATTATGCACATTTAATTATGCCAATTCGAGAGGTGATCGTAGTAATTATGCGAGTGGGTGTAATTATGATAATGCAAGTCGTTATGATAACCAGACCCCGCCTCGGTGACGAGGGTGGGTTATCGATCGGAATAAGGCAATTAATCGTATGCAGTTATGCAGGTGTGGTGTAAGTATGCAAGATTAACTTAGATTAACTCGGCATCGTTGTCTAGGTTCGTCTCATTCTCGCTTTAACATTCCCAGAGTGGGTATTCGTGGTTATATTTTAGGTCCCCGGTTCACCCCGTTATCGCTTTAACATTTACTGAGTATGTATTAGTGTGTTTATTAAGGTCACCAAGTTCAGATCTCAACGCAGAAGCAGATCTTATGCATAGATTTCAGGAAAGAATCACACAACCACTTCTGTATTAATCAATTTATTACTAATTCAACCTCAACTATGATATAGTATGCGAACTCTCAATCCCGGAACGTCAACACGGCATCAATACAGTATCATCAACGATTGTCTGATTTCACTTTGACAACGGCACATGGATCCCGCATAACGCGATGGTTGTTAGTGAGAGAGAGAGTCGTTAAAATATGCAAATACTATGCTAAGAAAAACCTTAACGTTAATGAATGATTATACTCAATATTGTTCACGCAGTACCGCACTCCTTATTGATCATACGCAACCCTTATCACGTTGTTAGCACCTTGGGTCACGGGACAGTTGAATATTCTGTAGAGGATGCGAGTACGTGCGGCGATTATGACTGAAAGATACTTGAAAGATTATACGGCGATAAAAAAAACACAATCAAAAACAGTTATTATTCTTAAAGGCACCAATCTCAACAGATACATCGGCAGGTTATCTGACAACAGAATGGCTCGGAGTAAGGGCCTGCGACGGTGCTCCTTTCCCGAAGATCGTTATCTTATACCAAGTTTACTAATTGGGGACCAGATCACCTGATAAGGATCTGGTGGGCCACCACTCCCTACCTGAGCGTGGCTCGGCGGAAGGAGGTGCCAAGAATCAATTCGTATTGATGGATCTGTTGGGAATTTATGCGATTAAGAGTACAGCCCACTAAATATTAAAGATAAAAATTACGAATACACTTATAAACGACGGATGGCCATCACTCGGTCTCGTTGTGATGCCTTCACAGCCACGGATGGCTTATGGGTTCGAGTGTGTTTGAGTGGTAAGAGTTGTCTTAAACAGTCAGTGTTCGGAGTCGGTTCTTTATGTCAAACAGACGCCTGGTGGTCGTGTGGTGAGGGGGCGGTGCGCGTCATACGTATCAGTCGCTCCCCTGTCACCGTGGTGAACTGGTTCGGATGCCCGTTGATACGCTGTCGCAGTTCGGAACCCGGTCGGTAGGTGGCGCCCACAGCTCGCTCGCAGCGTGCAGTGTTGGGTCGTCGACCAGGGTGAGCACGGAGCCTCGTCGCCAAACCGCGACCCTCACCACTCCGGCGGCAGCAGAGACCTCCGACTCGGCAGAGGTTGACCCACGCAGGCCGAGTTGAGCTGTCAAGCGGGTCTTGCCCGCCTGCAGAGGAGATGGGGAGCCGCTTGAGTCGAGCCCCGAGAGCCGGCTCCGGTGAGCCGATCGAACTCGGCTGAGTCCCAGACGAGCTGAAGATGAGTCGAGCCGACCCGCTGGTCGCAGCTCGCTCCTGAGTCGACCCTCCCGGTCGAGCTGGTTTCCAATGCTCAGGGTCCTTTCTTTTATGCCGAAAAATCCCTTTGGATCCTGCCCACAAGGCGGGGTTTCTTTCTATTTTTGCTGTGTCAGGATCTGTCCGTAGGTAGGTGTGTCCATGTGTGTGTCCGTACGTCCGTATGTCCTTGTGTGCATCACCCACGGTATATTCCGTTGTCATACTCCCTCCAAAAATCCACGAGCAAACAATCAGATGTTACAAATTGCCTCAAAGTCGTCTCTCTGTCTGGGTGCGATATTATCTCTTGTCTGGCCTTCTTCATGAACCAAAACACAGACGTTACAAATCGTCTCATAGGCGTCTTTGTCCGTGTTGCACCACCTGGAGGGAGGGGCAACACTCCCTCCGACCCTCACCGACGCACAAAGAAATGGTTAAAAAGTTTTAAGTTAACATTTGTCCCTTACCATTTCACAGTTATGATTCTGTATGTAACCTAAGGTCTGTCGTTTCCCATCGTGGTGCTTGACTCAAGTGGAGGTGTTTCCCCGAGCGTATACACACTCCTATCCCGCGCTGCGGGGATACAAAGACGGCCGGGATCTCCCTTTCTCTCCGACCCTGGGTTTAACATCGCTCTTTTATTATGTATTTTATATTCGACCTGGTGGTGATTCATCCCGCATATGCTTCGGGTCGAGTTGTATAAAGTATTAAAGTATGGAAATAACATTTCATATCAATAACTTTAGCCTACCCTGTTGTTAAATTCCGACTTTAACGTTACTTTAATAGCAATACAGAATAATTGAGCTTTTTGTCTTAACTAGGCGAACGCAAACTTCTGGTGACCCCCGCAGCCTTGTTGTTCAGCTGAGTCTGCATCCTTGAGAGATACACAATACTCTTATTCTCGTCTCACTGTGGTCATCCAACCTTCTGCTCTGGGAGTGTTATTCTTAATCAGCTCCCTCCCCTGTGCACACAGCCTTGAGCTGACCCACTTCCTTGGCCTTTTTGGGTTTGTCTTTGCTCCCTCAGCTGCAGGAGGACAAGGCGTATTTCTACCTCCTCCCTGTGTGCACGTGTTCCAACTAGCTCGGAATCCCTAAACACACAATCAGTGATAATTCCTGGCTTTCTGTGGTTGTGATTTAGACAAAGGCGCCTCTGTTTCCTTCCATTGCCTTCGAGTTGACACTGCCCTATTATTCGCCCATGTGCTGAGGTCATAGAATTCGTTTTGACTTCAGTAATATTAACATTCAGTATTGGATTAGCAAATGGGCAATGGTTCATTGATGTAGCTCGCAGCCTGGTCTCCAATTTGAGCGAGCGCGAGGATCGATAATTTAGCCTACTCTGTTGTTGAATTTCGAATTTTGACGTTACTTTAAAACCATGCAGGATGGTTGGGCTTTTTGCCTTAACTATGTCTGGCTGACTCTCCCACTGTCTCTGCCGCCTGCACGGGTGACATGTGCCCGTTCATCAGGCCTTATCTTTCCTTGAAGCAAGGTTGCAAATTCTGCCATCCTAGCCCTCCTCCAGTTCATTACTTAACAACACCTGGTGTTTTGCAGTTTGCTGCGCTTTGGTGTGTTTTCATTCATTATATATCAATTTTGGAAGAAGGGGTTAGTATACAACAGCATGAGTGGGGCGATGCCTTATTTTAACGGCGCCCGGCGCCGTTTTCTATGCACGAGGTGAACTTGAAGAATTAGCGCTTTGAGTAATGGCTGCCCGAACGAGTCTCGATGGCCGAGCGGGGACCGATTAAAAATGGGCCGCACGCACGCCACATACATCTTCTCATCGACGGCCACTGTCAATCCGTGACTCGTACGCTCACCGCCTTGTTCCGAGTTAATGGCTTGTAGTGAAAACACAATGCGCGTCGCTCCTGTCGCGGTTTTTCTGCGCGGCGCGCCCTTTCACTGGGCGCCTGACAGAGATGGATCGGCTCGGGGAGCCTTTGTCGGTTTGTTTTCTTGGCTCGCTCGAGTTTGGCAGGTGCCATGTGCTGAAAACGGCCCCCCCCCCTCCGTTCTTGGGCCTTTTCCGCGCCGTGATGGGACAGACAAATGGACTCGCCTCCACGTGCTGGGAAGACAGCTAGAGTGGCGTAGGAACTAGCGGAGAGATAATGCGGTAGAGTCCGGGGAAATCCATCTTCCAGCGCGGCCCCCGCGAAACGCAGCGTACGCGCTTGAAAACAAACAAAAAACGTAACAAGCGGTGGTTGTTGCGAGGTTTGATCGGCGGCCGTGTGCTCGTTACGAGGAATGTTGATGTGGATAAATCAGTTGATAAAGTATATGGTTGATTTTTTTCGTGCAATTTGCAGGCGTAGTATTTAAATACTCAATGGAATGATTGAGATGTCATCGTGACCACAGTCAAACTGATGCCACCACAATACTCATGATGATCATTGTTGTTCATAGGTTTAGTATAAAATTGGAATAATTTAGATTCGCCAGGGACATGCAGCATTGTAGGTTGGCCATGGACGGGCTGCCAGGCGACACTGAACCTCAGTTGTCACCTTAGGCACTAAAAATAAAGAACTATTACGTGATTTATTTTCATTTGATTAACATTATGTTTTGCACGTGTGTATACATATGGTGGGGAGCGATTAGCACGTTGCGCTACAAACCTGGCGACCCAAGTTCGATTGCCGCTCATGAACAACAACACCAGTGACGATTATCTGAACTGGTCCTGGGCCTCCCCTAGGGAGACTCAACCTAAAATGAGTACCTGGTGCTATGTATAAACTAAATAGAATATTTGGCTGCGATACATTTCCACACGATAAGCCACTTTGTTGAGCTATCATTTGTGGCCAGTCGCTTCTGAAAACGAGCTATATAGCTCAGTGTGCCTTACTTGATAAAAAAAATGTGTTTAAACAGTTTAAATGTGGTGCGGTGTGTAAATATCGCCACTAGGGAGACAAATGTGGCCAGGTCTGGTACTGGCCTTCATAGGTGCTCGCGAAAAGCACTTGGCCCAAAAGTCTGTTAAGGCTATACGGGGGATCTTGGTCTTGAATACATTTTATATAGAAATCATACATTTATGCATAAAGCAGGAACTTAATTTCTGACTGAATATTTTCCGTGTCACTGGTAGACTGGAGTAGTCACGTGACTGGTAGCTCCATCCATAGCAAGTGGGGTATACAAGATGTGGTATACTCGGTCTAGTAATATTTTCACGGTTGCCAAACCAGCCTAAATTGAACCCTTGCATGCAGCCTCATCTATTCGTTCCATAAAGATGCGGTAGATGCAAGTGCTTTATCGAAGCAGTAATACAAGTAGCATTTTCCAAGACGAACTGCTGTTGATTGAAAGGCATCATTTCCGAACCATCCCAGGCCGGTCGGCATTTCATCTTCGGTCTGTCGCCCAACACAAACAAATACTCGTCCGTAGAGCGGAACGCCATCGTGTCCATTCGACGCAGCACCCAACTGCAGCGGAAGGATTTTTTTTTGTTTTCCACCCTCCCTCTGTCTCTGTGTCTCCCCGTTCTTCTTGGTCTTCTTCTTCTTCCTCCTCCTTCTTTAGCCTGGCCAGCAGTGCGTGTCCCCCCGCCCCCCCCGCTTACAAAAGGCACCGATGGGGAGATGCGCGCGTGGGCATGCTACAGCGGGGTTTTTCCTGTGGGATATGAAGGACCCCTGACATGAGCTGTCAGCGTCGCCGGCACTCATTTAGAGCCGCCTGATGGATGAGCCAAGATCGAGGCTAGACAAGGCGACAGATTCCTCAGTCGTCATCCCCCCCCCCCATTTCCTTTCATCCCATAGGCCGCCACCGCGGAAGAGGGGAGGGGCCAGCGCGGACGCTCGCGACAATAGCGCATGATTTCTTCATTAGTGACGCGCGCGCCAGCCAAGCCGCGGCAGCTTCCTGTGCTGCCAACAATTTCGCATGCTTCGGTTCTGTTGACGGGTATTGTGGTGGCGGAAAGCTCGGGGGGGGGGGGGAGTGGTTTTGTTGTTTTTCTTGATTGTCGCAGGGCGAGCTTAGTTACGTGGTCGTGTGCTGTTTATCAACTTGTCTTTAATTGTGACATGAGATGCCACAGTGCAATATGAATATTCGTTTGCTTAAGATTTAAGATGCGCATTTGCAACGGTGTAAAAGCACCGCCGTTATTGCGCGGCCTTATAAAATATTTTACGAAAAAAATGAATTTTTATTCAGTGTTAATGATGATGCTGTCATATTGAATCTATTTGACAAAAGTATTATTTGGCAGTAATAAAGAGACAGTGGTGCCCGTAGTTGGTATTTTGGTTCAACACGTTGGCTTTCCCGACCAATATCATCCATAATAGAGGTTTTTTTTGGGGTTAGATCGCGTAAATATATAAGTGTGTCGTTAAACCCGCCACCACCTGACACAGCCAACTAGTCAGGGTTGTCACGTAAACAGAACGTGGCCAATTTGTCACGAGTACAGCACACCGGTGTGTTGGAGAGCCAAACCACAACATTTACAATCTGAGTACGACGTTTCGCCAGCAATTACAACTCGCTTCATGGCTTGGCTCTCCAACACACCGGTGTGCTGTACTAGTGACGAATTGGCATGTTCTGTTTACGTGACAACCCTTACGAGTTGGCTGTGTCAGCTAGTGGCGGGTTTTAACGACACATTTATATATTTATGCGATCTAACCCAAAAAAAAACTCTTATAGTTGGTATTTTCTTACAACTTGCAAGAATTTAAATAGTTCTAAAGTATTTTGCACGTTTTATTTAGCACAGTTGCACAACATTACGTTGTGATGATGAAAAACATGTCTCATTTTGGGACTTGTAGTATTTAGCATTAAGTTATAATTTTAAAATATCCATTTGCACTAGTTTAGTTATTAAGAAAAATGACAATAGAGCAACCTTGTTTCATAACTACCTGGAAAAGCGACGTTCCAACGATTTATATATTTTTTTTTGGTTAGGCCACGTGGTCATAGTTTTATTCCAACATTCTTGCTATTAACCCTCTACCAGCCAACAAAATTGCCTAGTTTTTAAAGATACGTATCATTTTTTTTATACGTGTCCAACGTATCGATCAAATTCTCACCAGTAAATCTCCAGATTCACCGGTGGCTTCAGACTTGTCAAGACTGAGGTCAACATAATGTTCAATTCAGAGGAGGGTTAATGACAATAATTTTTGGCATAAACCCATAACCACATGGCCTAACCTAAAATCATGTATGATCGTTGATTGCATTGACTACGAAAACCCACGTAAGTTTTAAGTTATTTCCAATGTTCATTTTCTAATTCACTGTCCATTAACAAGTGTAGTCTTGCAATAGCATTAGCGATATTTTTTGTTTGTTATATTCTGATTGCTGCACACAATCAACGTGTATAATAGGAAGTGTAAAATTACGTACGCAACAGGTATCGTGAAAGGAAACTTAGTCAAACGTTAAATTGAAAGGGAAAATATGCAGTTTAATGAGTTAATTTAAACTTTTACGTTTATTAACGAATTTACACAAGTGGAAAAAATACTAACACACCATTGAAATGTTCATGTACTCACTACATTGCCAAATGGTTCCAATAATTACACAAAGTCTGCTCAGATAACATCCCGGAATATTTGTATTCATCAAACCATCTCAATGTAGGGTCCTCATATTCAATGATAATAATAGTCCGAAAACCTATAAACAGTTTGTTTTGCAGAGTTTATATTTAAAGGCTGTTTCATTCAGTTACAAGGGGAACCACTTTTATTTACATTTACTTACTTATATTGATCTTGGTTCTTTCGGTAAAGTCACGTAGAAGGGAAATAATAAAAATAAAACATTATAAAATACAATTCTCACGACGTTTCGGCCACAACGCAAGCAGCCGTCCTCAGGTGAAGAACAGGGCTGTCGAAAAGACAGCGTCCGAAATGGTTCTTTCGGTAAAGTCACGTAGAAGGGAAAAATAAAATAATAAAAATAAAACATTATAAAATACAATTCTCACGACGTTTCGGCCACAACGCAAGCAGCCGTCCTCAGGTGAAGAACAGGGCTGTCGGAAAGACAGCGTCCGAAATGGACGCTGTCTCAGTAAAACCTTGGATTGCGAGTAACTTGGTCTGCGAGTGTTTTGCAAGACGAGCAAAAATGTTAAATAATGATTAATTTGATAAACGAGCGAGGTCTTGCAATACGAGTAGTACGTGTATACGCTTTGTCTGCCGAGCGTCACGTGATCACAACTGATATACGAGTGCTTTGATATACGAGTGCTTTGGATTACAAACACGTTTATGCTCGCAATCCAAGGTTTTACTGTATTAATTTAACAAAACAAAACATTCTAAAGCCCGATGAACGTACGCGGCCATATAAAATTTGTCATTAAGTTACAAATTTAAGCAATAAATTAGGTACTATTAGCTTCTTTCACCGATGGTTGTTGATAGTTTGAAGCAATGCCATCGACCGCTAATCCTTCGTTAGAGTATGGCAATTGCAGCCCAGCACTCGGCACAACTGATCAACGTGAAATGGGAAAGACCGCAGGTGCCTAGAGGCCTCAAAACAAAATAACAAAGTCGCTGAACTCTGGCTTTGGCTATCTTGACAAACGTCTTGTTAAATCATTAACGAGGTGATCTTTAGCTTCCGGACTTTCACGAACCCCCGCTGACGACAAGTGTGGTGAAGTATGGTCAAATAATCCCCGCAAACTGCACAGCGAAGGGAGGTCCCTAACCCTGGAGTGGATCGACGAAAGGACAGGTTAAGTCTACATTTTAGCTTTATGTGTCCGCACAGTCTGAGCCATTGCCTCCGACTGCAAAGTCACCTTTAGCATATGGCGATGATTTGAGATTGAGGAAAGGGGGACCACAGGGCCCTCGGAAGCACGGTGACGGTGACCCTCGCGTGAGCGGCCGTCACTCACGCGAGGCCCCGTGAAAGCACGGGGGTTGCCGGGGTCCACACATCCACACCTGTCAGCCCTCCGGGTGCGATCCTGATCATCCCCTTCCTCCTACGCCCACTCTGGAGGCGGAGTGGTCGGGGGGGTGGGGAAGGAGGTTGGTGGGGGCGGGGGGGTTGCGGGGGCGGTGGGTGCTCGGCCGTCTGGGCGGGCTGGGCGTCAGGGGTCACGAGACGGACTGTAAAGAGGCACGCAGAGCGCGGCGGTGGGGACGCAGCGCGAGCCGCTGGCCTCCCAATCCCGCCGCTCGCTACAAAGGGCGGCACAAAGGGGCCGGAGTGGCGGCGTGATGGACCGGCCGTGGGAGTGCTGTCAGTTCTGCTGACCTGTTTCCTTTTTTTTGGAGCCGCGGTCGGGCGGTCTAATGAATGGAGTTGTCCAGCGAAGCGAGGGCTGCAGGAACTGCCCACTTGCGCCACAATGTTTCTGTCTCATTCCACTTGTCCCTCTGACAGCTCCTGCCTGGCATGACAAGCCGTCGCAGGCATTCTGTCGCAGATTCCTTGAACGGAATCCCATGATGCATTTGCGATGGGTTAAGGGTCCTAATTAAGAGTTGGAACGTCAACCAATGTGCTATTCCATCTCACGAGCTCATTTTGAACGTTGTAATTTATTGTGATGTTCCTTTTTTGGAATATGATTGAAATAATTTTTGCATTTAAATATCACAATTAATTACACGTGCGCATTTACAAATAACAATAAACAATTTCAATGTATTAAATTATATTTAAATGTTTGTACTTGCGAGCCAGGGACTTGCCAAGTACATGAAGTATATTGGCTGATTCGACATATATTATGTTCGTGAAATATATTTACATTGGTAGACTTCTTTTCTGACTTTTAAATTGCTTTCATTCTACATTCAAATTATTGTCCAATCTGTTTCTAGCAAACAACTTAATCAGCACTCATCGAAAACAATGATATTGCTGTTCGGGTTTATATTCGGGTGAATACAATTATGCAAATTGAGACAACACTGTCAAACATTTCGGCGCTGGCATTCAAATCCCAAATTTCAGAGAGCGATAATACAGTCCTCTGCGCTACTTTCTCATAAATAAAATATGTCCTGTGACTCCAAACCCCCAATGTGGGAATACATTGATTGAGACTTCTCCAAGCATCCGTTCCCTGCCCCCTAACCCTCTCTTCTGACAAACAGTATGCCTGTGAAAGCATAAGTGAGGGTTATAATGAGCATATTTGCATTTCCAAGGCTTTTCACACTGCCAGAGGCTCGGAGTCAGTTTAAAAAGCGTTAATTAAGCGTGATGTGATGGTTTGACAGTTAGGTTCCTGATGCATCATATTCTGCATTGTTTTGTGTCCAAGGCTGTTGCCTATAATAGCCTCAGCCTGGGTTAGCTAGCCGGGAAATCTTATAGCTGATGCGAGTCATCTCTCAGAGGCGAGGGTCTCTCCTCGCTTGGTCTTTCATCTCAGATTGATGAGAGGTCCCCCCGGGCAAAGGAGGCCCAGGTGTGATTTCTTTCGTGTGGCACAGTCTCGCACGTTTGGCCACTTGCAGTCATAACATCGTTACGGCGCGTTACTCCGCTCTGGGCCTCGTCAGCGCCACCACGGTGAAAGCTGGCCGGCGAAAGTACGTCGCGCCGGAAGGAAACCGCCGGCCGTCGGCAGGAAGCTCGTCGGCCGTGCGAAGGACATGTTTTTTTGAAAGCGCGTTGTTGAACACAACGACGACTGCAATGACGACAACGACAACAACAACAGCGGCGCGAAATGGCTGACCGCGGATGAACTGAATCTCACGCGTGGGGGAAAACAGCAATGTGGGCGCTAGTTTTTGTAAACACAGCGTGTCCGTCGTGCAGCGCAAGTGCCACATGTTAACGTTTGTAAGCTCTCCAGATTTTGGAAGCAGCGGCGACGACGAAGATTTTTTGTTGTTGTTTGTGCAAATTGATGCGCTTATATCAGCGCTAAAACAACGTAAATATGTCCAGGAATATTTTAACATACGCCGACAATTGCTTGTGAGAATCTGTTATTTTCAACCGGCATATGTTGTGTGTACAGTAAGTAGTTGACGTGACCCATGCAGCGACTGGAGGTATTGCCATTCACCACAGTGCTAAATAACGTTTAATCTTGAATCGAATTTGCGCGTGGGTTTTTGTGACTCGTTAACAGCTTAATAAAGGGCACTTCATAAAACCCTTCTTGCTATCAAACTAAATGAGTAGATTAGTTTTTTATACCTATATGATTGTCAATCAGTCGAAGCCAATTGACTAAACAGTATTTAATTGTTATCTCTGAATAGGGAGCAAGAGGTGATTGGTTGATGATTCAGAATGCTCGCTTGGTGCAGTTTTACGCTGGACTGCTGTCAAGGTGCTCCTGTGTCATGTTACCGTGAGGTTCACCAAGCGTTCTTCTCCATTACCGTCGCAAGTTGTGACTGCAACGGGACAAATGAATGGATTCGGAGATTAAATTCTGATAGCTGCCACCTTGGGTGTAAATCTTTTCCAGTGTAATCCGCGAATACGATTGAAATGCTTCCCCCTTTGCCCTGTGAGCCCTCTCGGGTTAGAAAACGACGGCGGTTAAATTAAATTTAGCGTAATCTACATGGGGTCGGGATCCAGCGATACATTCAAACTTTTAGACCGCTTAAAAACACGTGATTTGTAAATGTTTTACTTCGATTATTCACGAATGATGCCGCGTGATCTTTGTACGTATTAAATATTTGTACGTGTACACAAAAACAAATCTGGCAGGATCTGAACAAGGTATCGATCGACAAATTAAAATGACATTAATGTATGTATATACGTCGCTTTTAAGTTTTCGACGATAATTATTTTTATTTCGTCAAATTAAAATGAATTCTTTTATTTTCGAAATTTGTAATCGAACAATCGGAAGTATTGAACGATGAAATGTAATGTACGTTAAAACAACGACAACAAGCAGATTGAGAGGATGATTTTGGTTTCCGTAGTAATTGGTCTTAGTGAGGCATTTAACGAATTTACCCCCCCCCTGCTCCCCACATCCCCTCTCACCCCCGGATTAATTAACACAAGAGCCCTAAGTCGATTCACAAATCGATCGTTTTATTGTCATCTTTCGACTGCCTCGTTTGTGTTGTTTCTCATCTTTTTGACTCAGTTTTTTGCGGCTTGGTTAGCCTTCACAACAAACCAAATTAACATTGGCGTATCATTTATACACATCGAGTTTATTTGATTCGTTACACAGAGGCTCCCGTTTAGCCAGTCGTCCGGATGTTTTGCAAAGGAGATCCGTGGTTGTGCGCGAGCACAAAAGCAGCAACAAAAACAAAAGACAAAAACGTAAACATTGCAGAGAATGTGTACAGCGGGGTCCTTGATGACTATTGCAGAACCAGAATAGATGTTAATTGGTGAATTCTTGCTTTGTTACAACATGCCTCGTGCTTCCGGTAATGCTCCTTTGATCGTCTTTTACATCGAAACCATTTGTATATGTGCATATACATAAAAACGCACAGAGGTAAAAAAAAAATTACCATGTAAATGGATATTTTTTTTTATCCCAACAACTTATACAAATGTTATCATATTCTGTTCCACTTTTCATGTTAATATTTACATATGTATATTTAGAAAAACGCTGTTAAAATACTGATGCCAAAGAGTGCACGTTTGCATTCACAGTGCTTGTGCATGGTACATTTACATAACATGTCTACTCATACTAAATCAGGCTTCGGATTAGACTGTTTTGCTGTGTCAAGTAATTTCCTTCGATTTCTTCATTGAACACTTAAATTTAAGACGTCCGCCCTTTAAAAACATCGCTCGTTCAGACGCGTTCTGGGCTAATCGCGTTCTGGGCTAATGTGTATGAATGCACTTGTAGCCCGGGCGAATTTGCGCATGTTATGGCTTAGCGAGCGAGCGCGGCTTGCAGCGATATTCACGCAACTTTGGATGGAGCCCATTCACGATCTACCACACAGCCCTGGAAAACAAAACCCCGCTATGGGTAATGAGATTATTTTCAGGATTTTATCCTGGCCTTGTGTTCATAATGAGCTAAAGCTGTCTTAAGGATTACCTAACCCTTGGACTGTACCTCCTGCAGTGGGGCAGTGGGGTTGCCACCTTCAAACGTAATGACACTGTTACTTAAGCTATGGCGTTAAATGCATTTGCATTTCCAAAGAGTGTGAAGGAAATAGTAGTGCTAGCTAGGAGAGCTGTGCGTCAGTCTTTTTGCCTCCATGCCGGCTGTGTTTTATATATATATGCGTGTGTATGTATATGCATGTCGATGTGTGTTTACGTCCGGCTCTATGTCAGTCTGTAAAACATTTGTAAAAGTTAAGGAGGAACTTATTTTGCGCACGCGAAGAAATTCCGCCAATATTTGGCGAGATGAACATTTGTCAAGTCCCCCTCGACAAACATTGACTTTCATTCCAGGTGATTGAAACGGTTTTACTTGTTACGTAATTTTCATTTATTAAATATACAACACGAGCTTTTTCACATTTTTCTGGCTAGACATGGATTTTATGATCGAGCACCTAGGATGATTTAATTAGCCAAGGCGCATGCTGTGTTTACGTTTTAAGACTTTTATGAAATTTTCGAAAGACCATTTTGACCAACGGAAGAGACAGAACAAAAACCCACTGCTCAAAAAATCTTGAGCTGGAGCAGCTAATGAATCCAGAAAATCAGACTCGGCTGGAAAATCCTGTCAAATGAAAGGTCATAAGGTTGTGTCAGAATGTTAACTGGAGCGCTTAGCCTGAGTTAAGTCTTTCGTGGTACCAGGCTGCTTGCCGTATAATCGGCGCAATGGCTCAAAACAATTACATCAGTTCACTGAGCAGCACTCTTTGCTTCTCTCTTGTCCGATCCCATTAATAGCTCTCACATGAGACCACAAACTTGGCCAAATCTGGCGCCAAAAGTGACAAAGAACTTGTTCAGATTCCCCGCAGGGCTCGACTGGCAACTTTACGTCGCTTAATGCCAGTTAACCTTACGTTTGTGTTATTATTATTTTAAATTATTACAAACAATTTCAATGTTTTGAGACTTTTCTCTCTAAATAATGCATGCGCCAGACATGGGTACAGTTACGATTGTAACAACCGTGTCTTTCGTAAGGAAATTGCAGTGACGGTGGAATTGTATTTTTGCTTAAGAACGCCACTGGTTGCATGCACAGTATTGTTGAATATCCTTAATTATATTATTAACTTTAGATGCGCTTTATACCTATTGCCACCAAAGTAATTTGTAAAAATATATATATATCCTATGCCCTGACATTTTTACCTCACGATTCTGTCTCTCCGTGGGGTTTGTTGTTTGCTGTTGTTTTTTTCTCACTTGCTCGTTTGTCCTAATGACGCACAATCAGCACCGCGCAAATTTGTCACCTGATTCTCGGCTACGGCTAACAGCAGTGACGAGTGATATCCCAGCCGGTCCTCAACAACACCCGCTTCCCCTTCACCAAACCATACTCAGCAACCCCGGGGAAGTATGGTTAAACAAGTCACCATGACGATTATACCGTCGAGGAGTAAGTTAGTCTGAAAACTTCATGCACTCTCACGAGTCCAGTCCGTCGGGAATGCCCACTGATCGTGCGCAGAGAGTAAGCTCTTTGGAACAACAATGCTGTTCACCATTGGAACCTCATTTGCCAGTAAAAATATGATAATTGTTTTTTTTACCCTTCTATCTGGCAACAAAACTGACACCTTTTTTTTGGCGTCATCTGGTCCAACCCATGTGAGACTAGGCTCTAAGGAAAGCTGTCTCGGGTGTGGACCAATCAACTTCAAGGACAGTGCACATTATCAGAGTTATGTTTTTTGTTTGCATTATGACTGCAGGTATTGTGGTCTATGTAAACATGACTCCTTGTAAAAAAGGTGTCCGTTTTGTTGCCAGATAGAAGGGTTAAAAACCAATTAACAATGCTGTTGTAAGTCTGTTGCGAAACTGGCTCAGACTCAAGGATGGATCCCAAAAGATCTGCCGATAACTGGTTCCAGGGCTTTGGGCCGGAGACCCCAGCACTGGGCTGCGGATCGTAGATGCCCTCGATTGAGGCGGGGGGTGGGGGGAGTCCATTGAGGCAGCTTATTGCACACTGCTCTAGAGATGTTTTCATCCGTCAGTGAATTAACAAAGGGGCGAAAAATGAAGGCGCATTAAGTAAACACAATCGTGGTGTTTTTAAAAAAAATTCTGCAGTCACAATTACTATTTTTTTTTGCCTACAGAGAAATTTGACCTGCCCCTGTGAGCACGTGCGAGCGTGCGTTTTTGGAGCGATGCAAACCCAGCCCTTGCTGTAAGCCGTCGTCTCTTGCTATTGGCCGCACGGCACCTGCAACATTATTTGTATTAAGGCGAAGGAGGTGACACAGGTGCGTGCCTTGCGGCGAGCTCATACCTCGCAGTCTGAACTTGAAATTGCTTGTAAACAAGGCTTGGTATAAAAATACCAACCCCGCCCCCCTTCCACCGCACGGATATTTGCTGGGTTAAAGAAAGCCTGCTTGTGCCGTCATCGTCGAGCGTTAACGAACTCGGTGGGCAGAGTGCATTAATATTGATATGTGAACAACATTTTGGCAGCCAAATGATGGAGCGTTTCCGGGAGGGCTGCGCGATGAAACCAGTTCGTGTGTAGGTGCTGGGTGGATTTTTATGACATCGCTAGGAAGCGATGTGGTGGATTGGAGAGGTCTCCAACCAGCAGTGAATTGACCATGGATGCTGCTGCTGATGCTGATGATGAAACAACATTTTTGCATCGTGATTTCTGTTGTTGTCTGAATGCTCAACCAAGGGATAGACCACTTGTTGGAACGATTCGCATCTTGACGGAACGACTTGAAGTTCATCGCTCTTGGTAATGAAGGCGTCTCCAAACGTGTGGACGATCGTGCCCTGAAACCTGTCCGTGACCAAAAAAATGTCAGCGAATTGGAATGTGCGGAATGCGAGCGATGAAATTAACCGCATGGTTGAAAATAAATAACACGTTCTCCGCGAACGTACAAATGCCATTCTTGTGGGCGAACGCCGGGGCGTTTTGAGAAAAGTTACATTTCTTTTGACGTCTCCATTGTTGGACGAGCTCACGTAAAGGTCACCATTGTTTATAACCCTTTCTCAACCCGGCCGCCCTCTTCCCCGTGCTTAAGCAGACCTGGGACCTTTGTCAAGACAGGTGCGTGCCATCACCCAGCCTGTGTTAGTTGTGTCTGGGCCAGTGATTTTAAGCCCAGCGGGGAATTTTAATTAGTTTATATATTTATTTATTTACCTTCACCCCTTCTTTTTTTCCTCCTTTCAGTGGGGGGGGGGAGGGCAAAAGTCGGCATCTTATGACCCTTGGTCGCATGAAGCGGATCTCCCTGGAATGCTAACATGGGCGCAGAGGCCGTCGGACCCAGCAAGTAATGATTTTGCACGGGATGTGTTTTGGGAAATCCAATACCCAGTGTTTGCAAAGAAATGGGAAAATATTGTGGGCAATCTAGCGGGGCGTGATGGATCGCAAAGCACAACACACGTCGGATGGCACGTCAAACTCTTACGGAAGCACACGTCCACGCCGTCGCTCTGCGGAGCAACCGTGCAATTTGAATCCCCCCCCCTCTCTCCGCTCCCCAAAAAAATATAGTGCCTTTTAAACAATGAAAGTGGAAAACGTAATGTCAACAAAGCACATTACAATGAGCATGCCTGTTGAAACGAATGGAAATATTTTCGTCGGTGATAGTGGAGTGTCGTTTTCTGTTGCTTCAATCGGTGGTATTTGTCTCGCCACGAAGGCAGTTTGAGTAGCTTTGCAGCGTCAATCACGGTACAGAAAGTATGTTGACGACTCGTCTGCAGAATTCGATTGTTATCCCCTCGTATTTTTACTCCAGAAACACGCCAAGTTTACCCCCACATGTGCAAATACTAAATCATGAATTGACCAAACGTCAGGCAGCAGGACCCAGCAGTGGCACGTTTGCCACTTATTGGGTCAAATCCGCCCTGATTAGCACTGCGGTGTGTATACACCGTCAAATTACGCACCAGATCCTTCGCATTGGACGTGGAAGATCCCGTGACGCTATTTGCAAGTGTAGGCCATTGCGTGCCATCCACATTTTACCCTCAAAGTAATGACCGTCAAATTAATAATTGGGAATACAAATATAGATCATTGCCACCTACTTTGATTATTGCCCCCTAAAATGTTGCAGGACCCTCCTGAAAAAAAGGCGCGAAACTCGGTGAGGCTTTCTTGGATAAACTAAACTGTAGAATTTTTTTTATTTTTCCAAGTAAGACCCACTGAGCCATGTAGCTCTTTTTCAGAAACGACTTGGCAACAAATGACAGCTCAACGAAGTGGCCTATCATGTGGAAATGTATAATAGCAAAATACTCTCAACTCGTGTTTCCACATGTGGAGGAAAAAACTGGAAGACGTGGAGAATTATCTCTGTGACCACGGAGGAACATGCAAATATTCAACAGGCGTCAGGGTCGGGATCGAACCCACGACCTCCTGTATACCAGGCGAGGTAGTTAACATCTTGTCACCGTGGCGCCCACAAAAACAAACATAATAATTATAGAATGTCTTGAAACTTGGTGGGACTTCACCAAGGAAATAAATAAATACATTGACAAACACCTCTCGCGCTATTTATCGACAAAGGGTACAAAAGCCTCAAATGGCATGACTTGAACCAATGCCAATCAATTCTTTTAAAAAAAAACAAGAGAAAAGCCCCGAAAGAGAGTAACTGACAGTAAGTAACCTGCAGAAAAACAAGGAACCTAAAAACAAAAGTACGAGTGAGCATCACTGCTGTCACCGTGTTTGTTTTAACAACAGCGCATAGTGTGCCGGCGGGCCCACCTCTGCTCGCTCGCTCGCGCGCACAGACACGCACAAACACACGCACAAACACACACGCACGAACACGCACGCACTGACGGGAGAGCGAGAGCGGGCGAGTGTTGGGGCTGACGAGCGAGCGAGCGCGGCCAGTGGACAGAGGATGACGCAGCAGCAGCGGGCGGCACGGCGAGCGAAGGAGCGGGCGATCGCACCGCCCAGAGCTCGGCTCATAAATCTCCGAGTGACCTCTCGACAGGCTTTACGACCTGATCCCTCCTAATTGCTGTGTCCGGTATGAATAACATTTGGTTTGGCGGGGGGGGTTGCTGAAGGGAGTGGGTGTTAGGGGTGCGCACGCTGCGTGTGTGTGTGCGTGTGCGTGCGTGCGAGTGCGAGCACTGGCTGTGGGTTGAGAGGCTTTGCGGGATGGGGGGTTGGGTGTCCGCGCGTATTGTAGACGGCTTAGCTTCAGAGCTTTCCTCTCTCTCTCTCTCCCTTGGGTTGCCCATTGAGCCCAGTCCCATCGGCGGCTGTCCTGGAATACGTGCGCGTTTGGGTTGCATGCATAAGTCGTTTGCCAGGGCGAAGTTGATGTTGCTTGGCGGCACCTTAAAGTCAATTAGGTTGCGTTACGCAAAGGTTGGGGAGGGAGCGGTGGCGCAGTGCATCGTGCGCTGCGCTATGAGCCCGGAAACTTGCGTTCAACTCCTGGCAAACATCAACCGACGATTATATTTTTATTGAGTAATAGATTGTCCTTAATAATTAATCATTGATATAATAATATTTTTTTTGTTTTTACTTAATGTTGAACAGTAGCTTTTGCAAATACTGTTGGATTTTTTTTTCATGGCTTGTATTACAAGTGCATGCTATTGTGGTATGTGTTGGTTGCCCACTTAATTGTATCGGCTCACTATCTTAAAAAAAAAACTTGTTTAAGCCTTTCCCGATCCACTGCTGGATGAAGCCCTTCCCACCCTCTTGTCATCTCATGGGGTTTGTTTGACCATGCTTCACCATGCTGGTCAGCATTGGTTGGTGAATGGGGTATCACTCGCCACCGATGTGAGTCGTGGCTTGTAATTGAATTCAGGTTTTGCTGAGTTCAGGGTGCAGTGCGCTAACCGCTGCACCACTGTTCCATCCGAGACTCCCTATTCTGGATGTAAACTTTATACACACACACACATTTTTCCACTTTACAATATTTATTCAGTAGATTGCATTGTAAAACATTATAGTTAAATAAATGCACCCGCTCTGTGTCTTTTCACATTCAAACTCAAAGTACTTCTGTCACATTTTATTAAGTATATTGAGAAAAAAGATTAGTTAAATAACTACCTAATTATCCAATTAAGCGACTAATTCTTGGAGCAATAAACAACAGCGTGACACTGAGCACATGTGCTGCTTCTAGCCGCCCCACGCCGCTCGTCCGAGTTCTCGTGATGGGTCAGAGCGTGGCCCGGAGAATAATCGGAGCATCTGTGTGGTCTGCTGGGTGGGAAGAAACCCAAAGCAGATACAGCAGGAAAGGCATCCCGCTGTGATATCTCCCCAAGTTAAGTCTGCTGGATTTTGGATAATGGGAGAGGTTGGTTTTTTTTATCCTCTTCTTGGCCGCCTGGGAAGTGAGATGGCCACAGGAAGCCGGGAGCGAGGGGGGTGGGTCGGAGGAGGAGGAGGCGCCACCGATGCCTTCGGGGCGAGATTTCGGAGTCCAGTCTGGCCAGTGATGTGGAGGCGGTTCCGCTAACCGTACCTGCTCCCCCCCCACCTACCCTCCCTCGCCGCCTCTCCCCCTCCCTCCCGGAGGAGACCAGGGTCCCAGGAGGCTTCGGCTTCCACAACCAACCGGGAGCTAATTACTGGGTCATTACACCAAGCAAGGAGCAGAGCTCCCTCCTCTCCAAGCCATTGTTTGTGTGAATAAAGCCGTTAAAACCTGTCCCTGCCTTCGCTCCCCATCCGGCTCTGGTAATGGTGTTTTGGAGGGGGTGGAGGGAGGGGGGAAAGAGAGAACCGGGGGGAGGTGGGGGGGGTGAGATTGGAGCTTTTGGTGATGGTGATGATGATGGTGGTGGTAGAAGAGATGGACTTGTGGGCTGTTGCGTGATTTTTTTTGTTGAGCGAGAGTGTTGGATGTTTTTGGGGGGGGGGGGGTGGATGGGGGGGGATGCCTCTGCCTTGCCAATATTATCCCTGTGCCCATAATCCAGGGCAGCCCTCCACAAACATGGGGTGCATTGTGGAGCCCCGCTGCCCGTCGTACGTCTAAGCCCTTGATGCGAGGGATTGTTGGTGGTAAACGTAGCACGCAAAGTTTGCCATGAACTGGGCAATCATCTGGATTGTGTCTAAATTAAACCTCTTTAGGGATGCGGCCACGATCCCCTTCCTTTGGAGCAGTGGGGCGGGGGTTTGGGGGCACGTTAGCGAAAACTGAAAATTTGCAGAGCGTTTGAGCCCCCGGTCAGGTTATTTCCCAACACTCCATGCATCCAGCCTGCAGGCAGTTTGCCGCGTTTTATTGCTGCCTGGGTGTGTGAATTGTGCCGGCTGAAGTTGCCGAATGCGTAGGCATATCCTTGCCAAGTAATGCAGGGCAGAGATCTGATGGGTGTCAGAGGCTTTGGAGAACTTTATTCAGATTATTTATTGGCGCTTAATTCCCTTGCGCAAATGGCATTCCGCGCGATCGGCTCCGAGCAATGCAATTTTAATCCTTGACAAGCACCGATGACATTTGCCTCGTATTTTGTGTTGTTAATTAAAGGTGCTTCTGGGGATTCTTGAACACAGCACGCCCTGAGACGCAACGTTGCTTCAGCGTGAGCCAGTGTTCACATCGCAGCTCTGAACAACAATTCAACAGAACACACAAAGTAAAAAACTTACTTAGGGTATATAGCAATTGTTCATGTCAATTGATACAAAAACTATCCTGATGTGCATTGCACTGACTCAAAGACGCAAGCTGGTGTCAGCTCATAAATAATGGACCTAGCACACAAGGACTTTGACATTTTCTTTTTACATCTCTGTGTGCCACACGTAAAATTATTGCCGTTTTGCTCGTGCCATTCATCTGGTCGCTGTTTGACAGACGCCACCTCCCATCACCAGTGGGGAGCCCCGACCTTGCCGCTGTGTGCCGTGCGCGTAGTGTCCTCTTGACTGCCCGGCTCGCCTGCCCCTAGTTTTTAAACAACAACAAAAATCAATTAAAAACAACCCACGATTGAGTTGTGCCCTGCCAAGGCAGAGTTTGCCCTTGAGCTTGAACTCTGCGTGAACCTGCGACACAATTCGCTGGGAGCCGGGGCGTATCAGAAGTTTTTCCCCCGCCCGCGCCCTCGCTCGTAGGTGCGGTAGTGCTGCACGCACGCGACACTGCATGGGGAGAGAAGAAATCTGGCCTGACTGGTGTGAACCACCCAGCCCGGTCGAGGAAGAGACACGCACACGCACGCACGCACGCACAAAAAAAAAGTTCAAAATTTGGGTACTTAAAAAAAACTAGTCACGTCACTTCAGGGTTACTGTATCAGAGCCCCAGAATGTGAAGAGACTGTCAGAAGGTATACTTTGGCATGATGCGGAGGCGTAAACTCGATAGCCGTACGTTTCTAAGCGATGCGTTCCACAGCACTCTCTTGCGTTTGCCTCCTCACTGCGCTGGTGCTGCTGTATAACCGCTCGGGTGATGTTGTCGTTAATTTAACTGTGCGGCTCGCGATCGTAAGCTTGCGAGTTGAAGTTGCCGTCAAGAGGGCGGCTCTGTTCTTCTCTGTCCCTTCGTAGTTGATCACACGCGTCCTCCTGTGGGAAGTCGAACATCAGCAGTTGTCCGATGGAATACCTCAACCCTCCATAGAAATGTGGAATTTCCAGCCGCTGGCTCCAGGCTGTTGACAGGAGTGGAACAGCAACCCACGCTCGTTTGGCTGGGGAAAAACCGCTGACCTTTTTGTCACTTTGAATTTAGTTTCGTTCAATCGTATCTCAATCCGCTCTTCCTGGTGAGGGTCGAGGCGACAGCGTGTTGAGTAGGGCGGTCCGGGGCCTCCCTTTCCCCGGTGACGGACTCTAGCTCTTCCTGGGGAATTCCCAGGCGTTCCCAGGCCAGCCGAGCGTGTCCTGGACCTGGTCCGGCCCCGGGGTCTTCGCCCAGTGAAATTCAGTTGGAAATATAACCCGTGATTATTATTCGCGATCGCAACACTGCATGTACTGTGACACGTTTTTTGCAAGCGGTTGTGTTAATATGGGCGACTTATTTTGCATTGTCACGAAAGTTAAACGGGTTGGTGCTTCTGCTTTGGCAGTGGTGCACAAGCGCTCCACCTCTCCGGGTCTCTCTCGGTGTGCTGTGAAGAAGGGCCATTGCCCGAAACGTCTTTTTAAGGTGGCTGATTTCAACAGGAATGCCGTTTGTCATTCAACGCCGCACAAGTCCAACGCTACAATTGATATCATTCATCACAGCCACGGTTATTTTAGAACAGACTGAATATCGTTTTACCACCCTTAAACTTAATTTTAAATATGAGGGTGAAAAAATCTTCACTGGGCTAAAGGTTGAAGAAATCGGCCTTTGGTCTTTTCAGGCAGAGTACTGAACTTTTATTTAAAAATAAATATCGTCCTGACCTTTCCTGCCCGCCACCGCCGCATGCGCTGCCACCGGTGCCATCTCTTTACCTGTGCGAGCCGGGTGAAACTCGACCTCGACTTGATTAATAGTTCGCGGCGCCCGAACACTTCTGCTAATATCACGAGGTGTGCCGTTTCTGTGTATTTTTCTGTTTCTCAGCGTCAGAAGGGATGTGTGGTTTGTGCTCGCGGTGGTGGTGACGGTGGTGGTGGTGGTGGTGGCGGTAGTGTTTCACAGACTCGCATTTTATGGCGGGACCTTGTTTGTCCATGCAGCACGGTGTAAATAACCACTGCCAACGCTGACAGCTCTCCGATAAACGCCGGGTGCCACTCGGCCATGTAAATAATGCCCCTTATATTTCATTCTGTGTCCCCTGGGCATTTTCTGACAGCATTGGTAATAAATCCCTTGGTTGTATTTGTTTCTTCCTTTGAACGATCGTTCCCTGTGAATGCATAGCCCTCTGTAATGCGTCTTGTGATAAATCCTTTAAAATACGGTGATCATTTTCCAAATTATTATTTAATGAAACATCGCGTTTTCATTATGCTTCTCTCCTGAGAGTATACGCATACGTGGGTGTTAGTAGTTTACAATTTATATAGTGTACAAACACTCATCGGCTCAAGATTATTTACATGGAAATCCTATAAATACAACCGGCTCATTCAGACAAACTAAAAAGTGAAAGGAAATTGAAACCGCACAAAGTCACCAAAAAGTATAATTCCACTTCCTTTTGCCAGGATACCCATGGTCCTGTGCCGCGTCATTTAAATTGCATTGCATTCATATGCAGCGCAGTGATCCACAACGCAGTGCGTTATATAATACAATTTGGATTCATTTTCAGATTACTTGACAACCATGAATGCCCACATGATATAAGCCACTTCGATGAGCGATCATGTGTGGACAGGCCGCCTCTGAGAAAGAGTTCATGGCTCAGTGGGCTTTACCTGGTAAGTAGAATAGTTTGGTTTTTAGTTGGATTTAAATTAGTATTTACGTAGTAGCATCCAAATGAACGATGACTAATAACAGACGTGTACATGTAAGCTAATAGACTGACGTCTTGGGCAATGGCTTGTCTTCGGAGCAGATGTCAGGCTGAGCAGTGGCGTGCATTTGAGTTATATTATTTTACTGCTATACATTTCCACATGATAAGCCACTTTGTTGAGCCAGCGTTTGTGGCCAGGTCGCTTATGAAAAATAAGCGAATAGTTAAGCGGGCTTTATCTGGTAAGATAAAAAGTAGTTTAGTTTTCCTTTATATTTTGTCAAGTGATTTGTTTACCTTTCCTATACTTTGGCGCTCCTGTTGTGTTCTTTTTCGACGTGTTGTTTTGTTGTGGAAACGTTTTGACCCCGTGCCGCTACTGGACATGAGCGAAAAAGAGCTTTATAGCTCATGGGATTCCTCCCGCAGGACAAATCAACGTTCTGATTCTGACAACTGCACGCAAGCCGCCTCGCCCGCCGTGAAGCGACGGCGAATTGTGCCGCCTCGCCCGCTCGTGTCGTCGTGTGTCCGCTTCGTGTAACCGCCATCGGTGTACTGTCTGCCGTCGTTCGGACATCGCTGGCTAAGCAGAGAAGTCCCTTGAAAATATGACAAACAACTATACCCACAAGCGGCCTTGCGGCGGGAATATATATCATAAATATATATTATTTAAAAAAAAAATGCTCACAAAGGGATGGTAAAGCCATTGCCTGAAATCAGTCAGGAAAATCCAATTGGGACTTTATTATCTTCAAACATGCCTTCTCCCCTTCGTAAATAAATTTGTCCCCGTGCTTTCAAATGTTCTTTGACTTCATCTGTCTGCAATTCATCTCGCTGAGATTTCTACGAGATCCGTTGAGGCACCTAGGAAGCTTTCATCATCTTGACGGTCTCTGTTCTTTTATTAAAATTATTTTTATTTATTTTAAAGGAATACACGTTTAGTTTTGACATCTTTTAAGCATGCACATATGTGTGGTGTTTATAAATGCTGCATGCATTGGTCTATTTCAAAGTGATTGTTCATTAATTGTCAATATAAGCCTCACGCCTCGTGCTGGATGCTTTTATTCAACTGCTTTGAAAGGGTTGTGTCCAGTTTCTTGATGACGCAAACACTCTGGGAACCCGGCGACCTCGGTTCGATTCCTGGCCAAGTCTCGCGTCGGTTATGGTCGATCAACCCGCTTGACCAGCGCAGACAGCTTGGGACGGAAGCCTCCATCCGTCAGTGGTTTGACCAAAGGGCTTACATCATTGTTGGTATAATTTTACATAAAAATCATACACCTTACTCCCATTATTGTTTCAGTAGCAATTTTTTTACGCAGTGTGGCCCAGTGTTCTTTTAGTCAGCGACGGAGCATTTGCAGTTGCAAAGCTTCGATCGTGATGCCTAAACAAATCCACCTCAAACTTAATTTGGAGCTTTCGTGACTGCAGGAATTACTCTTTGGTTCTTTTGGTAAAGTCACGTATAAAGAGAAAATAATAAATTAAATACTAGCATACTTGTATGCTAGTAACCAAAGAGCAAATCCACCTTTTCCCCCACAGTCCTCCGCCTCCACCACCGCCGCCCCCTCTCACGTTGTGTGCCAACCCCATGACCAGCCTTGCCTCCCTCCAACCCCTTAAGAAGCTGCTCATCGATAGCTTGACCCTTGTAAAAAAAATTGTCGTGCCGTTGTCCCTGACCCCCCCCCCCCCCCGTGCCCCCCACCCCTCCCCCCCCCTTTCCCTCTCTGTGTTGCGCCTCCACAGCTGCTGGACTTGTTCATGGTCTGGGACTGGTCCACGTACCTGGCTGACTACGGGCATCCCAACAACAAGTACCTGCGTGTCAACCCAAACACGGCTCTCATCCTCCTCGAAAAGTAAACCGGCCTCGACTTGAATAAGAGATTACCTCTTGTTTATTTAGACTGGGGGTAGAGGGGGGGGTGAGGGAGAGTCAATGTGAAATTCCGCCTTCACTAAGAAAAGCGTTGGCGGTGCAGTGGGTAGCGCGCACTCCTCTGTGGTATTGCGACAGACGGGTGCTTTGGCTGAGCGGGACCCGAGTTCGGGTTTGAACTTAAAACCTCGCGATTAGGAGCCCTGTGTCATCATCCAACCGAGCCGCGTGTCAAACCCCGTGAACCGCAACTCAATTAAGAAATGTACAGCTCGGTTTAAAAATAATAATAATGTAAAATAATGAAAATAAAACATAATAAAATACAATTCTCACGACGTTTCGGCCACAATGCAAGCAGCCGTCCTCAGGTGAAGAATAGGTCTGAAGACGGCTGCTTGCGTTGTGGCCGAAACGTCGTGAGAATTGTATTTTATTATGTAAAAATTTAATTTTTTTATTATTTCCCTTCTACGTGACTTTACCGAAAGAACCAAGAAGATGAATCCCTGCAGTCACGAAAGCTTTAAATCGAAATTTAATAATAATGTAATCGGTATGCCAGAGGAGATTTGGATGAGCGAAGATCCAAATAGTGGTTGCTGTGTTTTGTCTGCCTTTGATGGGGTGGGGGGGGAGGACACCTGTGATGCAATTCTATCTTTTTTTACACCATTTAATTTTTTCAAAGACAATTATGTGAATTGCTAACTTGTGGACGTTATCGGCCAAACATTTTATCTCTCCAGTCTCCCTTTGCTGCTTGCTCTGTTCTAATGCTATCCGTTTCTCCTTTCCAATATTTTTCCTCTTTGCCGAGTCAGAGTTAACAAGGGGTGAGTATGGAACGACTGGAATCGGCAATTATTACGCGCGAGTGACGGATAATTTAAGCATTTTCTCCTAATCCGCAACTGTGTTCGTTAAAAAAAAAATTATAATTCTACTGCTATGTCATCATTTTCATCATCATCATCATCAACCATGATATATCCACTGCTGGATGATAGTGTCCCCTGCCTTTTAATGCAACGATCTGTCCATCACTCCATCCGCTCTGTGGATATCCTCTCAAAAGCAAAGATCCCCCGTATAGCCGTATAAGACTGTAGGAGCAAGTGCTGTTAGCGAGCACCTATGAAGATTGGCACGGCACACGAGGGCGTGGGTGGGCCAGCACCACGCCCGGCCACCTTCATCTCCCCAGTGATGTCCTCTTGGCTCTGTTTCCCTTCTTCTGTTGCCACTCTTATCGTCGGTCTCGACCACCAGACCTTCTGGCGACGTACCCAGCCAGAGGCTCGCCTACTTTTTCTCAACAGTCAATACGACGGCCCTGACTTGTTTCTGCTATCTATTCGATGGACATCTGTGAGCTTCATCGCTCATCAGATTCCTCCAAGATAAATCAAGATCCTGACTCTGAATGTGCTTAAAAAGCGCACGTAGCTCATTCAGTAAGTAGTTTTTCACAGCCGCTCGGCATTCAAGTGTGCAGGTCGGTCTTCTGCGTTGGCCCTCGCGTGCTGGCCACGCTTCTCGGAAGTGTACGGCTGACTTTGTCTCGTGCTCGTCTTGTTCAGGATGAAAGACCACACCCGCAAGAGCAACATCTTTGCACAGTTCCGGAAGAACGAGCGGGATAAGCAGAAGCTGATCGAGACGGTGGCGAAACAGCTCCGAAGCTTGGCCAACGGGACCGCCCACCACAGCTAGTGCGCGCATGCTGCCGTGCGCGATCGTGCCCGACTCAAACCAACCGACCCAAGCAAACCCGACCCCCACCGGCTGGACTGGAGCTCTGCGAATCCTTACGGAAAGACTGCAACCTCCAGAGAAACTCGACGCTTCCCCGAAGGATTTTGTTTGTGTTTTCTTTTTTATATTAATGCCTGTGGTGCCGCCCCCGGGTCAGACACCGGGAGAGATGACTCGCGTCGCTCCGCTTTTGCCTCTTAATCGACGGGGAGCGACGCGGAGACGTCCCCGCGGCCCTAAAACCGAGACACGGGCCCTCTGCCGCCGCCGACATTCACAGCGAGCGGCTTTGGGATCGCCCTAAATCCTCCGGCGAGCGGAGAGCGAGCGCCACAACTCCCCCTCTGCCCCACGCCTCGAGTGCGTAATTCCCCACGCGGTCATGCGGCCAAATCTCACGCGAGCAACTCTCACGCCTGCTGGAGAGAGTTAACCTTTTGCCGAGTGCCTGCGCAAGTAACCGTCTATCCGTCCTTCTTCTCCTCCCCTGTCATGGTGGGCTGGGGTGGGGTGGGGGAGAGATTTTTTATTTTTACGGCATGACTCTATCGGTTTGTTTTTCTCAAGAAATCATGTTGCCAAGCAGGTTGCTACTGCTGCTGCTGCTACTGATGCCACCACCACCACCACCGCCGTGAAGCGGAAGAGACGTCACTTCTGAGCTTCGGGACTCTGTCCTGCTGCGGCACGGCTGCGAGCAGCAGGGGTCCTTGGTCGTTTTCAGCTCCCGAGTCGGGAATCACGGACGCTGCCTCATTCGTGGAGCGGGGGGGTGGGGTGGGTTGGGCGGCGAGCGGGCGGGCGTTTTTTGTTCCTGTTGCTGTCGCCGCTTGGAAATGTTTGCCTAATCGAAAGAAAAAAATGAAAAGTACACCAATGAAATCAGATGATGCGGCTGCAAAGCCATGGAAGTTCATAAGATGCGGCCCCAAGGCTTGACAATTCGCAAGGGCAGAGTGAAAAAAAAAGTACGTTTTGACTATTGAGGGTGAGTACCAGGTGAAAGAAAACATACCTGGCTTGAAATTGACAAATTCCAGACCCAATATTTACTACAACATAATGACCACCCCATTGTATAAACTTCAAAAGATAAGCACACTCCTCCGGGGGGGGGCGGGGTGGGGGGTGGAGGCGAAGGGGTTGGGGTGGGTGGGGAGACGTTCAGTTCACGGCTTATACGAGAGTGTGGGCCGACCAGAGTGGTGTGCCTGCTTGAAACCGCCGTGCGTTTTGGTCTTCCGCGGATGCCGCTGTCACATTCGTCGTTTTCGCCGCGGTGCACGTGCAGCCGTGCTCGCGCCCCACGGATGCGAGACGCTCCGTCAGTTTTCTGCGCTCGCCAAAATATGCGTGGCCGCGATCTGCCCCCCTTCTTCCCGGTAACGATCGCCCTTCGTGGCCCCATCCCCCCCGTGCCCCCCAGCTAACAAACACAGTCGCTCGCAGGCTGCCTCAAATGGAATTTGTTCGCCAATAAAAAGAATAAAATCCGCACCGCTCGCAACCGCTCGTGGCAGCGCCGCGCGGCCTCGTGGCTTTCGTTTTATTTCATGTAAATAATTATTAAAAATGACTACAGTTTTTTTTTTACTCATTTTGCACATAGCGTACGCTTCATCCACCAGCTTTTGCAGCGTGGAATTAATGGGGGGACAGGTAGCGATTTTGGTTACTGTTTTTTTTTGCGCGTGTGTGTGTAACTAATTAAAAATAATAGTACGGAAATAATTCGTTAAATAATAATTATTATTACTACTACAACAATAATGTCTGCAGCAGCCAAAATGTGTAGTATAAGAGTGTTGAGGATTGCTGAATTGATACAAATGGAGCTCTTTATAAGCGTTTCACGGTCCGCTACGATGAGCAAGGATGTTGCGTGTGTGAAAAAAAACAATCGTACACGGGGGGGGGGGGGGGGGGGGGGAGTTGTCGATGTGTGGCCTGTACCTGCACTCATTGTGTTTCAGCTCGAATAAACTCAAACGTCGGGGGAAAACGTCACGCGGTTTTTCCTTCCTTCTTTCCTACGCCGCCTCGTCCAGAGACGCGTGTGCAAATTTGTCCTGGCGTTGTTTGGGGGGCGGGGATGGGGGGTCCTTTTTAGTTTCAACTTCACCGTGCTGGCGAATGGCCTGGGGGAGGGTTTCGTGTCACGTGGCTACTCCGAATGACTGCGGAAAAGAGAAACACATCTGGCTGTCGCCTGATGAAGCTGGTTGTAATTACTGGCGAAGCGTCGTACTCTGATTGTAAATGTTATGGCTTGGCTCTCCAACACACCGGCGTGCTGTACTAGTGACGAATTGGCCACGTTCTGTTTACGTGACAACCCTTACTAGTTGGCTGTGTCGGGTGGTGGCGGGTTTAACGACATTAACGCGATCTAACCCAACAAGCCTCTATGGAAAGAGAAGCTGATATAAATAACAAAGAGCCATTAGAGACAATGCATCATTTGTCCTAATGCATACAGTCTACAGTGAACGGAGCACACACACAGACAATGGGCTCTCTGTCCCTGCATTAGCGTTATATTTTAATGCAACACAATCTATATCTCTACTGTCGAGATGCTGTACGGCCCTGTGCCATGTATTACAATGCAACAAGGTTTGGATTTATATCGTGTCGAAATTGGGGTGGAGTGGTGACGCAGTGGTTTGCGCACTACGCTATGAATCCGGCCACCCGAGTTTGATAGCCGGTCGCAGCTAACGAACATCAGTGGCGAGTTACAGCGGAACCGGTCCTGGCCTTTCAATCCCATCGGCAACCCGCACTGACCGCCCGTCGTGGCGAAGTATGGTCGGAACAACCCTCACGACCGACACGACGCGGTGGGGTGGGAGGTTTTCATTCAGCAGTGGATGTCCAGAGGTCTGTAAACTTAAACTCGGCTGAGTGTGTGAATGCAACTGACTCTAATCGGCAGCGCATTTCATGAAGCACTGCGTTACAACAGAAGCCGACTCGATGCACACCGTTGAGTTAACGTCTGCCTTGTTCACAGGCGAACTGAATCATCAATGATTATAATTCACAGGCATGAGTCCAGGGTCTCCCGAACTCCAGTCATCGCAACCCACCACCACCACACCCTCGTATTTCCGCGTTTACCAATTTACTCCTCCCGTTCAAATACAAATTAACTCGTTTCACGCTGCACGCACCCGATGATTGCTAAACGCGTCTCGCGTGGCGCTTCAAACGAGTCACCCTCTCTGCGTCACGCGCATCTCAATCTTCATTTGAATCGCGCAGACAGCGGCAATCGCGTGGAGCGTCACGTGGGACGTGTTTAGCCATCTTCAGGCTCCGAGCAGCGCGGGACGAGTTGATTTGTATTCGAAAGGGAAGAGTAAGTTGGTAAACGCGCGGATGTCCGTCGCGTGATGGGTCCCAAGGACCTGAGTTTGGGAATCCCTGCGCAACGGTGTTTCCTCGGTAGGCACGTTCCAGCTGCACATCCGAACACGTGCTCATCAACATTGCAACGTGCCTTACTCATTGGTTCTTTCGGTAAAGTAACGTATGTAGAAATAAAATACAATTTAAATGAATCACAAATACAATTTAAATAAATCGCGACGTTTCGAACGCAACACAAGCGCTCATCATCAGGCGGAAATGGGGCAAAACAGCGAGGGAACGCACAGAGGGACATCACACACAGAGCACACAGAGAACGGCAAACTGCACGGAGGCAAATACAGCAAGAAGATGGGAGACGCGAACTCAACAAACCTTAGAAACATAATGCGATGCATTGTCCAGAAATTGTCTGTGGTGGAAAATAAGTGTTAGTGTACCGCGTGCATGTCTGGCCCTTTGTCAATCCACTGGTGGATGAGGGGCTCTCCACGCCGTGCGGGTCGTCATGGGGGGCGAGGGGGGGGGAGTTATTTGACCATACTTCCCCACCACGCTGTGGTCAGTGTTGGTTGGTGAAGGCGGGGGGGGAACAGAGACGTGCATCGCAACAGCGATGTTTGCCGCACTGCCCTATGCCGCCCATCGATTTGATGTATGCACACTGCCCCTCCTGTGCAGAATAATAAACTAAACTACGTATTTTATTTTTACCAGGTAAGGCCCACTGTGCTATATAGCTCTTTTTCAGGAGCGACCTGGCTATCACAAACGATAGCTCAACGAAGTGGCTTATCATGGGGAGATGTATTGCAGCCAAATACTCTGAACGCGTGATGTTGATTCTAAATGTGGAGGGGAAAACCGGAGGACCCGGAGAAAAATCCACGCGACCACGGAGAGAACGCGCAAACTCCAAACATACAGGCATCGTCAGGGTCGGGGTCTAATCCACGACCTCCTTCCTGTATACCAGGCGAGGTCATTAACATCTCGCCACAGCGGCGCCTATTTTGTACGTTGTAGAAGAAGGGTCATTGCCCGAAACGTCGTCTACTTTGTACCAATGCCAAAAGCAGCAACAGCAGCACCACCATCCACCCCAGCGATGTGCTGTGTATACGCCACACACATACGGCGGTCGACCATCCAAGACACAGCACTGCACAGGCTGAACACCGCTTGGCTTTTCGGGTCTGATGAGATCAGGGTGCATTCCGGGAGATTTGGTCACTGGCGACACAGTATACAATAGTCGTAACTTACAACAACGGGCCCAAAGTTATTCTTTTCATTCACTGCGGGCGCCATCGGCATGCCACGCACGTGCTCATATTAATGAGTGTAATGGCTGCGCTAATAGAACTATTATGCAAATAAATGCGAGGGCAAGTTGTTTTACGCCATTGCTCGGACTGCGTTATATATTAAACATGCCCCGATCGTGTCTGATCGTGTCTTGCGGTGGTGCAACAATGCTGCCATTGAGAGGTCGAATTCCCATGCCAGAGCCGTGGACATTTGAATTTCATTTTTTTGTTTTTGTCCAGCGGTGCAGCGTATTGCCCCGTGTGTGCGTGGTCCATTTCGGCGTAGCGGTTTCGCCTTGGTCATCAAAAAAATGTTATGAGAATACTTTGTGGACGCTACGAAAATGGGCCGTGCCGAGTTGGGATTCCTGCTCGCAGCCAGCAACATCGTTTGACGAATTTCTCGAACAGGTCTTGGGCTTCGCCCTAGGTCGACTCAGCCGTGAATAAGGCTCTGGTGGTGTGCGGTGTGCGTCACCGTTGGCACTTGGGGAGAGACTACGGGCTGCCCGGGCGTGATGCTCACCCACCCCTCCCACGTGACCGTGCGAGGTTGCTCGCGCAAAGACATTGGACCCAACAGTCTGTTAAATTCTCTACGCAGGGGATCCGTGTCTTTGTTGTTGAATTTTTTTTTAACGTCAGTTTTAAGTTAACTTACAGATTTAATTTCTCTAAGCTAACATGGCACAGTGAGTCGGTGGGGGGGGGGAGGTGTATATATTTGTTTTTATTTAAAAATGTGTTCAACTCGCGTTTTGCGATTGTAACCTTGTCTGTAAGACGAGCGCATTGTCACACACATTGAAGGCATCATGTCCCCGAGCAGAAATGATTCGCTCTCCTGCATGTGTACTCGTCGTTGTTCGGGCGGCACGCGTGTATCTGCGTACCCGACGTCGCCGCGATGAGAACGGTAGTTTTCCTTGAGTGGACCCCTCGCGTTTCGTCTTGTGCAGCGAGCCATATTGTCGCGCGCGTGCTTTCAGTTAAATTACCTTCAATGTCCATCTTGCACTCGAGTTAAACAGCAAATTTCACGGAGGGTAAGCGTGGCGATTAATGGAGTGCACAAACAACTCATTAGCAGCGATGGTCCAATGCCGATGGTATAATAATAATAATAATGATTCTAGATTTGAAGCTTTCGTGACTGCAAGGATTCATATTCTTAGGTTTTTTCGGTAAAGTCACGTAGGTAAAAAATTAAAATTTGTATTAATTTTTAATTAAAAAAAAAATTAATTTAAATTTTCTTAATAATAATGATGTTCACGGGAGTGTTCGTACGTGTCTAGAACACGCGTGTACGTTTACGGTTGCGAAAGAAGTTCAACATACGTGTGGGATATCATCGTTACGCGTTATCGCGAGAACAGTTGATTGTGTATTCTTTCTCCAGATAGGTAAATAAGTACACGTGCTAGTCCGGGAAAGTGTCCACGCCGTTTCCGAAGTTTGCGTTAAACTTTTGTGCGCGTGATTTTTTTAAAAACAGTTTTCTATTCACTCAACACAGACGCACGGCTCATCGTATCGTGCCGTATTCTTCGGATTATAAGACGCACCTAGATTTTAAAATGTTTTTTTTTAAGTTAGGGTGCGTCTTATATTCCGGTAGGCCGTGCCTGCGTGCCCATATTTGTCTAACTTTACGCATCTGAATTATCTTGACTTTACAAACCGCGTCATACTTTCTGGAGCGTGTCATAATACGGATAATGCGGTAATGCTTGTTGGGTCGCATCGTGCATATAGCCGTTCGCAATAGTAGGACGTTATTTTTTTGTTTTTAAATGCGGTCGTTTATTACTTGGATAGCAAATTACCTTGCCCCACGGTAATCGACACTGCAATGCACGACTCAAACTTGCACTATTTGCAGCGGGAGAGAGAGAGAGCTCGTGCGTTGTGTATGCACAGTATGTTATCAATGTAATTAATCCCAACATAATCCGCTGCTTTCAATGCCCCCCCCCCCCCACCGCTTGCAACACCAAAAAACATTCAAAAACATTCAAATGAAAACAACATCAATCTTAATAAATCGAGCATTCGTATAATAAGTATGAATACACCGAGTGTATAACTGTAGCCTGCACAAATGCGATTTTCCAGTGTGATGTCGTTTTGGGAGGAGGGGAGGGGGGGAGCGGTGGGACAGCAGTTCGCGCACTGAGCGATGAACCGGGCGACCTGAGTTCGAGCCCCAACTTTGGCGAGCTGAGTGACACCAGTCACGCATTATAATCTCAAATCGACCCCTTCTTCGCCAACCCGCGCAGGCCGGAGTGGTGAGGTATGGTCAAGCGATCCGTCGTGATCGACACGGCGTGGTGACAAGGCTTTCGTCTAGCAGTGTATTGCAAAAAAAGCTACTATAAAATAATATACCCGTGTGTATTTCTCCGTGTGCCCGCGCGCGTACAAAACCTACAGCGCGAAGCGCACCCCGACCGTGCATGTAGGTGGGCTGATAGCCACGTAATTATCAGATGAAGTCTGCCGAACCCGTTTCTCCGATTGAAAGCAAAGTGGAGTCATTAATAAACCGGAGTTTTCTGTTGCAGTTGTCGGTGTGCGATGCAAAGTTTGCATCGGGTGCGGGTTGGTGAAAATAGGAGCGTCCCAGCGAACGCCGCGAGCCTATTGTGTGCGGATTGCCTGCTCTTAAATGCGTGCGTTCCCGTGCCAAACAAAACTGATTCCAACACGGCAACTGCTCCACTGCGGTAGAAATGAACAACCGCGTTTGTCTGCGTCAATCAGGGCCGGATTAAGATGGTGTAGGCCCCTGGGCTGCAGGTATTGTGAGGCCCCCAGTAATATTTTCAAAAGGAAAAGAAAGTTAAAGGAAACGAAAATTATTTTTTTGCAAGTTCTAACAACAAATACAATTCAGCATTCACAAATTAAATAACTTTTCACTGAATCTCTGGAGGCCCTCCAGCTGGCGGGGGCCCCTGGGCTGCAGCCCCCTAAAGCCCCCCACGACTCAATCCGGCCCTGGCGTCAATCAGGGCCCTCTGGCACGGTGGAGCGGTGGCGCAGTGGTTAGCGCACTGCGAGATGAATCCGCGTGAATCCGACCGAGCTCGATTTCCGGCCACGGCTAACAACACAAGTGGCGAACGAGTGACATCTGAACCAATTCTAATTCTCTCTCCCCCCCCCCCCGCACTGACCACACCAGATTGATGAAGTATGGTCAAGCACCCCCCCCTCCATTTACCCCCCCCCCCTCCCGTGACCGACGCGAAATCCAGCAGTGGCATGACTACGTGACACGTATGTTTGCACGTGTGTGGGTGTTAATTGTTGGTTGATTTTCAGCGCACCTCGTAACTAATGCGGATTTTAAGCAGGGACTATTATTTTAATTGCAGGCGGAATTTGCAAAGTGCGGGGAAGATGGAGCGCTGAACACTGCGCTATGAACAACTCAGCCAACGGGAATTATATTCGCCGGCCACGGCAAACATCAGTCGCTTGTGATATCTGAACCAGCCCTACAGGAACCATTCCCCCGTCCCCCATCTCTCTCTTTCAGCAACCCACACTGACCAGCGTGGTGAAGTAAGGTTAAACAATCCCCATGAGCGCAACACGGTACGGTGGAAGCCTTCACCCATCCATTCAGCAGCGGATTTCCAAAGATCTGTACGTTTGTTTAACACGTGGGCTTTCGCGACCAATATCATCCATAATAACAGGTGGACTTCTCCACAAATCTAACTGTCGCCTGATGAACCTAGTTGGTAATTACTGTCGAAACGTCGTACTCAAGATTGCAAATGCTGTGGCTTGGCTCTCCAACACACCGGCGTGCTGTACTAGTGACGAATTGGCCATGTTCTGTTTACAACCCTTACTAGTTGGCTGCTGCTGCCACTGCTGCTGCCGCCACTGCTGCGGGGCTTTCGAGCGCAGGACACCGCCGCGCGCGTTCGGCATGAGCGGTGCCGGCGAGACACCGAGCACGCTGATGAAGATTGATGCTCAAAGTCTTCCAGCCGTTTTGCCTGTCCGTAATTAATGAGAGCCGGGTCAGAGGGTAAACATACCGCTCATTGAGCCACACATCCAAAATCCGGAGGGCCAATACGCGCAGCTCCTTTTGAAGACATCGCTGGCTCGCTCGCTCGCTCGCTCCGAGCGCGCGCACCAGCGAGCGTTCATTCATTCGCGTCGATGCAATCCATGGAACATATTGATCGCGCGATTCGTCATCATCATGAGCCCATTGGTCGATCTACTGCTGGATGAAGACCGCCCCCTCTCCCCATACCCCTCCCAAGCCTCCGCCACGACCCGCCATCGTGCGGTGCAGTGATCCGCCTCTACCACGAGCACCAGCGCACAGAACTTAATCCATCGCTCCGTCTCCTTCGCACGGGGTATGGTCCTGTGGGGCGCGTTCCGTTCCTTGGTGGGTCACGGTGGGTCTCATTTATACAATGCTTGGGAATGCACGATCCCGATGATTGATGATGATGATGGTGGTGGTGATGTTGTGATTGTAAATAGACACGATATTGGACCGGTCAATAAGTACTGAGAACTGAAATACAACGTCCAGTGCGTGTGTGTGGTGCGTGTGGTGTTTATGCGTGTTTTATTTAATACATTCCGTACCAAATAGATTCCTTAACATTTTACGCGTAAGCAACGAGAGGCACGAGCACCATCGAGCAGTGGATCGACATGGGGGGTGTAACATTGTTTTACGATGTCCCGTTGTATTGCAATCACTTTAATGAACTGCGTACACAAGTGCGTGTATTTTAACTTTCGTAATGATACTCCATTGCGTGTTGGCAGCAATGGACAACTGTGCATCCAGTTACTGTGTGCGTGTGGAGGAGCGGTGGCGCGGTGATTAGCGCACTGAACCCGGCGACTTGAGTTCCATTCCCGTCCACGGATAACATCAGTGGCGAGTGGTTATCCGAACTGTTCCTGGGTATCCCCCATTAACCAGCCCGCATTGGACCAGCGTGGTGAAGTATGGTCAAAAACCCGCCCCCACGACTGAACCGGCGTACGGAGGCCTCTATCCAGCCGTGCATTGACAAATTGGCTGCAAATAATAATTGTTGACTTGTTGAATACACCTCAAATAACTTTCTACACAGTTAAATGCATTTGACATAAATATATTGCAATGTGTAGATGTAGGCACACGCATATTGCGTGGCTTTTTAGTACTTTTACGACTCACTGATGAGTAAGAACGAGCACGCGTACCCGTGCGTGATCGGCTTCTGATGTTCTCCAAGGGCGAGGACAGAGCTGCAAGTTGGCACCATCATAACCCAGAACGAACACAGGTAATGTGCACGCGTGCGTGGCCGTTCAATACGCACGTGAGAAAAAACAAAAGCGAAGATTCGGTGTTTGCGCGACCACAACCGCTGCGAGACTCCAGTTTATTTTTCAAACATTTTAATTAGTCAATTAAAATATTTATCATCGTCGTGATAATTGAGCAACGCGGACCGAGGGGCCGTCGCGTGGATGCAGAACGGAACTCTTGGGTGAGTCTGGGGCCCTCCGTGGTTCTCGCTGTGATATTCCTTTCCCCCCGTTGTCTAATTGCATTCTATACACAGTCTTTCTATGTGCAGTAATATCCCCAATTTACGTTTCCCTCCCCCCACCCACCCTTTTTTTACGTCGTTTCGCTAAGACGTCGTCACTTTAGTTAATACCGCGGCCTGATTTGGGTTCGTCTCGAGCCCGCACTTAACGTCGCTGACAGCATCGTCCGCCAATTCTCGTGTCTATCGCCTCTCAGCCTCCGCCTCCGCATGGCCTGTCCATTGCTTTGATTGACCTCGTTTGGATACTCGTCTTGGCACTTCTCAGGAACGCATCCCCGACGTTAACCGGGGTTACGTGCCGTGTATACATCATCGGCGGCAGCTGCAGCACCAAGAATCAAGATCGATCCACTGCTGGATAATGGCCTCCACAAGTCGTCCCAAGCTGTCAAACGCGGTTGCGCAATGCAGTAATCCACTCGAGATGGTTGATCATCGCTCCCACCAATCGCTCCTTCATTTCGGCTGCCACTCCGACCTTGGTCTCGACCACCCATCGACCACCGTCCCTTCTCGAAGCGATGCGTCCTGCCCAGGCACACGAGCTGTCGTCCTTCAGAGTCAACGCGGCGTCTCTAACCCTGCACCGTTTGTTGCTGTAGCGTTCTGACCCCCGTGCCCCTTACTGGACATCTGTGGGAAAGAGCTTTACAGCTCATCGGATTCCTCCACTAGAAATATTCTGATGTGTTCCCGGATCCACGTTTCCGCATCTCTTGCTGTCTCTTCGAGTTAATCGGCCAATGCCCTGTTGCTCTTTTAGCGAACGGTGAATGATACAATGATGATTGCATATCAAATTACATTAATTAATATAGTTATACAACGATAATCACACTCAAAACGAATTATAATGAATCAGATGGTTGAATTATAATGCACAATACTTTAATAATTTTGCTTTGTAAGCAAACAGGAATTGTATACATAGTCAATTTGAAACGCACACGCACAGAGAATGCGCAGTCATATGTACGCACACACACACACACGTGTTGCACGGTCACGTGCTCGGCGTGTCTCTGTGTCGCGTTGCTCCTACAGACAGCAGCAAGTGAAGGATGTAATTCCTAATGGATTTTTTTTTGGATCAGATTGCGTAAATAAAATGTGTGTCGTGACCCCTCCTCCACCCTACACAGTTGTCACCTGAACAAACGTGGCCAATGCATTACTGCTTCAGCATCACCACTGTGTTGGAGAGCAAACGCGCAAAATTTAACTTATTGTTACAACCAGCATCATCAGGCCCGTGGCAGAATTGATTTCTGCTTCCCCAGCATCAACGCTGTGTTGGAGACCAATCTCGTTTTGTTCAAGTGACAGCTTTATTAATTGCCCGTGTCGGGTCGCGGAGGGTGTACGACACGCGACAATATGTTTCATAGAATAGAGCTGGGAGTCCCTTATTATTTCTCGCCACGCGATTCACACACGAGGTTTGAAACTCTCCGTTGAAATGCGCACCGCCACCGCCTGCCATCTATGCGCGCATTAAGATGAGAGAGAGGTGTCAGTGTATCACGGAATGTTAGTCCTGACCGCTGGGTAGCACTGGATTGTGGCTGGCACGTGACGACAGTAGCCACCTGGCCATAGCGAGAGGGTATACGCACTGGATGCGGTTTGCCGGGTGCGGAGATATTGTCCGGGTCGCTGGTAGTGCTTGTCGTATGAGTGGAACGTGATTAAAACTAAACTATTTGTATTTTACCGGCTAAATCCCACTGGGCTCTATAGCTCTCTTTCAGAAGCGACCTGGCCACAACAAATGACATCTCAACGAAGTGGTTAGATGCTCTAAACGCACGTTGATTCTAAATGTGGAGGGAGAAACCGGAGGACCAAAATCCACGCGGTGCCATGGGGAGAACATGCAGCCTCCAAATATACAGGCATTGTCAGGGTCCGACTGGAACCTGAAACCTCCTGCATAGCAGGCGAGGTCGTTAACATTTCGCCACCGCGGCACCCCACTCAACTGATAGCCACAGGCAACATGTATACTGAATGTTGTGTGCCGGGCGCGCAAACGAGGTCTGGTTCGCCGACTGGAACCGACCCGGCTGAGATCAATCCCTGATCAAGACGCTACCACAGGGTTTTAAGCAGGACTGTAGCACAGGCTAATATTGTTATGAACGTGTGTATCTTCTTGGTTCTTTCGGTAAAGTCACGTAGAAGGGAAGTAATAAAATAATAAAAATAAAACATAATAAAATAATTCTCACGACGTTTCGGCCACAACACAAGCAGCCGTCCTCAGGTGAAGACCAGGTCTGTCGAGGCGACAGCGTCTAGACGTTTTATTTTTATTATTTTATTATGTTTTATTTTTATTATTTTATTATGTTTTTTTTTATTTTATTACTTCCCTTCTACGTGACTTTACCGAAAGAACCAAGAAGATGAATCCCTGCAGTCACGAAAGCTTTAAATCGAAACGTGTCTATATTACGATGGAAGTCAGCCGTGTACCAAGAATCGTGTAGCTGACACGTCTGAGCTGCGTGACGGCCGTGGCGGAGAGCTGCCCACGTGAGGCTTCAAGTCACGTGGTCGTCGTCGGCGTGCTGCTGCTGCTGCTGTCATTGGCGCTCGCAGCGACGTGGCGATGCGACCAGGCGCGCTCTCCCGACGTGATCCTGACGAGTCTCTTCTTGGTTCTTTCGGTAAAGTCACGTAGAAGGGAAGTAATAAAATAATAAAAATACAACATAATAACATAATAAAAATAAAACATAATAAAATAATACAAATAAAACATAATAAAATAATTCTCAGTGAGAATTATAATAAAATAATAAAAATAAAACATAACAAAATAATTCTCACTGAGAATTATTTTATTATGTTTCATTTTTTTTATTTTATTATTTCCATTCTACGTGACTTTACCGAAAGAACCAAGAAGATGAATCCCTGCAGTCACGAAAGCTTTAAACCGAAACCTGACGAGTCTGTCACAAAGGCGATTGCAATAACGTCGTTTTATTTGTTTTGGGGCTACAGTATTTGAAGGGGGGGGGGGAAATATTTAATACAAATAATTTCTTGCTGTGGTTTTCCCACCTGATGTTGCTATCGAAACGTCGTGATTTGTTTAATTTTTTAATTTATTTACAACTACGTGACTTTACCGAAAGCTTCAAATCAAGATTGAATTGATTGGCTGTTGCACACATTTCAAAACAGCTTTGGCGACTCATCGGAATGCCGTAAGAGATCAATAGTTTAAAAGCAGGAGCTGACAGCAGCGTCAGTCATAAGGGACTGCAGCTTGATGTCAAGGCTTATTTAAATACTTAATTTAATTTAAATATATTCAAATGAGGAGTGGAGCGCTGGGTGCAGTAGTTAGCGCACTGCGCTCCGAACTTTGCACGCATATACATATATGTGTATGTTTTACATGCATGCATGCATAACATAATGTGTGTGCGTCTGGGTATATGCGTACAACGATATGCGTATATGAATATACATCAGGATATGTGAGCATGCGTGAAATTAGTGCGATGTGTGAACGCGTATTAACATCGCCACTAGGGAGACAAAGGCGGCCGGGCGTGGGTGGTGCTGGCCACCCACCCCCTCGTGTGCCGTGCCGGCCTTCGTAGGTGCTCGCTAACGGCACTTGCCCTAAGAGTATGTCAAGGCTATATGGGGGTTCTTTGTTTTTGTTTTTTTACAGTTGTATGAGTATTCGAGTCGGTGTACGGGCACGTGTTTGTGGGTACGCGTAAGTGCACAAGTGAGTCTGTGGATGACATATTACATGTTCTGCATGTACTAAGTAGATTGATGTCAGAGTTCTGAATATTACATGTGACATGCATGACGTGAAAGGTGTTTAGCATATTCAATATTTGTACTGTTATGATAAACAATTATACACGTTTAATACTAACGTTAAATGTCTTTATAATTGATAATACATTCACTATGGGAACCTCATTTGCCAGTAAAAATATGATAATTGGTTTTTTACCCTTCTATCTGGCAACAAAACTGACAGATAGAAGGGTAAAAAAAAAAACAATTATCATGATAATACATTTGCAATGTTTGAATGAATGAGCGTTCTATTCTGTTGTGTTTAGGATGCATACAGCCCCCTTTCCAGGGCATTCTAACGTAATTATTAAAATATTAGAGGGGTTTTTTTTCGCTGATTATAAGACACACTTCGCCGCGTACTCAGAAAGCAACACGAGAGCGTGCGCCTTACAATCCGATACACCGAACAAATGATCGGGTGATGCTGCCGCTGATGCTGCTGCAATACAAACTCAACACGATGGCCAATTACGCCGTTAGCGCGACCTTCAATCAATAGTGCGGCATGTATATGATAGACAAATGCGGTGGGAATGACGAGATCATCTGGAAACCAACTGCATTGACCACGTTTTGGAGCGTCTTACAATCCGAATCGCACCGTCTTGTGACACTAGGGCGCTTTGTTGTACGGCATGAACTCACACACGCGTTATCTTTCTCGCGTTACCAAACGTGGTGAAGGGGGGGGGGTGGTGGTATTTAAATCGTGTCAACAGTAACGGTAAAACACGTGTGCGTTGTCGCTGGCTCTGTGAACTCGGCCGACTGAGTTCGACTCCCGGTCACAGCTAATGCTGGCGTGGTGAGAATAACCTGGTGTCCATCTGAGCTGTCGCTGAGTGCGTAATACCTGCATCGTACATGCACGTCTTAATTAACATACGCATTATACATACACACAGAAATTATCATATGGATCATACACGCACGCCGATCAATAACATACGGGTCATGCGTGCATGATGAAATTAACATACGTGCCATACATACACAAGGCAATTAACACATGGATAATACATGCACGCCGTAATTAGCATATGAACCATACATGCATGCGATGCTTAACATAGGAATCATGCATGTAAGTCGTAAGTAGCATATTAATCATACATGCATGCGCTAATTAGCATGCGGATCATGCATGTATGTCGTTATTAGCATATGGATAATACGTTCATGCCGTAATTAGCATATGGACCATACATGCACGTTGTAATCTACAAATGTATCATACATGCATGCGATCATTAACATATAGACCTGACATACACGCGGTAATTAATATATGGATCATAAATAGGTGAATAAACATATGGGTTGTACATTCACACCTTAATTAACATATGTATCACACACACGCGGTCATGAGTATATGGATCATACACACGTCCATTAACATATGGATCATACATGCACGCGGCCATTAACATATCGATTATACATACACACGGTAATTAACTAAGAAAACGGAACAAAAACTGGAAAAAGTGTGCAACATACGGCGCGAAGGAAGTTCAACGTGACATACACACGAACGACTCACGGAGAGACCAAAGCGATACTCGCAATAGCAGGAGGGGGACACGGAGATGGGGAACACGTGGGCCAGGGAACGTTCGAAGAGGAACGACGTCACTCAAAGTGCTCAGGAGAGTCAACAAAGCGGCTATTGCTGGTTTGGGGCCTGCTGCGTTGTCCAGTGGTGCACGAGTACAAATAAATAAACAGCGACTCAAACACGTTCGTCGCAGCACCTGCTATGAAGAGGGCCCATTGCCCGAAACGTCGCCTGTTGCACATTCATTTCCCACTTTATTTTCAGTCGCTCTCCGCAAACGGCGTTCCTGACGGATTTTTCAGGAGACGTTCACCCGAGACGGCCGATGGTCGAGAGAAATGACGGAATGGCAGCCACAAGGCGTGGAACGTGCCGGAGAGGACGTCGGCACGGGGAGACGGAGCGGCGATTTGGGACTCGTGATGCAGGCGGATTGTTGGTTGTGTCGTGAGTGACGGCGTCGGCTGGGGGATGCCAATCTACATCCAGCAGGAGATTGATCATGGCTGATGGAATATTTAGCTGATATTACGTATGAATTAATGCGTTCATGCATCGTTGGACAATAGTGCCCAGTATAGGAATATCTATATTATCACAGTGATAACTGCATATCTCCACAGAGCCTTAAGGAATTCCTCTCAATGCAATAAATAATACATCAGCCTACGGCCGATTGTCAATCCGCTGCTGGATGAAGGCCTCCCCACGCCGCGTGGGTCACGGGGTTTGTTTGACCATACTTCACCACGCAATCTCAGTGCGGGTTGTTGAATGGAGGGGGGGGGGGGTGGATGAACCAAGAGCCGGTCGAGTTAGATCACTCGCCACTGATGTTACCCGTGGCCGCGATTACAACTCCCCGGTTGCCGCCGGGTTCATAGCGCAGGGCGCGCTGTCCACTCGCGCCACCGCTCTGACACTCGTTGTCATCAAACGGCACCTTCAGTTGGCGTGCGCGGTGCGCGCGTCCGTGCGGTGCGCGATTTCACGGTCACGGAGTTACCGCGTGTGATCGCATGCCGTACGAGTGAGGATAGGCGGCGAGTAATAAATGGGCTCTCATCATTTAGAGGGGTTTTTTTGTCGTTAAAAGCCGCCACCACCACCCGACACGGCCAACTGGTGAGGGTTGTCACGTAAACGGAACGTGGCCAATTCGTCACTCGAACAGCACTCCGGCGTGTCGGAGACCAAAGCCATTTAACGTTTATCCGGGGAGACCTGCGTCCCCTACGCTGTAATTCCGTTACCGTTGAATTGCGAATACTGTATAGCATACGCGTGTGAACGTATACAATATAATATATAATTATAAATGTACATATATACGCGGTGTGTATATATATGCAATTAAAAACAAATATTCCCACCATACAGAATAGCCGTGTCCAGACTGTTGGGGAAAACTTCTGTCAAGGCCGGAGCGAGGAGGGGTGCGTGGCGGTGGTGCTGTGCCTAGCCCCACGCCCGTCCGCCTTTGTCTCCCCGGTGCTGATATATACATACAGCACCAGTTAGCCTACCTATTTCATGCTGAGTCGACCTAACGAGGACGCAGGACCGCTTGATACCTGATATAACTCGCCACTGATTTTTATTTGTTTTTATCCGCGGCCAGGAATCGATATTCGCCTGTTTCCAATGCGCAGTGCGCTAACCGCCGCGCCACCGCTCCTGCACGCACAAACAGACCGCATTGATCGAAGTGCAGCAGCAGCAGCGGCGGCGGCAGCGGCAGAAGTAGCAGCGATCTCAATCGACTCCTCGCAAACGTTGGACACTAATCGCATGCTCCGCTTAGCGACCTCACAAGGCTTGAGTGAACGGCACATGGCAGTGTCAGTGGAGGGGGGGAGGTGGGAGGAGGAGGAGGCGGGGGTGGTGGGTGGAGTGTTGGGGGTGGTGGGGGGGGAGGTAGTTGTGGTGGTGCTGGTAGTGGTGGGTGGGTGGAGGGGAGGGTGGTGGAGTGGTGATGGAAGCGATTGTGTATCGGGACGGTGGTGGTGGTGGTGGTGGAGGGGAGGAGGTGGTGGTGGTGGAGTACGTGGGTGGGAGGACGCGGATGGTGCCGGTGGTGGAGGCAATGGCGTGTTGGGAAAGTGGTGGTGGTGGTGGATGGGAGGGGTTGGTGGTTTTGTCCAAACGCGTGCTGAACCGCAAGGAGGGCAGGAGTTATACCTTCGCTGTGTGTGTATGTATGTGTGTCGGCGTGTGTGTGCGTGCATGTGTGTGTGTGTGAGTATATATATGCAGGATAAGGCACGTCATACTAGTAGGTGTTTCCATGGTGATTCGCTTTATAAAAGTGATGGCAGGAGCCAACTTCGTCTGTCCATGCAAGCAGGGACGAGACAGAGCTGTAATCATCACCACCACCACCAACTTTGAAGCGAGCTCTCTCTCTTCGCTCCACCTTTACCAAGTGAGTCCATCCCTCTGTCATTGTCGCATTCGACTTAAAATACAGCTTGCCCGGCGCACGCCCATTAGACATTATTAGTATCATGCTCAGGTTTTCTTTATTGTACAACATTTTGATTCGTTAAAAGTAAAACAAAAAAGTTCCAATGTATTGCCTGATTCTACGATTATGTATGCTTCAACCAACCCGCATGGTCAAACAGCCCGCAATTCCGACACAATTACCGTGCTATTTATTTGCGAGTGTCTTGTTTGTGTGGTTGTTTTTATTTGATATCACGTCGAGTGCGGATGGCTTTTTAAAAAGTTACGAGGCGGGTCGTGGTCACTGGCTCGAGTCTCCGTCTCGTGAGCGAGACAACGTTGTGAATGTTTCCAAGGGTCTATGATGATGATGATGATTTATTTTAGTAATTAAACAAACAACAAAGCACCCGCTTGATGAACTTTATGTGCGTGAAAACCGATGGACTTAACTGAATCAGTTTTACTTTCTTATCAAACTTCCGAAAAAAAGTTTTCCGTATTTTGATTGCTAATAATTTTGGCAAAAAAAAAATCGCATCTTCCTCTTTAATGCATTGTACAAACGATCGCAACTTTTGTCAACACGCTGACATTTAAAAAGAGAGAAGTGGTTACGAACTTTGCAGCAGGTGGTGAGAGAGGGCATTCATTTTAACTTCTCAATTGACTTTACGCAAAACACGTAACATACGTCAACACTTGAGAGATAGAGAGAGAAACATCACACCGACAACGCAACCCAAGCACCGAGATCTTCTGCGAGTCTGTGCAAGACAATCAACCAACCACCTTACTTACCTTTTCAAAACCAAATCGCGCATCATCGCAGTCGCATCCGCATCAAACGACCACGGGCTTAATGATCGATGCCCCGCCGCTCAACATCTCAGCCGAGAGCTAGCAAACTCCTCCGCTCTGCGAGCCGGCGAAATCGTCGACATCGTCCTTCCGCGGTGCAGCCACAGGTCCACCACTTCGCGAGCCTCCGTCTTGCTCGGCAAATCTCGCGTCTCTCCTCGACACCACCCGCTCGCCCCGCACGTACCCGCAGTGCGAACCGCGCGCGTTTGACCGCAGCGATTAAGTAAGCAAGCAAGCGGGCGACGCGTTTGTCTGTCCGTCCGTGCGTCTTTGGTACGCGGCGGGAAGAGTGAGCCGACTCGGTGAGTCTGCGGCCGCTAGGTGGTACTGTTTGGTTTTCTGATTAAAACACCCAACAACAACAACAACACACGGATTGATGTTCTTTCGCTTCTCCCCCCCCCCTTTACTCTTTCCCACGCGGCGTTCCGCCGAAATGCGGACTTAAGAATTGTCTCACCGTGATCGCTAAGCGCCGAGATGCAGGCCGCGCGCGTCGGAATCTCGAGCCGTTTTGCTGATGCTGTTGCTGCTGTTGCTGCTGTTGCTGCTGCTGCTGTTGCTGCTGCTGTTGCTGCTGCTGTTGCTGCTGTTGCTGCTGCTGCTGCTGTTGCTGCTGCTGTTGTTGCTGCTGCTGTTGTTGCTGCTGTTGCTGCTGTTGTTGCTGCTGTTGTTGCTGCTGCTGTTGCTGCTGCTGCTCTTCGCTCGTGATGCACGCGCAAGGCGGCGGGGGGGGGGGCAGCCGTGACTCGGCACGCCGAGGACACGTCCGCCTCGTTCGCCTTTCTTCCACTCAACACGATCGCTCCACCGCAGGCAGCCTCGTGCGCAACCGAGGCTACGATAGCAACGGACACAATCCGTCGATCCGATGTTCATCGCGTGGCCGTGCGCGCGCGTGTGCGATGAACGAGGGCGGCGCGTGTGTCCATGCGTACAAACAACACACGCCTCGTTCGTTTTACGCGCACACACACACACAAACTCGAAAAGTTCGCTCCGAGAAAAGCGCCCACATCGCGCAGGGAGCGCGCACAGTCAATGCAAAAGTGCTGTCACCAGTTGCACGTGCGTGCGCGCGTGTGTACACAAACATAACGAACTCGAGTTGGCGTTAACTAAAGTCTAAATGAACAAACGTATATTTCTTTAGACACATAAATCAGATCCGACGAGCGCTGCTTTATTGCACCGCTTCTTGCCTCCCCCCCCACCTCCTCCAGCACCTCCGATTAGCACGGCGCGAAAGAAGTTCAACATACAGACAGACAGTTCGTACGTACATGATGCAATCCGAGCGCACGATCTCGCCGCGCGCTCCAAGTCACACGCAGACGCGAGCTGATAAACGCGCGACTTCGACACGCCGGGTGCAGCCGGAGAGTTGCCGATCTCTCTCTCCGTGCAACTCTGGAGCCCCGCTTGGCACCGCCGCTGCTGCTGCTGCCGCTGCTGCCGCCACTGCTGCCGCTGCTGGAGACTCTCCATGTTGACAGTCTATAGGGCTATTCCGTTTCATTGCTGGCTCCGGCTTGCGGGTGGCGCGGACTACGATGTGTGCTGCGCTGTTGGCAGTGGTGGTGCCGCTGCTGCTGCTGCTGCTGGCGCTGTGTTAAGAGTGAGAGTGGTGGCGGTAACGACGGTGGCGGTGACGCCGCTGGTGACGATTGCCATGCCGGTCGCGAGTGTTCGTGGAGATGGTCAGAGTGCTGAGTGGTGCGAGTGGCGCGTGAGCTGGTGACACTCGTGGTTCTGGTGTCGGTGGTGCTGACGATGATGGTACTGGTGCGGTGGTGTCGATGGTGCTGACGATGACGGTGCTGGTGGGGGTGGTGCTGACGACGGGGTGGTGTCGATGGTGCTGACGATGACGGTGCTGGTGGGGGTGGTGCTGACGACGGGGTGGTGTCGATGGTGCTGACGATGACGGTGCTGGTGGGGGTGGTGCTGACGACGGGGTGGTGTCGATGGTGCTGACGATGATGGTGCTGGTGGGGGTGGTGCTGACGACGGGGTGGTGTCGGTGGTGCTAACGATGATGGTGCTGGTGGGGGTGGTGCTGACGACGGGGTGGTGTCGATGGTGCTGACGATGATGGTGCTGGTGGGGGTGGTGCTGACGACGGGGTGGTGTCGGTGGTGCTAACGATGATGGTGCTGGTGGGGGTGGTGCTGACGACGGGGTGGTGTCGATGGTGCTGACGATGACGGTGCTGGTGGGGGTGGTGCTGACGACGGGGTGGTGTCGATGGTGCTGACGATGATGGTGCTGGTGGGTGTGGTGCTGACGACGGGGTGGTGTCGGTGGTGCTAACGATGATGGTGCTGGTGTCGGTCGTGCTGCTGCCGTTGGCGGTAACGACAACAGCACACGTTGACGAGCGATGCGAGTTGATGGTGCCCGATGTTGACGGCGAGTCGGGGGAATCCCCTCGGTCTGCGCGGTGTGACGACAACCCGGGCGCGAGCAAGAGACTCGTAGCGTGTCTCCGCGCACTGCGCTCAACTCGCGGAAGCGGCGGCAGCAGCATCAGTAGCAGCGGCAGCAGCGCCGACCCCCTGTGCAATATAAACCAAGCCCCTGCCTCGACGAACCCCCCCCCACCACCACTCACTCGCATATGACAACACGATGTCCACCTCTCTCTCTCTCTCTCGTGTCTCATGGCAGAGCGGCACCGGCAAAATTAGCAGCGCCCGCGAATGTTTGACATCCCAGAGACGTTCGTCCCAAACTCACGGCGACAACCTCGAAACTTTCCCCGTACGCGCGCGCGCGCGTTTCGCCGTGCGCAAAGTCGCACGCGAAGCAGGACGCGTCCTGTCCACGAACATTACGCGCGTGTTCCTTTATTGACCGTAGTTCTGTTGTGCTATTCGAACCAACTCCCCCCCCCCCCCGATCCCGCCCCCGCCCTCCAACTCCCTCTTCCGCACCTCCTCATCCGTCGCCTTTGCCTGATCCGATCGACCACCAAGCAACCCCACCAACCTTCAACAACCGCCCGCCGGCAACTCAACTCCGTGGCGCCCGACGCGGAGCAGGGGACCCAGCGCGCGCCGGCGACGTGAGACGCCGCAGGGAGACGACAGAGAGAGATCGACAGAGAGCGCGAGAGAGAGCGCAAGAGCGATGCTTCTGCTACCCAGCCTCGACGCGGTGTCGGCCGCGAGCACCGTCACCGCGTGCCTCGCCTCGCTCGTGCTCCTCGTCACCGTCGTGCAGCAGCTGTGGAGGCTCCGCTGGGCGGCGGGCAGAGACAAGAGCAGCGCGCTGCCGCTGCCCAAAGGCTCCATGGGCTTCCCCGTGGTGGGAGAGACGTTCCACTGGATGGTGCAGGTGAGGCGGCTGGAGGAGGAGGGAGTTGCCGGGGTTGATGGATGAGTTGCGGACGCGCGCGCGGCTCGATTGTTGCGTTAATGCGCGCGTTCCTCGCTCCACGCTCGCTCCCCACTCGCTCACTCACGCTCCCCACTCACTCACTCACTCACACTCACTCACGCTCGCTCCCCACTCACTCACACTCACTCACACTCCCCACTCACTCACGCTCGCTCCCCACTCACTCATACTCACTCATTCACACTCCCCACTCACTCACGCTCCCTACTCACTCACGCTCGCTCGCTCTCCACTCACACTCACTCACACTCCCCACTCACTCACGCTCGCTCCCCACTCACTCACGCTCTCTCACGCTCTCTCACGCTCTCTCACGCTCGCTCCCCACTCACTTACGCTCCCCACTCACACTCACTCACTCACACTCACTCACTCACGCTCCCCACTAACTCACGCTCCTCACACACTCACTCACTCACGCTCTCTCGCGCTCCCCACTCTGCTCACTCACTTACCCACTCACTCGCTCACTCACTCGCTGACGCTCGCTCCCCACTCACTCACGCTCCCGACTCACTCACGCTCCCCACTCCGCTCACGCTCCTCACTCACTCAAAAACCCACTCACTCGCTCACTCACTCACTCACGCTCCCCACTCACTCACGCTCCCCACTCACGCTCCCCACTAACTCACTCACTCACGCTCTCTCACGCTCCCCACTCCGCTCACTCACTTACCCACTCACTCACTCGCTGACGCTCGCTCCCCACTCACTCACGCTCCCCCACTCACTCACGCTCCCCACTCCGCTCACGCTCCTCACTCACTCACAAACCCACTCACTCACTCACGCTCCCCACTCGCTCACTCGCGCTCCCCACTAACTCACTCACTCACGCTCCCCACTCACTCGCTCACTCACTCACGCTCCCCACTAACTCACTCACGCACGCTCACCACTCACTCACGCTCCCAACTCACTCACTCACATACCCACTCACTCACTCACGCTCTCTCACGCTCCCCACTAACTCACTCACGCACGCTCACCACTCACTCACGCTCCCCACTCACTCATGCTCCCCACTAACTCACTCACGCTCCCCACTCACTCACTCACGCTCTCTCACGCACCCCACTCCGCTCACTCACGCTCGCTCCCCACTCACTCACGCTCGCTCACTCACTCACGCTCCCCACTCACTCACGCTCGCTCGCTCTCTCACGCTCCCCACTAACTCACTCACGCTCCCCACTAACTCACTCACGCACGCTCACCACTCACTCACGCTCCCCACTCACTCATGCTCCCCACTAACTCACTCACGCTCCCCACTCACTCACTCACGCTCTCTCACGCACCCCACTCCGCTCACTCACGCTCGCTCCCCACTCACTCACGCTCGCTCGCTCACTCACGCTCCCCACTCACTCACGCTCGCTCGCTCTCTCACGCTCCCCACTAACTCACTCACGCTCCCCACTAACTCACTCACGCTCTCTCACGCACCCCCCACTCCGCTCACTCACTCACGCACGCACTTGGAACGCCGCCAAGGCCACAGTGGTGAATATGTCGACTCCGGATTCGATGTTTGTCGACGCGGCGCGTTACCACGCCAGCGACTCGGGACGACGTCGCAACGACGAATCGTCCCGCGTGCAGGTGCCCCGCATCGCGAGACCGCTTGGGAGGAGGGGGGGGGGGGTCGTCGTCCAGCAGTGGATTGATCACGGCCAATGATGGTAACACTTTAGGCAGCAGCAGCAGCAGTTTGCTTGTTGTTCTTTCTACATCGAGTTGGCGGTGAGGACCGCGCTTCTCCGTGACTCTGGGGACCTGGAGGCTCGCGGGACACTCGCGGGAGGGCGGTCTCGTCCGCGCTCTTCGCTCCCCGTGCGCGATGCACAGGCGCAGCAGGAGGCAGCAACAGCAAGTCGACACCGTCGATTGCTCCGCATGATTCTTCAGCAACATTTTGTCAATCCGCTGCTGGATGAGAGCCCCCCACCCCGCCCACCCCGTGCCGTGCCGTGCCACGCGGCGTAGTCGGTCGCGATTTTAGGAGCGCGCCACGTGGGTGATCACCACCGCCGATGTCCGCTGCGCCACCGATTTCCTCGCCCCCCCTCCTCTCCTTGAGCGGCCCAACACACCGACAGAGACTCAGAGAGGCGTGCGAGACTGTTGGGGTGGGGTGGGGTGGGCAGCGCGAACACGCCCGGCCGTATTTGTCTCTCGGGCGGTGACGTCACTCGCTGGCGTTCGCCTCGAGCGGGAATCGAACTCGGGTCGCCGGGGTCTCGTAACCGCTTGCTGGTACCGCCGCTTGCAACGTACAGCCCAGATATATACATTGCACACACACACACAGCCCAGATAGATACATTGCACACACACACACGTGCAGCCCAGATAGATACATTGCACACACGCATGTGTTACCCTGACACTATCAAAGGCAAAGACAAAGATTCCCCCCGTATAGCCTGTAACAGACTGTTGGGGCAAGTGCTGTTAGCCAGCACCTATGAAGGCCGGCACGGCACACGAGGGGGTGGGTGGGTGGTCAACACCACGCCGGGCCGCCTTTGTCTCTCCAGTGGCGATGTACTCATTTGAGGCTGAGTCGACCTAGGGGAGGCCCAGGACCGGTTCAGATAATCGTCACTGGGTGTTGGTGGCCGTGAGCGGCGAATCGAACTCGGGTGCGTTGCGCAGCGATGCTGACCGCTCCACCACCGCTCCCCCCACACAGCAGCACGCACCAACACACAATCACACACCCTGCTGACAACACCCACTGACACACTCACACACCCTTCTGACAACACCCACAGACACACCCACACACGCGTCGTAGGGCCTGGCTATCCACACACGTCTCTGTCTCTCTCGACACGTCACCCATCAATAAGGCAAACATCCACCAACCTACTCGCAGCTGTACACCCAACCACAAAGATAGACAAAGATCCCCCGTATAGCCTTAACAGACTGTAGGGGCAAGTGCTGTTAGCGAGCACCTATGAAGGCCGGAACGGTACACGAACGAGGGGGTGGGTGGCCAGGACCACGCCCGACCGCCTTTGTCTCCCCAGTGGCGATGTTTACACACCGCACCAGGTACTCATTTAAGGCTGAGTCGACCTAGGGGAGGCCCAGGACCGGTTCAGATAATCGTCACTGGTTTTAGCCGTGAGCGGGAATCGAACTAGGGTCGCCAGGTTCATAGCGCAGCGCGCTAACCGCTACACCACCGCTCCCCACGCACACACACAGACACACACAGACACACACAGACACACACACCCACACACACCCACACACACCCACACCACCACAAGTTGCTGTTTGCGAGCCGACACGATGCATGAGAACTACGAATAGGTTTCATCCTTTCTGGCAATAAAACAGTTGCGTTAAGGTGTTAAAACTCCAAACTGAATCCCCTTTATCAAGGAATCCAGTCTGTATTAACCGACACGCAATTTTGATGAACGTGCAAACAATAAAAAAACATGCTCTGATAAAATAATAATAATTAAAGATGCATTGTCTTTGAAACTGATTGGTCCGCACCAGAGACAGCTTTCTTTTTGAGCCTCGTTCTTAAACGGTGTTAGACCAGAGGACGCCTTTTGTTGCCAGAAAAAAGGGGAAAAAACTATTCTCATATTTTGGTACTGGCAAAGGAGGTCCCATAAGGCGAACATCTTAAAAGTTTCGAAGACAATGCCATATATAATTATCAGAGCGTGTTTTTGTTGTTGTTTGCTTGTTCACCGCAAGAACTGTGTGTGGTTAATGCAGCCATTAAGATGTTTTAACACCTTAACACAACTACTTTATTGCCAGAAAGGATCAAACCTATTCTCATATTTTACTAAACTTGCAAGAAAGGTTCCATGTTACGGCGCATGAGTTCGGTTGGGTCGCCTCGAAACCACGCCCGGCCGCCTTTGTCTCCTCCATAGTGGCGATGTTTACACGTCCGCGCACAAGGTACTCAATTTGAGGCTGAGCCGACCTAGGGCCGGGCCCAGAACCGGTCATTGGATTGTGGCGCAGTTTGCGCAAAGCACTGCCGCTCCAAAGACAAAGGTCCCCCGCGTAGACTTTAACAGGGTGTTGGGGCAAGTGCTGATCGCGGTCACCGATGAAGGCCGTGCCGCGGCCTTCAAAGGATGGGTGGCCAGTTCCACGCCCGGCCGCCTTTGTCTCCCTGGCAGCGATGTTCACACACCGCAACAGGTACTCATTCGAGGCTGAGTCGACCTAGGCGTCAACCCAAGGTCGGGTCAGATAATCGTCACTGGTGCTGGCCGTGAGCGAGATTCGAACTCGGGTCGCCCGGGTTCGCAAAGCGACGCACCCTACGAACCCACGCTACCGCTCCCACGACCGCCTTTGTCTCCCCGTTGGCGATGTTGACACACCACCGTACCAGGTACTCATTTGAGTACGAGTCGACCCAACAGGACGCTGCTCAGACAATCGTCACCGACGCCTCGCCGCTGAGCGGGATTAGAACCCGGGTCTCCGGGTAACGCTATAACCGCTGCGCGACCACCGGCACATCCCTCGCCGCTAACTCACCGTGTGTTTGTGTGCGGGGTGGTGGTGGTGGTGGTGGTGGAGCGCAGGGTTCACGCTTCCACGCGTCTCGCCGGGAGCGCTACGGCAACGTGTTCAAGACGCACCTGCTGGGACGGCCCGTGGTGCGCGTGACGGGCGCCGAGAACGTGCGCCGAGTGCTCATGGGCGAGCACGCGCTCGTCAGCTCGCAGTGGCCGCTCAGCACCCGCCTCTTGCTGGGAGCCAACAGCCTGGGCATGTCCGTGGGCGACGCGCACAGGAACAAGCGCAAGGTAACACCACCACCACCACCACCACCACCCCAGCTCCCTCTCCAAGTACGCGTCGCGACGCTAAGTGGCGGTGCGGGGTGAGACAACGCAGCCGCGTCCACCGCGGCTGCGTTGTCTCACCCCGCACCGCCACTTAGCGTCGCGACGCAATGTGTAAATGCTGTACTCCGTGCGGTGGCTTGAGCGATGTAAGCGTGGTCGTGGCGCAAGGAATGAAATGGGGCCCCCCATTTGGATTTCCCCCTCTGGACCATGGACCCCGTGGGGGGGGGGGGGGGGGGAACCCCCTCTGGACCACGGGAGAGAGAGCGGCCCTCGGGAAAACAGACACTGCGTGCGGGCTTGCAGGAGGCACGCCAAAACGCGGCGATGTTTTGTGCGCCAGGCGAGGTGGCACCTCGGGGCTGTCACGTGTGAGGGTGTCCGAAGGCTCGCCGCTGCTGGGCAGGAGGAGGGTTCACGGGGCAGACTCCCCAGGTGCCATGGGTTGACCGGCGGCCGTGATGGCCAAATGAAATGAAATAAAATAAAAACTCCGCTGCGTTTTAGCCGCCCGGCGCTCCGCTTGGCACGCGCGCAAAACTTTTCAGCTGCCTCAAAACTTCGCGGCCACGCTCTTTGCCCCGCTGCCGCACTGAGTCGCGACCTAGGGAGAGGGTGGGGGCGAGAGGGAGAGAGGTGGGGGGCTAGTTCGGTCACTGAACGGCACGGAGGAGAGTTCGTCTGTCCTAGCTTGTGAACAGTGAGGGCTTGAGAACCATCATGTCATATTGGCCGGAACGCCCTGGGAATAACGTTTCCACGCCACGCCCATTCTATGAACAGATTTATGTAGGTAGAAACCTGTTCATAGGATTATAGGAAGACACGTTGCCGTATTCTTGGAGTATTTTTAGTAAGGCGTACCTTGTACACGAGCGTAGAATCTAGGGGTATACTCGGAGCAAGTTTTGACTTTGTGGTTCACACCCTGATGACAATGATGAGAAGCAATAAACGTGGTTCAGAGGCCAGAGATCTGAGCCAGTGCCACAGAGATCCTGGAATCGAATCCGTGTGAAGGTTGTCGAGTGGTGTAAGGGTTAGAGATATTGAGCCAGCACCACCAACACCTGGGTTCGAATCCAGGTGAAGGTGCCCAGGTGGATTACGGGTTAGTGACATTGAACCTGCGCCAGAGTCAAGGTGAAGGTGGCTAGGTGGGTGAGCGATTAGGGCTTTGAGCTGGCACCACTGAGTCACTGGGGTCACACCTGGATTTCAGCCAGCTACGATTAAACCGGGTTCTCAAGTCTAGTGAGATAATGGTCTCAGCCCAATCACCAATGGCTGCACAAAAGACCACCACTTTGAAAATTGTGTTTTCATTAAAAATGGCTTATTCCAGGTCTGGGAATGAAACAAAAAGGCAATTTTACGTGCAGCAAATAATGCACGAAGGGCATATTAAGACAGGTCTGTATTTATAGGCCTATTAAAGAAGATTCAAAAGTAGTTATGTAATGTTACCTTCCAAGATCCTTCTCTGACATGCGCTGATACACTGCTAGCTGCAAGAATTTTGGATGGAAATGTCTTCATATCATCACAAGATAATGCTCATAGCACAATGCGGGAAGGCGGTAGCAGCAGCAGCCACGCGATGAGCCGCCACCAACAATCGCCCATTGTAATCAGCCAAATAACGAGCGTTTACAATCGGAACACGATTACGAAATCCCTGACCTCACCGCCGTTAAACTCCCCCCCCTCCCCTTCCTCCCCCTGCCCACCCTCCCTACAGGTGATGGCGCAGGTGTTCAGCCACGCGGCGCTGGAGGGCTACCTGCCGCAGGTGCAGCAGATGGTGCGCGCTGCCGTGTCGCGCTGGCGAGACTGCCCCGGCGTCGTGACGGTGTACCCCGAGTGCAAGACACTGACGTTCCGCGTGGCGCTGCACGTGGTGGTGAGCTCGCGCATCGCGTCCCACGAGGAGGCGCTGCTCGCCGACGCCTTCGAGCAGTTCGTCGAGAACTTCTTCTCACTGCCGCTCGACGTGCCCTTCAGCGGCCTGCGCAAGGTGAGGAGGAGCGAGGAGGACGGAGGGCGGAGGGCGGCCCGCGTGCGTGCGTGCGTGGCGACACGGTGGGGCACACCCCGGGACTACTGTCCACACCAACGATGAATTTGTCCAACCCCGACCACGGGATCTGTCCACCCCAACCCGCACTCCTGTCCACCCCCCCACCCCCAAATCTGTCCACCCCACCACGGAATCTGTCCACCCCACCACGGACTCTGTCCACCCCACCCCGCACTCCTGTCCACCCCCCCACCCTCGAATCTGTCCACCTCACCACGGACTTTGTCCACCCCACCACGGACTCTGTCCACCCCAACCCGCACTCCTGTCCACCCCACCCCCAAATCTGTCCACCCCAACTTGGACTCTGTCCACCCCACCCCCGACTTCTGTCCACCCCACCACGGAATTTGTCCACCCCACCGTGGACTCCTGTCCGGGGTGGGGTGGACGTACCGATGAAGTTACTTTATTTTACGTACACTTACATCTTCGCAATGGGAAAGGGTTCGTCGCGAGAAGACGTGGGCACGCTCGAGGCGTCGTGTTGACGGACTGCCGAGAACGACGAGCGGTCTCGGGCAGTGCACGTCGCTCGTAGGGACGATGATCCCGCACCTACGATTTTCATGGTTGGCTACGTACGGCGCAAAAGAAGTTGAACACACACACACACACGTGTCCACTGTAGAGACGGAGCGATGAGATCGGCCTCGTGGCTCACAGACAGGAGCTCGACGGGTGGAATTCATCCGGCAGTGGATAGAACATGCCTGAACGCGGTGATTTTCGTGAATGTGTTCTTTTTTTTATTGTCATCGTCAATGTTTGTGTTTAGTTTGTTGTCCTTCCCCCCCGCCGCATCTCCAATTGTCACGGTTGTCTAAGTACGGTGCGAAAGAAGTTCAACATGCGTACATACGTTAACGATTAAAGGGGGTGTTTGTGGTCGACTGGAGAGGAACGGCGCACGTTTTCTCACTCGTATGTCAACCCCGCCATCGGCAGAAGTGTAGACCCTGAAAGTTCATTTCAGTTTGCTCATCGCCCTTTGGCTGTCCCATACCGAGAAGGGATTTAATAATAGCCGAGTGCCGTGTCGAGTCTTGCGCGATTCAGTCAAGCCCGGTCAAGCCTTCCCCGTCAATGAATCTTGTTTTGGTTCGATGAGCCGCAGGAGAAAAAAAATATATCTATTTATCAGAAGAAGAGGAAGAAAACTACTCCGTGGGTTTAGATATTTCCCCGCTGTCACTCGTACTCAGGGCGAGAACCGTCCGCAGGATTTAGAGTTTGCAATCGATGCAAATTTACCCGCGCTGTGCGACCGTGGTTCGGTTCGCGGCGCAACGTGGAGCGGACTCTGCGCGCTTTGACCTCACGACAGCGGCCAGGACTCACGCCCGGGAGATGGAGCGATGAAGTCAGCTCGTTCCGCAGCAGTTAGATGGAACGTTGCATCTCGATAAAATATGTTCGCAACTTAGACACCGTGGGTATGTTGTGTTTCATTATTGAGATTTGAACTACCGTGCCTGATATGCAGTAGGTCATTGGTTCGAACCAGACCCTGACGCCTGTAGATTTGAAGTTTGCATGTCTCCCTCCCCGTGGTCGCGTAGATTTTTCTCTGGATCCTCCAGGTTTTTCCCTCCACATTTAGAAACATACGTTTAGAGTATTTGTCTGCTCTAACTTTCTACGTGACAAGTCACTTCGTTGAGCTATCATTTGTGGGCAGGTCGCTTGTAAAACGAACTACACAGCTCAGTGGGCCTTACCTGGTAAAATGAAATGTAGTTCAGTCGTTTTAGTTTACTTGCTGCTCTGAATGAGAGTGGCTTCACCATCCACCCCTGACTCTGTGTCCCCCCCCCCCCCCATCTGCCGCAGGGCCTCAAGGCCAGGAAGGTGTTGCACGGTTACCTGGACAAGCTCCTTCGCGACAAGCGCGAGCGGCCGGAGCTCAAGGAGTCCCAGGACGCCATGGACATCCTCATCAGCAGTGCTAAGGAGCATGGCAAGGAGATGTCCATGCTGGAGCTGAAGGTGAGAGGACGCAGATCTTCTCCAAAAACCCGCGGCGGTCGTCATCCCTGTCAGCCACGCAGAGCCTCTCCGCCTCTCAGATTTAGTTTGATTCTCCTTGCCGACGTCTGTACTTATGTGCGTTGAACTTCTTTCGCATCGTACGTAGACAACCGTGCGAATCGGAGGCGCAGGGGAAGGATGACAAACTAAACACACAAAAACGGGAATGTGCAGTGATTGAAAACGTTTTCTTTTCGGCATCACTGGTGGTGGTGGCGATGCACGTGGTCTGTAATCCTGCAGTGCGGAGGCGAGGGTTCTGGGAATCACACAAATGTTGTGGGCGTTGAGGTGCCATACCCTGACTCGCCAGAAGGTGGCACCAGCAAGTGGACAAAATCGCCATCTGTTTGCATCTGTACGGGGATAGAGTGCAGCTCCCTCGCACAATGGTATTTGTTTTCTTTGGGTGCTCTGGTTTCCTCCCACTTGTGTAATAAGCATCTCACCAATAATTGGCTGACATCTTAAAATAAAACCCCAATGTAGCGGGACACTCGCCAAAAGAGTAAATACGTGCATTTGAAATCTTTATTATAATCACGATAGAATTAAGCTTTCTAAAAGCACTCCATTCCCATCTCGCTCGCCTCTTCGCTTCGTTATTTTTATCCCGGTCCATAGTGTTTTTTTTGCAAAAAAAATCAATACGCGGCGGGAGTCATTTGAGCTTTTTTTTGTGGTGGGGCAGTTGCGGTACCCTGGTCAGCTGACCGGTCAGTGCCGTGGAGGGTTCATGGCGTGGTCCACGACCACTGCTGAAGCGCGTCGCGTGAACGGGCCGATTTGCAGACGCGATAGGCGGGTGGGCGCGCGGGTGCCGACACGTCGGGCACGTGTTGCTCACGCTGCGAGCGCGGGAGCGTTGGCATCGGGTGATGACGAGGCTGAATCCCTGGCTACCGCTGGATTCCCCCGCTCGTCCCCGGTTCCTCCCCGCACCTCCTAGTCGTCGTCGTCGTCACTCTGTTCCTCTCTACGAGAGCGAGCGAATACTCTGCGACGCTTTACAAGTTCAAATTAGTGTCACACTGGTCAACAACAAAAAACATTTTTTTCTGGCCTGGACTTTTGCGGCTGTTTTAGACTAATGTCAGGGTGCTGATTCCAATATCTTATCTCAGATTTGCTCTATCACATCTCATTTTATGCTATCGGCATACCCCATTTTCATTGATTTTACCCGAAATTAACTCTGTCACTTATGATTGAAAGTTGTTGCGAGTCAGTGACTGTTTTAGTGTTAAAATATGGTGTTGTATTTTTAGGAGAGTGTGTTTATAATATAATTTTATGTAGATATCCACATTTATTTAATATTTTTCTTCTGCAGTTTTTATTGAAAATGCAATATTTGATATCTCAAAAACCTGATGTGATAGACAAAAACCAGATTTGGAATCAGCACATTAAAACCGTTGGAATACCTTATGCCAGAAAAAGTGTATTGACTAGTGTTATTGTTAGCCTCCCCAAGAAATATGCAAACGTTGGTTCAACGTTGGCCCAACGTGACACGCTTACCGGGCTCTTCCATCTTCGTGCAATTGCATCGAAGTTTTGACCCGCTCTGCATGTGAACAAATACAAAGACAAATACATCTCCCGTATAGCCTTGACAGACTGTTGGGCAAGTGTTGCTAGCGAGCGCCTATGAAGGCCGACACATGGCAAGCGAGGTCAGGAAGATGGAGGGGGGTGGTTGGCCAGCTCCTCACCCAGCCAGCTTTGTCTCCCTAGTGGCAATGTTTATTTATTCACCGCCCCTGGTTATTCATTTGAGGCTGAGTCAACCGAAGGGAGGCACAGAACCGGTTCAGATAATTCACTATGTAACACGATTTTGTTCCTTCGTAGTAAGTGTTATTTTCTAATTGCGTACGCCTCAAAAGTGCAAAAAATGGCTATTATTCCACACAAACTTTGCTTTTGTGACCCGGACTTGATGTGAAGGAATGACACAAATGCACACACCACGTTTTCTCATTGAAAATAGGTAAATTTCAAAATATCACTGTCCTGGTCACAAAAGCAAAGTTTGTGGGGAATTATAGCTATTTTATGCACTTTTGAGGCATAAGCAATTAGGAAACAACACTTACTACCCAGGAACAAAAAATAAATACATTTGTTACACAGTGTTATTAACGGAGTGGATTATTAACTTTGCTTTTGTGTCCTGGTCACAAAAGCAAAGTTTGGGGGGAATAATAATAATAATAATAGCCAGTTTCTGTCCGTTTGATGCATAAGCAATTAGAACATAAAACTTACTACCCAGAACAACCTTTATTTTTCTTTTTTTTGTGACACATCATTGTCATACTCTTAGGCTTTTTTCGGGCGAAGTCACGTAGGTAAAAAATGTAAATAAAATTAATAGAAGTAATAATAGAAATAAAATAATAAATCACGACGTTTCGGAGGCAACACAAACTTCCGTCATCATCGCCAGCCAACGCAGCCCTTTGCCCGCCGGTGGGGCTCATCACGCGTACACGCGCGCGTTCGTATGTAGAGCGCACACGCGCCTGTCCGTATGTAGAGCGCACACGCGAGTGCTGCCGTGGGTTTTCACAAGCGAGAGATGCAACCCACCCCGCTCCGCACACGCGCTCACCCCCCTGTACGCTCGCCCCCCTGTACGCTCTACTACGCACACGCAAAAAGGAAGCGGCCGTGGAGCTGATCTTCGCCGCGCACGCCACCACGGCGAGCGCCAGCACGTCGCTCGTGCTCCAGCTGCTCAAGCACCCCGACGCGCTGGCGCGCCTGCGGCGGGAGCTCGCCGATGCCGGCCTCGGCGGTGGCGGCGGTAGCGGCGGTAGCGGGGGGGTAGCGGCGGAGGCGGGAACGTCGGAGGGGCCGCTGCTCACCCTCGGACGCCTCGTCGGCCTGCGCTACCTCGACTGCGTCGTCAAGGAGGTGCTGCGCCTGCTGCCGCCCGTGTCCGGCGGATACCGCACGGCGCTCAAGACCTTCGAGCTCGAGGTTTGTTCCCTGTGGGGCCTGGGGGGGGGGCCGGTGGGGGGGGGTTTGCCCTCAAACTTTTGACTTTTGAGGCACCGGGGCTACAGGCCCCCCCTGAAACCTCTGCGTTAATCGGGCCCCGGATCGTTGTTACAGGTCACAGGTCATTGTTACAGGTCATAGGTCATTGTTACAGGTCACAGGTCATTGTTGCAGGTCACAGGTCATTGTTACAGGTCATAGGTCATTGTTACAGGTCATAGGTAGTTGTTACAGGTCACAGGTCATTGTTACAGATCACAGGTAATTGTTACAGATCACAGGTCATTGTTACAGGTCATAGGTCATTGTTACAGGTCACAGGTCATTGTTACAGGTCACAGGTCATTGTTACAGGTCATAGGTCATCGTTACAGGTCATAGGTAGTTGTTACAGGTCACAGGTCATTGTTACAGGTCACAGGTCATTGTTACAGATCACAGGTCATTGTTACAGGTTCGTTGATTGAGTGCTGCACGAGTCGAGTGGAACGAAGGCCGAGGGAAATGAAGGGCTGGCCGGGAGCAGGTCGGAGCTGACTTTGGAGAGTTGAACTTGATCGTGAAAAGTGACCAACACCCCCCCCGCCCCCGCCCCCCCACTGTGGCGGTGCGTACCACAGGCCGCTTGTCACACCACAGGCCGCTTGTCACGCGCCGCGCTGAGAGAACGACAGCTGCTAAGCGCATCGCACGAGCGTCACAAGTGGTGGCAGATTGGGGGAGGCTTTCATCTAGCAGTGGATTGATTATGACGATGATGATAGTGGTGGTGAGATATTATCTGCCTTGCCTGATATACAGGTGGTCGTGATTTCTCCCCGTGGTCGCGTGGATTTTTTCCCCGGGCCCTCCGGTTTTCCCCTCCACATTTAGAATCAACATCACGCGTTTAGAGCGTGATAAGCCACTTCGTCGAGCTATCATTTGTGGCCAGGTCGGTTCTAAAAAAAAGAGTGATATAGCTAAATAAATAAATATCTTTCCTTCGTTTCAAACTCCACATGCAACCGCATTCTATTAATTAAACTTTTTGTTTATTGTAGCAGGTAAGACCCAATGATCTGTATAGCTCTTTCAGAAGCGACCTTGCCACAAATGATAGCTCAATGAAGCGGCTTATTATCGCGTGGACATTTATCGCAGCCAAATACAGCAGGCATCGTCCAAGGTCGGGATTGAACCCACGGCCCTCCTGTACACCAGGCGAGGTAGTCAACATCTCCCAGCCCACCGCGGCGCCCACATCCACGCGCTTGACCGTCGCTATTTGCCCTCCGTCGCCCCCCCGCCCGCCCGCCCGTTCCCACCCCGCAGGGCTGCCAGATCCCCAAGGGCTGGAGCGTCCTCTACAGCATCCGCGACACGCACGAGACGGCGCCGGCCTTCAGCTCGCCGCTCGACTTCGACCCCGACCGCTTCGACGCGACGCGCGCCGAGGACTCGAAGGAGCGCTTCAGCTACCTGCCGTTCGGCGGCGGGGTGCGCAGCTGCCTGGGCAAGGAGCTCGCCAAGCTCATCCTCAAGGTGCTGGCCGTCGAGCTCGCCGGCGGCTGCACCTGGGAGCTGGCGAGCGCCGAGTACCCGCGCATGCAGACGGTGCCCATCGTCCACCCGGTGGACGGACTCCACGTGCGTTTCAAGGCCCTGCCCGCCGACGAGGGGGTCGAGAAGAAGCCGCTGGCGGCGGCGGCGGTTCAGGAGAGCGGCGGCGACGCCGAACGGGAGTGACTCCTCCCGCTCGGCGGATCCTCCCGCGTCACGGCGGACGGGGGGATGTGACGCGGAGAGACGACGGAGAGACGGAGGAGAGATGGTGTCGAGGTGTTATGTACCCCTTGCGCGCGTGTCTGTGTCTGTGGGTGCGGGGGGCGGCGTAGCGGTGAGGGTGCCGCGCTACGAGCCCGGCGACCCGAGTTCGATTCCCGCTCACGGCCACCGGCACCAGTGACGATTATCTGAACCGGTCCTGGGCCTCCGCTTGGGCGATTCAGCCTCAAATGAGTACCTGGTGCGGCGCGTTAACATCGCCACTGGGGAGACAAAGGCGGTCGGGCGTCATGTTGGCCACCCACCCTCTTGTGTGCCGTGCTGGCCTTCATAGGTGCTCGCTAACAGCACTTGCCCCAACAGTATGTTAAGGTTATACGGGGGATCTTTGTTTTTTTGTTTGGTTTATTAGGGCACTCTGGTTGCACCGTATGTGGATTAATAACGAATAATAATGCAAATTGTCCCAAGTTCGGATGTGTGTGTGTGTGTGTCCGTCTGTGTGTCTCTCTCACTATGTCTGCCTCGCTGCCTTTCACGTATTTTTCGCTATCTGTTTGGGTGTCCCTATTTGCAGTTGTTTGTCTCACTGCCTGTCCGTCTGCTTGGTTTGTGCGTCTGCACGTCTGTCCCTACTTAAATAAGACTTGGGTAGTTGTGAAGGTCTGAATATGCCTGTAAATGCTACTCCTTTGGTAGGACCCCGCTCTAAACATCGGACATCCCAAGCAGTTCCCTCCTGAAAACGAGCCTCGAAAGCCCGTACGCGAAGCGGCGGAGAGGGCCGGATGTGCCATTGTAGTTGACATCGCAATCGGCTGAGTAGGTTTGGAGGTCGCGGTTTGGGGGAGACTTTCATCCAGCAGTGGATCGAGTGATGGGTTCGGCATTGGGTAGGGATAGAGGCAACACGGAAGGTCCCGACGTGAAATCAAATGTCCACGTGTAGCTTCACTCCGGTGGGGGGGGTGAAATTAACGTAAGAAAAAAACAACCAATGTCAGTTTGTTAGTGGGTTTGTTGTTGTTGCTGTTACTTTACCATTCACCTTTATCAGTGGCCATGGTGTCGTGGTCAGCGCAACCAGACGAACGATCCAGAGGTCAAGAGGTCAACCGGTTCCACCTCCCGACGCTGCAGTCGAAACAGCGGCGGTGCAAGTGTCTTAGATTGACCCCCCCCCCTTGCCTCCACACCGCCTCTGTCCACCCAGCAGCAATAACGAGTGCTCCACGGTGCATCGGTGGGGTAAAGTGTGGGAAAACTCCCACCTCGTCCACGACGTTAGGCCAGCGTGGAAGAGTAGGCCAAATTACCACCCCCCCCCCCCGCTCCCTTAAATGGGGGCTCTCTCTGTAAGAGCCCCGTCAGAGGAACGCTCTCCTAGAGCTCTCCCAGTGGAGGCCAGCTGTGGAGAGAGCACGCGACCCCAGGAGCCGCTCTCGTCGTGTTTGCCGAAGCCGCAGATCGACCCACAACCACCAACACCACTCCACCCCACGCTGACTCACAACCACCACAACCACCACCACCCCACACCGACTCACCACCACCACCTTACGCCTACCCACCACCACCACTACCACTCCACCCAACGCTGACCCACCACCACCACCACCCCACGCCGACCCACCACCACCATTAACACCACCACCACTCCACGCCGACTACCCACCACCACAACCACCACCACCACTCCACCCCACGCTGACCCACCACCACCACCACCCCACGCCGACCCACCACCACCACCCCACGCCGACTCACAACCACCACCACCACGCTGACTCACCACCACCACCACCACCACTCCACCCCACGCCGCCCCGCCAGCACCACAACCACCACCACCACAATCACCACCACCACCACTCCACTCAACGCCGACCCACCACCACCACCCCACGCCGACTCACAACCACCACCACCACGACCACCACCACCACCCCACGCTGACTCACCACCACCACCACCACTCCACCCCACGCCGCCCCGCCAGCACCACAACCACCACCACCACAATCACCACCACCACCACTCCACCCAACGCCGACCCACCACCACCACCCCACGCCGACTCACAACCACCACCACCACGACCACCACCACCACCCCACGCTGACTCACCACCACCACCACCACCACTCCACCCCACGCCGCCCCGCCAGCACCGAAAGGCTCCGAACAGCGCCTGGCTCACTGACGCGACACCGTTCCACCTCCGCGCGAGTGAGTAGCGATGCGCCCGTAATCCGCTGTCGACGCGTTCGTGTCACTGGCGCTTTGGCAACTGCTCGCGAGATCGCCCTTCAGTAGCCGCGTCGATAAGATGTATAGAGGGGGAGGGGGGGGGTGCTGGTAAAGTTGAAGTAAAATATTTTATTTTTGTATAAGTATCCGGTATAGCGCTTAATGATGATGTCCAACGCTGCTGTAAAAACGCAGGATAAGTTGGCACGGTGGGGGGAGGGGGAGGGGGGTCACGTTGGGTTTAACGCAAAAGCCGCAAAGGGAACGTCGCAAGGACTTTCGGACCCGAGTGACATACCGAGACGGGCGATGAAGCAGTCTCGACACGTTGCATTGCATTGCGTGCATGACCCAACCTGTACATACGTTAGCACTTCATGTAGTCGACACTATCATCATAAGTTGTAACCAAACGATGTATTATTGTTGTTGTCGGTATTATAATTATTGCGTGCTATTATTGAGACCGCTGTCTGTTTCAGTATTGAGTCTGCATCCTGACGTGTATTTCCGCGGGTAGCTGACACGTGCGTTGTCCGTTACAAGATAGCCTTAATGAGAAATCACACACACACACGCGCGCACCCACACACACACGCGCGCGCACACACACACACGCATACACACACGCACACGCACGCACACACACACACACACGCGCGCACCCACACACACACACGCGCGCACACACACACACACGCACACACACACACACCCATACACACACGCGCGCACCCCCACACACACACGCGCGCACACACACACGCGCACACACACACGCACACACACATACACACACACGCGCACACACACACACACACGCGCGCACACACACACACACGCGCACACACACACGCGCGCACACACACACACACCCATACACACACACACACGCGCGCACCCACACACACACACGCGCACACACACACACACGCACACACACACACACCCATACACACACACGCACACACACACGCGCACCCATAGATTTCTATATTTGTACTTCGTGGCCTCGTCGTTACGGCATTGCGTTCGTTGTTTGTAAATAGAGCACATTTAGTGCCCTCCCTGTGTTTGTTTCTCAAGTATTCCCCCCCCCCACCCCCGACACCCCCCATCCCCCACCTTCTGTCCATTTACGCCAATATTGAACGTAAGTTCCCCCTAACGTATTTAATTAACATCGGCTGTGGATCGTGTTATTTAATAATTAAAAAACAACCCGACGTTATGACACGCTTGTGCGTCTTCCCTGCATGTCTCTGCGATGGGCTGGCGACTTCGCAATCTCTGTGTGTGTGTGTGCGCGCACGTGTGACAGATCTCAACGACGGATACTGTGACAGCTTCATCGCCATGAACCGCGTGTCCCGAGTGTTGTCACGTCCGAGTCGGTGGCTGTTGATCTGAGCGCGACAAAGTGAAATCGGTGGCCCTGAGAAGCTGTGGGAGTGCCCGCTGGGCGAGTCGCCCGATCAACCCACACGCTTCGCCGCCCAGTCGAATAGAAAAAGTATTTTTTTACGAGGAGTCATGTTTGCATAGACCACAATACCTGCAGTCATAATGCAAACAAAATCACAACTCTGATAATGTATGCACTGTCCTTGAAGTTGATTGGTCCACACCCGAGACAGCTTTTCTTAGAGCCTAGTCTCACATGGTGTTGGATCAGATGACGCCTTTTGGCTCTAAGGAAAGCTGTCTCGGGTGTGGACCAATCAACTTCAAGGACAGTGCATACATTATCAGAGTTGTGTTTTTTGTTTGCATTATGACTGCAGGTATTGTGGTCTATACAAACATGACTCCTCGTAAAAAAGGTGTCAGTTTTGTTGCCAGATAAAAGGGTAAAAAAACAATTATCATATTTTTTACTGGCAAATGAGGTTCCAATGGAGAAAAATAGTCGACACTTCTAGTCGATTGGAATGATTTGTATAATGTACGACCGACCTACGTCGAAGCTTACATTTGTATGATAATGTTTTCCGTTCAATGCGGCTAATACGAATAACGTGAATTTGAAACAACACCGTTCTATCGCGCAAAAGCAAACGCGCTCCAGTCTCTCTCGCCGCATGGAAATGTTTCAGCCCATCAGCCCTATTTTATCACTGACTTTTGGGGCAGAATGTAATCGAGCGACGTTTGTGTAAGCAACGAAACTCTGGACGGCTTTCGGCCTTCGGGGGTATCTCATCAGCAGAATCCGGCTTTGTTACGCAAACGTCGGCCGGATATAGCCCATGCGTTATTGGCAAAGAGCAGCGAGCACCACGTTCACGTGGCCGTGTCGAACGCACAGCGAGCGCGCATGGCAGGACGGTGACTCAACGAGCGGCGAATGCGTTGTGCGGTGTACAGCTTGGGTGGCAACAGTCTCGGCGACTTTTGCCCGTCGTCTTGTGCGGCGGAGAAAACATCCTCCTAAGGTTCAGCCTCCACTTCTCCCCGACGGTCCTCATCTTTGGATACCAAAATGGCGACGGACCCCAACATCTTCAGGGGCTGGTCAACGTGCTCGTCGGCTACGCCAAGCTCGCCATTTACAGGGCGAGGAAGGTGGCCCTGGAGGGGAAACGTCCGGCCAGCAGCCTGGGCATCTTCCGCGCTCTGGTCGGAGCCAGGGTGTGTGGGCTGGAGTTCCGCCATGCGGCGCGGCTGACCCACGCCGTGCCGGCCTTCAAGGAGCAGTGGGCGATGGAGGAGGCCATGTGCTTGGTGGCAGATAACGGGGAGCTCTGCATGCAGTCATGAGCTACCCGTCGGAGGCCGTCGGACTGCGAGAAGGGCTGCGTGCAGAACGAGAGAGTGAGCGAGAGAGTGAACGAGAGGTGGGGGTTTACATAAAGCAAAGTTATTATTTAAAAAAAAAATTACGAAATGATGAACGAAGTAAAGTGCCGACTGCACCGAGCATTTTCTTGTTTCCACTGATCGTAAAAAAAAGAGGGAGGGAGAGAGAGAGAGAGACACGTGTTCCCCGCAATAGGATCAGTGCTGCGCCACCTATCGTCTCGTCGCTGGGCGCGCGACGCAGACGTCTTTCGCCGAAGGCACGAGGCGTAAAAGTGTAAAGTGATCAAATGCGCGCGTCCGGGACTCGCGGCGGCGGCGTGCAACGATATCATGCGGCGGTTGTGCGATCTGGTGGTAGAATCATCCGCGTGTATTCGTCTCAAAGGTCTCGCCTTTTTGCCCATTCATTGCTCAATCGTCTCACCCCCCAACCTACCCCGATAGCTACGCGGGGCGGTGATGCGGAATGGGTGTAGTTCGTGCGCTCAGCTAAGTTGAGTTAGATTCCCGTCTGCGGATAATTTCATTGGCGATTAACCAGCGTGGTGAAGTATGGTCACCCCCGGCGCATAACCACAGTGTGCAGACGCCGTAATTTAGCAGTGAATAATGGATGGTCATTCATATATGAATCGTACGAGGTCAATTCCAGAAGTCTCTGGCCTGGAGAAACCGGCTTGCTGTACTGCCTTATGCTGGTTGCCCTGCAGGCGGGCGTCTCACGCACTTCATAGGTCGTGGCCCAAGTCGGAGCACAGGTGCGCGTGGTGATGCCGCGGTGCAGTGGTTAGCGCCGCTACGCTACGGATTCGGCGACCCGAATTCGAATACCAAACACCCCCTAGGTAGACTCGGCCCTGAATGAGTACCTGGTGTGGTGTTGTAAATCAGCACTTTGGGGACACAGGCGGCCGGGCGTGGCACCGCTCGCTAACAGCACTTGCCCCAACAGTATGTCAAGGCTACAGGGAAGACCTTTGTGTGTGATACATACGTGTGTGTGTGTGTGTATCAGGGTTACTGAGCTACCAACTCGGCGAGCCGAGTTCGGTTGGCCCCGAACAAACACAAACATCCTCCCGTGTGCATGGCGAGTGCTGCTTGCAAGTGCCTATCAAGGCAGTCCCGGTGCACCACGAGGGTAGGGCAATGTGCCTGCCCGCCTTTGTCTCTCGCGCGGTCTACTCGGGGTAAGCTCAGGCACCACGCTCGGCCGTGCGGCTTGTTCGGTGTGGGGATGTCGGGGGGAGGTGAGTTGGAGTGACCGCTGTTGTTGTTCATGGCCGGCGGTCGAACCCAGGTAGGTGAACTGCGCTCATAGTGCAGTGCACTAACAGTCTATACTTGACCCCACTGTCTTTCTCTCTCTATATATTCATTTACCTTACCATGACAAAATAATTCTAGATTTGAAGCTTTCGGGACTGCAAGGATTCATATTCTTAGGTTTTTTCGGTAAAGTCACGTAGGTAAAAAATTTAAATTAATAAAACTAAAATAAAAAATAAAATAAAAATCACGACGTTTCGGAGGCAAAACAAGTTTCCTTCTTCAGGTGGAACCGTCACAGCACGATAGCTGTATCAAGTGAAAAAAACTAAGAATATGACAAAAATAGCAAGAAAAACCATGCATATGCGTGAGTTGTCGAACGCTTTCCAGCGTGCGTTTTTGTGTGTGTGTGTGTGTCCTTCCTGAGAATGTTGCATTACTCAACCAATTAGTTGAATCAGTTAGTCAATTAATTAGGCAAATGATCAAGCAATCAATCAATCAATGAAATTAATTCATTCCGTTCGTGACCACGGGGTTGGGGTGGAGGCGGCGGCTCGGTTCGCCGCTCAACCCGGGAGGGTGCGACGGGCAAAGGCGGCGATCAACGCAGCCGTAATTGTCCCATTGCGGCGTGGGCCACCCTGGGTGGGTCCCCTCTCTCGTGGCAAGGCAGCGTCACACGGCGGCTTCCTTCACATGGGATCATCGTTACGAAATTTGCCGAACAGAGGAAGGGGGCCACGCGGGAACGGGGCTCCGGGTTTGCCACGTGGCAGTGTGTCTCTCTCGCTATCTGCCACGTGGCAACCCGGAGCCCCGCTCCCGCGTAGCCCCTTTCCTCTGTTCGTTCCCGTTCTGACCCTTAAAATCTAAAAACATGCACAAACACCATTACACCTACCTGTACATGACACTTTTGCCACAGGCAGGACGCTGAGAAGAACGACACGATGCAAAAACGAAGAGTAAAAAGAATAAACGAAACATGTATCCACAATTAGTGCTGATGAGGTTAGAGGTGGCGATGGCGATCACATGGATTCGTTGCCGAGAAGGTCGTTGGGCAGCAGCGCACCGTCGGACAGACGGAGAAGCGAGCGGACGGAGCCAATGCGTAAAGACGCTGCTCTCAATGTTAGTTGAGAAGCATTGACGCACCAGGCAACGTTGGAGGGGTGGGGGGGAGGAGGAGGAAGAGGGGGGGGCGGCGAGAGTTCAGCCAAATAAAGATGCGATCCAAAAACACGAACCAAGGTAAACACGCCAGAAAGCATTGCGATTGACTCGAATGTTCTTCGTTCGCGGAGTGCTTTAACACAACTCAACAGCTCCGCGTTTGATCCCTAATCAAAACTAACTGCGGTAAAAGCTACGAGCAAAGTTCTAATGTTGGGCCATTTGCGGCGAAAAGAGTCAAATATACAACGCGGTCGATTCCATGGCAAAGGGAATAACACAGCATAACGACCCATGAGCCATGTTCATTTGGGACGTAAAGTGATCGCTTTGTCATGAAGTGGTTGGTCAATATTGTTTACACGGAAAGTACGATGGACATATATGTGTGTGTGTGAAGCCCACGTCATCGCAGTGTCTAAAGAGGCATGTATGAATCATTCTTCTGAGTAAAATGTGCGTCGTCGTAAACCCTGCTCAACCAGACACAGGTAATGAATGTGGTTGTCCCGTGAACAAACGTGTGATCTGCCTACGCGTTAAATCGTTCTTGTAATTCAATTACAAATGAATTGCCCATATATATGAACAGTCATTTATAAACCATCGTTAATTCACTTGTTGGATAAAGGCCTCGCCTTCCCGTTTTGGTCGTGGGGATTGCTTGGACCCCCATACTTCACCACGCTGGTCAGTGCGGTTTGCTGAAGGGATGGGTGCCCAAAATCGTTTCAATTATCAATCAGTCAATTAAATTAGCCGTGGTCGGGATTCGGACTCAATTCGCCAGTGTCATAGTAGAAATATATTACATTTACAAATGCCAATTATTAATCGTGGAAAACCTCGTTACTGAGTCTCAAGGCTCATTTTAGCAGGGTCCTGCATTGGCATATTTGGCCGATTCCATTAATGACATACCGTGGGCTAGAGCAGACCATTGTATCCAGCCACAATAACGAATTTACAAGCTATGTTGAACTTCTTTTGCACCGTACGTAGCCAACCGTGTGATAGCAGTGCCGATTTATTTACATGGCCAACACAATAATAATTTCACAACCCCACTCATGCCGAATGGTGATCTCATAATTCACAGTTCACGGCCGAAGCGATAATTAATAATCGTTAAAGTGATGCCATCTCAGGTGGTGCCGAAAGTGAAACATCTGGTCTGGTCTCGTGGACTCGGGAGTGTTTTGCCTTCACGTGGACGTGGGAGGAAACTGAAGGAAAAGCAGGGAAGGACAGCGAGCGTACGAGGGAGTGGACACTCAAACTGTGACCCACATGATGGGAACATCGGTCACGGGGGGGAGGCGGGTTATGAACTTGACAGCGCAAAGACGCGCGTTTACATCGTCAAGCAGATTCATCCCATCTGCACACTGCGGGGAGGGTCACGCAGAGTTCGCGTTCGTCTTCCTGGAAGATCTATTTTAAATTTGTTGTTGTTCAGAATCATATTCCGTGGCTGCACGTGACCACTCAGAGGACAGGAGACACCAACAGCCGCTCCGAAATGATCTTCCACGAGGCATCTCTCCCTGTATTTTACAGCAGCGAGTTCACGATTATCTTCTGGAAGATGTCTCCCCATAGTACCATATTCCCCCGATTAAATGAAAAAAACACTTTAAAAAAATCTAAATGACCTCAATGCTTTTATTTGATTATGTTTTATGTGGAGAAACGGATATGCGAAGGAGACATCGATCGTCCGCTTTGATATTCTCTTATTTATATTTGCCACAGCGACCGCGAGTGATTATTTAGAGCTGCGTGTCACAATTGAAGTTTGCATCGTTCTAGGACCCCACGTGGTAAATAAAGGGCCCTTGCCTGTACGGCTGGCAGTTCACCAGCCGGCGAGACTCTCTGTGTGCGTGTCTATGCCGGTCCAGAGCTTGTTCGTCGCTATCAATGCTGCTGACATTACGCCGCGGGGTTAATGGACTGTGCAAAAAACTCTGTTTGATTGTTTTGTTGTTTTTGTGGAGACGAATACGTCACGGGAGATTGTGTCCGTTTATTTCCGGTTGTTACTTTCCATAGTTTTGGGGTGCGTCTTACTTTCCGGGCCATTTTTCGATTTAAAGCTTTCGTGACTGCAGGGATTCATCTTCTTGGTTCTTTCGGTAAAGTCACGTAGAAGGGAAATAATAAAATAATAAAAATAAAACATAATAAAATAATTCTCACGACGTTTCGGCCACAACGCAAGCAGCCGTCCTCAGGTGCTTGCGTTGTGGCCGAAACGTCGTGAGAATTATTTTATCATGTTTTATTTTTATTATTTTATTACTTCCCTTCTACGTGACTTTACCGAAAGAACCAAGAAGATTTCCGGGCCATGTTCTAATCCAAACGAATACGGTCGTAGCCGTTTTCAGTGGCCAACCCACGCACGATTTCAGTCGACTCGAGTGGACGGGAGATGGTCCCGCGCCTCCCAGAACTTGAGAGTCGATGGGGAAACTCCAGTTGGTTGAGACAATCCGCTCGTTAGACGATGCTCCTACAATAGTTACTCGAGTTGTCAACGTGAGTTGGGGCAGTGCCTGGTTTCGGCTCGGTTGGGATTCTGTCGAAGGGAATTCGGTCCAACCGAGAAGCGAAATCGGCCGGGAGAATTCGTTCGGTCTCTCGTCAGAAAGGAACCGGCAACCCGAGTTGTCTGCAACATGGAGATGGAGCACTTTGGGAGGTTGAAGCAACTTAGGTTCATGGGACAGAGACGCCATTTCCCCGTGCCTCCGATTAGCACGGTTAGCTACGTACGGTACGAAATAAGTTCAACATACATACACACATCATGCAGTTCCGCACCCTTCACTACGACACTTCTCACCAAATCATCCCTCCAGCGGGTGATTGACGTGATGCCCATTGCTGTAATTGCAGTGCGTATGCTTTCGCCAGATGTCGTCGGGTGTCACAAGCTAAGCAGGCACTGGGCCTGGACAGCGCTTGGATTGCCAGCGTGTTGAAGCGTGCCCATATAACCTCAAGGACTCACACGGTGTTGGGGGGCGGAGGGGGGGCGATGGGGGGGGGGACTGGGGAGGACTAGCAGCAGTGGATGAACAAAGAGGGCTGTGCGCGGACTTCGCTTTCGATCTTATTGACGGGGCACTTGAGATGAATCATGGGGCCGTGCGGCGAGCCGGAGCGCGGACGTGGACACCGACGAAGTGGAGGGATGGAGCAAAGAGCGGAGAGGTGCGAACAGTCGCATGCAGAGGGTGGCACGCGTGGGATTACACTGCGGACGAGGGGCACTTGGATAGGATCACACGAGCAGTTAACACAAATACATACTTGATTTGAAGCTTTCGTGACTGCAGGATTCCATACTCTTTGGTTCTTTCGGTAAAGTCACGTAGGTAGAAAAAATTAAATGAAACTAAAAATAATATATCACGACGTTTCGATCGCAACACAAGCAACCGTCTTCAGGTGGGACAACCACGTCAAGAAAAAAAACTGCTGAAGCAGGCTCAAGGAACCCGCGCGGTTTTTTCCTGCCGTGGTTGTCCCACCTGAAGACGGTTGCTTGTGTTGCGATCGAAACGTCGCGATCTATTATTTTTCTACCTACGTGACTTTACCGAAAGAGCCAAAGAGTATACAAATAAATACATAGGTGGGACGCGTCGCTATAGAATGGACGGTGGGCGATAGTAGCTCCCGATCCCAAGTGGCACCCAGAAGAGGGAACAGATGCCCAAGGGGACGTCCACCGTGGAGATGGAGGCGATGACGAGGTCGGCCCGGCCCGCGCGCGCGCGCGTGTCTGTGTGTGCAGCAGGAACGAGGTGCAATGTTGGTTCCATCGCACGAACGTGCTGTGCGATAATACGCCGGACATATTCGGGAATTCTCCGTTGAGCAAGTGTGCGGATCTCGGCGAAGGCCGCCGCTGCCGCCGATGACGATGATGAAATGAGATGATCTGTGAGCGCGGAGGCGCAGAGGTTAATGTTTCGCGTGGCTAGGTCCAGCTCAGAGTCCGTGCCCTTTCGCTAATGCCAAGCTGATTGGTCGCGCGCGCTGAAAGGGGGCGCAACGGCGCATTAGCGCGGCGGGCTGACGGCTCTTCTCATTTAAATCCGCAGGCGTCCCACTGACACCCGGCCCGGTCAAATCGTTAACATCCAATTAAGCGCTCAGTGGATGAATTACCCAATCTGATTGAAAACTTAATGAGATGGGGACCTCGGTCAGAAAAAAAAGAGGATTTACTCAGAAAAGCCGGATTCCTCACTAACCCCCCCCCCCCCACTGCAGTAGGCGCAAAGTGGCTTAGACTTACCAAGCTTGTCAAAAGTTCCAGCGTTGTCTTTGCAAACTTCTTAGCGCTCTATGCCCAATTATAATCGCTTATCTTGCCTTTCCATCACGCCCTATCACGGAACCAATTCTTTCCCCTCCCATCCACCCAGCCCGCAACACGTGGGTGACCGACGGAGTTGCGTGTATACCTGGTGCGATGTGTACACTGGGGAGACAAAGGCGGCCGGGCGTGGTGCTACCACCCACCCCTCGTGGGCCTTGTCGACCTTCAAAGGTGCTGCTCGCCAACAGCACTCGCCCCAACAGTCTGTTGAGGCCATACGGGGGATGTTTGTCTTTGCTGAGTGGGTGGTGGAGTGTATACTTCGATGTAAGTTCTGGCTCTCAAAAAAAATAAGAGATGTGTGGGGGGTGGGCGGGGGAACGGTGGCGCAGTGGTTAGCGCGCTGTGCTACGAACCCGGCGACCCGAGTTCGATTCCCGTTCACGGCCAACACCGGTGACAATTATATGAAGCTCACCTAGATCGACTGAGCCTAAAATGAGTAGCTGCTGCAGTGTGTGAACATCTCCCCTTGAGAGACAAAGGCGGTCGGGCGTGGTGTTGGCCACCCACACCCCCTTGTGTGCTGTGCGGCCCGCAAACAGCACTTGCCCCCAAAGTCTGTCAAGGCTGCACGGGGGATCTTTGTCTTGTGCTTCAGTTGCACTCGTTAGTTTCATTGTTGGCCGCATTCGTTACGTGCGACCGCGTGGAATAATTCGGTTCGACAGTGACATTGATTATAGCCACCACCACCATCATCATCATGATGATGATGATATAAACTTTACGCAGTCTTAATAGTCGTGTGCCGTACATGACTGCGACTGGCACGCACACATGAGAAAATATTGTAAATTATTCCCTCTCTCTCTCAACATAACATATACAATTTTGGAAAAAGGTTGCATTTTAAATGTAAGGTCTGGGAAATAAAATAGAATTTCGCTCCAACGCTTGTCATGGAAATTGCCAATCCACCGTTGGGTGAAGGCCTTCCCCACGCCGGTCAACGCCGTGGGAGTTGTTTCGACCATACTTCACCGCGCTGGTGAGTGTCCGTCAGTGAGTCTGCAGGGACGACAGCCTCGTCTCTTGTCCTTGCCCCCTCCCCCCACCCACACCTCCGACAAGCACGGCTGGCTACGTACGGTACGAAATAAATTGAACATACAGAAAACACACACGCGGGAGTCGAGCTCGGCGCATCGCTCACTGCGCTAACCATTGCGCCACCGCTCGAGCACACGCGCGCGCTCAACGTCTCCCTGAAGCGTTCGCAGTGTCTCCGACGTACGTCATCGACTTTGGAGTCTCCACCAATGCTGACGTTTGGTGGCGCAGTGAGTGGTTTCGCGTTCCTCGGTCCAAAAGTTTCTATGTTATGTGAGCAAACGTCTTCTTTTAAGTGAGATACGCACGCGAAACTCCCTCGTCGTGCATTTGTAGCGGCCTCGCGTCTCATCCGTACTGCCTATACGACCCCTTGCCATCTCCGTGAGCCGGAATCACCCGAAATGTGCCCGAGCGCGTCCCACTAAGATCCAAGACTGCCAAGCGGGGTTTTTTTTTTTACCTCTGTAGTGATTGTACAGGCGCCCAGCATGCCTAGCAGTTTAAGTGAATTTTGTTTGTTCCGCGGATGATCCCGTTTAGCCAGTTGTTCGGCTACTTTACGAGAGAGTCACGTAACCACGTTTCGACGAGCAGGACTAGCTACGTACAGTGCGAAAGAAGGTCAACGTACACAGCGTCATCATCATCACCGTCACGTTCCATGCGGCAGATAGCCCGTTGATATCCACTGCACATTTCGCAAATTAGTTTTCCACTTTCCTCTCTCTCTCTCGCTATCTCGTGCCACTTTTTAAATCCTTTATATTAAGTTCACTTGCTTGCGCGCTTACGACCGTGCAAATCTTTCGGTGGTTTTTTAACCCACTTCCCGTGATCCAATCGAGCTGACATTTTGCACACAGACTCGTTGTGCGTGACAATTTATTTTCGTGAAAACATTTTTCCTAAATTTTCCACTTTTTAGGGAAAAAAAATTCATATTTAATTTAAAATACCAATGTGATAAAAATGAAACTCTTACTCAAGAAAAACAGAAATGAATAATAAAATAAAACCGATGCCACGCATATAAAGGATTTATAGTGAAAAACTTTGTTTTTACGGGTTAATTTTTTTAATGCTCAAGTGGTGCGCACATCTCGCTGGCATCACAACACCACCACCACCACCACCGCGAGCAGTTCGACAATTCCTTCGGCAAAATTGCCACCACCTCGGCTTTCGCGGGGGGGCCCACGCGGTTGGCCAACACGCGGGGCAGTGACCGCAACATTCGTTGCTGTGCTGTTACTTGTAGCCTCCGGTGGTGTCCCGCCTTCACCTCCTCGGCGTGGTGAAGTATGGTCGAATAAGGTGCCGGGGAGGCCGTCAGCCAGCGGTGGATTGAGCCCGGGGCTCTTCCCTGTGGAGTCTCCTCTTGACGCAATCGTCGGCGATCGCCGCTGTGGATGTCGGTTCAACGTCACGACGAGCGGAGAGATTTGCCCGAGCGTGGTAATTGTTGACATTGCGGGAGGGTATACCAATAACAACACCCATTTTTTTTCTCATATAAAGCGCCTTACGCATTGAAGTACTGTATCATAAAGCGCTGTACATTCAAAACACAACATTCAACTAGACTCACAAGCATAGAGACGGCTGATTGCCTCAACCAGCCGGCGTTACATAAAGGCAATGAAACATTTGGGGGGAGGCATTCTTTTATCCAGCAGTGGATAGATCATGGCTGATGATAATATTAAACTCGCTCCGCGTAATTTAGCTTAAGTGGGGGGGGGGGGGGCTTGACATCTGTAGAAAAGAGCTCTGCGGCTCATCGGTTACCTCCGGTACAGACACATCTTCTGACTCTGCACCGCGCGCGCATCCCCCGTTCTGGACGCGAGGGGGATGGATGCGCGCAGGGGAACGGGCCCCACGAAAAGAGTTGGCCCTGGTTCTCCATCCCCCCCCCTCCTCCCGCCGTCCCTGCCTCCCTCGCTCCCTCTCTCTCTCGCTCTCTCGCTCTGCGCACGCACCCGGCGCGACCCGATAGTGAACCGTAGCCTCGGCAGCTCTGTCCCCTGCCTGACCCCCGCGCTTAGAGCAGAGAGGACGAGCCAAGTCCCCGCGTTGCGCCGAGGCTGCGCCGCTGAGCGGAGTGGGGCGAGCGAGGCAAAGAGGGTGGGGAGTGGGGGGGGAAGAGGGAGGGGTGGGATAGATTGGGGGGTTAGTGGTGGGGTGAGCGGGGAGCGCACAGCGCGAGAGAGGAGGAGAGGGAGGGATGTTGAGGGGAGGATGAGGGCGGTGATGGGCTGGGAGGGGGGGATATGGAAACACGATTTGTGAGAAGGGAGGGCCCAGCTTTAGTGGGGGGCGGGCGGGGGTGGTTCACAGAGGATGGAGTCGCTGGCGTCCATGACCTCATAGCAGCGCATCGAATGAACAGCTCCTTCTGTGTGCTGTGTGGAGCGGTGGCGCAGTGGTTAGGGGAGTGCGCGACGAACCCGGGTCACCCAAGTTCGAATCGCGGCCACGGGCTGACGTCGATGGCGAGTGATATATGAACCGGTCTCGAACCCACGAACCTCCTGCACACCAGGCGAGGTAGTTAACATCCCCTAGCCACTGTGATGATGAGAGAGAGACACGCAAACTCCAAATAGACTGCAGGCGTCAGGGTCGGGATCGAACCCACGAACCTCCTGTATACCAGGCGAGGTAGTTAACATCTCCTAGCCACTGTGATGATGAGAGAGAGACACGCAAACTCCAAATACACTGCAGGCGTCAGGGTCGGGATCGAACCCACGAACCTCCTGCACACCAGGCGAGGTAGTTAACATCTCCTAGCCACTGTGATGGTGAAAGAAAGACACGCAAACTCCAAATACACTGCAGGCGTCAGGGTCGGGATCGAACCCACAACCTCCTGTACACCAGGCGAGGTAGTTAACATCTCCTAGCCACTGTGATGATGAGAGAGAGACACGCAAACTCCAAATACACTGCAGGCGTCAGGGTCGGGATCGAACCCACGAACCTCCTGTATACCAGGCGAGGTAGTTAACATCTCCTAGCCACTGTGATGATGAGAGAGAGACACGCAAACTCCAAATACACTGCAGGCGTCAGGGTCGGGATCGAACCCACGAACCTCCTGTATACCAGGCGAGGTAGTTAACATCTCCTAGCCACTGTGATGATGAGAGAGAGGCACGCAAACTCCAAATACACTGCAGGCGTCAGGGTCGGGATCGAACCCACGAACTTCCTGTATACCAGGCGAGGTAGTTAACATCCCGTCACCACTGCTCTGTCTTGGTGGCCTCACCTCTCCCTCGTCCGCAGTTCCGGCATTAAACGGTGCTCGCCAAGAGCACTTGCCCATCAGTCTGTTTAAAGGCTACACGGGTGATCTTTGTCTTGTGTGGCACTGCTATACGGTTGAGCGTTGGGTCAATGGCCCCAGTAAAACTGCATTTCGTCTACTGACCATGTGGTTAATGAACTGCGTTTACTGATTTAACAATCTGAATACATTTCTGTTACGTAAGAAATGTTGTTTTTTTAGGTTAGATCGCGCAAATATAAATGTGTCGTTAAACCCGTCACCACCCGACACAGCCAATAAGGAAGATTTGTTACGAAGGATAAAACGTGCCAATTGTGTACTACTTCAGCACACCAATGTGTAGGAGAGTAAACATTTACATGTTGTTACATGTCCTTGTGCCTTACTGCTGACGTTCATTTATTTGCGTTAATATTATCCACTTCAAAGTTTTTAATCCACTGCCGGACGAAGGCCTACCCACGCCCTATCGGTCTTGGGGTTGTTTGACCATACTTCACCACGTTGACGAGTACCTCTTGGACTTGTGGGATGCTCAGGGCCAGTTCAGCTGTCACTCGTCTCATGATGCGAACCGAATTCAAGTCCGCCGGGTTTACAGGTCAGAGTGCTGACCACTGCACCACCACTCGTTCCCTTGTAACTGACACCACGTGCTAATATAAGGGTTTAATCGTAGCGTTTGACGTTTTTTTTCCGCTTCAATGTCTTCAACCGGTTTTTTTTCTGTACACCTGCTTTTGTGTTTCCCAGGCCTTCCTTGAGAGTTGTATTTGTAGTGATAATTGGTTTTTTCTCTTCTATCTGGCAACAAAACTGACACCTTTTTATAAAGAGTCATGTTTGCATAGACCGCAATACCTGCAGTTATAATACAAAACCAAAGAACATAACTCTGATAATGTGCACTGTCCTTGAAGTTGATTGGTCCACACCCGAGACAGCTTTCCTTAGAGCCTAGTCTCACATGGGTTGGACCAGATGACGCCAAAAGGCGCACTAGGCTCTAAGGAAAGCTGTCTCGGGTGTGGACCAATCAACTTCAAGGACAGTGCACATTATCAGAGTTATGTTCTTTGGTTTGTATTATGACTGCAGGTATTGCGGTCTATGCAAACATGACTCTTTGTAAAAATGTGTCAGTTTTGTTGCCAGATAGAAGGGTAAAAAACCAATTATCATATTTTTACTGGCAAATGAGGTTCCCATAGTGTATTTGTAGTGTCAGTTGACTCTCTCTGGGCTGTGGCTGCCTGCGAGCCATCACTGTGGAGGCTGCAGCGGAGGGTTGGTGGATCACCGCACAGATGGGCTGTGAAGCTCCCTCCTCGTGACCATCGATGAGGTGCCGTACCCTGGCTCGCCAGGAGAAGACAGTGCAGCGAGTGGACTAATCTTCATCTGTTTACATCTGTACTGGATAGAGAGTTGGCCCCCTCTCACGCGTGGATTTTGTGTGACTTCCTGGATAAGTAAGTATATATCATATTATTGTAAAAAAAAAATACAACGCATACATTTTTAAAGCACGTGTGTCTGCATGTTTTACCACACGCATGTGTGGTCAATGCAGACTCGACCCCTTGCGATGGGTGTCTATTTGGTCGTTGGACATCTTCACACCTCCTCTTTTATTGCCGGAAAGGCGAAAGCCGATTCATTATCCATCAATGAGTGGCTTGCACGTGGCGCGAAACTGCAGTATCCGGTGGAAACCCACCACGTGTACGAAGGGAAAGCACACTGGCAGGTTCGTACCACGTGGGTTCATGAAAAAGCAGTTCTAAACAAACGAATTTTCAATCGAGGCAGGTGACAGGGTTCGACACACGTCAGGAACCCACGACGTGTACCCACGTGTGCTCATGCGGAAACCACATGTGCGAAACCCTGTCACCTGCCTCGATTGAAAATTCGTTTCTTTAGAACTGCTTTGTTTTTGTGTGTGTTCAGTTTGTTGTCCTTCCCCCCCCCCCTACACATCCGACAAGCACGGTTGGCTACGTACGGTGCGAAAAAAGCTCAACATACATACATACCTTGCAGTCCACGGTGTCAAACCAGTTTGTGAGCGGTGTCGCTGTGGTTAATGCATCGCGCTTCAAACTCTGTGACCGTGAATTATGTTTTCGTTCACTTCTAACGTCATAGAAACCCGTCCTCCCTCCCCCCACTTCTTCCTCGTTTAACAAACTGCACAAACCAGCGTGGTGAAGTATGGTCAAACAAAACCCTCAACTGACACGCCACGGGGGAGACCATCATCCAGTGATAGTTTGGCAAATGCACGGCTGTACGGTATTTTTGTTTTTGCATATCAGAATAAGAATATGTATTTATGCTGGAGCAATCCGATGAGCTATAAAGCTCTTTTTTCACAGATGTCTAGTAGTTTTCACAGATCAGATGTCCAGTAGACAGTATATTTATATTCTTAGGTTTTTTTCGGTAAAGTCACGTAGGTAAAAAATTAAAATTAAAATTAATTAAAGTGAAATAAAAATAAAATAAAAATATATTTAGAGAGAGAGAGAGTATACACTGTAAACGATTGTTGAAACTGGAACAAGTGTGACGGGGAGGGACAGTGTGAGGGTCATTGAACGCAAAGCGCCAGGGACATTGCGGTCGTAGGGTCAAAGCCGTGGGTTGCATTGCACCTTTGAGCCAGTGCCGGATTATCCTCGTAGCAAAAGTAGCGACATATTTATTTCAGTTTATATGCTACGGGCCCCGCACTTTCAAGGGCACTGCGCTAAACGCTTTCAAGCTATCAATTCCTGTTCAGTGATTCTGCACTTGCTCTATTACTATAGTACTATACCGCCTTCAACCTTTATGAACGACTGGGGTGTTTAAGTTTAGCGATTTGTCGTATTATCTGGCTGTATAGCAAATGAAAAATACAATTACTTTACTATGCAAGTAAAAAAAAATAGTATTTTAATATTTACGTTTTTTTTTTATTTAGGGCCCCTTTGTAACATATGCTACAGGCCCCCGCGCACTATCTTAATCGGGCACTGCTTTGAGGTCCCCCTTTTTGAGTTCCCTTCGTTGTGCGGCGGCGGTTGTCCACGTCGAGCACTGCCGCATTGCGAGGGGCGAAGGTGGCTTCCAGCAGGGCCACCAGCAGGGCCACCAGCAGGGCCACCTGCTGCAAGCCGGGGGGGGGGGGGTGGCCAGTTTCATTGACGCCTTCGTGGCAAATGTTTGTCCGGCTAGTGATGATGCCCGGGGAATATGACGGGGGCCGGCTAGGCGACATCGTCGCACGTGGCAGAAAACCCATTCATTGTTTTGCCGGTTGCGTCGATTGCAAAGCACGAAGACTAAATAGTGTAGGTGTGTGTGTGTGTGAATTAGCCTCAAATGGGTACCTGGTGCGGTGTGTACACATCGCCACTGGGGTGACAAAGGCGGCCGGGCGTGGTGCTGGCCACCCACCCCCTCGTGTACCGTTCCGGCCTGCATAGGTGCTCGCTAACAGCACTTGCCCCAACAGTCTGTTAAGGCTATACGGGGGATCTTTGTATTTGTCTTTGTTCGTGTGTGAATTACGGAGCTAATCAGTGTGCGTGTCTATAGCCTGTATTGTCAATCCACTGCTGGATGAGGGCTCTCACCAGGGATGTACGGCCATACTTCACCACGCTGGTGTGTGCGGGTTAAGTTTGGGCGGAGAGTGACAGAACGACGATCGATGTGGCCCCCGTTGGCCTCAACGCCACTCGCTTGCCAGGCTTAAAAACCTGCTTAGCTTCAGAGGTCTTGACGGGATTTCTCGTAGAGAGAGCAATGATTGTTGTGGTCAGTTACACGAGTAAAGGGAATCACAACGTGGGTCACAGACACTGATGATCACAACAGGTACAATTGTAACCCCATTCATTATTTGGGATATCATAGCCAAGGCCTGTTCTTACGTGGCAGGTCTGTGCGATGTAACCCTTTTATAAGAGCCCTTGAATCGGCATGTATTGTTCTTGTAATTCCGTTACTGTGGAATATTGTAATTCCGTTACTGTAGAATGTCGTCGTTCCGTTACCGTGGGATATTGTAATTCCGTCAACGTGAAATGTTGTAATTCCGTTACCGCGAACTGTCAAATGTTGTAATTCCGTTACCGCGAACTGTCAAATGTTGTAATTCCGTTACCGTGAACTGTCATAATTCCGGTACCGTGTGATATTGTAATTCCGTTACCGTGGAATCTTACACCCCCGCTGCCGTGGTATTGTAATTCCGTTACAGTGGACGATTGTACTTCCGTTACCGTGGAATGTTATAATTCCGTTACCGTGGGATAGTTTAAATCCATTAGCGTGCAATCATCTTTGTGCAATTTCCACACGCGAAGATGGTGTCGCGCTCCGTGCGTGCCAACGGAGTGTATTCTAGCTGATTGACAGACGAGACGATAAATGAACGAGACGTACATTTTCTGTTGGAAAGTTGTGGTGAGTTGGAAAAAATCAACAACACTCAATCCAGTACATGGGTCGAGTCGTAATTCCGAAACCAGTTTCCAATGTGTGTGGGTGTACTGTATGTGGCGTGGGGGATAAGGACAAATTCTGGCCCTAGGTTAACTCAGCCTTAAATGAGTCCCCGTGGGTATGTATGCTGAACTTCTTTCGCACCGTACACCCCTAGTGATAATGATTGCGCACTGCCTCTCGAAGTGTGCAATCATTATCACTGAGGGGGGGGGGGGGGTAAAGGCGCACGGGGATGGTGCTGGCCACACCACCCCAGCCTTAACAGGTGCTCGCTAACAGCACTTGCCCTAAAGTTCTGTTGAGACTATACGATGCTCTTTGCTTTGTGCGTGTGTTTATCTCTGTGGGCGCGTGCTGTGCGCGCGTGTGTGCGCTGTACCGCAAAGCACTTAGCACAACATCCTTAGCATAAGGGTTTAACCTCGGCCAAATATTTTTCCAAGTGTCAATTAAATCCTCGTTCCGTTCCTTGCGAGGTCTCGCACACCACATACAAAGAGGTCGATTACAATGGAGGAGTTTACTCGTGGCCAATGACTGTATTCATCGTGTTTGTGTTTTGAAATGTGTGCACTTTTACCTCTCCGTCTTTACTGTCGTTTTATTTAGGGACATTGACATTCTTGTAAAAAAGAGTTTGTCGGTCGGTCACGAGTAAATGTACCACCTGTCTTGCCTGTCTGTATGAGGACATCGCCTTCATAGCGTTTAGAAACGTGTTCGACACCATTCACTTCAAACTTAAGTTGGAGCTTTCGTGACTGCAGGAATTATTCGTTGGTTCTTTCGGTAAAGTCACGTATAAAGATAAAATAATAAATTAAATTAAATACTAGCATACGACGTTTCGATTGCAACACAAGCAATCATCAAATTTAGCATTCTCAGGAAGAACGTAATCAACCAGGTAGGATGTTGACTGTTATGTTATCCGACTCTCTGTTGTATTACATTTCTAAGTACAGTATACTAGATTTGTGTTTCTATTTAATTTATACCTGATGATGATTGCTTGTGTTGCAATCGAAACGTCATATGCTAGTATTTAATTTTATTTATTATTTTATCTTTATACGTGACTTTACCGGAAGAACAATTCACTTCGTTCCGTACCACCAGTACCATCAGCCAACCTTCACGGCACAGTCGTGGAAGCTGCAGCCATGGAAATGTATCGCAATGAGTAAACAACAGCTGTGAAAAAGAACTTAATAGCTCATCGGATACCTCCAGTATAAATCAATATTCTGATTCTGTCAGTCGTGGGGGGGAGGAGGGGGGGGGTGTTTAACCATACTTCACCACTTTGGTCAGCGCGAGTTGATGGAGTCGAGGTGGTAGGGGAACGGTGGGGGAGGGTGGGGCAAAACTAGAACTCAGGACACCGGGTTCAGGGTGCAGTGCGCCAACCACTCCGCCACCGCTCCCTTGTTGAAATGCAAATGAGAAGTAGGTATGAGAAAGGTAATATCAACAGTCGTTTAACACGTAGGCTTTCGCGACCAATAGTATTGATAGTAGAGGTGTGTTGGTTAGGTAAATATAAATGTGTCGTTAGTAGTAAGCAATTGGTACTTTTTTTAAGTGACAAACATTACTAATTGGCTGTGTTGGGTGGTGGTGGGTTGACGACACATTTATATTTACGCGATTTAACCCGAAAAAACCTTGATAATGAATCAATAGTCGTGCGAGATGGTCATCTAATGGCCAGTCTGCCTTCGATGCAAGTTCCAAATGGAAAAAAAATCAGCTCCAAGCGTCAAGGGCAAATTATCTCTGAAACCTGTTATTTATTTGGTAGGTAGTAAATACACAAATAAATCTCCGTTTGTTTATCCGTGTAAACATATCGCATTAGTCCACCGGCCTATAAAGTCCCACGACAAGATGACGGCCCTTCCATCTCCCACCGTACTTCACCATTCCGGGCAAGTGCAGCATTGGTGACGATAAAGCGTCATTAAATAAAATGCAATATAATTACGCAATCATTGTTAACATCGCTCTGGAAAGTTCATGAAAATGATGGCCTAATAATAATAACAACAACATATTTATACATACGGAGACACGAATACTGTAGAGATGTACGCAATTATTTGTTTCATTGCCCATTAGCAGATTAACTGCTCTCAGCAGGGGGTGACGGTGGGGGTGGTGGGGGGGGAGATAGTGGGAGGGAGGGGGATGGTATGGGTGGGTCGGTGGGTGGGGAGAGACTCACAATACACGCTGTTTTGTCATGTACAAATTTTCATCTGAATGCGAGCGCCCGTCGCTCACGTAGATTATAGCCCGCAGCAATTACGGGCACCCGTCATTATGTTTACGTGACCCACACTTGACCCCGGACTGTGCGCCCCGTTTGTCCTGTCGGGCGGCGCGCTAACAAGCGGGGAGGGGAAGGAGAGCGAGACTGCGAGGGGGGCGGCGTACAGAACGAGAGAGTGAGCGAGGGAATGAGCGACAGAACGAGCGAGAGAGAGAGCGAGCGAGCGACAGAGAGAGAGCGAGCGAGAGAGCGAGCGAGCGAGCGAGAGAGCGAGAGGGGGGGGGTTACATAAAGCCCAGTTAAAAAAAACATTTACGAAATGATGAACGAAACAAAATGCCGAATACACCGAGCATCTTCTTGTTTCCACTGATCGTAAAAAAAAGAGAGAGGGAAGAGTAGGGGGGGGGGATAGAGGAAAGTTCAGAAAGGGGATGAGAAGGGAGGGGACACGGGGTAGTGCTCGAGACTTGAGTGAAACTTAATTAACTCTGGCTATCTTTTTGGTGTAGGGGGAGGAGCAGTGGTAGTCGTGGTGAGCGCGATGTTCTCTGCGCTACCGAAGCCTGCGGCCTGAGTTTGATGCCTGGCCACGGTTAATATCAGTGGCGAGTGAAATCTCAAACTTTCCTGACCCCCCCCTCCTTCACCAGCCCGCATCGATCAGCGCAGTAAAGTATGACAGAACAACAACAAAAACCCTACTTCGTGGCCTACACAGCGTGTGGAGGGCGCTCATCCAGAAGTGGATTAACAGAGGGCTGTACGTTTGTAATTGCATATACTACATATACACACACACGGTATATGTAGATGGATATCACAAGCGAGGCTGTGCGCCCCGATCGTGATGTCCTCTTAACATGCCCAAGCACGCTGGGGATTTTCTTCCCATGGCGTCTGCAAGTTGAAGGGCATTTGTTTGGAGCGAGGGCAATTCCTCAGCTGTGAAACGTCTCGACTTAAAAAGGGTTTCGCGATCAACATTCACAGGCAGGCACGCGTACAAAAATATACAGTAGAGCATGACATATACACGTAGGGGTTCACTGGGGTGTGTGCGTTGAATTAAGACACCCACAAAGCTCAAAAGAGCCACAAATATTTTGACGTTAGCGTGCGCGCGCAACGATAGCACCCCATCAATTTCCCTGGAAATTGCGAGAGAGAGAGAGAGAAAACAAGTAAACCCGTAAAAACAAAGTTTTTCACTATAAATCCTTGATATGCGTGGCGGCTAGAGTCCTCTCGTCCTCTGGCTTGAGATGGCTGCCACCTATGGGTCAGATGATTGTCTGCCACCATTAAGCAATTGGTAATTAAATATTTAATTTGTTTTCCCTAAACAGTGTAAAATTTTGGAATTTTTTTTCACGAAAATTAATTGTCACACACAACGAGTCTGTGTGGAAAATGTCAGCTCGATTGGATCACGGGAAGTGGGTTAAAAAACGAGCGAAAGATTTGCACGGTCCTAAGCAAGCAAGCGAACTTAATATAAAGGATTTAAAAAAGCCCGTGGGCTGTGCGTACGTGGTGGACAAGAAGGTGCAACGGTCCTTCAAACGTTTATGACATTCTTCTTCTTGGTTCTTTCGGTAAAGTCACGTAGAAGGGAAGTAATAAAATAATAAAAATAAAACATAATAAAATTAATTTTATTAAAATAATAAAAATAAAACATAATAAAATTAATTTTATTATGTTTTATTTTTATTATTTTATTACTTCCCTTCTACGTGACTTCACCCAAAGAACCAAGAAGATGAATCTCTGCAGTCACGAAAGCTTTAAATCGAAGTTTATGACATTATTATTGAATCACAAATGCCCTGCACATTTCACAACCACGCAGTGAAGGATGTCACCCACGCTGCATTGCTGCTGTTATTCGTGCTGACGTGAGCGTAAGGTTGAGAACGAAAGGAATTGCGCGCGGTCGTGAGTCACACTGCTCAGCACAGGGCCACGTCTCAGCTGGCGATCCACACATCGCCGGCACTTCCATCCGATCGCCCTGCGCGGCAGCAACAGCAGCAACAGCAGCAGCAGCAGCAACAGCAGCAGCAGCAGCAACAGCAGCAGCAGCAGCAGCAACAGCAGCAACAGCAGCAACAGCAGCAGCAACAGCAGCAACAGCAGCAACAGCAGCAACAGCAGCAAGACACCCGAGATAACCCGACAGCAGCGGGGTTCGTCCGTGTTAGGGATCACCATAACTGTGCTTATAGCCATATTACTGCTACCCAAGGGCGTTTTGCTACTTTCTACAACACGTTTGAACGCTCGAGTGTGCACGTCAGCACCAAGGTGTGCTGACATACGATGAAGTCTCGGCAAAGGTGAAGGATTCCCCGTGTCTATTATAATACACAGACAAAAGAACCAAAGAGTATGGATTCCTGCAGTCACGAAAGCTTCAAATCAAGAGGGAAAGTGCTGTTAACGAGCAGCCATGAAAGCCGGCACGGCATATGCGGCCTTTGTCTCCCCAATTCTGACATTTACACAGTGCACGAGGTGCTCATTTGAGGCCGAATCGACCTAGAGATAGGCAGGGGACCGGTTCGGATGATGGCCACCGATGTTCGTTATCCTTGGCAGAAAATCAAAATCGGGGCGTGGCGTTCCTAACCCCGTGACCACACACACACGCACACCTACTGAGTACAAATTGCAAAGAAACCCATAATTGCACGTTGTTAAATATGGCCTGCAGTCAAGAATAATACTAGAGTGGCAGTCAATGAATACAATGCGTTCGAGAGCACGTGTACGGAGGAGATGGAGCGATGAAATCAATGTGCTCGGTGGATTACTACATTACAGAGTCGGTGGTGGCTTCTGAAGAGTCCATACAGCAGTGGATTGACCATGGCAAAACACCTCGCAATGCGACGATATATTTTACAGTGAGTTTCAAAAGCAACGCATGAATAGATTGCAATCAACCAGATACAATGGAGTTCATTCCTACCAAGTGAAATGTTATTAAAATTATATTATAACAATTAAATCGGTTGTAAGTCAGGTGTATGTATACATACTACACCAGATTAAACTATTAAAAAAATTATGTTACCACGTAAGGCTCACCGAGCTATATACAGTAGCTCTTTTTCAGAAGCGACCTGGCCACTAATGATAGCTCAACCGAGTCGCTTATCATGTGAAAATGTCGAGCAGCCAACTCCTCTAAACGCACGTTGATTCTTAACGTGGAGGGGAAAACTGGAGGAGCCGGAGAAAATCCACGTAGCCACGGAGAGAAAGATACACGCAAACGCCTAATACAGTATACAGGCGTCAGGGTCGGGAACGAACCCACGACCTCCTGTATACCGGGCGAGGTAGTAAACATCTCGCCACAACTATTGCATCCGCACCGCAATGACGTCGCTGGAGATCACACGAAAGTCACTTCGTGTCACACGAATAGAAGGCGAGGTTTGGTGGGTCACGCACGCACGGGTCTGGAAAACAACTTGGCAGACCCGTCAGGGCTGAGAAGGAGCCATGGGACTCGATCTGCGCGAAAAGTTCACTTTGTATCCCCTCGTTCACGCGTGGTGGAGGTTTCTCCCTGCAGGTCTCCGCTTTCCTTCCCACGCGAAGCACCAACGCTCATTTTATTGGTACTCAACAAAACGATACATCACACACGCGTGGCAGAAGCCTCCTGGAAACGAGTGGTTGAGATTCAGGGAGGCGTAATTTGCCGAGTATATAAAAGCCATCGTGTCGGATATATCTGGGGACACGTGCATCACGAGAAAATATCTACCATGTTCACCGGATTATAAGACGCACTTGTTTGTCCTTTGCATTAAAGCATACGCGTGTGTGTGGGGGGGGGGTCATGCGTGCCAACATTGGATTAACTTTATTGAAATTGGACGCAAGTTTTGGAGTGCGTCTTGCTTTTCGAAGCGTCGTATAATACAGACAAGACGATATAAAAAAATAATATATGTGTAATAAGCATAATAATTGCGTAATCATTTATTCAGTGCTCGCGAACGAGCGCTACGATACCACAAACCAAAGGTCCCTGTTCCAGTCAGCGCTGGTGGGAGCAAATCAAAACGCGGCCTTGCGAATCACGCCAATTCTCTCTCTCGCTCTCTCTCTCTCCCCTCCTGAACCTTTTCCCCGCGTGACCCGAAGTTGAACCTCGATGGTGAAAGAAGCCACGACGGCAAGTTTTTTTTTAATCTCAGGGAACTCCGATTCTTGGCTGGGAAGCGCGACGGTCGGGGTGAGTGGAGGGCCAGTAAACGGAGCCACCTGTACAGGGCAGCCAAAGGCCTCTCCATCACCACCCCCACCCCACTTCCCCTCCCCTCCACCCCCATCCCACTATCTCCGTCTCTCGTTGATTATTGTTGAGTATTTTGCTCTCTGTGAACTGCGATGCCGAACGCCGCACAACGGAGCAATATTAGGAAGCCAACTGGTGATACGCACATTTACATCACGTACATTGAACACGAATTTCTTTATGACTGCTTCTTGATGTGTTTAATTCGCTGTCTCCCCCCCCTCACCTCTGATTAGCACGGTTAGCGATGTACGGTGCGACAGAGGTTCAACATACATACACATATCAGATTGAAACGTTCTAATAATGAGGATGGCTGGGACGGCTCATGAACCCGGCGGGATTAAGTTCGATTCCCGGCCACGGCTAACATCGATTGGCGAGTGACATCTGGACGGGTCTTGGATCAACCCCCAACCCCGCTTCGGCGAACCGCACTGACCATCGCGGTGAAGTATGACCAACACCGCACTCCGACGAACGACACGGGGTTGGTGGGTGAGGCGGGGGGGGGGGGCAGGTCTTCATTCATCCAGCAGTCTTTCGGTAAAGTCACGTAGATAGGTTCAAAGAAAATAACAAAAAACTACGTTTCGATCGCGACACAAACGGTCGTTTTTTTTGTTCCTGATGACGACCGCTTGTGTTGCGATCGAAACGTCGTAGTTTTTTGTTATTTTCTTTGAACCGATCTACGTGACTTTACCAAACGACCAAAGAACATGAATTCCTGCAGTCACGAAAGCTTTACGTCGATATCGCACTGTTGGCGCAAGTGCTGTTAGCGAGCGCCTATGAAGGCCGGCACGGCACACGAGGGGGTGGGTGTCCAGCACCACGCCCGACCGCCTTTGTCTCCCCAGTGGCGATGTTGACACACCGCACCAGGTACTCATTGGAGACTGAATCGACTCACGGGAAGCCCCAGGACATGTTCTGCTAATATAATCGTCGCTGGCGTGAACGCGCGCGCTGACACGCAATCTCTCTTTACACACCAACTTTTAATTGCCCCCAATAAGGCAATGAAGAACCCGTTCTGAAATCACCAATCAAACGTGTTCGGGCGTAATCAGGCTGCACGGCCAGGTTTAGCATAACACGTGCAGCCTAGCCCCTGACTCGCAAATGTGAGCTCCACTGTGTTGAGATGTTAACTACCTCGCCCGCCAGCCAGGAGGTCGTAGGTTCGATCCCGACCGCTGAGACACCTGTGTATTTGGAGTCTGCGGTGTCTATATCCCCCGTGGTTGCGTGGATTTTTTTTCCGGGTCCTCTGCTTTTCTTTCCCCCCCTTCACATTTATAATAATCAACGTGCGCGTTTTGAGCATTTGTGCCCGCTATACATTTCCACGCGATGAAAAGACACTTCGTAGTAGACCTTTCATTAGTGATAGCCAGGCAGGTCGCTTCTAAAAAAAAAGAGCTATAGAGTTCAGTTGGTGGGCCTTACCTGGTTAAAAGAAAAAACGAACTATTATTTAAAAATCGTTTCGCAAGTTTCAGCTTCACAACGCGCGCAGAGCAAATGGGAATGATGGGGCGGCGCATTTGAATAGCGGCTGCGAGATTGGCATTTGTTGTCGTGTCCGCCGCGGAGATAGCTGAGCGGTGGCGTGGGTTGGGTTGGGTGGGTTGGGTTGGGTGAAGAGGGTGGCACTCAATTAGGCAGCAGGACAATTGTCTCGGCAATCTGCATTACAGAGCCACGAGATACCCCGGGCCCACTCCCCGCTCTCCTCTCTCCGTGGGTCGCGACGCGCCCATCGTCCCCGTGACTCGACCACTTCTCGAATTAAGTGCGAAGGCAACAAAAGAGCGCCATTTGATTCCTTGTCTCTTAACGTGTCGCCTAACCCACCCCTCCCCTCCCCTCCCTCCTCCTCCTCGCAACACAGACGTCGAGAGAACGTTTGTATTTAAAGGCCCCTCTCTCTCCGCGGCACAATGAGCGGGTGGGTGACCAACAGTCAGTTATATACAATTGACCGGGTAAACACAAACGTCTTAATTCCGTAATTGACGACGGCTAAGTGTTCTTGCGTACACAATGGGGGCTCGCGTCGCCCCTAATGTTAAAATGGATTAAGGCGTTTAACAAGCAAACGTGGGAGCGCACTACGGACACACACGGAGAGAAGAGAGAAAGGCATAGACACACGCACAGGACAACATAAACACACGCACATGGCAACACAGACTCACACACAGGTCAACATAGACACACACAGTTGACAACACAGACACACACACAAAGAGAGGGCAACATAGACACACACACACACACAGTTGGCAACATAGACACACACAGAACATAGACACACACACAGAAGATAGGCCAACATAGACACACACACAAAGAGAGGGCAACATAGACACACACACAGAAGATAGGCCAACATAGACACACACACAGGACAACACAGACACACACAGAACATAGACACACACACAGAGAAGATAGGCCAACATAGACACACACACGCAGAAGGGACCTTTGCATGGAAAGAGAGAGTGTCCGCCACCAGACCATGCGCAAACCACGTGGGGTGGGTGTCGGCTGGGTCAGGGGCGGCGGGGGGGGTTACTCAGAGGGCCTGGCCCAGCTGTTGAGGAGCCGCTGAACTCTACTTGAACCAGTCTATCTGGCCGTGATAGGTAATAGCGACCTGTAAAAAGAAAACCCCAACACAACCACAAAAAAAACCCCTCCTCCTAATCCAGCCACGGCGAAGCGGCGGGGGTAGGGGGGTGCATAAAAAGAAGTCGGAGCTTCACACCAATCACTCGGAGAAGGAAGGGGGGAGAGAGGGTGGCACCACACCACCCGGCCTCTACCGCTACCCCACCACGCTCACGTGTGCCGGCGCGTGATCAATTCACGGCGAGCGGAAGACGCAGCCGCGCGTGTCACCATCGACAATCGCAAACGAGAGACGCCGTTCAGCACTCGACGCGCGGTCCGAAGTTCGTCGCCATGGCTTTGCTTCAGCTAGCGATCACCGTGACCATCACGATCTTCACGCCGCTGCTGCTGCTGCTGGCCACGTGGAAGCTGTGGGAGAAGTTCTGCCTGCGGGACCGGGACCCCTCGTGCCCGCTGCCGCTGCCGCCGGGATCCATGGGTCTGCCTCTGATCGGGGAGACCCTGCACTACGTCCTGGGGGTGAGAGCTACAACGACGTTACCACCACCACCACCTACCACCACGAACCACGTGTGTGTGCGCGTGTCTGTGTGTGCGCGCGTGTGAGTCTGTGTGGTAGTGTGGGGAGCGGTGGTGGAGCGGTTAGCGTGCTGCGCTACGAACCTGGATCCCCGGGGTCGATTCTCGCTCATGGCCAACACCCAGTGGCGACGATTATTTGAAACGGTTCCTGGGCCTCCGCTAGGTTGACTCGGCCTCAAATGAGTACCCGGTGCGGTGTGTCGTAAACATCGGCACCAGGGAGACAAAGGCAGCCGGGCGTGTTGCTGTGCCACCCGCCACCTCGTGTGCCGTGCCGGCCTTCATAGGTGCTCGCAAACAGCGCTTGCTCCAACAGTCGGCTCAGGCTATAACGCGGGGTGATCTTTGTCTTGTGTTTACTTGTGTTTGTGTCTTTGTTTGTTTAGGGTGTAGTGCAGATTTCCGCTTATTTATGAAAGGCCCATCGCCGTCTCGTATGGCACCACGCACCGCAGTGCATTGGCGGCTCTTGAAATCTATTGAGGTTTTTCAACGAATTTTCGAATAAAATGTCTCCTTAATACTTTGTTTTCTGGCCCCTGGTGTAGCGGGTTGCGCTCTGCGCTACGAACAACACCGGTGACGATCACCTAGAACTGGTCCTGGGCCCCCCCCCACCCACCCCCCACAAAAGGAGTACCTGCTGCGATGTGTAAGCATCGCCACTGGAGAGACGAAGGCGGCCGGGCGTGGTGCTGGCCACCCACCCCCTCGTGTGCCGTTGCGGCCTTCATTGGTGCTTGCTAACAGCACTTGTCCCAACAGGTTGCCAAGGCTATAGGCGAGGTCTTTGTCTTTGTTTACGTGTGTGTGTGTATAGCCCGATCTGCATTGGCGCTCGCGAACAGCACTTGGACCCAGCAGGTGGTTTTCAGAGAAGTTTGTTTCCTCTGATTCTACGCAGGGCTTGCTTTGCTTTCTTTCGTTGGTGACCACGGTGACTCGCCAGCTCGCAGGGACAGCCGTTAAGCTATAAGTATACTGGATGTGGTGATCCGGGTGGGGAGGGGGGGAATATTTTTTAGTTGTTGTTTCTGGTGGAGGGATGCACCTTGTGACAAACCGCACTCTGCTTCACCAGTGCCAAATTTCACCTTCACAAGCCCCTCTTCCCGGAGCAACGATTTTAAAACGATGATAAATGTACGCATTTATACTGGTAGGAACCTCCTGGTTACACCAGCCCACAGGGGATTATTGTGTCCGTCCGTCCGTCGTGCAGGGAGAGGTTGGGTGGAGAGGGAGGGGCTGGGTGGGGAGGGTGGGGCTGGGTGGGGAGGGTGGGGCTGGGTGGGAGGGGAGGGTGGGGAGGGGCTGGTTGGGGGGTGGGAGGGGTGGGGCTGGGTGGGGAGGAGCTGGTCACCCCGTTGTGCCCTTATAAAACTCAACGTTTAACCTACTCACACCGGCTTGTGCCCGCCCTCACAGTTGGCCATATTTGCGGAATACACCACGCCGCCGTTGACCCTGGCCATTGACCGAGCAACCCAACGTTCCAACAGCTGCCTCCACAGGAATGTGTTAAATGTGACACGTTGCTGCTGCTGTTGATGTTTGCATGGCCGTCGCCCGAGTTCGATTCCCGCTCACGGCCAACATCAGCGACGAATATCTGAACCAGTCCTGGGCCTCCCCGATGTCCGATCAGCCTCGTATGAGAACCCCGATGTGGCGTGTATAAAACACCAGCGTCGGAGAGACAAAGGCGGCGGGGCGGCCAGGCATGCTGCTGGCTACCCTTCCCCTCGACACATATCACTACGCTTGTCACGTTCCGCCTACCCCAATCGACGTTAATGCACCCGGCACGACAAGACCTCTCGCTTGCGCGGTCCGCTTCTCGTCACGTGCGCGACCCGCTCCGGCGCAACCAGCAGGCGCTCGCTCACGGCACACGCGGCCCGATGGTCACCCCTCTGCTCGCGCGCTCGCTTGTACGCACGCACGCCCCGTGGCCGGGCCGTGTTCTGATCGGAGGCGCTCGTTTGTCTGCCGGTGGGGGTCCGCAGAGGGGCAGCTTCATGGAGATGAAGCGCCAGCGCTACGGCCCCGTCTACCGCACGCACCTCTTCGGCATGCCCACCGTGCGCGTCACCGGCTCCGAGAACGTGCGGCGCCTGCTGCTGGGCGAGCACCGGCTCGTGGCGGCGCAGTGGCCCACGTCGGTGCGCTCCATCCTGGGCGCCGGCTGCCTCTCCAGCTCCTTCGACGGCGCCCACAGGATGCGCAAGAAGGTGAGGGTGCCCCCACCGCCCCCCCCCCGTCTCCCCATCGGCCATGATCTGTCTCCACTGTTGTCGCCATCCCTCGCAAGCCAACTCGCTCTCACTCTACCCGGTTCACGGGATGTAATTAGCAGCGATGCAGGCGGCAGGTAAATATAAGTTACCAGAGGACAAAACGCCTTCGCCGTGTTTGGAGTGTCTGGCCAGGCTGGCTGGTTTTCGCTCGGGATGGTCCACAGTTTGGTTCACATCGGATAAATTTTACACCAGTTACCGTGCCCCCCCCCCTTCCATTCCCACCGCACCGCCCCCCACAGGTACCGAACAGGCGGCAGAGCGGATGCGTGAATGAGAATACGCCGTGGATGATCGTAATCTTTTGTTTTCTTCCCCCCCCCACCCCAGGTCATCCTGAAGGCCTTCTCGAGAGAGGCCCTGCAGAACTACGTGCCCACGATCGTGGAGGAGGTGTCGGCGATGCTCGGGGACTGGTGCTCGCGCTCGCGCCCCGTGCTCGTCTACCCCGAGGTCAAGGTGCTCATGTTCCGCATCGCCATGCGGCTGCTGCTCGGCATCGACGTGAACGGCATGGCGCGCGGCGAGATCCACGCCCTCGTCGGGGTCTTCGAGGAGATGATCCGAAACCTCTTCTCGCTGCCCATCGAAGTGCCCTTCGGCGGCCTCTACCGGGTACGGCGGCGTCGTCGTCGTTTTTATTATTTTATTATTTTCCTTCTACGTGACTTTACCGAAAGAACCAAGAAGAAGGTTGTTGTAGTCGTTGAACCGTGGCGATCCCGTAACCATTCTTGGTTTAGAGCAACCTGCGGCTCCGGAGTCGTGGAAGTCCAGTTTAGCGTACGAGTCCAGTTTACCGTGGACGTCCATTTTACCATGGGAGTCCAGTTTACCATGGGAGTCCAGTTTACCATGGGAGTCCAGTTTACCATGGGATACCAGTTTACCGTGGGAGTCAAGTTTACCGTGGGAGTCCAGTTTACCATGAGAGTCCAGTTTACCGTGGGAGTCAAGTTTACCGTGGGAGTCCAGTTTACCATGAGAGTCCAGTTTACCGTGGGAGTCCAGTTTACCCTGGGAGTCCAGTTTACCATGGGAGTCCAGTTTACCATGGAAATCCAGTTTACCGTGGGAGTCCAGTTTATCGTGGAAGTCCAGTTTACCATGGGAGTCCAGTTTACCATGGAAGTCCAGTTTACCGTGGGAGTCCAGTTTATCGTGGAAGTCCAGTTTACCGTGGAAGTCCAGTTTACCATGGGAGTCCAGTTTACCATGGAAGTCCAGTTTACCATGGGAGTCCAATTTACCGTGGGCGTTCAGTTTATCGCGGAAGTCCAGTTTACCATGCCAATTCGTTTACTTACAGCTGGAATTCACTCCCTGACCATTTGATGAATCGTCAAAATTTGGGGTCGCCATTCGATTGTTTTTCACACTGCCTGCGGTGAATGGTAGCGCCTCTAGTGGCTTGCAAGGGGTGCTCGCGAGCCTAACGACAACGACAATTATCACACCCGCGATTCGATTCAGCATCGCAAGCTTTGTGAGGGTCGCTATTAATCGACCGATGCTGTACATCGTTCCACCCCCTTATCGTTGACTCGTAACTCGTTCACTTTCCCCGCTTCATTTCCAATGAAAATATAAAGTTTTTTTGTTTTTACGTGAACCTCTGTATAATTACCGGCCGACCGTTCTTCATCGTTCCGCAGGGGCTGAAAGCGCGAAACGTCATCCACAGCAAAATCGAGGAGAGCATCAAGAAGAAGTTGAGCAGTCCCCCGACGGACGGGTGCAAGGACGCGCTGCAGATGCTCATTGAACATTCGCGGGAAAACGGCAACTGCCTGAGCTTGCAGGTGAACTTCTGAACGTAGCCTCGACACTTTAACACGTAACCTTTCGCGACCAATAATTACCCACAATTCTGGCTGTCGCCTGATGAGGCTGGTTGTAATTACCGAGCGAAACGTCGTGCTCGAATTGTAAATGTTGTGGGTTTACTCTCCAACACACCGATGCGTTGGACTAGTAACTAATCGGCACGTTCTGTTTACGTGACAAACTTTACTAATTGGCCGTGTCGGGTGGTGGCGGGTTTAATGACACATTTTTATTCACGCGATCTGACCCAAAAAAAAAACTAATGGACAGCCGCCTCGATGGTCAGACATTGGATATGGCCAGTGGTGCTGCTGGCCCAGTGGGGGTGGGGGGGGGGGGTCGGGCGGGCCCTCATTTGGGGGGGGGAGTTTGCCCCCCTTACAATTTATACGCTACCAGTGAAATGACAGAAGGGATGCAGTGTAGATAGCGGGAGAGGTACGGCAGGGGACGTGAATGAGCGTTTCACGTTAATTGGCTTTGTGTGCGTACTAAGATTTGAATCGGAGATGATGTTTGGTTCACCCATCGTGACTTGTTTCGTGATTTCTGGGGGCCCACGTGAGCTGCTGGGCGCCCTGAGCTTTCGCTGCGCTCGCTCACTTTCCAGCGCTGCAAACCGCTGGAGGCGCTCACCCTCTCAGCTCTCTAGAGAGAGAGACAGAGTCAGGGAGAGGGTGTACGCACCTTGATGTACACGATGGCACGAAATGAAATGAAGCCCCCTCCAGTCCAATCTACAGCCCCGTCTCCAGCCCCCCGTGGCCTGCAGCCTCCCCCCCCCTCCCCCGGTTGGTGCAGTGGCACCGCCTGCACACAAGCACGTGACAGCCACACCTGAGTGGGCATCCAGCTGAGACAGAGTGGGCAAGCGCGAGCACAAGCGCCCTAAACCGAGCGCTCACCGCTCACCACTCCCCGCTCACAACTCACCGCTCACCGATCACCGCTCACCACTCCCCGCTCACCACTCCCTGCTCACCACTCCCCGCTCACCACTCCCCGCTCACCACTCCCCGCTCACCACTCCCCTCTCACCACTCACCGCTCACCACTCACCGCTCACCGCTCACCACTCCCCGCTCACCACTCCCCGCTCACCACTCCCTGCTCACCACTCCTCACTCACCGCTCACCACTCACCACTCCCTGCTCACCACTCCCTGCTCACCGCTCACCACTCACCACTCCCCACTCCCCGCTCACCACTCACCGCTCACCACTCCTCACTCACCGCTCACCACTCACCACTCCCCACTCACCACTCACCACTCCCCGCTCCCCACTCCCCGCTCACCACTCCCCGCTCACCGCTCACCACTCACCACTCACCGCTCACCGCTCCCCGCTCACCACTCACCACTCCCCGCTCCCCGCTCACCACTCCCCGCTCACCGCTCACCGCTCACCACTCACCACTCCCCGCTCACCACTCACCACTCACCACTCCCCGCTCACCACTCCCCGCTCACCACTCCCCGCTCACCACTCCCCGCTCACCACTCCCCGCTCACCACTCCCCGCTCACCACTCCCCGCTCACCACTCCCCGCTCACCACTCCCCGCTCACCACTCCCCGCTCACCACTCCCCGCTCACCACTCCCCGCTCACCACTCCCCGCTCACCACTCCCCGCTCACCACTCACCGCTCATCGCTCTCCACTCACCGCTCACCACTCCCCGCTCACCACTCGCCGCTCACCACTCCCCACTCACCACTCCCCACTCCCCGCTCACCACTCCCCGCTCACCACTCACCGCTCACCACTCCCCACTCACCACTCACCACTCACCACTCCCCGCTCACCACTCCCCACTCCCCGCTCACCACTCCCCGCTCACCACTCCCCGCTCACCACTCCCCGCTCACCACTCCCCACTCACCGCTCACCACTCCCCGCTCACCACTCCCCGCTCACCACTCCCCACTCCCCGCTCACCGCTCACCGCTCCCCGCTCACCACTCACCACTCCCCGCTCACCACTCCCCGCTCACCACTCACCACTCCCCACTCACCGCTCGCCACTCCCCGCTCCCCACTCCCCGCTCACCACTCCCCGCTCACCACTCACCGTTCACCACTCACCGTTCACCACTCACCGCTCACCACTCCCCGCTCACCACTCCCCACTCACCACTCCCCGCTCACCACTCACCACTCCCCACTCCCCACTCACCACTCCCCGCTCACCACTCACCACTCCCTGCTCACCACTCCCCACTCACCGCTCACCACTCACCACTCCCCGCTCACCACTCCCCGCTCACCACTCCCCACTCACCACTCCCCGCTCACCACTCCCCGCTCACCACTCCCCACTCCCCACTCCCTACTCACCGCTCCCCGCTCCCCACTCAACACTCACCACTCCCCGCTCCCCCCAGGACCTGAAGGAGTCGGCCACGGAGCTCCTGTTCGGGGGACACGAGACGACGGCCAGCGCGGCCACGTCGCTCGTCATGCACCTCGCGATCCACCCGCACGTCCGCTCCCGCCTGAGGAGCGAGCTCAAGCAGCAGGTACAACACCGCCAAGGTGCCCGTGGGATGTTAGCTCCCTCGCCTGGTACGCAGGAGGTCGTGGGATCGATCCCGACCCTGACGCCGGTTTGCGTGTCTCTCTCTCTCTCTCTCCCCGTGGTCGCGTGGATTTTTCTCCGGGCCCTTCGGTGTTTCCCTTCACATTTTCTAATCAACGTCACGCGTCTAGGGGATTTGGCTGCTGTGCATTTCCGCGCCACCAAAAATTTTATCCGCCAGCCGTCGCCCTCGGCTTCGTGTCCGACGATTCGGCGAGACATCCAGGCGGTGCACACCCCTCGCGAGGGGTGACTGGGAGCAGCCGCCCCCACCCTCGCCCCCACCCTCGCCCCCACCCTCGCCCCCACCCTCGCCCCCTCCCTCGCCCCCACCCTCGCCCCCACCCTCGCCCCCACCCTCGCCCCCACCCTCGCCCCCCCCCTCGCCCCCTACCTCGCCCCCACCCTCACCCCAGCAGTGCCTGACCAAGGCGTTCCCCACCTCGTGACGTAACGATCCGCTCCGCGCCTGTGACCGAGCTGCCCTCGGTGCACCGTCCCCTTCCCCTCGCCCTTCCACTCTGTCCCGTCCCTCCCCTGTCGCCCTCTCGTGACCCCCCACCTGCTCCTCCGTTACGGTCGCTCATCCCTCGGCCCTCGCCCGCCCCCCTTGCCGTCTAAATCGCTCGATTCTTGCTCACCGCTTTGAATCTGCGTGAAGCGCCTTGAGCCAAGGCGCTCTGCAGAGATAAAATGAGATGAAGCAAAAAAAATGCTACGAAAAAATTCTACGAAAGATAAGATTACAGACATTTATGTCTGACCTTCGGGGGGAATCGGAAGCCAACGCTGTGTTGGCTTTTGATGGAAATCCGAGGTTACATCCATCCACCTTTGATTCAACCGAGGGGGTCGAGCTGGCTGCCAAGGAATTGAATTACTCACGGCAGGGGTGATGGTTTTTGTGGCCTTTGTGTGGTGTGCTGGCAGGGCTTCACCGCGGAGCGCACCATCAGCTCCCTGGCGGAGCTGGAAGAGCTGAAGTTCGTGGCGAGCGTGGTGAAGGAGACGCTGCGCGTGAGCCCGCCGGTGGCCGGGGGCTTCCGCGTGGCGCTCAAAACCTTCGAGATCAACGTGAGCCCCTTTCCTGCGCCGGAGACGCACGCACCCGCTCGCACGCACGCACCCGCTCGCACGCACCCGCTCGCACGCACGCGCCCACTCGCACGCACCCGCTCGCACGCACCCGCTCGCACGCACGCACCCGCTCGCACGCACGCCCCCGCTCGCACGCACGCACACGCATGAACACGCGTCAGAATGGACGACAAGTAACGCCTCACGGTGGCATTGTGTAAACTAAAAACTCTTTAAAACTAAACTGTTTTTATTTTATCAGTTAAAGCTCATTGAGCAATATAGATCTTTTTCAGAAGCGACCTGGCCACAAATTATAGCTCAACGAAGTGGCTTATCACGTGGAAATTTATAGCAGCCAAATACTCTAAATGCCACAACCACGGGGAGAACATGCAAACCCCAAATATACAGGCGTTGGTGTCAGGATCAAACCCTCGACCTCCTGTATACCAGGTGAGGTAGTTAACATCTCGCCACTGTGGCACCCTCTCCCTCGCCTGGTATCCAGCAGCTTGTGGGTTCAATCCCAACCCTGACGCCTGTTTATTTGGAGTTTGCACGTCTCTCTCCCTGTGGTCGTGTAGACTTTTCTCCAGTTCCTCCGGTTTTCCCCTCCACATTTAGAATCAACGTCACGCTTTCAGAGTATTTGGCTGTTGTAAATTTCCGCGCGATAAGCCGGGTTGCTTCTGAACAAAAGAGCTACACAACTCAGTGGGCCTTACCTGGTGAAAAATTTGAATAGTTTGTTAATAGCCTGAGCCGGGGCGCTCGCACGCGCGGGTCGCCTCGGCAGAGGTCGCAACCGGGTACCCGATACCCGTACCCTACCCGATACCCGGCTACCCGTACCCGACCGGGTACGGGTAGCCGAGTTTGCGACCCTGGTGCGGCCGGGTACGGGTAGGCCGTGAGTCACTGGTGAGTAACCGTTTGTCACTCATTTCCCAACGTCTTGTCTCTTCTCACAATTCAAGTTCCTAGAATCAACCCACCCGCGCCTGCAACATGGCTTCATCCCAGAGGTCGCAATCAGGTACCCGATACCCGTACCCTACCCGTACCCGGCCGGGTGCAGGTAGGGTACGGGTACGGCCGTGTACGGGTACCCGTTTGCGACCCTGGTGCGGCCGGGTACGGGTACGGGTAAGGAATCAAAACCCGTTTGCGACCTCTGCGCCTCGGTGCCCTCGTTGCTCGGTCACCGACGTGATGACGCGTCCCCATTTCCTCCACCAGGGCTACCAGATCCCCAAGGGCTGGAACGTGATCTACAGCATCAAGGAGACGCACAACATGGCCGAGAACTTCCCCAAGCGCAACGACTTCGACCCCGACCGCTGGATGACCGGCGGCGCCGGCGGCGGCAATGGCGGAGACGCGGCATCGTCGCGCTTCACTTACATCCCGTTTGGAGGCGGCTCGCGCAGCTGCGTGGGCAAGGAGCTGGCGCGACTCATCCTGAGGATCGTGGTGGTGGAGCTGTGCCGGCGCTGCGAGTGGGAGCTGCCCAACGGCCCCCCCACGCTGGTGACGGCGCCGTCACTCTACCCCGTGGACAATCTGCCCGCCAGGTTCTCGGCCTTCTCGGCCGACGACTGGAGATGATGATGATGATGATTATAATGGTTCCTTAATTTTATATGGCGTCATTCATGCCAGCATTTAACGAAAAATATTTAAACGATTTTTATTCTAGCAGGTGAGGCCCACTGAGCTGTGCAGCCCTTTTTCAGAAGCACCCCGGCCATAAATGATAGCTCAATGAAGTGGCTTATCATGCGGACATTTATTGCAGACAAATACTCTAAACGCACGTTTCTAATTGTGGAGGGAAAAAAACCGGAGGACCTGGAAAAAAATCCCCACGACCACGGGCTGATAGGCACCGCAAACTCCAAATATACAACAGGTGTCAGGGTCGGGATCGAACCCATGACCTCCTGCATACCAGGCGAGGTAGTTAACATGTCGCATCCGTGGCGCCCCAGCATCCCGCAACGCTGTACATTAATTATATAATAAGGACATAATCTAATATATGCGCTTGGCTACGCACGGTGCGAAAGAAGCCCACAGACACACATACACACCAAGCAAATGAAAAACCTTCCAAGAAAAAACTAAAATGAATGAACAAAAAAAAAGCATAAACAAACGAACAAATATTCTTGGTTCTTTCGATAAAGTTACGTAGATAGAAAATAAAAAAATTAAATAAAAATACGTAAAAATAATACATTTTAAATAATAAAATCAAAAAACTATATTATTTTCGATTTATTATTTTTTATTTTTATTTATTCTTTTCTATCTACGTGACTTTACCGAAAGAACCAAGAATATGAATTCCTGCAGTCACGAAAGTTTTAAGTTAAAACAAAAACAAGTTACCACAACAAAGGTCTACGACTTGGAACATCCCAGACCACAATCTCAACTTCCCCAACCATGGCAAGAAATATTCACAGGGGAGAGGCGGTGGAGATGATGACGATGCCTTCGAGTTTTGTTGTTTTGTTGATTGAATTCGGCACAGGCGGGGTAAGGGAAGTGATTGTTGAAGGAACGGTGGGTGAGCAAGGGGGTGGAATGTTTGGGTTGACTCGGTTTGAGCGTCAAATATGAATCGGAATAAGATGCATTTATACTGGGGGAATCTGATGAGTTGTCAAGCTCATTTTCACAGATGTCCAGTAAATATGTGGATTGACCAAAGTTCAAAGGTGGCCAATTGTGGCATGAAAAATGGCCAAAGTTATATTGGTCTAGACACTAAATATTGACACAAACTGCATTCTTGCCAATACGCGACTGAGGCCCCACGATAAAGGCCAGTCGGGCCCTTTGACCAGAACATCTGGAATGTGCCCAATCGCAAATCTCAGCGGTGAAGCAGGTTTGAGCCTGGATAGTGTATTTATGGGTGGCCACCGTGTGTTGTGGGTTGGTATAGTCTGTCGGGCTAAGTCGTGGGCAGCAGGGGGCAGTGCAGCGAATCGATAGTTGTACCCTACTTCTATGCACCCCACCTTGACTTCGCATCATACGCTCAAGTAGAATAGATTGTGTGAATGACGCCTGTTTGCGTTGATTAGCGATGGAATTTCTTTAGAAACGCGTGGTCTACGATGCCAGAATATGCTCATTTATTGCGTCTGGCTTCAATTATAGCTTGCCTACACAGTGACGACTAATGTATCTGCATTAAACATTTTTATAAACACATGTTTTTTTTTTTTATATAACTGTAAATTACATTGCCGTGATCCTGAGATGTACAAAATGTACCATAATTTTGTTAAATATATATCATTTTGTTTGCATGTGAATCTACCCATCGTAGCTTAGGCTCTTTAGTATTTTAACTTTATATGGTCATCTTTTGTTGATATGAAATGCCTTAATTATTGTTGACAATCTCCTATATTGGACAGCACTAAAATTTGTAATGTTTTGTACTGAATGCACGCTCGTTTGTAATGTAATTTCCATTAAATGTATTTCGTCTTCAACGAGACTTTGTCAGATTATTACGATTCCAGGCAGTCGCCTCCGGTGAAACCGGGTACTCGTGTGCAGTCAGTCGATGGTCTCAGCCCAATCACCAATGACTGCGCACCCCCCCCCCCCCCCCAATTAAATAAACTTTGGTTTTGCACTTAATTTGGCTCTCTTTGAGAATTCAAAACCCGGATCTGACCGTCATGCGATGAACATTTCTTCTCCGATAGCAGAGCGTCTGTGGCCTAGGGATCACCCGGAAGGAGTTGAGAACTAGTTCTGTGGTATCCGCTTCCGCGGACCGTTCCCCGGCATGAAGGGTCGTGTTGTTCTGCGAGAGATCCGATTAGACACGTCTTCGCCTTGTGACTTGACACCAATACAATTGGGGGGGGGGGGGGAAGACGATGTCTTTTTTAAAGCCCCTCTGCTCTAGAAATCTGGAGCAGCAGTGGATTTTAAGAGCTCCCAGTAGCCACCTCCGATGGTTCTCTTGCCAATCTTTGAAGTGTCCACACCGCTACCGTATTCAAGTCATGTGCTGCCGTTCCGGCCGTTAGCCACAACTTAAACATCGCTTAACAAGGCGAGTGGATCAAGTGATGTGATTCGTGCACTCATCACGGTGAGGTTACCTAGGATGTAAAGTATCTCTTTGTGGTGGGGGGGGGAGGGGTCAAACGTGGTTTTGCTATGATTAGACTTGCCTCTGTGTCAGGGCTGTAAACAGGTGATGAGCAATGCCTGATGCTCATTTGAGCAGAACATCGCTTCGACTTTTGACTTTTTGCCTGGAGAGCAATCCCCTAAGCATTATTATTCAATTGACATTTGCAATTTTTTTTCAAACTGCACGGTGCAATTTGGTATTTTTCTCAACCTACATTATAAAATTGATCATCATGAATAGATTAAGGTGTTGTTAAAAACAAATCGGGCAATTACTTATGGAATGCATTTACCATCATAGCGAATGACCGACTCAGTGGCTGCTGTGAAATACGGAGAAAGGCTGGAAGAAAACTGAAATTTGGCAGGTTTATGACACCTATAAAAATATAAATTTAATGTAAAAAGATGATAACATTTCTCATTGGTGCTTATGCAATTTACGGCTCAGAGATTATTTGGTTTCACTCTCAGGGCAGGCCACCGCAAAGTTTAGCATTTTATCTTGGCTTTCACTTTTAATGATCTTTTTTTCGTAATTTATGTCGTGTTTCATTTTTCACACGTCCAGCGCTTTGTGACCTTTCAATGAACGGCGCTGTTTAAACATGCATCTGCATTATTATAATTATTGCTTAAAGTCTCATACTATCAGTGAACCTCGTAATTCACCTTACGTGGAGTGGGTCACTAAAGCTGATGCAGAGCAGGTGGAGGAAGTTAGGAGTATTATTACTATAATTTATATATAGACTATATGCATCTTAGTACACGGTATGCATTTACTCCCAAAGGGCATCAATTACAGGTTTGATATGTATAGAGGTGAGCATATTAGAATTAGCCTTCGTAAATTTCATTTATTTAGCGAATGCTTTTACACGTGACTGTCATACAGTTAGAGTACCAGATATGCAAGACAAATAAATACGTGTGCTTGTCAAATCTGGAAGTATTTGTCAATGTTATATGTTCTGAGTGGACGTCAGCCCACGTAGCCACATAGCCTACTCCTCCAGCACGTGTATAGCTATCATGTACAGAGATATGTCAGCAACCTATTTACACTCCGTCCTACAGCCACCTTGATAGCAGTGCACATCCTTGACTTTTCCCCAAGTAATATTTGAAAATATAACCGCTGCGGTGCGAGTGAGTGACGCTTGAATCGCCCGTCATCTTTACCGCCTGGGTTCAAATCCAGGCAGACTGCTCGCGATGAAAGTGTATTTATTTTTCTTGCATATCTGGTGGCTTCTCAAGTGAAGGGAGTTGACGATGTCAGCTCAGTCACCAACGCCTGCAGGGAATAAAAAAAAATTCAAACGTTGCGTTAGAATTAGTTCTGCAGTTATTGGAGCATGAAAATATCGGTTTGACTGTCATGTGAAAAAAAAATCGCTCTGTGGCAGGGTCAAAGCTGCCTTCTGCTGCATAGACCGGAGGTCACTAAGAGAAATCTCAGAGGTTAGCTCTGTGAAATCCGCTTCCGTGGGCCATTCTCTAACACAGTCAGTGGTTTGTGTTGCCCTGTGAGAGATCCGGAATGGACGCTTCGTAGAATTGGCGATAAAGACGCAAAAAAAGGTAAAGAAAAATAAACCGGCGTTTATCTCTTGCCGAGTGTCGTTCAATTTGCCGGCATCGGCAGAGATACGAGGCTCGAGTTATCGGCCGAGTAATCAGTCACGCAGGTGATTCCGCGAGAAGAGCGATGAAAGGTGAACTTTGGAACACTTTATGTCATAACTGTGCTCTGCAATGTGCACCGTGACGGCTCTGTGTCTGCTACGCTTCCTTTGAAGGTTGAAAAAAAATGTAATCGGCCCTAGCTTACGCCAACAATGGAAAAATCAACAAATCCTGCGCCATAAAAACAACGCATTCAACTGACTCGAGCAGAATCTCAACTTTTCAACTTTAAACTTTTCAACTCTTCACACTTGACATGGGAAAAATAAAAGACGCAATTGCCAGAACAGCCTCTCTCTACCCCCCCTCCCATCCCTCTACACCCACCCCGCTCCCTCCCATCACACTCCATACCCCCCCCCACTCCACACCAATTTGGGGGCCACACAATTGTCAAGGCCCTTATGGGCATAATGCCTCTTGTCAAAAAAGCAAAAGGATGACCCCGTTCCCTAGAATCTCTTGTGTAGCCACAGCTATTGTTGAGCCTAAAGTAAACTTCCTGGACAAGGGCAATTCCAGTGTTATGACTACTCGCCTGCCCAGAAGTTTCCCCTCCGTGCGGGCGACGTAATATATTTATTTATATACTTATCTATCCAGTTACTTATTTCATTATTACGTGGACGCCTGCTCGAGGACGCGCACAGGATGGCACTCAACTACACCTGCAGAAGTACAAGTATTATACAGCGTGTCTCCCCTAGGTTGACTCAGCCTCAAATGAGTACCTGGTGCGGTGTGTAAAAATTGCCACTGGGTAGACAAAGGCGGTCGGGCGTGGTGTTGGCCACCCACCCCCTCGTGTACCGTTCCGGCCTTCATAAGTGCTCGCTAACAGCACTTGCCCCTACAGTCTGTTCAGGCTATATGGGGGATCTTTGTCTTTGTATATATGTGTGTGTATATGTGTGCCTCTGTGGAGGAGGCTCGTGAAGGACGCTACTGGGCAGTTGGAGGCAGTCGCCCTCCAACAACAACGGAGGGCGGAGGAGCGACGCTCACAACAACGAGCGGAGCGCCGGGTGGCTAAAGCACAGCAAGTTGGCACAGTAGGGGGCACAGGTGGTGCATCAGCCAGTCATCTCGGTCATCTCAGTCAGTCGACCCGTGGCACCTGAGTCTGCCCCGTGACCTCCTGCCAGCGGTCGTTCGACACTTCACGTGGCCTCAAGGTGCACATGGCCTGGCACAAGCGTCGTGGTGACGTCACCGCCCCTTAGTGGCGAATGGCGGTTGTTGTTGTTGTGTATCTATATTTGTGGTGCTCACGACTCGACTGGGCAATGAACCCCCGTTGGCCATCAAGCGGTGAATCATCTCTTGAAATGGCTATTCATCCAAACTCCCACCACACCTTCACAACAACCACACTGCCCAGTGTGGTGTGAAGTATGGTCTAAACAACCCATAAGACTGACACGATTGTGGGGGCAGGGGCGGCGGGGGGGGGGCTTCATCCAGCATTGGGTTGGTTCCTCAAGGGACTGTGAATTATAAAGATGAACTGACTCACGCATCATGTTGGTGGCGATGTGATCTTTCTGTCCGTGTGGATGCGATAAAATCTCATTGAAACGGCTCCAACAGCCTACTTTAAGTACTGCACATGGATGCACACGTACATTCTCGATATCGGGCAGCCTTAAGCCGTATCTGCATTTATGTACAACATCATCATCTCGTGGCAGTGACCGGTAAGTGCCAAAAAAAAAACGTGCATATGAATTAGTCAAACAACAAAAATGTGTTGAAAGTCGACTATGAAGAGTCTGCTCCCCCGCCATAGGAATGTGGCTGTGAGATGAGCGCCACCAATCGAGACTGACGGGCCGTTTTGCTTGATGATGGCAACTCGGGCGTGGGACACCGCATGAGCAGCAGTGCAAAGGTGTGCCGGGTGACTCGGAGGGGTCAGAACGCTGAGACGCCACCGTTGAAATCCTGGCTTTGAATCCAGGTAATCAGCCACCACTGCCTGGGTTCAAAAGTGCAGTGAAGATTATGGTCGCAGCCTCGTCCAACCTTAACTGCACACATAAAACCATCAAATTGAATTGACCGCTTTGAACGAATCCTGTTCCGTGAATTAAGACGCTCGCTTCGCATGCAGTGCGACGAACACTTCCTACGCAGCAGGGCGCGCGTGCAAAGTGACGCACCCCTCGCATGTTCATGAAAGGTCACTCGGAGGGCCCTGGTGAGTAGTTCTGCAATGCCACCTTCCGCGGGCCGTTCTCGAATGCCACGCGGGTGATTACATTAATTTGCCGACTTTATTTGCACCTCATGACCTGACGCCAACCAATAGCTCAGTTGCAATCACACTGGGGGGGGGGGGAAGGTGCGGGGGGGGGAGAGGTGACCTGACGTTGCAGGTGGTGCAATGCTTGGGCGATGCCTTAAGTTCACTCGTTGCACAACTGTGGCCACGACGTCCTGTGTAGGGCGTGCGGCCCGGCCACGGAGTCATAACCCAGACTGCGGTGCGTCGGCAAGCCCTGTGCGCCTTGCCGGCAGACTAAACGTCAGGGCAAAGCTCTAGACGCCCCGTGTTGTTTTAACCCGTGTCAAGCCCAGATAAGGTGTTGTTCTTACACGCGACCCTGAGTGCTTCTGAGATAAGAAAACAAAAGATATCTGGAATTCTTTCATGTCGGGAGGGTGGGGGGGGGGCGGTGGGGGGGGAGGGTTGCATTGCAAGTGCAGTCGATAAGGAAATCGCGAGAAGGAAACGCGCAACGCGAATTCGCGTTCGCCCCCCCGGCACAAACCTCGCCGCAAAGAGCCTCCGCAGCGCGAGGCTCGTCGACGGCGCGCGGACTGCGACTGCGGCTCGACCGGCCGTCAGCGAAAAGTCGCACCGAAGAGAAAGTGGAAACATCTCAGTTTCGAAATGAGTCTCCGTCGTACGATCGCGGTCTGCTGGCGCTTCTTGCAATTTAAGCAGCTCCCCAAAAAGGTGACCTCTGTGCGTTTTTGTTGTTGTTGTTGTTGTTGCGGTTCAAGTATCTGGGAGATAAGAATAATGACGAACAGTAGCTTTTGGGAAGATAAGGTCAAAGGGTTATAAACAGCAGACGGCTGTTAGCTGTAGACGTGGAGACTGAGAGGAGCTTTCCTCTGCACCGGGCAGACACGGGGACACGGAACTCGGAGCTTGGGGCCACGAGGAGACTCGGGTGAAAAGTTCACCGTGGTAGATCAGGAGGGGGGGGGGCACGCGGGGAGATAGAGTGAGAGGGGGGAGAGAGGGGAGGGGAGAGAGAGAGGTGAGAGAGAGGGGAGAGAAAACCGAATTATCCGTGGCCACTTTTCTTCAGCCATCCGACTCTCATCCTCCCACGCACAGATCAGCCGGTCTCTTGTTTGTTGTTGTTTGTTGTTGTTGTTCACGTGTGTCAACCTGTTCGCTTTCCCTTGACTCAAATACAGAGGGGCGATCTAAATAATAAGAATTATAAGACCAAAAGAAGTAGTTGCATTTGACTTGCTATGTTATTATTTGAACAAGTCCAGGCTTGGCACTTTCCTTTGCTCCTCTGCCTCTGGTTGAATGTGTCCATTTACCCGCATGTCTTAGTCACCATCATCATCATCATCACCATCATCACCATCATCACCATCATCATCACCGTTATCAAACGTGGCCGTCAATGCACTGCTGGATGAAGGCTCTCTCAAGCCGTCACGATCCCGCGTGCTCGACCACACCGCTCCATCTCCACGGCGTGCGTCCCCTTCGGCAGGCCACCTCCCGTGGCCGCCATTCCGTTGCCAAAGGTCCCGATCAGCGCTCAAGTTTCCTTTCCCGGTATCTTGCCCTCCGTAACTTGTCCTGACTAAACAAAAAAATCTGGAAACTCTACATCTTTTCTCCACCATGTAATTACGCGGCATGTGTTCATTTTGTAGCATTGTTATTATTATTACGCAGCATCTTCAGATGCGCTCGTAATTAGATGATGCGTAAAATTCGCATCGTTCCGTATTGTGCGGCGGAACGGATGAGGTTTGCCGTCTGGGCTGGCAGACGGAAATAGCCCCGAGGCCTAAAACTTAATTTAAATGCTCGAAACGCACACTAATCGGCATTAAACGATCACAAATAACCACCTCTAAACACGGAAGCCTTAGATCGCGTACACGCAAATGTGTCGTACGCCCACCTCCACCCGACACAGCCTCACCCATCGGCTGCATCGCGTGGAGAGGTGGGTGTTCGGCTCTCTTACACTGACGCGATCTAACCTTCACTCCAGCCCTCCCCCACCCACCCACCCCCCCCAAAAAAAACAAGGAAAACAACTTCGTGAAGACCGACCGAGTTGCTGGAGACCTCATCGTGTCGCTGGCGGACTGAAGTCGGCACGTGACCCGCATAGCCACGGTCATCGCGAGAGGCGTAGTCGATGTGGTGCGCCAAATGCGGACGTAGTTTTTGCGGGTCACCGACGCTGACCCAGGCAGACCCGGCCGACGCTGAGCCCTGCTCAACGGTTGCTGTAAGAGGGCGACGTCATAGCAATAGATGTCCCAGAAAGTCGAATACATTGTTTTGCTTTTTTAAAGACGACGAAACGCCGCATGCATAAACGATCTCAGGGAGCGCAGCGATGTCAAGGGAATGCAAAGGCACAAGTTCACCACTTCAAAAGCTTACACACACACACGAAGGCAAAGACCCCCCGTATAGCCTGTAACAGACTGTTGGGGCAAGTGTTGTTAGCGAGCAGCACCTGTGAAGGCAGACACGGCACACGAGGGGGTAAATGGTGAACACCACGCCCGCCCGCCCGCCTTTGTCTCCCCAGTGGCGATGTTTACACACCACACAAGGTATTCATTGTAGGCTGAGTCGACCTAGGGGAGGCCCATGCTCGCTTCAGATAATCGTCGACTGGTGTTGGCCGTGGCGTGGGAATCGAACTCGGGTCGCCGGGTTCGTAGCGCAGCGCGCTAAGCGCTGCACCACCGCTCCACATCACAACCACCACCACCGCACGACAACAACCGAGCACGACGTGGAATTCCGTGTGCATTGCCTCGATCACCCAGGGGTGTCCGACGAAATAATAATTATAATACTAACAGCGGGCCAAACAAGCACCATACACATGCCTCTGCTTGCACTGGAACGCAACAGCAGCGGTGTCACTCAAGACAACGACGCTGTAACTCCAACTGCAGCGAAACATCTTCGTGAAACGTTGCGCTGGAGAGTTTCACGTCCTCCTGTTGTCTCCCCCGCTGGCGATATTTACACACACACACACAGCGTACCCGGGTACTCGTTTAAGGCCGAGTCGACGTAGGGGAGGCCCAGGAACCGATTCAGATAATCGTCGCTGGTGCTTGGTGGCCGTGAGCGGGAATCGAACCCGGGCGGGGTGGCCAGCGGTTGCCGGGTTGGCAGCTAACCGCTACTGCACACGCAAAGACAACGGACTGTCGGCAAAGGTGACCTTCTGAGTCGAGGATCGACACACGAGGAGGGAGCGGTGTGCCCATTAACCACCTCCACTCGACCACCTCTTGTCACCCCCCCCCCCCCCGCTGCTGATGTTTACACGCGGCACCAAATACTGAGCTGACTTGGGGGGGGGGGAGGCCCAGGACAAGTTCAGACAGCAAACTTTTGCCACCCACGCAAAAGGTGAGTCGTGAACAGCGAGAGGTGCGACTGTGACCATAAAAAAAAAGAAAATCGCTCCACAAGCCCCCTCCATCATGAGCTGCACGTGACACGGGCAGACCACACCGCGGGTGCAGATGCCCACACGCCTCGTTCAAAGTCACCGAAGGTGCGAGTTTCGTTTAGGCAGCGGGAGGACGATGGGGTGACTGCGTCCACCGGTTCATCCTCACGAGGAATCGTCAGCACCGCATGGCCAGTGCGGGCTTCAATGTGGACGACGATCTCCCGATGTTAGCCGTAGCCGGGAGTCGAACTCATGTGTTCCACAGGGTTGCATAGCACGGCGCGTGAACGAACCACTGCGCCACCGCTCCACCCACACACACACCCACACAAATACAGACAAAGTTCCCCCCCCCCCCACACGTAGCCTCCGCATGCTTTTGGTGCAAGTGCTGATAACGAGCATCCCGTTAAGGCCTTAGTGGTGACGTTTACGCGCCGCAGCAGGTACTACCCATTTAAGGCCGAGTCGACCTAGAGGATGCCCTGGACCACTTTCAGATTTTCGTCACCGATATTGGCCGCGGAGTGGGGGACTCGATCTCGGGTCGCCCGGTCGCAGAGCGCAGCGCGCGAGCGGCTAGCGACGGCGTTCGCCGCCGTTCTCTGCACGCAGGCGACACGCGCGCCACCAGCACGCGGTTATCTTTTGTCGCCGATTTGCTCCGGGGGCAGAGCTCACCTCCAGCTGAACCCTCCACCTGTTTGCGGCGACAGTCGTGACACCGACCACCCCACCCACACCCGCTCCGTTTACCACACAAATCCTTCCCCCACTCGGCAAAATACACACAAAAAAACCCACCCAACCCACCCACCCACCCACCACACTCACCCCCCCCCCACGCGCCCGGCTCAGCAAAGCGCAGTGGCCCTGGGCACATCCAGTGTCAGAGAGAATTGCGCTGGCGTGAAGTTCATGTGCCTGGCTGCTCACCGCTTACCCTGCCGATGACCCCACGCGCACAGACCTCGGCAGCTTGATTGAGTTTCTCAAAGGGACTCCGGGTTGGATGACTCCCGTGAACCCGAGCCTAGCACCCCCCCCACCCCCCCACCCACCCCACCCCCCCACCCCCCCCACCACCTCGACGCCGCTTGCACCCCTCCCACCGCTACCGCCACCGACGCCGCACCACGCCGCAATGCACCGCACCACGACACGGACACCACCACCACCACGACACGGACACCACCACCACCACACTACACCACCACCACCACACTACACCACCACCAGCACCGCCGCAGCCGTAACACCAACATCACCGCACTATACACCGTGACGAGCACCAATGCCACCACCGTCACACTACACCACCACCACACCACCACCACCACACTACACATCCACCACCACCGCCACATTACACCACCACCACTACCAACACCACCACCACTACCACCACCATCACCACTGCCCTACATCGCCCACAGCACACTCCATCAAGACCACCGCTGCACTACGCTTCAGTTGCACGACACAAACAAAGACAAACAAAGATCCCCCGTATAGCCTGAACAGACTGTTGGGGCAAGTGCTGAAAGCGAGCACCTATGAAGGCCGAGTGGGCGGGTGGACAGCACCACGCCCGGCCACCTTTGTCTCGCGAGTGGCGATGTTTACACACCACACCAGGTGCTCATTTGAGGCTGAGTCGACCTAGGGGAGGCCCGTGACCGGTTCAGATAATCGTCGACTGGTGTTGGCCGTGGCGTGGGAATCGAACTCGGGTCGCCGGGTTCGTAGCTCAGCGCGCTAAGCGCTGCACCACCGCTCCCCATCACAGCCACCACCACCACCGCACGACAACAACCGAGCACGACGTGGAATTCCGTGTGCATTGCCTCGATCACCCAGGGGTGTCCGACGAAATAATGATTATAATACTAACAGCGGGCCAAACAAACACCATACACATGCCTCTGCTTGTACTGGAACGCAACAGCAGCGGTGTCACTCAAGACAACGACGCTGTAACTCCAACTGCAGCGAAACATCTTCGTGAAACGTGAGCTGGAGAGTTTCACGTCCTCTCTTTTTTTTTTCTTAAGTCCAGCAAGCGGCCTCATAACGCAGCGATGTACAAGGATCATCCTCCCTTGGCTCCTAGAGTTTCCCTCGAAGCCACGAGCCATCCTCTCTCCGATGTGCTTTCAGAGGTTGTACCGCGTGTCGTTCTGCATAAAGTCCGACGTTTCGCTCCACGCGCTGAGAGCTTCTTCAGGAGCTGCATTGAGCTCGCGAAACGTAGTTGAAGTACGTTGCGCCTTTAAAGCTCGGACTGCCGAACTGCCTTGTCCGGCTGTAAAGTTTCCTCCGCGTGGTGGAAAATCCTCTCTGCTCCCCTCACCTTTGCCCAACTCCCCATTTCCAACCGACTCCGGCAATCATTCACGACCACCGGCCCATCCATCCCCACGACGTTATCCATCCCCCCCCTCCCTCCAACTATCTCTCCATCCATCCCACAACTTTCTGCACCCCCACCTCCCTCTCGATCCATCCCACAACTTTCTCCATCCCTCCCTCCCTGTCTCGGCCCATGTTCCCAGCATCGCAAACCTTTCCTGCCCCATTTGCTCCGCAATGCCCGTTAGCTGAACTTTCCTTATCTGCGCAGGGGAGAGCGAGGGAGGGGCTAGAGAGGGGCAGGGTGGGTGGGGGGGTGTAGGCGGGCCAGAGTGATTATACAGCGAGGGCTGAAGTGGCAGCAAGCCATGATAAAGTTCAGGCTGGGGTCACAGTGAGAGTATAGCGTGCGGCGAAGAACGAGCTCTGGAGAGCGAGGCGACTTACAGATGCTGCCCAGTCCCCTTCTATCTCTCTCGCTCTCTCTCTCTCCCTCTCATCGCTCGCTCGCTCGCTCTCCCATTCACGGTGGCGGCCTCATTAAGAGGGAGAGAGGAGAGAGTGATTCTGAGAGTGAAAGCGAGGGAGGCCGTGGCCAAATTCACCACCCATAACAAATGAGTTACCCCCCCCCCCGTGCTGGCTAAATAATTAATTAAAGAGACGCATAATCCGGGGTTCCAGTCGAGAGCTCGCAGCTCTGTGCGTGTTGGTGGATTATGGGGCAATCGCCTTGTGGAATTTTTTTTTCTAAAGTGCCTAAGAAATTACAGCACTCCACATCACAAATTAATTACCGCACGCGCTGGATATGCGTACGCGTGTACAGATGCCCTCACCCCCCCCCCCCCCGTATAGCCCACGCAGACTGCTGGGGCGAGTGCTGTGAGCGGGCATCTATCGAGGGGGGTCAGTGCAGCCCCGATGAGATGGTGGTGGGTGTTGTGAGAAGCAGCGCTGATGTTCATGACATCGCATCAGGTACTCATTTTAAGACCGAAGGGAGGACCCAGGACCGGTTCAGATATTCGTCGTGAAGCCGTGAGGACGGGGGAGCACGGTATACGGGGAACATAGAAGCACAGTACAACTATGGATTTAGATGCACCTCCCTCTGCTGTTGCCCATCGCGTTCCTTTACAGCAGCAGCAGCTGCAGCAGCCGACGACCACGTGCATCTGTGCATCGTGGTCACCTTGTCATAGCTGCCGAGGTCTGGTGAGATCGCGCCCATTCAGTGTTGATTGGTTGTGTGTGTGTAGTACTGTATAGGCCAAACGATCTACTCCTGCACACGTGCACACGAAGCGAACTACCGGGACATGGATACGAATCCATACATACAAAAAACATAAATACATAACGCAATATTGTTACGTGTTCAAACACCTCCTGCAAACCCCACCCCCAGCCCTCTCCCCCCCCTCCCAAAAAAATATACCGTCACTTATGAACGGTTAAGTAAAAAACAAGTTCATCATTTGCTTGACGATATGCTTGAGGCCACCTGAGCCTCAGCGTCCGTGTCATTCGTTGTGCAGAGCAGCCGCGAGCTGACCGAGTCCCCAGGTGAGCGGAGAGCGAGAGGCGAGACGCGACGTCTCGAGACGCCGCGGTGGGAAATCTTTCGTCGCTCTCCGGAGCACAAATCTCACGGAACAACGCGCACCCGCTGTTAACACGTAACCCTGTGATGTTGTCCTTTAGCTGGGACGGCGGCGGTGGTGGTGGGGGGGGAGTGTTCACACCTGCTGTCATTCACCGGTACTTTAATATCTGGTGTGTGTCTGTGTGGTCGTATGGGGAGCGGTTATCGCGCTATGCTACGAAACTGGCGACCCGGGTTCGAAACCCGCTCACGGTCAACAGCAGTGTGACGATTACCTAAATCGGTCCTGGGCCTCCCCTAGGTCGGCTCAGCCTTAAATGAGTACCTGGTGCGGTGTGTAAACATCGCCACTAGGGAGACAAAGGCGTCCGGTCGTGGTGCTGTCCACCCGGCCACTCGTGTGCCGTGCCGGCCTATCACAGGTGCTGCCCGCTGACACCACTTGCTCTAACAGTCCTGTTAATACTATACGGGGGGACTTTGTCTTGTATGAGTGTGTGTGTGTGCGTGCGGGCGGGCGGGCGGGCGTGGATCAGTGTAGATGTTCGCAGTGTCATTTCCTCGCTGGCCCTAATGGTGCTGTGGGAGGAGGAGGAGGAAGGGTAGTGGCCTCGGAGCGAGAGGTTCACGCAAAGTTCAGGCCACCAGTAGGTCATCATCCCAGATAGCCCGGCACCCTCTCTCTCTTTTTTTACGATCAGTGGAAGCAAGAATATGCTTGGTGTATTCGGCACTTTGCTTCGTTCATCATTTCGTAATTTTTTTTATAAATTTTTTTTAAAACTTGGCTTTATGTAACCCCCCCCCCTCTAGCTCACTCTCTCTCTCGCTCGCTCTCTCGCTCGCTCTCTCGCTCGTTCTCTCGCTCACTCTCTTGCTCACTCTCTTGCTCACTCTCTCGCTCTCTCTCTATCGCTCGCTCTCTCTCCCTCTCTTTTTTTTTACGATCAGTGGAAACAAGAAGATGCTCGGTGTATTCGGCACTTTGTTTCGTTCATCATTTCGTAATTTTTTTTTTTAACGGGGCTTTATGTAACCCTCGCTCACTCGCTCTCTCTCCCTCTCGCTCACTCACTCTCCTCCTCCGCATGTGTACGAGGTCGGCGCGCTCTCAAACCCTCTCTCCCCTCTGCTGCACGAACGCGCGTTGCCCGCTCCCACAGCACGCGCCGGCACATGCGGGCTGTGTGAGACACACGGAGCGAGAGCAGCGCGCGATTGTAGTGCAGGGCACTGCCAACATAATATTGCTGTGGCGAATATCTGTGCCGGTCCTGGACCCCCGCCGGCTCCCCCTAGGTCGACTCAGCCTTAAATGAGTACCCGGTGTGGTGTATAAATATCGACACTGGGGAGACAAAGGGCCTCCGTCCAAATCACCCGGAATGACCCCCCCCCCCCCACGTCTGCTCATAGCTGGTTGGACACCCATCTAGCAGTGGATTTACAAACGGGTTAATGCCTCCAAGTGACAGGAGCAGAGTTGTTTTTATCAATGTTGAACAACAATCCTCAATGGGAAATTGAAAAATGAAAATATACAGTCATAGGGATTCGCTTCAAAATTCCAAACGATGTACATCAAGTGTACCGATCCGTTGGCTACGTACGGTGCGAAAGAAGTGCACCATACATAAATATCTAGTCTCTGCCGACCATTGCAATACAATCGATCTCAGAGTTGCACTGAATTCCAAAATGTCGCTGTACCTGCGTTCACAAGCGTCACCATCTTCACGCAAATACAGCTTTTGCCATTGAACAAGCCCTTCGCACGCACGAAGGCATCCTCTGAGCTGAGAACAAAGTCTTCATTTGAACTGCTGTGGGTGTCACAGTGGTGAGATGTTCAGTACCTTGCCTGGTATACAGGTGGACATGGGTTCGATCCCGACCCTGACTCTTGTATATTTAGAGTTTGCATATTCTCGCCGTGGTCGCGTGCATTTATTCTCCGGGTCCTCCGGATTTTCCCTCCACAGTTAGAAACATGCGTTTTAGACTCTTTGGCTGCTATAAATTGACACACGATAAGCTATCATTTGTGGCCAGGTGGCTCTTGATAAAGGACCATATACCTCAGTAGGTCTTATCTGCTAAAATAAAAATAGTTTAGTTTATATAAAATGCGGTATTGCTTCATGGGGATGTGGCACACGTGACTGATGTGCTCACCCTATGGAACCCAAGTGAACCGAGTTGGAGTCCCAACCGCAGCCCACATCATTGGTGAGCGATAATATCTGAACCGGTCCTCGGTCCTCCTCTTCGCTGACCGGCGTGGTGAAGTATGGTCAAACAAGTATCTAAACAGTGGGCTTCACCACTTTGCTGAAAATAAAAAAATAGATATTTAAAAACATCTTCTGCCGGGCTCAACCAGAACCAAACGTCGCGGACTTCAGACATGAAAAGGGCTCTTCCCAGAATGCTGCACGGGCCGGTGTGTTTACCGCAGTCCGTGCAGTATTCATCGGGGCTTGGTTAGTCCCTCGCTAAGAATCTCAAACACGGGAAGTGTGAGAGAGAGAGCGAAGAAAACCCGCCACAGCTTCCACTGCTTCATCACCCTCATGCCCCCCACTCAACTGTTTTCGCATTATGACCCATCAGGCGAGCGTGGCTAATGCCTACGCGTGCGCGCGCACACACGCGCTCACACACACACGCACATACAAAAACACACACGCACTCACACACACACACGTACACACAAAACCACGCACGCACGTACACACACGCACAAAAAAAACACACACACGCACACACACACACGCACGCACACACACGCACACACACGCACGCACACACACACGTACACACAAAAACACGCACGCACACGTACACACAAAACCAGGCACGCACGCACACACACGCACACCTACCCAATGAGAGGGGAAGCAAAGGGGCCACGGAAAGTCCATCTGGGAGGGCTTGGCTCGACACGGCTACCGTTCTCCAGTGGAAAGTGTGGAGGGGCGGGGGCCCCGCTGTATAAATCACTCCTTCAACATGGGGGGGGTGGGGGGGTAAGCGGGCGGTGGCGGCTTTGCGGGGGCCCTTGGAGAGAGGCAGAAAATTGGTGTTTTTCAGCCAAACGGTTGTAGGCCATTGGCAGGTCACGCCACAGACTGCCATAAATACATCTGCCGGTGGCAGCAGCAGCAGCAGCGGCGGCGGCGGCGGTGGTAGCAGCTGCTAGAGCCGTCTGCTTCTCCTCTCCGCAACAACAAAAAATTAAAAAACCTCCTTCCGCCCGTCTCCCCCTCTCCTCGTCGACCGCGACTGCTCGTCGGTAACCCCTTGCCATGCCCGTCCCACAGGGTTCTCCAAAGATCCTGAACGTAAGGGGGGGGGGGTCAAAAGATTCCGCTGGGTCCGATGCATCTTGCACGTGTTCACGACTCCAAATGTGTAGGACATCTCGCCAAATTGCCAGGCTTGATGTATTGCACGTGTGGTGGCCCTATTGCTGCGATGGCAATGACCCGGAAATATAGAGCGGAATGCGGTGCATTGACGTTCGCGTGGAGAGGGGCAGAGGAGGATCGTTGTGGTTTTGATTTTTTTTTTTCGCACTACTATTTGTATCGCTCAAGTGATGTTTAGTGAATTGCAGCGTTGTGTTGAATTAATGGTTTAAAAGCAGTTCGTGCACAAAAATGCATACGTGGGTGAATTATAACGCAGGCATTTGCAAAGAGTAATATTCATAAAAAATAATGCGATTGCAGCAAAATGAAATAACGGAACATTATTGGATGTATTAAATATTTACGTGAATTCAAAACAATGTTAAACATGTTCCACCGCTACATTTATGGAGTTTTGAGTGATGTATAATGGTTGATGACATGATATAAAAAACAATTTCGGACTTCAGATGTTTAAATTATGACCAAAATGTATTCAAAACCGAACAACGTGGATGGAATCAATACAATCTGACAACATCTAAAACACTGTTTAACTGATTGCGTTCACTCACAAGTAGAAACCATTGTCCCATTATTAGGCAAGTAAACGATACAGTAACACTTCATTATTCAAACACACAAGATACGCATGGAAGAATGACATTAGTGTCAATCATGGAGTCACCGTTCCAAACGCGATTAGCTAGACATGTTAGGTGGTTCCACCGAAAGTGTTGAATACTGCTGGGAAAAGCCACAGACGATGGAAAGGATACGTTTGTGGGTTTCCATACGACTGACAAGACATATCTTGTCCTGCACAGGGGTTTCCACAGTTCAAACAGACATGGAACTGAAATTGAAAGGCAAACTTTATTCGGGTTATAACTGCGTGTGTGATATGCTCACCAATTGTATGTATGTTGAACTTCTTTCGCACCGTACGTAGCCAACCGTGCTCATCGGATGTGTGGGGATGGGGGGGGGACAAGAAACTAAACACGAACAAAGTTGCTGCTTAAGTCAGCCACCTTCCAATCTGTCTCAGTCTACGAAAACTAAATCTACACTCGCTTGGTAACATTTGGCATCCCAAGAAATCATAATCAGGCATCCCGTTAACATTTCCAGTCGTGAGAATTATTTTATTATGTTTTATTATTATTATTTTATTACTTCCCTTCTACGTGACTTTACCGAAAGGACCAAGAAGATGATTTCCATTCCCAATTCGCTGCTCGCCATTGGTGGTTCATGGAGATCCAGTGGCAAGGATGTGGGCGACTCAAGGAAACCAACTGGCCGCTCAGTTACACCCGAGCGAAGGTGGCTTCTCATTTATTTTCTCCAAACGTATTTTGTTGAACAAACGATTCAGGTAACACACAAAGGGCACGTGTGGCAATTGACACCAGTCGAGATGCTACGTGAAGAACAATGATTATTACCAGCATATGTTAAACCTGTCAATGACGTGTGTTTCAATAAACACCCTTAACTCGGATAACCCTTTAGGGAATGGATGAGAGGTGGGGGTAGAAATAAAAGAGGGGGGGGGGGGCGAAGAAGATAATCTTAAAAATGAATTCCCACTGGAGGAGAAGACGTGGAGGGGTTCCAAGCTGGGACGATATTTTTCCTCTCTGCACCTCAATTTTGCTGGTATACGTTCGAGAGCGGCTATTTGTGACAATGCATTGACTTGGAATACGAATCGTCATCGAGGCTGTCGGGGGAAACTCGAATCTCAGTAAAGACACGGACTGATTCTTGCAACGCCACGCGCGCCACGACACAGCGGGGGCATTTGCCACTTCGCGTGTCCGTGAAAGACGATGCCCTCATCAAGGACCACCGATGGTTGTGGAGCGACATTGTTCACAATGTTTTTTATTGTTGTCCCTTCTGCCAGGAGGGGGGGGATATATATATAATAAAAGCATAGCAGAGAAAAGGTCAGCGGCTGAGCAAAAGTTATGTGGCTGTGAGGCAGGATCATATTGCTGATTTTGCAGGAAAGGCCAGACACGGTCTCCAGCGCTGCAGTGCGGCGAGCGGCAGTTTTGTCACAAGTCGCGACTTGCTGTTGTGAGAACTGACGAGTGGAGGTACGGTACGCGCTGGTGCCAGGAGCGTAACGAGCGGGGGGCAGGGGGGGTGCCTTGCCCCCCACGCCCCACCGGTGGCCCAAGCTGCTACGAGTTGGGGCCCCCTAGACAATCACCACAAGATATGCTTTCAACAGCGCTGTAAAAAGAACAGCAATTTATGTTAAAACGCGGTTTCGTTTGTTTATAGATTTAAAAAAAAAGAAATGTCTTTCATTTACGTTCCGCGTTTACATGTTTAATGAATTAGGGCTGTAACGTTTAGGCTTCCGCGAATTGCGCAAAATCAAACATCGTGAGCCCCCACTTGACCGAAGCCGCCACCCCTTTGAGCTGTTCGTGTCGTTAGCACGCTACTGGAGCGGTGGAGGAGCGGTCCATGCGCGGGGAGATGCCTCCGATTATCGTGTTGCTGTTGCTAGCGAGGGAGCAGCAGCTTTTGTCCGCGGTCAGAGGAAAGGGACGGCGACCCTCTGGCTAATGAGGCGTGCAGAATGATGCTTCAGATAATTGCTTCCTGCCATTGTCTGCGAATACAATGCACTTGAAAGAAGCGACTAACGGTCCGTGCAAAAAAAAAATGTTATTTTTCTAACAAGAGGTTAGTAAAAAATATAATGATCATCATCATCATGTAACAATGAGTAGAGTGGTTAGTGCACTGCACTAGGAGTCTGGCTACATGAGTTCAATTTCCAGGCCACAGTGAACATCATCAGTGGTGAGTGAAATCTCATCCATTCCTGTGTTTGTCCCCCACCCCTCCCTTCACCAGCCCTCACGGTGGTGAAGTATGGTGAACGATCGCAATGACCAACACCATTACCAACATGGCATGGGAATGCGTCCATCCAGCAGTGGATTAAGCACACGTGGTATATTTTTTTACTGTAACGCTGTAATTTGTAAATGAAAAAAAAAGCCTCATTGAGTCTCAAGATTATTTTTCCGGAGAATGTTGCACTGGAATGCTTGGGTCAATTCTTTGTTTATGATTAGTTTGCATGTGGGGAGAATCTTCAAAACTCACGAGTGTAATGGGTTAGAACGCTCTTCAGTTCGCACAAACGTGTTCACAAGCTCACTCTTAGCGAGTAAGTTTGTGAACCCCTTTGGCGAGATTGGGAGCTTCTCAAATCCTCTGACAATATTGTAAACTCACGCAACAGAGAGAAGTCAATGTGAGTTCAGATTCCATATCGCTAATGGAAAACAGAAAGGGGAAATCGAGAGATGCGTTTTGAAGTTCCAGTTTTTTTTTAAAGTGTGAATGTGATACTATGTATGATTTATTATCCTCTGTGCGGTCATCTGTGGCACTTTTATCAACCAGACTGCATTATATCAGGGTGACAGTGAGCATACGCTCCTGCCATAAGAACATACACACACACGACGCTTCCACTCTTCACACACACCCACAACGCCCGCTTCTACGCGATTAAAGTTAACATGACCCATTTTCCGAATTGTAAGACGCTCCAGAAAGTAAGACGCATGATCAAACGTGTACCGGTGTCAAATAAAGTTACGCAAATCTGGTATCACATGCAAAGACAAAGATACCCTGTATAGCATGGACATATTTTTGAGTTAAGTGCTCTTAGGGAGCACCTATGAAGGCGGTCACGGTACACGAGGGGGTGGAGGGGGGGGGCGGTCAGCACCACGCCCGGCCGCCTTTGTCTCCCTAGTGACGATAATTACACACCACACCAGGTACACATTTAATGCTGAGTCGACCTCACACACACAAACGCATGCACCTACTGGATTGTAAAAGCAAATGCTGTATAAGCACAACAACTAAATTTTTGTTTCTCTAAGCAGAAACACAAAAACGTGCTTAGCACATCGGCCTTTTATTGGTTTTCCAGACCGATATCATCGAGAAGCAAACCTCCAGATCTCCGCCTCTCGCGAACAGAGTCAAGCTTTGTTCTTACAAAATGCCGCTGCGTCACCACAGATAGATGTCATTGGCAAGAGCACTTCGTTATACACTCTCGGACCCCCGTTAAATGAAGAGAGAGCGAGCGGAAAAGAAAAAAATTAACCCGTAAAAACAAAGTTTTTCACTCTAAATCCTTTATATGCGTGGCGGCTAGAGTCCTCTCGTCCTCTGGCTTGAGATGGCTGCCACCTATGGGTCAGATGATTGTCTGCCAGCATTAAGCAATTGGTAATTAAATATTTAAATAAAAATCCCTAAACAGTGTACATTTTGGAAAAAAAATTTCACGAAAATTTATTGTCACGCACAACGAGTCTGTGTGGAAAATGTCAGCTCGATTGGATCACGGGAAGTGGGTTAAAAAACGACCGAAAGATTTGCACGGTCGTAAGCAAGCAAGCAAGCACGCAAGCACGCAAGCAAGCAAGCGAACTTAATATAAAGGATTTACAAAAGCAATCCCGTTCATGATGAGCCACGCACACCAGCGCAAGGAGTTTGTGTCCTGGATGGTAAGACGAGGGAGGGGTGTGTGGGTGTGTGGGGCGGGCAGGCGGGTGGGGAGAGAGAGGGGGCGGGGCTAGTAAGTGCGTCTTATAATCCGGACACTATGTAGGGGAGACTGCATGATCTCATCACAAACTGCATGTTTAATATTCTTAGGTTTTTTCGGTAAAGTCACGTAGGTAAAAAATTAAAATTAATAAAAGTAAAATAAAAATAAAAAACCACGACGTTTCGGAGGCAACACAAGCTTCCGTCTTCAGGTGGAACCGTCACAGCCCGACCTGAAGACGGAAGCTTGTGTTGCCTCCGAAACGTCGTGGTTTTTTATTTTTATTTTACTTTTATTAATTTTCTTTTTAATTTTTTACCTACGTGACTTTACCGAAAAAACCTAAGAATATGAATCCTTGCAGTCACGAAAGCTTCAAATCCAGAATGCATGTTTAATTTTTTGATGGCAACTTTTGGCGTAATTTTTTTTAGTTTTACCGTGCCCGCCGGGGTCAAGGCTTGGTTAAGGCTGTCACGCAGCCTCGCAACGCGTGGCAGCGAGTGCCGCCTGCTATGCTTGGACCCGCGAGTTGTTTTCCACGTGAACTCTTTTGAAGAGGACTTTGCAGTCAAACAAAACCCATCGGTGCAATAACAAACGCGGGCAGGGCTTTGAGTGGTGGTGGTGGTGGGGGTGGCTGGGGAGGATGGGGGCGGTGGGTGGTGGTGCTGTAGAGCATAACCTAAACAGAGGGTCATGACCGGGGCATGCAAGTTCATGCAGAAACAGGAACGAGTCTTTCCACACACACACGCGCACGCGCGCGCGCGCACACACACACACCGGACAGACACCCGCGTTACGCATGCACACACGCAGACACTGACACGCGGACGCACACACACGCACACACGCGCGCGCGCGCACACGCAGATATCGACTTGAGTACAGACGCACCCATACACGCGGACACGCATAACGCACGCGCGCGCACACACCACATCAACGTGGGCGCACACATCCACCCATGCAAAGACACGCGTGCACGCGCAAGACGAAATATCTCCCCCGTGCAGCCTTTAAAGGACTGTTGGGGCTAGAGTGCCGTTAGCGAGCACCTTTGAAAGCCTGCACGGCACACGAGAGGGGGAGTGGTGGATAAACAACACCACGGCCGGCCGCCTTTGTCTCTCCAGCGTTGATGTTTACACACCGCAACCAGGTGTCCCATTTGAGGCTGAGTCGAGACTAGGGGGTAGTCCCAGGACCGGTTCAGATATTCGTCACCGAGGTTGGCCGTGAGCGGTGAATCGAACTCGGATCGTGGGGTTCATAGCGCAGGTGGCGCTAACCACTGAAACTACCGCGCCCCCATACATACACACACATACATGCAGGCACACACACGTGCACACGTACGGACTCACGTGCACACGCTAGACACAGAAAGACAAAGGTCCCCCGTATAGCCTGAACAGACTGTGCTGTAAGCGAGTAGCTATGCAGGTCGACACAGCACACGGGGTGGCCAGCACCACGCCCGGCCACCCTTGTCTCCCCAGTGACGATGTTTACACATCGCACCAGCGGGAGGCACAGGACCGATTCAGATAACCGTCGCTGATGTTGGCGGCCGTGGCGCGTGAATCGAACTCGGGTCGCCCGGGTTTCTTAGCGTCCGGCGCCGCTAACCGCTGCGCCACCGCTCCCCGTCGCGCGCGCGCACGCCAACGGAAGCGGCGAAGGGCGATCTGCATGCGCGGGGAATCGTTCGAGTGAAGAAACAACCGCCGAAAAGGGCATTTCGGAGCGAGCGAGGGCAGCGCGCAGGACGACGAACGCTCCGAGCGGTCACGACGTCGCCGCTGCTGAGCGGGGAGGACTCGGCTGAGACGAGGGAGGCAGAGAGAGCGAGAGTCAGAGAGAGAGACACACCGAGCACACGGCCTCGGTGGCAGATGACGGAGAGCTCTGCATACAGATATGAGCTACCCGTCGGAGGCCGTTGGACTGCGAGAAGGGCTGCGTGCAGAACGAGAGAGAGCGAGAGAGTGAGCGAGAGAGTGAGAGAGGGGGTTTACATAAAGCAAAGATTAAAAAAACGAAATGATGAACGAAGCAAAGTGCCGACTACACCGAGCATCTTCTTGTTTCCACTGATCTTAAAAAAAAGAGAGAGAGACACGTGGTCAACGATTGGATACTTGTTGAAGCGAGACGTTTATGAACGATTGATGATTGGAAGGGGTCGGCGGTGTGGGTGATGGGAGTGGGGGAGCGGTGGCGCAGTGGTTAGCACACTGCATGGCTACTATTGATTCGTGGACACGACTCGCAAACATCAGTGGCGAGTGATATCTGACCAATCCTGCCCCCTCCCCTCCATCTTCACCAAATTGCACTGACCAGCGTGGTGAAGTATGGTCAAACAGCCACCCATGACTGACATGGGCGGCCTTCATCCATCGGTGGATTGACAGAGAGCTGGAAATCATCCTCATCATTATAATTATTATTTGAATGACGACCCCATGCGATTTAAGTGGCGCGACAAAAAGAGACGCGAAATGATGCAATGCTTTGCCATGCGCTCGGAAGTTTTTAATTTGTGGCACGGAAGCCGTCAGGTAGCGATCAGGGGGTGGTGGGGGAGGGAAAGTCGTTTGTATAAACGTAAATAGTCATGTTTGCTCCGGTTTGATTCTCCAAATGTTTGGCCAACCGTTTGGGTTGAGCAACTTGGCGAGTTTTTTCAATCGGCTTAGGTGCCTTATAGCAGCACGGCTTCAGAGTAACACAAATGTTACTGACGTTGGATGCTGTTTACGAGAGTTATAGTGGCTCTCCGGTTCACGCGAGTTGGAAGTGCGTCCCAGTGACGGACAGAGCTCGCTCATGGGGTGAACGCGCTCGTCCGTCGATGGACAGCGTGAGTACAGCACAACATGCAACAGACAGCGCAGGCGAGCCTGCTGCTGCTGCTGCTGCATTAGCGGCGGTGCACAAGCACAAATAACAACACACACACTCAACACACACGCAACACACACACACACTCAACAAACACACACGCGCAACACACACACACTCAACAAACACGCAACACACACACACACTCAACAAACACACACGCGCAACACACACACACACACTCAACACACACGCAACACACACACACACTCAACACACACGCAACACACACACACACACTCAACAAACACACACGCGCAACACACACACACACACTCAACAAAAACACCCAACACACACACAACACATTCGTCTATAACAGCTGCCTTTCAAAGAACAAAAATATAGCAGGCGAACTTTCGGGCAAATGTCCCTGATGGAATAAGGGTCATTGTGCGAAACGTCGCCTGCTATATTTGATGCAGAAGAGCCATTGTCCGAAACGTTCATTCTATTATATTTTGTTCGTCCCATTTTTTTGTAAGTCAGTGCCTATTGATGAACGTGTGTGTGTGGCTTTATTTTCATTTGTACTGTTGTTGGTGGTGGTGGTGAATTCCAATTACACTGCTCAAGCGGAGGTATTACGGATTAGACGAACAGCACGACCACGACGACCACGACGACGATGATGATTATATCGATAACAATAAAGAGCACGGGGAATTCGGAGAACTTCCACTGTGGAAGGGCGAGGGAGGCAGGCAGGGAGGGAGGGAGAAGGGGGGGGCGGAATTAAAGGCTTACGGCGCCACGATTTCAGCCGTTGAGCAACCTCGAGCCAACGGCGTTTTCAAAAGCTGCGGCAGCCGCGTGCCATCGGCGTGTGCACTTTCACTGAACTCCACAGCACGCGGGGTCAAACTAAATGTTTGCAGGCAAACTATTCATATCAATGAGTTGAGGGGCGGCGGGCGGGCGGGCGGGTTGGGGTTAGCTGAGTGCGTGGGTACCGGGGCCACTGAAAGGGCAAGTAGTACACGCACAAGTGCCAGGAGGGAGGGGGGGGGACTTCCCCCCCCTCCCCCGCCACTGTCTGTATCAACATTTACCCCTCGCTTGCGCTTGTGTGTGTGTGCGTGGGGAGCGGTAGTGTAGCGGTTAGCGCGCTGCGCTATGAACCTGGCAACCCGGGTTCGATTCCCGCTCACGGCCAACACCAGTGACGATTATCTGAACCGGTCCCGGGCCTCCCCTAGGTCGACTCAGCCTCAAATGTGTACCTGGTGCGATGTGTAAACATTGTCAAGGCCGTGCTGGTCTTTATAGATGCTCGCTAACAGCACTTGACCCTACAGTCTGTTAAGGCTATTATTTGTTACGTGTGTGGGACAAAAAAAGGTGAAGAGCGCACGCAGGCCACGCGTTTGCTTCTGCTCACTCCCTCCGCTGTCCGAAGGAGCCCCCCCCCCCACCCCCCATCCACCAGAGGGCGAATTTGGTCTACTCTTTCACCCTCCGCCGGACTGCGTTGAAGAAGAGGTGCCCACACTTTTTACCCCACCGCACGCGGCCTATCGATCGACGAACTGCGGTCTCCATGATATTGCTGGGTGGACAGAGGCGGGAAGGCGGGAAGGCGGGAAGAGTTGGGGGGGGGGGTTAAGAAACTTGCCCGTCGGTTCAGCAGCCACACCGGGAAATTGAACCGGCGACCTCTGCTTTGCAAGTCCAGTGCGCATTTTAGTTTTTTTTCTTTTTATTCTTCTAAAACGTGCATCATTATTTTTTTGTTGCTGATAAACCAAATTTACCTCGGTGCAGCGATGCATCTGCACTCGCCGGATCTCCGAGGCTGAGCGGAGTTGAACCTGGTTAGTCGGTGGACTGGTCGCCAACTCGGTGCTGCAAAGTATGAGGACCCTCCAAAGAGATTGAGTTTTGAGACTCCGTGAGCCTCTCCTGAGCCGATACGAGGCACTGCTACGACCACGCCCGTGTGCGCTCAAATGCATTCTTGTTTGTTCATTGTTTTTTTTTTACCCTTTTATCTGGCAACAAAACTGACACCTTTTTTACGAGGAGTCATGTTTGCATAGACCACAATACCTGCAGTCATAATTCAAACAAAAAATATAACTCTGATAATGTATGCACTGTCCTTGAAGTTGATTGGTCCACACCCGAGACAGCTTTCATTAGAGCCTAGTCTCACATGGGTTGGACCAGATGACGCCAAAAGGCGCAAAGACAATGCACCATCAGAGTATGAGAGCTCGGGGTAAGCATTTACACCATTGGTACCTCATTTGCCAGTAAAAAAATATGATAATAGTTTTTTTACCCTTTTTTTCTGGCAACAAAACTGACGCCTTTTTTTTACAAGGAGTCATGTTCATTGTTTTATTGGATTTCAATAAGAGCCCGGCACAGAACACAAACGAAAGGGCGCAACGGTGGCGAGATGTTAACTACCTCGAATGGTATACAGGAGGGTCGCGGGTTCGATCCCGACCCTGATATCTGTATACTTGGAGTTCGCGTGTTTCTCTCCCCGTGGTCGCGTGGATTTTTCTCCGGGTCCTCCACCCGGTTTTTCCCCTCGACATTTCGAATCAACATCACGTGGCTGCTATAACTCTTTTACACGGTAAGCCACTGCGGTGAGCTATCATTTGTGGCCAAGTCGCTTACCTGTTATAATAAAAAAAAGTTTAGTTAAGATTTGTATAATAACCGTGACGCAGAACGGGGATACAGAAACTCTGCGAACGCTTTGCCCATGGATTTAATGTAGGGGAGTCTCAACTGCATTCTTACAAAACCGCAGCGGGGTTTTTCTTTGTGTGTGTACACCAATCTGTCAATTTTGCTTGACTAATGCGAACTCGGTGATATAAAAAAACATTTGGAGGGACTTACCCGTTTTACTGTCGTAAATATGTCATGGCATTCAGCACCCTTCGGCACCATAAAGAGTGGTCAATAACGCAGAGGCGCGGCCCAGATAACTTACGATGATAATTTACTCAATCGAAGTCCTGTTTACCACACTAGAATAAGAAAATAAATCTGGCATTGCAACATTGTAAGTAAGTACATTTGTAGACACGCAACTCGTATCACATGAGCACCCACAAAGCTCCCACGTACGCTGCAGATCTCGAGAGCTAAGTAGGTTTGAGCCTGGACAGCGCATATCAGGTGTTATAGGTTGCCGCCCGGCTTGTGCTGTGGGGAATAAGAGCGCAGAGCAGCACCACCAATGTTGTACTGTACTTCTACGCTGCCGCGTCAGTGCACCCTGCGCACTGATCGGCGTGGTGAAGTATGGTTAACTAAAACGCATGGCCGACAACGGCATGCAAGAGGCCTTCATCCAGCAGTGCATTGGCGAAGGAGGCTGGGCACGTGCATGACTCGGTGGCGAAGTGACCCCGTTGCTACACGACAGGTGTCATCATTTACACTGAGACCTCCTTTACCAGTGGCAAAATATAATAGTAGGTTTTGACCCTTTAAACTGGTATACAAGGTGTCAGTTTTGTACCAGTTTAAAGGGTAAAAACCTACTACTATATTTTGCCACTGGTAAAGGAGGTCTCATAGTGCAAATGCTTACCCCGAGCTCTCAATACTCTGATAGTGCGCTGTCTTTGAGTTGTACGCCTTTTGGCGTCATCTGGTCCAACACCAATGGAGACTAGGCTCTAAGAAAAGCTGTCTCGGGTGTAGACCAATCAACTTCAAGGACAGTGCATATCATTATCAGAGTTGTTTCTTTTTGTTTGCATTTTGACTGCTTGTGTTGTGGTTATTGCAAACATGATGCCTTGTGTAAAGGTGTCAGATTTTGTACCAGTTTAAAGGGTAAAAACCTACTACTAGGTCTCATCATGTGCAGTCGATATCTATGGGACGACCTTTTTTTTTTGCCAGTATCAAAATGATGAAAAAGCAACGGGAATATGCTCTGCCGTTAAGAGCTCAACCCGAGGTATTCATGCTTTTGTACTTACACTGCCTCTGTAGTTTTCGCCTTTTGGCGTTCTCTGCTCTGACACTGGTGAGGCAATGCCATAAAGAAGGCTGCCTCCGGTGTAGGCCAATCGGTTTCAAAGACAATGCAGACATCATCAGAGCGTGTTTGTTTGCATGTTTCGCCACGAGTGCGTGCGGTTAATGGGAACTTGACGCCTTCAAATTGGTCTCTATTTGGTGCGTCAACATATTAACACCTAGAAGGGAAATAATCAAATAAAAAAAATAAAAAAATAAAATTCTCACCTGAGGACGGCTGCTTGTGTTGTGGCCGAAACGTCATCAGAATTTTATTATGTTTTATTTTTTATTATTTTATTATTTCCCTTCTACGTGACTTTACCGAAAGATCCAATAATATTTCGAGTTAAAGCTTTCGTGACTGCAGGGATTCATCTTCTTGGTTCTTAGGGTAAAGTCACGTTGAAGGAAAATAATAAAAGATTAAAAATAAAACATAATAAAATAATTCTCACGACGTTTCGGCCACAACGCAAGCAGCCGTCTTCAGGTGGAGAAGAGGTCTGTCAAGTAGACAGAGTCTGAATGGCACGCTCCAGGCTTCGAGCGACTATTTATGCTGGGACGGAGGGGCGACGAGCGTCTTGACAAAATAATTTGCATATCAAGAGGAATTTAACATATTTATGGGAAATGCAGATATGCGATTAGTACTACTTGTGAAATGCGTAGGAGGTTTGGCGAGGGGTTTAAAGTCATTATGCCCATGCATTATGCAGGATTAGCAGTATCAAAGGGAGGGAGTAAGGTTAGAATTAATAAAGGGAAGGAATGTTAATAATATGGCGCCGCAGCAACTAATATGCTTATTGACTATACATTGTCATATTACACTATTTTTATTCTACCCACTCAACTGTATACCACCCTGCTATATATTCACTATAAAATTACGATACTATATATTACCTTATACATCGTATTAAACATTACACTTTAATACTATTTATTATTATATAATATGCTGTACACTATACCATTAACCATCGCGTGAAAGGTACTAAGAGGAAGCAACGAAATATGTCAATGGGAGAGTGGTGGTAGGAAGCTTGCAGCGGAGCAAAGAATCCATTCCCTGCGGAGTGCATATCAAGAGGAATTTAGCATATTTATGGGAAATGCAGGTATGCGATTAGTACTACTGTCTACTTGACAGACCTGTTCTCCACCTGAAGACGGCTGCTTGCGTTGTGGCCGAAACGTCGTGACAATTATTTTATTATATTTTATTTTTATTCTTTTATTATTTTCCTTCTACGTGACTTTACCGAAAGAACCAAGAAGATGAATCCAATAATATATTAACACCTCCCTGTTTCATTGCCCAAAAGGGTGAAGGCTATTCTTGTTTTTCTTCATCGCGTGCAGCCAATTCTGCTTCAAGTTGTGGCCGCATGGTTCGAAGATTGAGGCCTCGCACCCAGCACACGCGTGTGCATAGAGCGTGGGAAACACCCTGATAAACTTTAAGTGTACAATTAAATGAAAGTAGCATTTTTATTTCGTATAAACCAATTCCCACCTCATCCGTAGATGACCTCCATAGCTCGCGTATTTTTACGTTTTATTTTGAAAGCTTATCGACGTTTCTCATCGGCCGCTTTTAACAAAAACAAAACAAAAGTCAGAATTTTAAACAATGGCTCTTGGCGATGCTGAGTCCCCGTATCAAAGGGGTCATGGCAGTGGCTTCAAAAGGCCACGAAACTGTCTGCAATGTGGAATCTAGAGGGGGCTTGGCGAGGAGGAAGGGGGTGGGGGAGAGTCACCCACTCTCATCCAAAATTATCTCAAAGCCAGATTAGGTCACGGCAACAGCGTGTAGCAACGCATAACAAACACAGACCTCGGAGCCGCTCGCTGGCTTAAAGAGCCAGCCAGTGTCTTCGGCCAGAGGTGCGACCAGATTGGGGGGGTGGATAATCGGGGAGGAAAGGGGGCACTTGACCCCTCCCACCATCCCCCTCGCGCCCCCCCCCCCGCCGCCCCCCAAACCGAGCCGCCCACAAAATGTACAGATGCTTGTTGTCCACCGGAGTGAGTTGATGAGATTTTTCATCAACGTGGAAAGGTCACTCATGAATCACTGCCATTCAGTGTTGATGCGTCGATCACCGTCGCTGGGACCGACCGCTGCTTCCCTCTGCTTCATCAACCCGCAATGGCCACGCGGTGGAACATGGTCAATAATCAGCCTCCGTGGCCGATGGGGTTACGGAGAGGTGTTCTTAGGTTTTTTCGGTAAAGTCACGTAGGTAAAAAATTAAAATGAATAAAGTAAAATAAAAATCAAATAAAAATCACGACGTTTCGGAGGCAACACAAGCTTCCGTCTTCAGGTGGAACCGTCACAGCACAATAGCTGCCTCCGAAACGTCGTGATTTTTATTTTATTTTTTATTTTACTTTTATTAATTTAATTTTTTTACCTACGTGACTTTACCGAAAAAACCTAAGAATATGAATCCTTGCAGTCACGAAAGCTTCAAATCTAGAATTACTAAGAGGCGTTCAAGACGCAGGCCGGCACATTGTCTGTGTCACTAAAGTAGTGAGTCGTTACCTCGGCGCTTGCTTGCTTGCTACTCGAAGTTTCATGGTAAAATGTAAAATTGATTTTAAAGTTATCAGAGGACAACAATGCAAAGTGCGATCGCCTGTTCTAAGTTGGCCAATCGCTCCCCCCCCTCTCTCTATCTCTCCGTACTCTGCAGAAATGGCCAATTATCCAAGCCGTCAGCTTGTTATAGATCTCTCGGTTTTACGAAGGCAGTGGTATTGACAAATGTGATGAGATGTTTTGATGAGGTCATCACTAGCTGGTTTACCACTCATCTGGGTACGGTGCTGGTGCTCGTATTCCGTTTATGGTGGAAATTCCACATTCCTGTGGCAGGTGTGAGTCTAGCCAGTGGATGACCACTCTTGACCATTGTGGAATGACCCCTGGAGGTATGTGAATGGATCAGTCGACCTTTCAATCGTGTGCCAAGCACTTTATTACTGCACCAATAGACCTTATCCAGCAGTGAATATTCATAAAAGTTAAAACATTATCTATTCTTGTTATTTATTTAAACTTAATTTCGCCTAACCCAGCTCCTTGACACTAACGCTGATCGTCTGACCCAGGGGAAAACATTTCCGGGTCAACACTGCCCCAAGGCAAGACTTGGCAGAGACAATTACAATCATAAGAGCAGCATCATAGGAGCAGCATCTCAGGCCGAGATGCAAAATTTAAAATGATCACAATTTTTTTGTTCCGGGTTTATCCGAAAGTTTGGCACCACGAGAAATAACTTAGGTAATATTTTTTTCACTTCATAAAAGTGCCGCTGGGCATCGGCATGGAACAGTTTTGCGGGCACAATGACACTTTAAATTATTTAGGCAACGTAAAATTATCCGAAATAACATCCAAAATTTGTCTGTAAGAACCCCCAAATCAGATTTTTTTTTGTTATTCAGAACGCATCCCGAGTACGCAATTAACGTATACAATAGCGTCAGCGTTGACCAAAGCCGTGCTGAACCCGTATATCGAGTGGTTACCGACTGTGAAACGACGATTCATTTGGGGTAAAATATCGCGTCTGCTGTGCCAGCAGAGATCGCAGGCCCTCTGTGCTCTAACGGAGAAGACGCTATTTTTATTATTTTATTATTTCCCTTCAACGTGACTTTACCGAAAGAACCAAGAAGAAAAAATGCAGCAGCATCTAAATATATAACGAACCTAAATCTTGACTTAAAGCTTTCGTGACTGCAGGAATTCATATTCTATGGGTCTTTCGGTAAAGTCACGTAGATAGGTTCAAAGAAAATAACAAAAAACTACGACGATCGTCATCAGGACACAAGCGATCGTCATCATTCTTCCTGATGACGATCGCTTGTGTTGCGATCGAAACTTCGTAGTTTTTTGTTATTTTCTTTGAGCCTATCTACGTGACTTTACCGAAAGACCCAAAGAATAGGAGAAGACACTATTTGGCAGAACGTGCGCGTGTGTGTGGGGTGAGCGGTGGTGTAGCGGTTAGCGCTACGCTGCGCTACGAACCCGGCGACCCGAATTAGATTCCCGCTCACGGCCAACACCTGCAGTGACGATTATCTGAACCGGTCATGGGCCTCCCCTAGGTCGACTCAGCCTCAAATGAGTACCCGATGCGCGAAGTGTAAACATTGCCACTGGGGAGACGAAGGCGGCCGGGGGTGGTGCTGGCCACCTACCCCCTCGTGTGCCGGCCTTCATAGGTGCTCATTAACAGCCCCAACAGTCTGCTAAGGCTATAAGGGGATCTTTGTTTTGTACGCGTGCGTACGCATTGCCGGGCACAGACTCCGGAGGGAACAATACGTGCTCATATACAGGAAGTTCACAAAGTCAGCGCGCCCTCTAAGTACCGGGCAGCACTTCCGATGGTTTTCCTACAGCGGTTGATTTACTACGAAATGAATTCAAACAAGGAAGTGGATTCACGTTTTGGACCTTCGCTGGTGACCCACATTTTTTTCTCCCTCTCCATTCAATTCGCATGCCCGGTGGCCGTCATTCAATAGCACCGGGGCTTACTTTAAGGAAATTTGAACATTCCTGGCCCTTGGGGCTCGCTCATGTATTTGTGTAAACGCATGGCGTGGTGTGATTGTCGGTGCTAAATTTGAGTCTGAGATGCTCCTGCGGGAATAACTTAAAACACGCCACATCCATCTCGCCCTGTTTTGTCTGAAATTTGTTCCGAGTTTTTTTTTTTGGAATATCGGGGACAATAACACGTGATTATTTACGGATAGGCGGTGCCTTCTAATTTAGTGGTAGTGCCTTATGCCAATGAACTCTCCTTTCTCCCTCAGAAAATGTCGAGTGATACATTTGAGTCCCTGGGCTTACGTCCGTTCGAATTTAATTCCTGACCATTGCATAGATTTAACCGCTGGCCCAATTCGGCTTTAAGGATGACTACAACCGTTAAAATAGGTGACGCTCGCCCGCTCGCTCGTCTCTTGACCGATGCGCTCGTGGTTTATGTTGAGCAAGGAAGTTGCTTAAGAAATTGGTAATTTTTAGTTTAAAAAAAATAAAGCGGTAATTTTTTTGTCGATGCTAATGCCTTTAAACCCCCCCCCCCCCCCAAAAACACACAAACTTGTTTGTTATCTTTGAGTTGAGTTTCACTGACCGTTTCGGCCGCTTATCGTTTGCAATAATTATTCTGGCTTCCTTTGCAGCGTGATCTAAAATAAGAATAAAAAAAACAGTTTTGAAATGTCTATGTTGACCATTAAGACGGCTATTCCGGGGCCAATGCAAGTTTGTTCAAACAAATGAGTTCACGCCAAATTTTTCGCAGTCGGATGGAACATCTGGCCCCGGTTTGATATATCACGCACACTGCTCTCACTCGCAGCGTTTGCCAAGCAAATACGGGCAACCGGTGGCAGGGGATGGCAAAATCGTAAACAATGAACAAAGTGCCTCCCACGACTCGAGGCATCGTCACCATCATCATCATCACCATCATCTATCCACCGCTGGATGAGGGCCTCCCTAATCTGTCACCCATCCGTCACCGTCTCTCAGGGTCTCGCGATCTGGCACCTGCAGGGAAAACGATTTCATTACTCCATCTCCCAAGCGTGGCCCCCTCTTTGTCTCGCATACCCCCAGAACGAGTCGCCTACCAGGACATCACAAAGGAGGTTGTAATGACAGTGCAGCTTCAGAAATGAGCACTGAATTTAGTAAAATAAAGAAATTAAAAGTTTTTGGCTTCATAAAAAAAACTTTCTTGGCAGTGTATTTACTGTGGAGTTGACCTGCCAGCACACGCATGAATACCCTCATCAATCATACCGTCCTCAATGATACTCTCATCACACTGACACTCTCAGTACTGATTCTGTCATGACTCATACCCCCATCACACCGCACTGGTACTCTCATCGCACTCATACTCCCATCACACCGCACTGGTACTCTCATCGCACTCATACTCCCATCACACCGCACTGATACTCTCGTCGCACTCATACTCTCATCACACCAGGGGCACAAGCCCTGCGCTCCCTCGTTTACAGCCATTAACTTTTCCGTTTGATCTAATGAGGCCTGACCTAGCCAGTGGCGCACTCCTGCGGGAGCCTCAGAGAACCTCTTCCCAAACCCCCCGCCCCGACCCCCCTCATTTGCCCCCCCCCCCTCCTCCCTCTCTCTGGATCAAAGATTTGGCCTTGCCAAGCCCCCCGCCACAACCCCCCCCCCCTTAGCTGCCCCCTCAATCCTCTCCCGTTCCTTCTTCGAGCCCTGCATGACCGCGCCCCCCCGCCCCCCTCTCTTCCCCTGCTGTGCTACCAAGCCTGACCCATTAACAGCAATTACACGGGGCTGGTGGCAGGCGCTCTCCCCCCCCCCCTTCTCTCTCTCTCTGGCGTGCCGCTCTCCCCATACATTCCTGGCGTTAGGAGGGCAGGCCAAGTCTATTTAGCTTTGTGCAGTGTCCCTGCACTAATTTCACATTAACCTCTCGGCAAACCTGACCCGGTTTGGCAGCCGCCCTCCCCTCTCCGCAATGGGAGATGAAGGGAGCCTCTTGTTTAATTCGGCGCAAGCGGCTGGGGAACTGTCTTATTAAGGGTCAGCCTACTCACGTGCTACTAATTAAACAGAATTAAGGTCAATCTTCTTTTACAGCTTGCCTGACAAATATGATCATACTTCTATATTGTATGGCACATTCTGACAGGCCAAGCAGACTACTAATACCGCTTTCTTGGCCTCAACCAATTTTAGGAGGGGTTTTTTTTCTTCCATAACGTGAAAGATAATTACTTGAGAATAACAAAATAAAGCTTCATCCAATCAGTGCATGTGGGAACGTTAAGACTCGTGGTTCACGTATAGTCATGTACGGCTCCCTAAATTAACATTTAAAAAAAAAAACTAGAGAGGGAGAAATGTGAAATGCAATGAAAAGGAAATTGACAATTAAATAAAAAAAAGTTTTTTAAGAATCAAACGTTCATGTCTTGAGCATGTAAGTTAAGAATACGTTTCTGAACAGGCGTGTATTGAATGATGGTTGAATGGGTTTGCCATTGCGTGAGTTTAAGATCTAATGAAGCCACACAAGGAAATATATATTCAGAAACACTGCACGCTTAGCGCATGAAATACCTCTTGCATTCGAACAAAACGCTTATGGTTTATTGATTTATGTTTTGTATTGCCAGGTATTCTGTGCACCATAGCACCTATTTGATTTACTCGATAAAGACCTCGTGTAACAAATGTACCATTGGCAAACTATTTGCATAAAACGCTTGCATGACATTTGCTCATTCATATGAAACCTGTTTCAACATTTTACAAATTGGGGCTCATCAATTGGACTGGTTCTACCGGTTTGTAGGCTGCGGAACGAAACAACAACAATCGTGAACAGAATTTCTCAATTCGTCAAAGCTGCATTGTGGTATTAGTTCCTCCTCAAACCCTCTGGATCCGCCTCACACCCTCTCGATGATCCCAAACGAGCCAGGTCAAGGTAACAAAGTTATATGTTTTGTGTGGAGCGGGGTGGGTGGCGTGCAGTGCAGAGGTCAAGGCACTGGGCCACCATCGCTGTGCTCTTGAGTTCAGAATCAGAACATTGTATTTATACCGGAGGATTCCGATGAGCTATGAAGCTCTTTTTCACAGATGCCCAATTCAAATGTGCATAATCCGGGGCTTTTCAAATCCGTCAAGTCTCAGTCTCGTGACATTTGGCCCAGATTTCAAGATCAAATGAGTTTCCCCAGTCACGCACAAATCAAACATTCATAACATGAAACAAGCCAAACCTCATTGTTGACTATTTTGGCCCTCACCGTCTCTACGTTGCCAAACATTGCTCCAGCGTACATCATTGTGAGATATCATCGTATTGACACACAGATAGAGCGTGTAGTCAAACTGAAAGGACATAATGACAGACTAAGCTCAGAGCCAGTGGTTAGATGTACGGTCAATTTATAGCCCCTTTGACAATCCACTGCTTGATGAAGGGCTCTGCATGCCACGTCAGTCATCGGGGTTGTTTGACCATACTTCACCACGCTGGTCAGTGTGGATTGGTAAAAGGCAGGTACCCAAGAATGAATGAGAATAGCACTTGCCATTGATGTTAGCCATGGCCGAGATCGGATCTCCGGTAACCGGGTTCATAGCGCAGTGTGCTAACCGCCACCCCAAAGACAAAGATGATCCATTTATCTTTAACAGACTGTTGGGGCGAGTGCTGTTAGCGAGCACCTTTGAAGGGCGGCACGGCACACAAGGGGGTGACTGGCCAACACCACGCCCGACCGCCTTTGTCTCCCCAGTGGCGATCTTTACACACCAAGTACCACAGTCATTTGAGGTGTAATCGACCAAGGGGAGACCCAGGACCGGTTTAGGTAATCGCCACCGGTGTTGGCCGTGAGCGAGAATCGAACTCGGGTGGCCGGGTTCGTGGCCCAGCGCGCTGTGACCGCGAAACTACCGCAACCCCTCCCACATAAACACTCACGAGGTTTTGCCAACGGGTCGATACAGTTCGACCATTGTTGAGTGCTCAGTGTTTGGTCAAACAATCTGCCAGTGCTAATCCGCAGTTGGCAGCCCTGATCCAGTGGTGGGAATTCCTCCATAAGGTGTCTAATGTTGACTTCCCACGGAGTGGTACTCATTTTATTATAAATAATGCCTTTGTAAATTCACGACCGAACGAAGACCCTCCTCTTGCCGTGTCACTGACGTTAACCATAGCCGGGGAATACAACTCAAGTTGCTGGGTTCGTACAGCACGGTGTGTTAACAACTAACTGTGCCATCGCTCCAGCCCTCGCTCATTACCGAGTGACTATAATCACTCTAAAACACGAGAGGCCGGATTGACTAAAAAAACAACCTGGCCACGTGAACTTTTGCCCCGGCGATGTGCGAGTCGCCCGCTGCACACACCGTTGCTCGGACGTCGCAAAGGCAAAGCCAGATCCGTGGCTATTTCACGGGACCTTTTTGCCAGTATCAAAGTCAGAGGTCGCAACCAGGTACCCGATACCCGTACCCTACCCGATACCCGGCTACCCGTACCCGGCCGGGTACGGGTACGGGTAGCCATTTGCGACCCTGGTGCGGCCGGGTACGGGTACGGGTAGGCCGTGAGTCACTGGTGAGTAACCATTTATAACTCATTTCGGGTAGGATACGGGTACGGGTAGGGAACGGGTACCCATTTGCGACCCTGGTGCGGCCGGGTACGGGTACGGGTAAGGAATCAAAACCCGTTTGCGACCTCTGATCAAAGTACAAGAGTAGGTTTAAACCTATTCTTGTTGTTCATACAGATCAGTTGGCGTGGCGCAGTCGGTATGGGCCATCGGTGCAACGTCTGAAATGGGGCCTCTGGCCAATTCCACCGTTTTCTTTGGAGCCGGGCACCTGGGCCCACCGCCCCCGCCCCTCGCCCCCCGCCCCCCGCCCCCCACCCTCCGCTCTCCGGCGCAATTGCGCCGCCTGCATACCCTCTCGCGACGCCACTGTGCTGAGCTTGATTAAAATTGACTTCGTAATGAATATTTTGTCATGGTAAAAACAAACAAACAAACAAAAAACCAACCACGTACATAACACGATTAAACTGGACGTGATCATTAGCAGATTTCTAATATATAACAACTAAAAAAAGAAAAAAATGACGGGTAAAACGATGGGAGCCTATTACGGATGAGCGACACGCAGTGCTCTTTGAGAGAGCCGTTGTTAGGTGATGGTGCACGTGACCCACGAACGGGGTGAGCGAGGAAGCGGAGGCTGTGGCCGCATCGCCGATATCGCCTGGCCCAGCGGTAGCGCGTTTGCCGATTTTGTAGCAGTGGTTCGCGGTTCGAACGCCGGTAGGCAGCCCTGGTTAATACCGCGGGTGTATTAACCGTGAAATACTAGGCGCTGCCGTCCGATTGGCAGCCGATGTAAATTAAAACCCACCGGAGTCATTCGAAAAGAGAAAGCCTTGCGTGCCGGCGTCATGGTTCAACTTTGCAAAATTTGACATTTGCCTGCAAATCACTTAAATTGGGATTGCACTTAGCAACATCGCCCCCCCCATCCCCTGCCTACTGCGAAGCTACGGCAGCCCATGTGAGCGTGACACCTTCGCGATCAACCTTGCTCGATGAGCACGGCGCTCCGCTATCTCCAGCACGTCCTCGCCACACTCCTACCGGACCCCGAACCGATAGCCACCGCTCGCTCCACAACGCTCACCAACACAGCCACTGAGCACGGCTAAAGGCAATTAACAGCTTTTACTCCACTCACCAACACGCCGCCTGCTTACTCTGTACGTGAGAGAGAGAGCGAACGGGCGTCCGTTACATAACAGGCGACTCGATCCCAGGCCCCCTATTTTGTGCCACCAGGGCACACGCTAGGGTACAGACAGCCGTGGCTGGGACATTTTGGGGCAAGGTGCCATCTTTGCCACCCCCTCCTCCTCCTCACCCCTTTCACCCCCCCCCTACCCCACCAGCCCCATTCACTGGCGCGGCGCCGGCTCCGCCTGGCTAAAAAATAAATGTAATCCACAGCCACCCTGTACTGTTAGTGGACTACGCTGCCACGCGTGACGTTGTTCAGCGTGCAGCGCTCAACAATCAAATATACCTCCACGAGTCGTACACACTGGTCGATGCGAGTGCTATTTGCGAGTGCCTATTAACGACGATTTTACGATTTTAGTTTAACCAGGTACAGCCCATTTCGATTTAAAGCTTCTTTCGTGACTGCAGGGATTCATCTTCTTGGTTCTTTCGGTAAAGTCACGTAGAAGGGAAATAATAAAATAATACAAATTAAACATAATAAAATAAAATAATAAAACATAATAAAGATAATTAAATAATTATTATTTTTATGTTTCATTTTTATTATTTTATTATTTCCCTTCTACGTGACTTTACCGAAAGAACCAAGAAGACAGGTACAGCCCACTGAGCTACGTAGCTCTTTTTCAGAAGCGACCATGGCCACAAAGGATAGCTCAACGAAGTGGCTTATCACGTGGAAATTTATAGCAGCAACATACTGCAAAGGATGTTTTTCTAAATGCGGAGGGGAAAACCAGAGGACCCGGAGAAATGTCCATGGGATCACAGGGAGAGTGACATGCAAACTCCAAATATGCAGGCGCCGGGGTCGGAGTCGAACCCACGACCTCCTGCATGACGGGCGAGGGAGATAACGTCTCTCTGGCACGCGACCGAGGGGGTAGTGTGGCCAGAACTATGTGTCTTCTCCGGTGACGTTGTTGCACACGGTGACAGATGATTATTTAAGGGCCGAGTCATTCCAGGGGAGGCCCAGGACGGGTTCGAATACCATGCGCCCGCGAATGTCCATGACCGGGAATTGAACCGGGCGCTGTAATGTATTCAAGTGCATCTCTTTGATGCGTTTTCAGGTTGTGCCGCTTTGCTCTCTTTCACACGGCTCGCTCCACAGATACAACTCGAAACACGCGCAGGAGTAGAACGGTTATAAAGTTGGGTACGAGGCTATCGGAAACCATTCGTATTTTTGTTACCGACCATTTCGATATTTTCATGCGGGACAACGTAGACGTAACCAAACAGTAAAGCTGGCCTTGCCATGCTCTCACGATAATGGTGTGGGACTCGTTTCTCATTGGATGCCTTGAGTCAGCAGTGGAAATTCCACATCACATGGTAAGAAGCAGTTTTATTCATGCAAACAACCACTCCTGACTTCTCACCGAGTGCTGCAGCCTCAGCAGGCGGTGGTGCTAACTTTATCACCTCCGCAGGACGTTAATCTGCCAAGCCCACACCCTGACCGGGATTTGAACTTATGAACCCTCACAGCTTGGGAGACCACTGCTCTGCCAACTAAACTATGGAGTGTATCCTAGAGCTTGTAGACGTTGGATTGTTTAGATTATACGACTGGAGAGAAAAAGGCTTTTGAGTGAGCATGTGCATGTGACTCTGCTCGATCGTAAATTGTGAAAAATTTCAGAATAATGTCATCCACATGGGCTAGAAGATGGTAGCAGCCCTGGACCGTGAGGGATGGCGATGGTATGATGAGGCCTTCATCCAGCAATGGATAGACAACGGCTGATGACGATGACGACTGAGGTGGAGCGGCTGTGAATTTGTTAGCGCGTTGATCTACGAGCCCGACAACTTGAGTTCCATTCCTGCTCGTGGCTAACATCAGTGACGAGTGATTTCACCACCTCGTATTGACCGGCGTGGTGAAGTATAGTCACCCCCCCCCCGCCCCCCACCACGAACACAAGGCGTAGGGGAGGCATCGTGCCTCTTTTGACGAAGGGTCGTAAGTCGTAATAAATAATGATCCATCCACATGCCAGCTCGTGGAGTATTTCCATCGTGTATCTCAACACATTGGGGATGTCAGTGGGTGGTGAGGATGTCACCGGATGGTCTGATAAACCCCAGCAGGGCACCCAGATCATAAAACACTCTCGCAGTTACATCGCCTTGAAGCCAGACCCCACACAGCACTAAGAAAGTTCATGCGCTCCCATCAGTCAATAGATACACGCACGTAGATCTGTTCCCTTCTCAAGAAGTATTTCGCAATAAGCAAAGTTGGTCGCTTGGATAATTTGTTGAAAAACCTATTTTAGTCGGTCATGCCGTGATATTGCGCTGTATTTTTTTGTATTAAAGTTAAAGGTTTTTTTTTTCTCTTGCAATGTCAAGGATTCCGTTTGATGCCTTACGTCTATAATTGCCACTGGTGCGCAATTCCTTTTTGTTTGCTCTCGCATCGCTTAGTCACTCGGGCTGGTATCCCTTAAATAAAAAAAACGAGACTTGCCATCTCAATGGGCACTCCCACGCGGTTCATATATATGTATATATATATTTTTAAATTATGAATGGACGCATTCATAACCAGAAAACAACAACAAAAAGCGTATAAGCAACAGAAAGAGACGATGTCGGCAGAGACAGCCGTAACAGGGTTCCACAGATCCTCATCAGCCAGCCGGCCTGTGACCGAGAGCAGCGCCGTGAGGATGGTCGCGAGGGGGAGGTGGGGGTGGTGGTGGTGGTGGGGGTGGTGGTGGAGGTGGTGGTGGTGGTGGTGGGGGTGGTGGTGGGGGTGGTGGTGGTGAGGGTGGTGGTGGGGGTGGTGGTGGGGGTGGTGGTGGTGGGGGTGGTGGTGAGGGTGGTGGTGGTGGTGGGGGTGGTGGTGGGGGTGGTGGTGGTGGGGGTGGTGTTAGTGGGGGTGGTGGTGGTGGTGGGGGTGGTGGTGGTGGTGGGGGTGGTGGTGGTGGTGGGGGTGGTGGTGGGGGTGGTGGTGGGGGTGGTGGTGATGGTGGGGGTGATGGTGGTGGATGGGAGACGGAGCGAGTCAAACGCGAGGTGGTGCTGCCATGGGCGAGTCGCCGTGGTACTGCAACATTGCGGCCCTGCAAGTGCGAGAGACGGGAAGTATCGATGGGGATTTTGGGGCGCTGTGATGCTAAATTTCTGCCATTGTTTAAGATAAACTATTTTTAAAAATCCTTTTTTTTATTTTACCAGGTAAGGCCCATTGAGCTATATAGCTCTTTTTCAGAAGCGACCTGGCCACAAATGATATCCCTACGAAGTGGAAATGTATAGCAGCCGAATACTCGAAATGCGCGTTTCTAAATGTGGAGGTGAAATCCCGGAGGACCCGGAGAAAAATCCACGCGACCACGGGGAGAACACGCAAACTCCACATCAATGTATATTTTACGAACAGACATACTTCATGTCTGAATATCATATATTTTGTACACGTGGACGGTTTTATTAATTATAGGTAATCATTCAACTATTTGTTATGATCTCCGGGTGGCAACGTGCAACGATAGGGTGGCACAAGTTGATGTATGTGCCAGTGTTTAATTGTATAACTCTTAACAGCGTTTAACTGTTAAAGTGGTTAACATTTGCTTTTAACGACAACACTGAAATACCAAATTGCATTAGTCCAGCCACACCAAATTGAAATGGGCATTGTTACCAATCACTGCCGTGTCACTTGCCTTGATATTTACATTTTGAAAGTGTTTTATTGAATGAAAATATAAATGTATACCCTTGATTAGAAAACGCGAGCATATTTGATATCGTGGATTATTGTTTTAAAGTACAATAATTATATATTCACCCAACCACTCATTGTTTCCAGGTGCAGAGCCAAAACTTTGAAGTGACCTCCAACATGCCAGTGGTTCTTACAGATTCTGCAACACAACGACACATGCTGAGCTGGCATCACGAAGAACAAACTCAATGTCTGGGTGTGTATTGATCATCATCGTTACAATAATTACACTTACTGACGATGCTGTTGATAATGCTGTGGATGATGTTCATGATGATGATGATGCTGCTGCTGCTACTGCTGATGATGCTGATGATGATGCTGATGATGATAATGACGATGCTGTTGATAATGCTGCTGATGATGTTCACGATGCTGATGATACTGATGATGATGATGCTGACGATGCTGTTGATAATGGTGTGGATGATGTTCATGATGATGATGCTGCTGCTACTGCTGATGATGCTGATGATGCTGATGATGATGATGATGCTGATGATGATGATAATGACGATGCTGTTGATAATGCTGATGATGATGTCCATGCTGCTGATGATACTGATGATGATGATTGATGCTGACGATGATGCGAATAATGCTGATAGCGGCGATAATACAGATGATGAGGGTGATAACGATGATAATGATATATGTGAAATACTTCCCCGGAATGCCCATAGGATTTTAGGCTACAATGAGCTGTCATGATGATTAGTCATGATCCATGCGCTGCTGGATAAAGCTGCTGCTGCTACTGCTGTATCTCGTGGTCTTGCGATGCAACAGCGCGTCATCGAGCACCTAATGTGCTATTTTACTACTGTGCGCTGTTGTCTTGGTGTGGTCTGGGACTGCTTTGTTGTTGTTGTTTTTGCTGTCTTGCCTAAGCGCGCGTGCACACACGCACGCACGCGCGCGCGCTCAAGTTTCATTTATTAGGTATAGCCCTGTGAGCCATTCGGCTCTTGAATCGGGTGCAACCGCAACAAACAAAAAAACATGAACAAGAAAACATCTTAAAGTGACTATGTGCAAACAGAAAATCCAAGAAAAGACAGCAACATATTGCAGAAAAAGCACCGCACACCGCAGAAAACGTCCGCATGGACGCGATGGGCAAGTGAATCAAGCGACGTTATCATTGTAGCACTCGCTCGCAAACGTGGATGCGTTGCGTGCGAGCGTCGTGCGCTTTGCACGACGCCGAGTTCGATTCGCCCGGCAGCGGCTGCCGTCAGTGGCGAGCGGCGCGCGACCAATGGACCAGTGCGGTGAAGTATGGACCAACGACCCCCGACCAACCCCCACCCCTCCGCCCCGCCATGAACAACACCGCCTCGAGGTGAGGATTTCATGCAGCAGCGGATTGACAAAAAGGGGGACGCGAATTCACGAAAGTGATAGCGAGCGTGCAGAGTCGCCATCAATCGACGCATCGTTACACGCCGCGCCTGTCCCTCCCGTCCGTCACCGCTAAAACATCAACATAACGCAGCGGTTGACGCAGGGCACAGTTGGCATTGGCTCAAAGGACGCGTGCTCACAACGTCTTCTTGACATGCAACATTGACAAGAAGGCAACTAAACGATGAAAGGAGACGCCGAGTGGCACTGCGGTCGAACTCAACTCACGCCCCAAGTTTACGACCCAACAACATTAAGGCCCCTTGTTTAATTTAACTTTCCACCTCCCTCCTGACCCTCCACCCCCCCCTACCCCCAGGCCAGCAGCAGCAGCAGCTGTTTGAAGAGACGTTGTCTCGTTCACTCCGTCTTGGACTATTTGTCCGCTGCCATGTCGGCTCATTCGCGTTGTGTGCTCGGGAGTCGACGTTGGGTCTTTGTTTTCGTTTGTGCCCGAGCCGCGAGCCAACGTTATTTACACAAGCAGGTGTTCGAATACCTCATCATCATCAACCGTGGTCAATCCACTGCGGGGCGCCATCACTGACGATTTTCATCTCCCTCACCTGCACCGGCACACGGATCGAACTTACTGCTCCACACTTGGGATTACTCCCGCCCCACCGACCCTCACACACTCTCCCCTCGCCACCTCAACTGCGGGATGTTAACTACCTCGCCCGCTATGCAGGAGGTCGTGTGTTCCATTCCGACCCTGGCGCCTGTTGTATATTTGGAGCTTTGCTTGTCTCTCTCTCCCCGTGGTCGCGTGGATTTTTCTCCGTGTCCCTCCCGTTTCCCCCCTCCACATTTAGATACAACATCACGCGTTCAGGGTATTTGGCTACTTGCGATAAATGTCCGCATCATAAGAAGCCAATTCGTCGAGCTACCATTTGTGGCCAGGTCGCGTCTTTAAAAAAAGTGCCATATAACTCAGTGGGCCTTTCCTCGTAAAACTAAAAAAAAAGTTCACTTTAGTTTAGTTCTTAGCAACGAGCCCCATCCCAAACTTTTCTCGACAATCAAAACGAACGCCTTTAACCTGCGATCGCACATGCTCTCTAACCCACCCGCACGTTCCTCTCTCTGTCCCGCTATTATTCCAAGAGTAACACTTGTCCAGATTATCTTTTTCTCCAGTCTTTGTCTTCGGTCAGTCTAACACGTAGGAGGCTTTCGCGGCCAATGGTATCCATAATAGAGGTGTTTTTTGGGGTTAGATCGCGTAAATATAAATGTGTCGTTAAACCCGCCACAACCAGTTCACCAATCTGGCTGTCGCCTGATGGTGCTCATTGTAATTGCCGGCAGAACGTCGTACTCGAATTGTAAATGTTGTGGGTTTACTCTCCAACACACCGGTGTGCTGGACTAGTAACTAACTGGCATGTTTTGTTTACGTGGCAAACCTTACTAATGGGCTGTGTCGGGTGGTGGTGGGTTTAACGACACATTTTTTTTTACGTGCTCCAACCCAAACACCTCTATTATGGATTTTCTCCTCGGTGTATATATATATGTGCTGCATGTTGAACTTTTATCGCGCCATACGTTGCCAACCGTACTAATCAGAGGTGCGGGGGAATGACAACAAACTAAGCACAGAAAGCAGTTCTAAATAAATGAGTTTTCAGTTCAGATTTAAGAGTGCGTAGTTCAGGTGAGATCGTGATACGGGAAGGAAGAGCGTTCCAGATGGCCGCAGAAGCGCATCTGGAAGCACGCAATGTGGTTAACCGTCTTTGTTCGACGGTCAGCAATAAGCTGCGAGGATTACCGGAGTTCGCGTGATGATGGTTCACGAACCTTGACAAAAAGTACCGTGGTTCATCTGTGGCAATTTACTTTGCGTGTAATGAGCAGGATCTGTTTCTGGGCCACATGTCAAATTGGGTGCTCGGATTCGTTAGCAGTTGATAATAATAATGTTGTTGAGAATGTGTTTTGTGTGAGCCACAGCTGCTATACTGGTGCCCCACACATTATGGAGCCGCTGTATTCAATGACATTTTGATTTAATTTAAGCCGTAGCCATTCTGCCCAAAAAAAATTTAACCATCCACTTATAGACCAATTTATGCAAGTTTAAAGAGAAAAAAGTACTGTTAGGTTAATTAAATTTGAGGCAAAAGTGGAAAATTGTTGAATAAATACGATGAATAGGGGGTGGAGTGGTGGCGCAGTGGTGAACATGCTGTGCTATGAACGCGGGAGGCCTCGAGTTCAATTCCCAGCCACCGCTAACATGAGCGGCGGGTGATATCTGAACAGGTCCTGGGCCCTACCCCTTCAACATGTCATAAACAGCAGTGGTAAAGTATCGTCAAACAACTCCCATTGCTAACATGGCGTGTGTGGGGCGAGGTGGGGGGGGGCGGGAGCGTGGGGGGGGCTTTCATCCAGCGGTGCTTTGGCAAAGGGATAAACGAAAGCCAAGGAATGGAACGCAACTGAGAGGGGGGACCCCACCAGGGGAGATGGAGCGAGAAAATCCGTTCACGTGTAAGGGCCGACGTGGATCGTTACATCGCAAGATCGAGAGAGGTGGTGGCGGCGGCTTAGGGAGGCCTTCGTACAGCAGTGGATTGGCCATAGCCCATGATGATGATGATGATGAAATAACATTGTCGTTGGCTGTGAATCACAGCAAATCACATGATGGGGTAGGGGGGGGAGAGATTTTTTCCGTTTTATCATTTAAAAAAACCTGGATAATTAATCCTTAATCAGGAAGAAACTAATTAAGGTCGCCTTCCTGCGTCCTCGTTTAGACAAACGTCACATTCGAAGTAAATGTGGCGCCCATTCTTGAACCGTGAGAGTTTACTTTGACTTTTTTTCCGCAACGGAGCTCACGACGGACACGTACGCAGGGCCACTAGGCGGGAACGGCCTCACTCTCTGCCACGGCCTCGGCACCGAAAGAAAATAAAATGGACAAAAAATATCTGTTGTTATAGATCGGTTTTAGTTTGTGTCTGGACCGAGACACAAACTAAAATTAAAACCCAAAAGGAACTTAAAAAATAACCCCCCCCCCACACACACACACGTTTATGCCTCTCTCTCACCCCCCACCACCACTCCCACCTACTTGAACATTATCATAGCCTGCTTGCGCAGTCCAATTTTACAATGGGGGAGGGGTGGGGGGGAGGTTTTACCAGGTGCAGGAATTTGTCGTGTCAATAAACGCTAACTGCCCGGTTTTATTCCTGCCCCAAAACCACCTTCCTGTAGGGGAACTGCTTGGCACACCGCTGGCTTGCCCCATTGTGCCCCAAGTTCTCACACCGCCGCTTACAAAGAGCGCAAGGCTCCGAACCCGCTCTCCTTTCCCCTCCTCGCATCAAACGGCCGCCCTTCTGACCAGGGGCCTTTGCTCTTTATTGTTATTATTGTGGGGGGGGGGGGGGTGGTTGTTATTTTTTACTAAAAGGGCTTTAGTGCGCCCACCTTGCTGGCATTGTTTGGTGTATTGTCAATAAGGCTGTTTCGCATATAAACCGCGATTTCACACTCAACGGCCAAATGGTGGGTTTGAAGCTCTTTGAAGATGTAGGTGGGGATTGGGGGGAGAGGCGTGCGTGTGTGCGTGTGTGCAAAGCACCGGGCTATTCCAGCCACCTGACATCATTACACCGTAGTCATCAAAAGGAGAGACTGAACAACAGATTTGGTCAATGCACGTCTGGACTAAGCCGGACGCTGCGAGGCGTGAGCCTCATTCGAAAGCGCTTCATGAAGAGCCCCCCGCAATCTGTCGACTTGGAACATCGTTATACGAAAAATAAAACAAAATATGAAGGGACCCCACCCCGCCACCACCTCACCCGACTCTCCACACCGCTGTGCCACGTGCAATTTTGAAGGGCGATAGTTGTCGTCGTTGTGAACGCCACTGCGTCGTGAGGTTACAGAATCCGAGGGCGAAGTTGAACTTTTGTCCGTGCCAATGGCCAACAGGGCAAAATGTCGTCGTATATTGTAAAAAAAAACTTAATGATGTGGCGTACATATTAACCGCACACATTTTTTTCATGGAATGTTGTTACGCACATATCGCAACGTGCCCGAGAAAGACACAACGTGGTGCACAAATGTGAGTCCTTTTTATTAAGACCATTTTTTCAAATCGCATGACGAATGCCATACGTTGCTTGTGATTAAATGCACCTTTACCGAAACTTGATACCGCATCAGTTTAATGGCACGTGAAGGATGACTTCAAAAATCGTGACTCTACATTGGTAACACAACGAAAACATCATTACCAACGTAGACTCGAAGATATTGAACCGACTGGAACATTGCAAGGTATTTTAATTGTACTAAACTAATTATATTATTCACATGGGCCGTGCGATGGAAACAATGCCAAGATTAATAAATCGAGCAATTAGGCAACACCACTGGTTGTCAAAAACCCTACATATTGTGTAACTCAATTGACCAGGGCACCTGCACAAACTGGGATTCTTTCTCACTGCAACGGCTAGTAACGTTTAACAACCCAAGGCAAGACACTGTGAACCTGGTCACCCGAGTTCAATTCCCAGATCGTGGCTAAACATCAGCGGTGACTGTGATCTAAACTGGTCCCGGATCCCCTCCCTTCATCAACCCGCACTGACCAGCGTGGTGCAGTATGGTGAAACAAACCTCAAGACCAAAAGGTAGTGAGAGGCCTTCATCCAGCAGTGGATTGACAGCTTTAGCCATTAAGCCAATGCTTAATAATAATACAAAATGCAGCATCGCATAACAGGAAACAGTCGCACTGAACTATATATCGATTTATCGATTAAAATCGATGACCATACTCACAACAAATGGTACTAAATAATTCGAATGATAAACTATTATTTGAATGTTTGCCGTTTCTGAAAATTATATCCAAACGACGCTGTAATGTTAACGATACATAATCTAAATAAATAGTTGCAGTACAAACGAGGAAAAAAAATCTGTTCGAGTAAAATCAAGACCCCCCCTCCCCCCATCGCCCGAATCGTGACAATTCAGAGAAACACTGCGGGAAGGAAGGGTAGTGGTGGTCCTTCAAATCGATAGATGCCCCGAAAACAATAATATTCACAACGACGTGGACTCGTGGCCAATTATAGCAGCTGTCAAATCCTGGAGCTCGCGGGGCTCCCAAGTGACCACATGGCCAATTTCCAACTTTACCACGCTTATTAAATTGTCTGAAATTTGCTTGAGTATACATGGCAGATACGCTAACATTTAATCATAATAAAAATTCAGCCTGGGTGGCCCATCGCTAGTTTACACTCATCATTATCAATCATCACCACCAATCACCATTTTGACAGTATATTTATCCACTCCTGCATGATATTCCTCCGCCCTACAAAAGACAACGATCCCCCGTATCGCCTGTAACTGACTGTTGGGGCAAGTGCTGTTAGCGAGCACCTATGAAGGCCGGAACGGCACACGAGGGGTGGGTGGCCAGCACCACGCCCGGCTGCCTTTGTCTCCCCAGTGGCGATGTTTACACACCACACCAAGCACTCATTTGAGGCTGAGTCGTCCTCGGGGAGGCCCAGGACCGGTTCAGATAATCGTCACTGATTTTGGCCGTGGACGGGAATCGAACTCGGGTCGCCAAGTTCGTAGCGGAGCACGCTAACCGCTCCACCACCGCTCCCCTACAACGACCCCGACACACACGCACAGGTTTGCACGCGCACCCAGGGCCCCGTCACGGCGTATTTACTCCAGCAGCGCCCGGCCAAGTGGGTCGTCGCTCTCTATCGCTTCCGACAATTGGGAGCAACATCCTGAGCACGAGACGGGGTGCCCGCTCGGGCAGACCGTCGGCAAAAAGGAGAGGGGTGGGGGTGGGGGCGGGGGTGGGGGGTGGGGGCGGGGGTGGTGATGGGGGTGGGGGCGGGGGTGGGGGCGCCCTTCGGGACGATGGCGCGAGCGTGATGACCGGGGCACGGTGACCTGCACCTGACCCCTCCCGCCTCACCCCCTCCCCACACTCCCCCCCTCCACTCACCACAACCACCGCCACCGCCCTTCCCCTCTCGCAAATCTGTTGCAGGGTCAGACCCCGAGCGTGACCCCAGCACGTTCCTTTTCTCAGCGCCTTTTGTTGCGATTACGGAAACAACGTATTGTGCATGACGCCACGGCGGAGAGGAAAAGGCGGGGGCCGCATTTATTTGTTTTATTTTTTTGTATTTTAAAGGGAGGTGGGTGGGTAAGTACATAAATAATTATACAAGCGTTTTTATTTGTTTTCGCCTGCCTTCCCCCGTGCTGGTCCTCCAGTAACTGCAGGACAAACATTGGTTTTGGGGAAAGGAATTTCTCGGAGGTTTGGCAACCGCCAGTCTCCCGGTTGACATGCCAGTGACCTTCCTGCTCGCTTTGTCAAGGTAGTGCCTTGACCCTCTGTTTTATATTTGTTAGCGTGACAAAAAAAACTGGTGGTCGCAGAATTGTTCCCGTTTGTACTTTCTGCTCGTTATGAATTTATATATTAGTCTGCAACACAACAACAGCAGCAAAACTTTCCACATTTATTCAAGACAAAAATGAGTCAATCAATTAGTAAAATTGTAGCCAGTTGGTACACAAGGACAAACTTCAAAACTTATTAAAAAAAAATAACAATGCCTTGAGATCACAGTCGGCAAATGTTCTGAGCATTAGTCCTTGATAGCCGTGGAGTAGCAGGCAGCGTTATTATTTTTGTTAACAGTTTATGAATGTTTCCACTCAAGTTTCTTTATTCCGATGGTTACTCAGTTTAATGAGAAAAAAAACCATTCGGAAGGCTCGCAGAGCATTGCCCCACCACGTGAGCGAACGGTCTGCAGAAGAAGATGCCGCAGAACTACTTCTGAAATCTCAAGCGACCTTTAATCCGCACCTGGGCGGGGGGGGGTTGGCATTTTCCCACCCCCCTCTCCTCCAGAAAATATTAATCACATGGCAAAGCTCACATTGATTCAGAACAAAGAAAATCATTGGTGATCGGGCCTGAGATCACCAATGCGAGGAACACGGTTTTCATTGTCGAGGTGGTTGTCCAGAATTGAACCCAAGGATCTCAGCAGCAGTGCCAGCTCAGAGCTTTGATCTCTGAGTCATCCGGCTGGCCGCGAGTTATTGCCGAACGTACCGAATTACGGCGGGCTCCGTCGTGATGCACACAGCTCATTTGCCACGTGGCCACATTCTGATCCAATGGGTGGGTGAGCTTCGGTGCAATTAAGCGATGCGTTACCTGAACGTAAATGAATTGAGCGCAGTCATTATACAATTTCAATTTGATCATGACGCAGGGCATTATTCGCTATGTGGATGTACAACAGTTAACAAAGCTACTTTATGCAAACAACACGTTTACCTTTGTTTTACTTTTACCGTATGGGTTACCAAAAGCAACATGCCACATAGACACGAACAAAAACAGTCCCTTGTCGAAGCAGCACTGGATGAAGGTCTCCCCAATCGTGCTGGTCAGTGCGGGTTGGTGAAGGGCAGGGTGTGGGGGGAGGGGGTGGTTGGTGGTACCATGGCCAGGAATTGAACGATTGAATTGTACCATCTTCTTGGTTCTTTCGGTAAAGTCACGTAGAAGGGAAATAATAAAATAATAAAAATACAACATAATAAAATACAATTCTCACGACGTTCCGGCCACAACGCAAGCAGCCGTCCGCAGGTTCTTCACCTGAGGACGCTGTCTTTCCGACAGACCTGTTCTTCACCTGAGGAAGCTGTCTTTCCGTCAGACCTGTTCTTCACAGAATTGTGCGCAGTTGCGTATACAGGACACGACTTCCCTGAAGGCATCAACACCTTCAGCGAGCGCGATGCCGATCACACAACGCGGTTCGAATTCGACCCTCGATCGATGGCTGCGCCATCGCCACACACGCGTCGAATAAAAATCAAGGGACAAGTCCTTACTTACTAACAACTCCTCTATCATTTTTCATTGCTGGAGGGGTTGCCCCCCCCCCCACTAACCTTAAAATCCTGTCTCCGCCATTGAGTGGGCCTTACCTGGTAAAAAGAATATTACAGTTTTAGTTTGTATTGTCACGGTGAATGTACTAAACAAAAACAAACTTCCGAACTCAAAATGAGAAACCTCAAGCTGATCCCAAAACCGCCAACTGCCAACTGTCTGCGTGTCGGGCGGTCGACATCTCAAACAAAGAGCGGCAGAGCGTGGCAGACAGAACTCCGCGCGTGACTTACAAGGTCACCGTGTGGATACAGGAGGCATTATTGCCAAGGTGAATTTCAGTAAAAAAACACAAATAATGTTTTTTTATTACGTTTTCCTCGCGACACTGGCATATCCGAAGAGTCCATGAAACAACATGTCCATGAAGATCAATGGTAGGCCAGCTACTACTTTTATTTCATGCAATATAGAGATATATGTAACGGGAAAACACACACACACACACAACTGAAACAATGAAAGCTCGAAAGCCATCGCTGCGACACACAAACCCATCATCCGGTGGTTGCTAAACTGTTGGTACTCACTGGCACATGACCAATCTGCTCATCTCGTAGGTTGCCACCACAGATGGTGTCACTTTGATGATTTTAATTCCACGCTGTGGCCGATGACAATGAATCGTGAGATAGCCATTTAAAATAGGTGGGGTTAACCACGTAATCTCGTATTGGCCTTGTAAGTAAATCTGTCCGCGGGGAAAAACACGTTTTGCTCCGTGAGATGGGAATGATTTCTGCTCTGGAACCTGAACTACAACAGCACAGTGCGGGATTACTTTAGCATTTGTTTTTAGTTACTCGAGTCCATTTAATGATTTTTTTTTAACCCAATCATTCATTTTCATTGGACAGGTATTTCCATCAGAAAGGCGCGACAGACGTGGTAACACACGCGCCCACGTCGCTGCGAGAACACGCTACAAATGGGGCGCACACGCACACACCGCCGTCTCGGAGCCCCCCCCCCTACCCCCCGGGGCTTGTAAACAGAGGGGCCCCCCACCACCACCACCACGGCCCGGGCTTAACATCATAAGGCTCACAAAGTTCACCTTACGCCGGGCTCTGCGGTGATTAAGGGCGACCCCGCACGCTGCCGCATAATAATCCCAGGGATTTCCTCGGACACAGACACCCAACTATTGTTGCCGAGCGAACGCCTCCACAGTCCTCGCCTCGCCGCGGGCAACTTCGGTGCCTGTCGCGAGCGGCTGCTCAGACGCGGCGACCGAATGCTGTCCACCCGGGGGGTAGGAGGAGGAGCGAAGGCGGTCGACTGATTGGAGGTGGACACCGTGAAGGTTGACACACGGTAATGGATCACCAGTGCACGTGTACCCAAACGGGCAGTTTTGCTAAGCGCGTGGTGGCCTGGGCCACAGATCAATTGGTGGTGGGGTTAGGAAGACCACAGTTCGCTTACATAGACAAAGATCACCCGTATAGCCTTAATAGACTGTAGGGGCAAGTGCTGTTAGCGAGCACCTATGAAGGCCAGCACGGCACACGAAGCTGTGGGTGGCCAACACCGCGCCCGGTCGCCTTTGTCTCCCTAGCGGCGATGTTTACGCATCGCACCAGGGATTCATTTGAGGCAGAGTCGACATAGGAGAGGCCCGGCACCAGTTCAGATAATCGTCACCGGTGTTGGTCGTGAGCGGGAATCGAACCCGGGTTGCCAGGTGCGTAGCGCAGCGCTAACCACTACACGACCGCTCCCCACATAGGCAGACTGCGTCACTGTCAAAAAATAATTCCACGGCTTCCCACTAGACAGGGCAGTACGGGCACATGTCATTATAATTTATATTCTTTGGGTCTTTCGGTAAAGTCACGTAGATCGGTTCTAAGAAAATAACACAAAACAATAAAAATAACAAAAAAACAACAAAAATAACAAAAACAATAAACTGTTATTGTTTTGTTATTGTCTTTGAACCAATCTACGTGACTTTATTTTTGTTATTTTTATTGGTTTTTTTATTTTCTTTGAACGTGACTTTACCGAAAGACCCAAAGAATACGAATTTCTGCAGTCACGAAATATTTAAGTCGAGAATGATAATTTCCTTGAAAAGGGGTGAAAATTCAGGAGAGATTTCGAGTGGGCAACCCGTCAAGAGCAAGAGAAGCCTTGGATCGAGGAAGCAAAACGATCCGGGATCCGTGAATATTTCCAGACGGGAAAGGACCTCGCTGGAGACGCAGCGAGAGAATGCAACGAGGTGGAACCAAGGCAGGTGCTGATCGACGACTTGAAGAAGCGGTTGGGCCAAGCGATGCAATGAAGATGACGGCACAAGATCGAAGAGAACTCGAACCAAGAACGTGCCCCCCCCCCCACCTAAGTGAGAGAACACGAATACAATACGGAATCGTGACTTTTATGTTAGACTCCTTGGGGGTATTTACCGTGCACGGATTAATTACCCGGCAGTCAGAATTGAGACAACGCAATGCACAACGGGATTGCCCCGATTGTGAACTCAATCTATTCATTAACGCTGCGACGAAACGCTCATACGTGCATTGGAGTTAAAACAAAAACCGTTCGCGAAATCAGCAATAAGGGAGCGCCACCTAGCGACTAAGAGTGCCACTGCAATGAAATTCAGCACTCGAACCGTTGACAACAATGCTTTATTTCATCAAAAACACGCCCTGGTCATTTAAAAAATATTTTTCGTTAAATATTTTTTGTTTTGGTCATGCATCTTACCACCGAATGAGCGCAACAGCCACGTACTTGTAACACCAAGGTCCCCAAACCAGACGGCCACAGACTGAAGATGCATTTAGTGCGTTAATCTTCGTCGTCAGAACGTCTCTTATTTTTATATGAACACACACAGACGCACCTCGGCCTCGTTGTTAGGCTAAGGGCGCCGTTTTTTTTTTAAAGAGCGAGGCCGACCTTCTGTTGTTGCTGTTGGGTAACATTCGGTTCGCACTCGTGTATAAACACGCCTTTCGCGCGAGTTGCCTCACCCTTTCGACGATACCACAAACACAGTGTGCACCTTGACTAAATGGACACGTAAAAAAAACCACACACACACACAACGATTACATTTTCATCTGCAGAGAAGTGTAACGCATGTTTTTGGCCATCCTCCAATATTTCAGAGAAAAACTACTTGTAAACTGCCAGTAATCCACCTACATAATTCTGATAATACCATGTATATATGTCAGGGTTTTTTTGTTTCCTTTATAAATGCCACAAACATTTCAACAAGTACAGTTTTAAAAGTAGAGTTGTGCAGTTTATAGGGGGGATTTGTTTTTTGGGGAGCGGGGGGTATTTTATTTCAATTACAAATATTAAAATGTATCGGAGGCAATAAAACACATCACCCGTTGATTTTTGTTAGGAGCAAGAGAAGGGGGGGGGGCAGAGGGGGGGGGGGATATTTGAAGTGCCTACAATATTAATCCGCCCCAAAACGCTGAGCCGCATGCGTAACATCCGTCAACGGACCGGTGCTTTAAAAGTGCTCGGGTAACTTCCCAATACATTTGCCAATGAAGAGATGCGATGTCGTCCATCGTGTGAATGCACAACATAAGTTTGCGATGGTATACAACACAATTTCGATTTAAAGCTTTCTTGACTGCAGGGATTCATCTTCTTGGTTCTTTCGGTAAAGTCACGTAGAATGGAAATAATAAAATAATAAAAATAAAACATAATAAAATAATTCTCACTATTATTTTGAGAATTATTTTATTATGTTTTATTTTTATTATTTCCATTCTACGTGACTTTACCGAAAGAACCAAGAAGAGGAGGTATACAACACAGTTCAAGGTTATTTGACTGCGCACTTGAAATTGACGGCGTTATTTTTTTCCCAACGGCGGAGCAGGTATATGCTTTCGAATTAAAAGTTCATCTCATAATTTATCAAGCGATGAGCGAGCAACACAAACCAAGTCGCCCGTTAGAAGATGTACTTCTTTTAAAACCGGCTCTAAGCATTGCACCTTTTAAAGGGAAGTTTGTTCGGCTGTGATGGTAATTACATTCACGTACGTTTTGGTTTTTTTCCGTCACACAAACATGAACACACATCGATAGATGACTTTCATACATTGCCTTTGATGCGAACGTGTTTAAGTAAGAAACCTATGTTTGCAATCTTTAATGTTTACATTTTTTAATTCATTACTAAATGCTGTCTGTGTGTACTTCAGCATCGAAAACATCACACTATCCCACGTGAGACGACAAATAACCGCACTGTTTGTTTTTAACAAAGTGCAATGCTTCTAAGATGTAAAACTAAACACGAGGGTGAGGGGGGGGGTGACTTTTTTTTTACGATAATCACTTTTATGTTTCCAGCAACTTGCACTTGTGACGGTCACGTAACACCCATTCACAACTAATATCAGTGTCAGATTCAACTGCTTTCAGCACCACTACTGGGAGAATACACGACGGTATGTGGAAGTGCTTGTGTGTGTGTGTGCATTCTAACCCTAAGCGGGAGTATATCTCAAACTTTATAATTGCTTGTTTTAAAAAGAAAAATTACATTCAAGCCATTTTTCTGAAGGACCACATGAGTGCATCCAGCTATATATAGATATTTTTTTTTTACTCTGGAGTGGACATTCCTCCTGCTTGTAGAACGTTTCCAAATTCACGACAACAAGAAACTGTAGATCAGTTTATCCCAGCACGATTTTCTGCGCAGTGTAGTTCTGAAAAGACAATCAAACAAATAACGTTCAAATATCTGACGGCCATCATACAAATAATTTGCACAAAGCTCCTGAATGTAATAAAAGTCCCTTCTATTTTGTGAATATCGAGCGATTCATTTGCATCAACTTTTCACACATTATCGTTACAGGAAGTTTAAAACAAGCCGGCATCAGTCTGGTCGTATGAACGAGGCGACTTGCCAGAAGTTAGCTCTACTTGCGAGAGGTTTCCAATTTTCGGATTAAATACCAAAATTGGGGACTCGTCCCTACAGTCTGCACATAATTTAGAAAAAAACTTACCGGCAGGGAATAGAAGAGGATGGCGAGGAATAGGACGACTAAGAGAAGGATGAGGAGCCCAATGAAAATCCACTTGTAGCGCCTCCAGATGATGTACTTGAAGGTTTTGAGAGGCGACGTGAACCACAGAAACGACGTCTCCGGGCGGCTGCGTTTCATCACAAAGCAGAAAGACGCCAGCAATCAAAATAAGGCCAGTGACAATCACCACCATCATCACCACCACCACTGGATAATGACCTCCACAAATTGTCGCCATCTCTCTGTCATGGTCTTAACGATGCAATAGTCCAGCCTTGACCCTGCACCGCGAGCCGATTTTAAATCATCGCTTCAACTTCACGGCAGACGTCCTCCTCAGGCCCTCCCCTCCCCTTTGGCTGCCACTCTGTTGTTAGTCTCGACTGCCACTCTGTTGTTAGTCTCGACTGCCACTCTGTTGTTAGTCTCGACTGCCACTCTGTTGTTAGTCTCGACTGCCACTCTGTTGTTAGTCTCGACTGCCACTCTGTTGTTAGTCTCGACTGCCACTCTGTTGTTAGTCTCGACTGCCACTCTGTTGTTAGTCTCGACTGCCACTCTGTTGTTAGTCTCGACTGCCACTCTGTTGTTAGTCTCGACTGCCACTCTGTTGTTAGTCTCGACTGCCACTCTGTTGTTAGTCTCGACTGCCACTCTGTTGTTAGTCTCGACTGCCACTCTGTTGTTAGTCTCGACTGCCACTGTTGTTAGTCTCGACTGCCACTCTGTTGTTAGTCTCGACTGCCACTCTGTTGTTAGTCTCGACTGCCACTCTGTTGTTAGTCTCGACTGCCACTCTGTTGTTAGTCTCGACTGCCACTCTGTTGTTAGTCTCGACTGCCAGCCGCCATCCTCTCGTGATGTTCTCCTGCCACTTTGTTTTCTTACCGGTTACATTTTTTGCGTCTCTTCTGGTCTCATTTCAAACATGTGCCTCTCTCTATGCTTCTTTGCGCGCACTCTTTACCTATGACACACCATTGCATTTCTAGGGCAATCATCACCGACAACTGCCACGCTTTTATGAAATGTACTAGTAATGGAAGAATTCCACGACTCCAGGAAGTGGCCCCGAAGCTTGCCATAATGTTAGGGACCGTGGCCAATTACAGCCAACGTCAGTTTACCGTGGACAATTAGACCCAAACCGAAACATAACATATAAAAAAGAATGTTTAAAAATATTCAATTTTTTATGCTAGAATATAGTATTGTTATCTGTATGACATAAGTATACCAAGTTTGCAGTCGATACCACATTGGGAAATGGGTTAAAATTTAGTTACAAGATTTGAGGATACAACAACGACAACAACAACAGATAGAGTGAGTTAAATGAAAGCGTGTGAAAAAAGTCTCCGTTTCAAATCTTGGTATATCTGCTCGTTGCTTCCCCTAGGTGGGTAACTGGGATAGCAACTTCCAATCAGATCACAGAGGTCACATGGTCTGCCCAAGATTGTGTGCTCTGTAGACCAATCAATTTCATTGGCGAAATCGAACCTTATCCCCTCAATGCCATTGCTGTACCAAGCAACTATGGCAGCTCACATTGAATGCACTGGCAGGAAAAAACTTTCCAGTGGCAATTGCCCGAACATCGGCGATTCTTTAGGTGCCACAGCTGGTTGTGCGATTTGCCTAAATCACAGAGGACAATTTTAGATGCCTCATGTAGCTTAAAGGTCAGAGCATTGAGCTGGCCACTGATGAAATCCTGCATTGAATAAAGGAAGCTGCTGCCTGTGATGAAACGTGATTCTCAAAGTGCTGCGAGTCTCTGGTGTCAAGCCCAGTCACCAATTACTGCACCACATTATATTTGATTTTGCACTTAATTTGGGCGATTTCCAGCTCGGCGGATTAAACAGATCAGGTTAACGTTCTTGCGACAAACATTACTTCGTAGCATAGTGAGTGGGAAAGTGCTGCTGTATACTGTGTAAGTAGAACTTCTTTAGCACCGTGTGTAGCAAACCATGCTCATCGGAGGTGTGGTATGCGGACCACAGGTCAACTCAGAGGATCTCAGAGGTAGTTCTGTTATATCTGCTTTTGTGGGCCACTCGAACGCAAAGGGGGTTACAACTGCTCTGCAAGTGTTCCGGATGGATTCTCCCTCTCATGACGCGATACCGATAGCACAATTGGAATTAAACTTGTGGATGAAAACACACGAAAAACAAAGCCACGTCGATCATCTCAGCACGTTTGCTCACCACCCCCCGGCATTATAAATGGCCGAACACATTTCAAGGACCCTTACTTTGGTGGGTCCAGCTTTGGGTTCATGTTGGGTTCCTCACGGCCCAGGCCTGCGGGTCTCTCCTCCGCCTCCTTGTCAGCCAGAATCTCCAGCGTCATCTCCACCTTGCCCTGCAATCAACAACATGGACAAGAGGCCCCCCCCATTTAGTTTTTGCTCTTGGGGCGAGAGTTGTAAGCGTCGATGTAAACCAGTGTTCTTAACTCATATTCAGAGGGGGGCCCACTTTTGCCGATAAGACGTCAGTGTGAGGGCCGCCACACATTTGAAACCACTGGGGTTTGACAGCAGCACGGTGGTTTTGTTTTCACATTTGTGTACTGGTCGGGGGCAACACATCAGGGGCCGCGCTTAAGGTTGCCAGGGGCCGCCAGTGGCCCGCGGGCCTTGCAATGAAGAACACTGGTGTTGACGATTCTCAACATGCTCGCCAAAGAATGCACACAACAAATCATCATTTCAGACTCTTCACTTACATTAAATACATTTTTTCCAGCTCTGAAAAAAAAGCAATAGATCAGCTCGATTGCCATTAAATTAACACCAGTCAAAAGACATGCAGGAAAGGGCAGTTCCCCCCATGTGGATAGGTAGTGATCTCCATAGTAGTTTTGTGATATCACCTTCTGTGGACCACTCTCAAACTTTGGGCGATGCATTGCCCTGCCAGAGTTCTAAAAGGGACATTTATTCACGTCGCAACATGGCTCCGATAGCAACCAGAAGTGGAAAAAGACGACTAATCTCTTCATTAAAAAAAATATATAAAATGTATTTTCAGTCCTTTACCAATCAATCCACTGTTGGACAAAGGCCTCCCTCTCCCCCCACACCATGTCAGTCACGGAGGTTGTTTGACCATACTTCACCAAACCGGCGAATGGGGGGGGAAGGACGACCCAGGGCCGGTTCGGACATCACTCCCCCCACCGATGTTAGCCGTGGCCAGCAATCCAACTCTGGTTGCCAGGTTCATAGCGCAGTGCGCATTCCCACTAAAGCACCTGCAGGGGTTGAGGGAGCTGAGCTACCGCCCCCCGATTAAAGAATCAGCCGCCCCCACCCCTTCTTTTAATAATGTAAGCTTAAACTAGATTGGAAGCTTTCGTGACTGCAGGAATTACTCCATGGCTCTTTCGGTAAAGCCACGTAGAAAGAAAAATAAATAAATATTAATAATAGAATATACGACATGTCGATTGCAACACAAGCAACCGTCATCAGGTAAGAATGAATGAGAAAACAAACTTAGAAATATAATGCAATACAACACGGAGTCGGCTAACACAACAGTCAACACCCTACCTGGTTGATTACATTCTTACAAAGATTGTTAAATTTGAGAGAGAGACAAAACACAGACACGGAGCCACACAATCAGACACACAAGCAGAGATAGACAAACACACAAGCAGAGAGAGACACACACACATAGACACACAAGCAGAGAGACACACACATAGCCACACAGAGACACACAGAGGTGTGTCTATGTGTGTGTTAGCCAACTCTGTGTTGTCTTGCATTATATTTCTAAGTTTGCTTTCTCATTCATTCTTACCTAATGATTGTTGCTTGTGTTGCAATCGAAACGTCGTATTCTATTATTATTAAATGTATTTTCTTTCTACGTGACTTTACCGAAAGAACCACAGAGTAATGTATGCTTAATTTAATCTTTGGACGCCACTGAACAAAATGCAAAAACCGAGTACAATTCAGCGATGGGTGTCTCGGAGGCCTTTCCTCATCGCGCACACGGGGGGAGGGGGGGTGGGGGGGGAGCCAGAGCAGGGTGCAGAGAGACAACAGCCGATCGCATTGTTACTCGCTGAATTTAGCAATTCACACGTTTAAAGTAAGTTTATTTAACATTTAAACAAGGTTACCGCAACAGAGAAGCTGGCAACGTGCGCTAACCATTCGCTGCTGCGCCGCTGCACCGGCTGTACGTAAAAAAAAAGTTTTAAAAAGTAGAGAAACACATCAATAAAAAATCATCACTCACGGCGATGATCTTCTTGCCGTCCTGTTCGGCGATGCACGGCCACCAGCCCTTGACGTTCTTCTGCTCGAACAGCGACGTGGTCTTGTGCTTCTTCTTGCCGGTCGGGGTCTCCACCATCTCCAGCGAGCATTTCTCCGCCGACTTTGCCGGCACGGGCATGTGGGACAGGTTCAGGTCCAGGTAGCCTGGTCACGGGTATGGCGAGCCGGTTGTACGAGGGAGGAGATAAAACAAATAATGCCGTTGTATAGTAATTCCACAACCACATCATCATCATCATCCCAGACTCACATTCCATTAAACGTCTGCTTATAATCTCATATGAAGTGTACAGATCAGAAACATGGCTCTCATTGATAGGGTCCACTGCCCTCTGCAACCCAAAATGTAGCCTCGCAGCAGGTCGTGTAAAAAACGGGGGTCTTCTGGTGTTTCTCAACCTTCTGGGTATGGCGGGCAGGTAGGTGGTGCACGTACCCAGGTAGTCATCTGGAGAAAACTTGTCATTGTCCCAGATCTGGATGGTGAACTTTGGAGGAAGGCGCAGCTCGGTTTTGTCCAAACTCCAGAAGTGTTCCTGAAGGACACGGGCACAAAACCGCAGCAGCGGCAGCAGCAGTCAAGCGGCCGCGCCCTACAGACAGACATCGCCAAGACGCCTGACAGCAGATCTGCTGCTCTCTGTCAGCCGTTCTCAAACGAAACTCTCACATCTCATGAAATCATATCAACACCGCAATTGGAATTTTTTTTTTTTACAAAATCAAAGAATAAGCAAGGTTGGGGCAACAGCCATAGTGAACGCACCTTCCTGGAGACCACACAGATGTTCTCAGCTGGCACGTACTCGAAGGGGAAGATGTAGCGCCAGTTGAAGTTGCCTTCCCCACCCAAGGACCGGTAGTGCACGTCCGTCTTCTGCTTGACATCGTCACGCCCGTCGATCCACCTGTGGAGACAGCCATCATAATCAGCATCTATCCATCCACCATCATCATAATGCCCCATCATAATCCTCCATCATAATTCTCCATCCATCATCATCATCAATCCATCATCCTCCATCCATCACCCATCCATCATTATAATCATCCCTCATCCATCATCATCCTCCATCCATCATCATGGCTTTCATAGCTCAGAGATAATCCATTCTCTTTTTTGATATAAGCTCTGAATGTAGGAGTCGGCTACTATGGCAACAATGTTAACCACTAAGCTACTTATTTCACAAATCCACCAAAAAATTCCCATAACGTACACAATCTGCGCTTTTATCATGGCAATGTTTGCATCAACGTCCAAGTAATATATATCTCTGGATTTTACCCAAATCGTTTTTTTGCCCTTTGACCTTAGCCGTACTCAATGACCTTGACCTTGCATTGCTAAGATTAGGTGACCAACGAATAACCAGCATCATAAAACACGCATGCCTACATATATATACACTTTTAATTACATCTCTAGCTACCCCTCCTCCCTGTTGTGTAGGCCACAGGTCACTTGAAAGAATTTCAAAGGCAACTCTGCGATACCCAATTATGTGGACCATTCTCTAAACACAAAGTGGCAATCCCGATACATTCTTCATCTCGTGGCATAACAGGCGACAAGAACCACGCGTCCACTCGGCGTACCCCTTCACGTAGATGTCACTCATCTTCTCTCCGGTGATGCTCGTCTCATCAAGAATCACATCCTTGGTATTCCAGATGATGCACCGCAGCTGGTACCTTCGAATAGAAACAATTATTTAGAGAGAGGGTGGGGGGGGGGTGGCAAAAAAAGTGGTTTCCCCACTCTTTGAACGAGAGTTGTTTCTCGTATATCCTGCTCACAACACTGAGGCAGTGGTGGAATTTCCACGTTCCTATGGTAGGCAGAGAGTCTATTCAGGGACAAGCACTGTTGACTTAGTGGTACTCATTATACAGGCCCCTGGAAAGATCCTTAACTATAAAATTGAACTTGCAAACCTTTCTTTCACTATTCTTCTTTGGTTCTTTCGGTTAAGTCACGTCTAAAAAGAAAATAATAAATTAAAATTTGTCATTTATTATTTTATTATTTTATTTTATTTTTAGACGTGACTTAACCGAAAGAACCAAAGAATAATTCCTGCAGTCACGAAAGCTCCAAATTAAGATCTTTCTTTCACCTTTGAACCTTACCCCCTCTGCTTCATGGTCATGGCAAAGGACTCGGATTACACTGCAATAATGTTTGAAGTGTTATTTGATTATGAATAACACTGATAGTTATTCGTTATTCATTCCAAGTCCATGCATGGCCATTTACGTTCAAGCGTTATGTTTCAATTGCACGTTAAGCCACATTTCAATGTAGTCGCGTATTAAGCGTTTCATTAATTTCTGTATGCCGGAGAACCCCCCCCCCCCCCCCCAGCACCAGGACCAGGAGAGGCTATTCCCTGCCAAATATTCTGTTCCAGAGAGGCTAACCGGACGACGTCACTGCGGAGGAATTTTCACCGCTGTGCACAGCTCTCAAAATTCGTCTTCCGATTGCAGCGCGCGATGTTAGGCTCCATCCAATTTGCAAAAAAAAAGCACGTGGGGCGCGCGAAACTGGACATCTGTGAAAAAAAAGAGCTTCACAGCTCGTCGGATTCCTCGAGTATAAAGAAATACTCTGAAACATTGCCCATCTCGCCGAACAAAACGCGGCCCAACCCGGCAGCGCACAACCTCGGAGAGGTTCTTTGAGTTGTGGCCGTTGCGCCGAATCCAGAGAAATCGCCGTCGAGATGTAAACGTGCGTTATTGCCGAGGAAAGAAAAATACGTTCAAAGCAATCTCCATCACACGAAATAACCAAACCGACGAAGGAATCCGCCACTCGGCCAGAACCCACATCTCCAGTGCCGTACGCCCTCTTGTGGCAAGGTTCATAAATTACAGTGCTTCAACTTGAAGGTGGCAAAGGACGACCGAGGGAAAAAAGATGGACCGATGAAGTGGAGGAGGAGGCACTTTCACGGACAGGAATGATGGGTAAACATCGGCAACGTATGGGACAGGATGATAATGATGATCGCCAAGAGTGGAGGGCTGCTGCTGCTGCTGCTGCCGGAAGTTCTTGGACCCAGCCGTCTTCGTTAAAGGGTCCGACGGGAGGAAGGTTGCCCCCCCCCCCCCCCACTTGGACACTGGATGGCACGAACATCCCCCCCCCCCATGTCCGCTAACGCATCCAACGTCCATTTACGTTGCCCACCAATGTTTTTGGAGAGCACCGTGGCGGAGCCAGGCGGTGGACTTGACGACACGTGTGTGCGCGTGTGTGTGCGCGCGCAAACCGGAGCAGCCTCTCACTTCTTGGCTTTGCGTGGCGTGATGTCGAACGGAGGACCGGGAGGTCCCATGTTCTTGGGGAAGACGTCGACCCACATCATCAGCTTGCCCTGCAAAATGACAAAGATTGCCCCGTACAGCCGCGCCTTCGATTAGCACGGTTGGCTACGTACGGTGCGAAAGAAGATCCACCACACACACACACATAGCCTAATCAGACTTTTGGTGCAAGTGCTGCTAGGGAGCACCTACGAAGGCTGGAACTGTACACGAGGGGGTGGGCGACCAGCACCACGCCCGGCCACAATTGTATCACCAGTGCCGATCTTTACACACACCGCACCAGGTATTCATTTGAGGCCGAGTCGATCTAGAGGAGGCCGAGAATCGGTTCAGAAAATTGTTGCTGGTGCAGGCTGTGAGCGGGGATCCAACTCGGGTCGCCAGGCCCGTAGCGCATTAAGCACCACTTCTAACTACCGCTGCCCAGCTTACCCTGCAAACTCACACAGGCAATATACACAGTAAATTTATAAATAATTATATAAAAACCCGGCTAATTTCAGCGGCAAGTGATATCAGAATCGGTCCTGGGTCCCGCTTAGTCCTGGGAGCTGTTTGACCATACTTCCCCAAGCTGGTCTATGCGGGTTGATGGTGTGGGGAAGCCTTCATCCGGCAGTGGCTCGTATTGTTATTGTTGTAACGGTTTCACCCGCTCCTGCTGGACACCTGTGAAAAAGAGCTTCACAGGCTAATCCGGATTGCTCCAGTATAAATAAATATTCTGATTGTGGATTGCCAAAGGGCAGATAATCATTTATTTAATATTTTAACAGGATCTGTCCCTATAGTCTAAGTCTATAAAATATAAAGTGGGTATCTCTGTATATTTGTGCTGTGAATGGCGACTGAGCTAGAGGCACCAGTCGCCATTCACAGCACAGATTCACCAAACGAGCAAGGGTAAGAGAGTGAGATGAGAGGGCAGAAGTAGGAGAGTACATGGGGGGGGGGGGGGGGGAGTAGAGAAGATGAGAGGGGAGAGGTAGAGGAGTGCGTGGAGGGGAGTAGCGCGAGATAAGAGGAGAGGAGGCAGGGATGAGTCCATGAAGGATCTTGAAGACGGAAAGTGCAATCTCTCATTGATCCAGCATTGGATTGCGAGCCAGTGGAGGGATCGGGACACTGCAGTCATGTGATCTTTCGTGTGCGTGCGCGTACTTAGTCTGGCAGCAGCATGGTGCGTGTAAGTGTAACGCAGACCGCTTTTACAACTGCAACTTACTCCTACTGCCACTACTGCCACAACTGCTGCTGGCGCGAGCACTACTACTACTACTGCTAGTACTACTACAACTACAGCTGGAGCTAGCACTACTACTACTACCACTGCTACTGCTACTACTAGCACTCCTACTACTACTAGCACTCCTACTACTACTACTGCTAGCACTACTACTACTACTAGCACTGCTACTACTACTACTAGCACTGCTACTACTACTACTAGCACTGCTACTACTACTACTAGCACTGCTACTACTACTGCTAGCACTACTACTACTAGCACTGCTACTACTACTGCTAGCACTCCTACTACTAGCACTGCTACTACTACTAGCACTCCTACTACTAGCACTCCTACTACTAGCACTCCTACTACTAGCACTCCTACTACTAGCACTCCTACTACTAGCACTCCTACTACTAGCACTACTACTACTACTACCAGCACTACTACTACTACTAGCACTCCTACTACTAGCACTCCTACTACTACTACTAGCACTGCTACTACTACTACCAGCACTACTACTACTACTAGCACTCCTACTACTAGCACTGCTACTACTAGCACTCCTACTACTACTACTAGCACTGCTACTACTACTACCAGCACTACTACTACTACTACCAGCACTACTACTACTACTAGCACTCCTACTACTGCTAGCACTACTACTAGCACTCCTACTACTACTAGCACTCCTACTACTAGCACTGCTACTACTACTGCTAGCACTCCTACTACTACTAGCACTCCTACTACTACTAGCACTCCTACTACTACTAGCACTCCTACTACTACTAGCACTCCTACTACTACTAGCACTCCTACTACTACTAGCACTCCTACTACTACTAGCACTCCTACTACTACTAGCACTCCTACTACTACTAGCACTCCTACTACTACTAGCACTCCTACTACTACTAGCACTCCTACTACTACTAGCACTCCTACTACTACTAGCACTCCTACTACTAGCACTCCTACTACTAGCACTCCTACTACTACTACTAGCACTGCTACTACTACTGCTAGCACTACTACTACTACTACCAGCACTCCTACTACTACTAGCACTCCTACTACTGCTAGCACTACTACTACTACTAGCACTCCTACTACTAGCACTGCTACTACTACTGCTAGCACTCCTACTACTACTAGCACTCCTACTACTAGCACTGCTACTACTACTGCTAGCACTACTACTACTACTAGCACTCCTACTACTAGCACTGCTACTACTACTGCTAGCACTACTACTACTACTACCAGCACTACTACTACTACTAGCACTCCTACTACTACTAGCACTCCTACTACTACTAGCACTCCTACTACTAGCACTGCTACTACTACTGCTAGCACTGCTACTACTACTACCAGCACTACTACTACTACTAGCACTCCTACTACTACTAGCACTCCTACTACTACTAGCACTCCTACTACTAGCACTGCTACTACTACTGCTAGCACTCCTACTACTACTAGCACTCCTACTACTACTAGCACTCCTACTACTACTAGCACTCCTACTACTACTAGCACTCCTACTACTACTAGCACTCCTACTACTAGCACTCCTACTACTACTAGCACTCCTACTACTACTAGCACTCCTACTACTACTAGCACTCCTACTACTACTAGCACTCCTACTACTACTAGCACTCCTACTACTACTAGCACTCCTACTACTACTAGCACTCCTACTACTAGCACTCCTACTACTAGCACTCCTACTACTACTACTAGCACTGCTACTACTACTGCTAGCACTACTACTACTACTACCAGCACTCCTACTACTACTAGCACTCCTACTACTAGCACTCCTACTACTAGCACTGCTACTACTACTGCTAGCACTACTACTACTACTACCAGCACTACTACTACTACCAGCACTACTACTACTACTACCAGCACTACTACTACTACTACCAGCACTACTACTACTGCTGTTGCCACCGCTACAGGCACTGCTGCCGCTGTGCGCGCACCTGCTCGAGGCCTGGCTGGATCGAGTGCTCCAGCGTGCGCGTCTCCACGTGCTCAGGGATGAGGCCCATGCTGCGCAGGAGGTGCAGGGCCAGGCGCTCCTTCACGGGGCCCAGGTGAGGATTCGTCGGGGCCTTTGCCTCTGCAGAACATGAAGGGGGATTCCCCAATGAGCGCCCCCCCCCCCGTGGTTACATTGCAGAGGCACGCGTCAGCCACTTTCCTTTCCGGAAGAAGCGCCGAATTTTACGCCAATACGCGGCGCGAGGAGAATCATCGAGGAGGAACGCGGTTTGGGATCGATGGCGGTTGGCGCAAGACTGCTCGCCAAACTGTACAGAAACCAACAAGGGGGGTATATAATAACACACGCACGGCCGTCACGCGCAATTGTCTCACCAAAGTCGGACATCAAATAGTCGCGCCCTTTCAGGGTTAGGCGGTCCCCTTCGTAGATGGGCTGCGGCCAGCTCTTGGCCCTCGCCACGCCTTCCAGGATCATGCTGGGAGTCATCTGGTCTCTCCACTGGTTCGGGCCCGAGCTGAGAACACCGCAAAGCAAGACGAACAGCCGGCTCCCGGTTATAAAACAACGTCGGTTCTTACGGGACCACGTTCGGTAGCCACTCAAGCGATTTCAACACTTTGTGATAACATCCACGACAGTTTCACTCGAATTTATTTAGTTATGTTCACTCTGGGCAGGGCCCATCGAGTTAAAACCGCTGTCCATATCAAGGGTTGAACCGGGGGGGGGGGGGGGGATGAAGGAAATTAAGGTCGAGAAAATGGAACAACATTGACAATTGTAAATCTCACAGCCAAATTAATTTGAGAAGGAAAATCCACAACAGCAGCATCAGCACCTTAAAACAGGCATGGCCATGACGTGGGGAGGGGCTTTCATCCAGCAGTGGATTGACGAAGGCCGAAATTTTAATTCCGCTTACGATTATTATTTACGACATGCAGATTCTGTTTCTGCTCTTCCTGTACAGTGCAAACATATGGGCCGTGACGGTGGCCAATCGGATTGTACGCTCTCGCGAAAAGAGCAAGTAAACACGTAATAAAGAGAGGAAGCACTTGCGGTCATTGCAAGGAGGAGAATGTGGCCAGGACACATAGAAGGGATGGATAACGACCGAAGAAGCCAAACAAAATTATGAACCGAGACAAAAATAAAATGAGGATGAGCACGGCATAGGAAGATGCGGAGAGCTTCAACACACGGACTCCACGTGGGGAGAGGAGGAGGCAACTTAGCAAAGCGATTCGGGGGAGCGGCGATGCTGGACAGCTCTGACTAAGTACTCTGCGTGTCGCGTCATGTTTCTGCAGCGCAGCCGCTCACACGCAGTAGGACTGGGAGAGGCCGCAGCGAGCCCCGAAGCGCGACAGGTAGCGGTTCTCCAGGTCGATGAACGTCTCGCCGATCTTCTCGTCGCGGCCCACCATGTCGTAGTCGAACACGCTGATCTTAAGGTCCTTCTCCAGAGGCAGGGTGCAGGTCATCTCGAACATCCTGCGAGCACAGCGGAGGAGGAAGAGGAAGACGGTGCAGACGCCAGGCGGGAACGTTGATGGAGCGCCGAGCGGTTGAGGGACCGACGGCGTCGCGGCTACGATGGTCGACAGACCGAAGCGTCGTGGCTACGATGGTGGCCGGTGCCCGAAACCAACGATGGAGAGGCAGCCGAAAGGAGGGAACGCGCCCGAGGGGACGTCCTCCGCGGACATGGAACAACGAAATCGGATCGTGTGCAGGTGCCAAGTGGATTTATGGGACCGCAGGACCATGATAGTGCACGACGGCTTGGGGGAATGTCCTTCAGAATCAGAATATTTATACAGGAGGAATCCAATGAGCTATAAAACTCTTTATCACAGATGTCCAGTAGGGGGGGTGGGGTAAGAACGTTACATCCAGCAGTGGATCGATCCAGGCTTTTGACGAATGCTATGCAAACACGTGTGGTTGATGCAATAATCCAACGAGGTCTGCACCGCACGATAACAACGAGACGCCGCTTACCTTCCGAAGACGGGGTTGAGCGTGTTGGGCATGTACTTGTCGTGGTCATCGATGGTGGTTTTGCCCAGATTGATCTTGACGTAGGGGTCACACTGGGGGGACACGGAGACACGGAGACACGCGCACAGCCAGGTTAAGGCTGCGCGTGCAGCCAAATCGAGGGGCATGACACGGCGCTCGGCAAACGGGCGGCGCCCCTTAACCCCCAAGCGATTTTGGCTGCCCCCCCGCCTTGTGGGCAGCAGTAAAACAAAACAAACAAAAAAATCTTAAAACGCAATTTTACGTAAAGATTATTTATTAAAAATGGCAGGGAATGGGTCACCATGGGATGTCTTGGCGACAACAACATGCACAACAGTCGAACTGCGTTGATAAAAAAGGGAGGGGAAAAAAATAAACTAAATAGGCGCGCAGTTTATTCCATCACCTATTTCGTTAATTTAAGTACGAATTTGTTTGTCACGTGCCGTATACCTGCTGCGTCTGTGTTTGTGTACAAGTAGCTCTGCGTGCGAGGCGGCTCTTGAACTATTTTGGTCAAAGACAAAAAACAAAAAAAATGTCTCTTCTTTTCTTTGAAAGGTAGCCGACCCCCTGGGGCGGAGGTGAAGAAATCGATAGTCCTCCACGGAATTCGGCTTTGTTCAGAATAACGGCTTTTGTTGTCGAAAGTAGGCCGATTAAGTGAATGGAAAAAGCGAATTTGTATTTTTTTAACCGTGTGAACATCTGCGGAGAGATGCTCATTAAAAAAATCCATTGGAGGTGGAATGTAAAGTGTTCCGATGAAGCCGGCATGGGTTTATCATTAAAATGCGAGTCATGAGCGGAGAATCGGCGTATCTTGGTACGCATTCATCTTTGTCTGGAGCTCTCCTCCAAGACCGTTTCACCAATTGCATATTGAGGAACCATATAACAAAACATTCTTTGGTTCTTTCGGTAAAGTCACGTAGATAGGTTCAAAGAAAATAACAAACAATAGCAAAAAACTACGACGTTTCGATCGCAACACAAGCGGTCGTCATCCTGATGACGTCGTAGTTTTTTGTCATTTTCTTTGAATTGAATGTGGGGGAAAGTGCTGTTTGCGAGGACTTATGAAGGCTGGCACGGTACACGGGGGGGGGGGGGGGGGGGGGAGGGTGGCCAGCAACACGCGCGGCCCCCTTTGTTTCCCTGGTGTGAATGTTTACCGCACCGGGTACTCATTTAAGGCCGAGTCGCCGCGCAGACAGACACACGCACGCACACACACACGCGTGGGTTATCGAGATTTTCAAGGACACCACGCGGTTATGCCATGCAGCCGGGCAAGGAGGGGGTGTGTCATTACCAGGCCATTGGTGTCCTTGGGCTGGAGCGCCAAAGCCTGCACGATGTAGACCCTCACGATGCATTCCTGGAGCCCAATATCTGGCAGCAGCTGGTACTGTGCCGGCGGGCTGGGCAGCGCCGGGTCGTCCGGCAGTGGGTAGATCTTGAAGGAGCCCTGCCGAGAGAGAGCGATATCATTTGCTGCTAAATGTCGTCAACTTAAATCTCGACTGAAAACTTTTGTGACTGCAGGAATGAATATTCTTGGGGTCTTTCGGTAAAGTCACGTAGATAGGTGAAAATTAATAAATATAAAAGAGACTATGTCGTTAACTTGTTTCAAATTGATGCTGCTCTCTTGCCCACGACGGAGTCGCCCTGAATGCGCCCGATTTGCAGACCTCGGGAGCCAAGCAGGTAAAAAGAAAACACAGGAGCAAACCAGACGTGAGAATCGGGAGATGGATGGCGGGGACCAAGAGACTGGGCTGGGATCATTCCGGAAACGAAGAGAGACGTGGAAGGAGGCGAGGAGAGTGGCCGTGCCCATCTCAGGCAAGGTGGGGGGGGGGGGAAAACATGCGACTGGGATGGGTGGGCACTTGTCTCGACAACAAGAGAGAGAGGAAAGCCACGTGGGATTATCACGATGAAGGTGGAAGCGCCACAGGGCGGAGAGCGAGAGGCCTAGGAAGAATGTGTGGTGAGAATGTGTGGGATTGGAAGCGCTGTGGAGTAGACGTGGAGATGGACTAGAAGAAGGATGAGTTAAGAACGGGGACCAAGGAGGGAGACGCCTCACGTGAGTGGGAACAACGCCGGAAGGAAGTAGAGAGCTCAACGGGAAATGAGAGTGATGAGATCGGCTTGCTGTCGCTTGCTAACATCGACAAGGGTGACCGAGCTACACACAGCGCGCCAATGGTCACGTTCACGGCCAGAAGCGCGTCCGTACTGTGCTTGCGCAACAAGTTCAGGGTTTCTCCTCCTTGCCTTGAACTCTCCCACGACCGACGGGTCGTCCGAATCGTCATCCGCTTTGCCGCGGTACAACTTGAACGTTCGGCAGAAATCGTTCAAGTACTGGAACTCGGGAACTTCCTCCAGCATCGTGTCGTAAATCTGTAACGGAGGGTTTGTAAATGAGACTCGGGTGAAACTCACGTTGTCCGCTTCTGCCATTCTCACGAGTAAAAATGTATGAACGTCACCTGAATGAACGTGAGCCCATCATTATTTTCGGTGCTTGAAGGAGCCCCCCCCCCCACCGTCCATGCACAATAAAATCATTATGGGTTGCTGTGAAACATTGGTCATACAATAAATAGACCTTCATTTGTATCAACCTATTGACTTTTCAGACCAGCACATCCATCAGTAACAACGTAAACAAAGGGTCAAGAATATGGATCTCAGAAGTCAACTGTTTCCGTTGCCAGGGTCACTTCCTGACATGACGACCCTTGGCTGTGTGAATTCTTGGCGAGCTGTACGTCTTTTGGTGTCCTCTGGTCTAGCACCAATTGAGACGAGGCTCAAAAGAAAGCTGTCTCTGGTGTGGACCAATCAGTTTCAAGGACAATGCATATATTAGTGTTTTTTTTAGCATTTTGACCAGTAGTATTGTGGTTAATGCAGACATGAAAAAAGGGGAAAAACCCTATTATTATATTTTGGTACTGGCAAAGGAGGTCCCATGATGCAACACAACAATCTCATGACACAATTCGGACAAAATCGTCAGCAAAGCAACAAAAACAACACAACCGATGCCGGACCATGGAGAAGGGGTCCCTCACCTTCAGGGTGTCGTGGCCCTCCTCCAGGTACGAGCCGCACTTCTCCACCTCGCCCAGGGAGGCGTAGAACTTGCTCCACCAGTCGACGGTGTCCTTCTCGTCGATCTAAAAGCGAGCGACGCATCGACGGCACAGCAGCGGAGCAGCAGCGTGACGACGCGGTCACTCTGAGCGCGCCGGCGCGGCGCAAAGTGCAAAAGGAGGCGTGGAACGATTCGTAACTCCGTCTCCAAGCGATTTGATTCGTTGCCGTGATTCGGGGTGGAGATGGGGGGGTGGTTCACGATTTGATTTAAATTTTTATTTATTTCATTATGAAGTTTTAAATGGACTCGTTTGTATCGTTTCACATTTGGTCTCATTTGTAGTTTTTGTTGTTGCTTGCTTAAATATTAGGATATGACTGGCATACAATTTGCATAAATTAATTCTCCATCAATCGTTGCAGAAATGCTTCAGATGCTTGTGTTCCGGAGTGTAAGAATCTATTTTAAAATCAACGACGCGACGGATCACTGCGTGCGCAACACACGGACATTCCCCCTTCATTCAGAACCATGCAAAGGCTTTTCACGTTATTGTTTTGCCGCCAAGAACTTTCATAAAACACCACAGTTCAAACAGAATACCCTCTCTGAATTAGAACAAGACCGTTGAGTAAAAAAATAACAACAACCCAACAGTGGAGAGTACCCTCTCATGCAACACCAACTACAACACCGCCCCCCCCCCCCCCTCATGCTGGGGAGATGTACAGAGCCGAGAGACCGCACAGAGCGAGTGACGAGAAATCCCTGGGAGACAGCAACGACCGACCCCTCTCTCCGTGTGGCACAATCGAGCACTCCCCTCCGCCGCCACCGGCACCCCCTGGAAGTCATGCGCCTCCAACGGAGCGAGATCGATCATCGTCGGCGACGCCGGCGTTGTCGCGCGGCGCCCCCCCCCCCCCGATTGTTTCCAGGCTGCGCCGTGCGCTTTTGCGTTTTAAAACGGACGTTGTCACAAAGCACTGGAATTTTTGTTTTTTCTCTCTCGAATTCCGACGGATAATTTGAGATTTCGTACTAAGTCTGCCCCTCACCTCAATTGGTTGCTCAAACCGTGGGCAATGAACAACACACAAAAGTATACAAACTGCGGGGCGTCCTGGAAGAAAACCGTGATACAACCCACACATTAAATAAGTCCCATGCTAGCTTCATTGCAATTGTTTGCAATGCATGTTTGATAGTTTTATCGTATACAAACTTGACTTACAATGAATGCAAGTCACTTGCTCATCCACTTAGTCCTAGTCTGCTGTGAAACAAAAGCCCACTTTCTCAACAATTTACGTTTGTGGATTATAAAGTTTAGTTCCAGGACACCTCTCGACCCATGCAACTTGTTTCGTGACCTCCAAAATGAGACATATGCCATGGAACCCACTTGGCTCCTTGTATCAAACGACCCAATTAGTGTCAAGTATTTGCTGGCAATTAGGCAGGCCAAGAGTATTCCGAAATAATAATTGACAAAACCAACACACCAAAACCTCAGACAAAGAACACCCATTTAGACTACACAGACCATTAGGGCAAGTGCTGTTAGCGAGCACCAACACATCACACACACACACACGTGCGCGCACGCGCGCTACTGGTTAGTACAAAGCCAAGCGAAGCAAGAGCAAGCCAAATGCGCAACACAGCCCCCTTCAACCGAGAAGGAAGCAGTGACAAAGCTTTCCACGAAGTGACGAGTGATACATACAGGGCTGACTGGCGTTGCTCTGGAGAAAGGACTTGGAGCGGAACTCAAATTTCCAAAGAACTGCAAATCGAATGGGGTGCGCAACACATGGAGTCGTTTGACGGGTGCACACGGGAAAGGCGACGGCAACGCAGATTGGCGGCATGGCGCCGGTCTGTACGTTCAGGTCCCCCCTGCCTGTGTGCGATATCGCTTGACGTTGTTTTTTTCCCTCCCCCTCGTGCGACGTGCTGCTGCCTTTCCATCGCCACCTGGGACGTAAATTATAATTGCCGCAACAATAACATTATTTTATCGCGTTGCATTTTCTTTTTTATCCTCGGCTCCACTCCGATTAGCACGACGGTTGGCTACGTACGTACGGTGTGGGCAGTGGGAAAGAAGTCCGACATCCACACGTAAGATTATTTTCTAAACAGCTACTTGGGCATAGTAATGTTGTATCGTTGGGTTGAGTACATTTAAAACCAAAGAGACCCGACTTGAATTCTCTGCCACGGCTAACGTGAGCAGCGAGTGATCATCGAATTGGTCCCTGGGTGCCGACCCCTCACATCACCAACACCGCACTGACCGGCATGGTGAAGTATGGACAAACAGCTCCCCATGTCCGACAAACGTCGGGGCCGAGGCGGTAAATCTCAACAGTGGATTCACAAATTTGTGTTGCGTTGTATCCCTGCCGATGCATTCCTATTCGTCGGAACGCGCTGCTGGGTGCAGGAAATGTGCAGGGCGAGGACAGACATTTAAAACAGAAACAAATCCCCCAGCATGCACATCCGCTGGATGGACGAGTTACTGTTACGACACGAAAGCAAAACACGGACGCGTGCCAACTGTTCCACAATTTCTGCCGCAGCTGTTAATGAGATTTGCCACACCGCCATCGTTTTCAAACCCAATTTCAGCGCGATGCCATCAAATTGTCGGAAAAATAATGGTCGGGCCGTTTAATAATTGCAGCACCTTCATAATAATCCACACAGATATACAATATATTAAAAGCAAGGCTATGGCGATATGATTGCGCAAGCGTTAATAAAAACCGCCCTAAGCTGATTCAATATGTATCTTAAAATAACAACACCAAAGCATTGCAAGCCACGTGATCAATAACCAATGGATGGCGGCACGTCGGCTCAGCGGCAGAGTGAGCGGCTCGCAATCAGAGGGTTGCGAGTTCACATCCTTGTTTTGGCGTCTACTCGACTCATCATCTCTCTGGGGCCGCTAAAATAGCTACCACATTGTGGGTAAGTCAACAGTGGGTTTTTGTCCAAATTATACTCTCCTCCAACACATCAACGTGGAATTTTGACCACCGGCTCGGGGCTGTAAACAAGAGCTAAGAGCACCGCTAAAATTCTAAATCTCTGGCGGGAAATCACCGACATCACCTATTCTTTATTTTGCAGATCCTGGCCCTGGGTGTCTCAAAAACATGAAAAGTTACCAGCTGCCAAGTTCAAGGTTGTAATTGTAATCTTAACTACACAAGTAAGTTAGTCATGTACCTAAATGATACAAGGCACGGTAATTGATCAACTGTAACGACGTTTCTCCGGTAAGTTGAATGTACTTTGCGCTTATCTTCGTGGCACCAACGACATCCACAAGTGCAGCACACCCACCTGGGAGGTGAGCAAGGGTTTGCTGTCATCCGAAGCGATGTTGAGCATCACGTCGCTGGACGCGCGAGCCCGGCCGGCCCCTGCGTGCGAATGTGACAAGCCTCATCGTGACGCAATTCATTCCCCACAATGACGTTCTCCCTATCGGCCTCGTTATCAGTAATCTGCCAGACTAAGGAGTCTCCCCCACACCCCCCCCACATTACCATTTCTCATGGTACAACAATCCATCAGCTCTCCTTCACACAATCCATCAGCTCCGTCACACAATCCATCAGCTCCTTCACACAAGCCGATTTAAAAAAAAAAAATCACTCCATCTCTATTGGTGGATTCCCTCTTGAAGCGTGTTCCCATCCTCTGGCTGTCACTCTGTACATCAAGTTTAAAACACCTCCTATAATCCCCGTCCAGTGATAAATCCTGCCCAAAACCACTTTCATTAAAATTCAACGGTCGATATGATGTCTAACTTGTCGTTAATACCACCATTGGAACCTCATTTGCCAGTAAAAAATATGATAATTGGTTTTTTACCCTTCTATCTGGCAACAAAACTGACCCCTTTTTTACGAGGAGTCATGTTTGCATAGACCACAATACCTGCAGCCATAATGCAAACAAAAAACATAACTCTGATAATATATGGACTGTCCTTGAAGTTGATTGGTCCACACCCGAGACAGCTTTCCTTAGAGCCTAGTCTCGTTAATACTTTCGGAACCGCTGGGACCCCACCGGCGCCACCTGGGCATCCGCATGAGCCGCACCTGTCGAGCGACGCCGGCTTACCTCCCACGGTGGGCGGGAGCTGACCGTCCACCGCATCCGGGTCGCAGCGGAAGTCCTCCAGCTCCTTGACGGTGAGCTGCGCCACCACCGGCTTGCGGCCAAACTGCCGGTTGTCGATGACCTTGATAATGATGGGCGGGGTGTAGATTTCCTCCTTGGGGAGACGCTGCGACGGACGGAGAGGGAGGTGGAGGTGGAGTTATAGAATCATGCTGCTGGCAGGCGCAACAAGACAATGGCGCTCGTTTTCCTTACAATCAAAAAATTATAATTAACTGCGTGGGGCATAGGTTCGTAAGCGAAGATATATTTTAACAAAAACTCACTGCGGGTTGTTATTAGCACTGCCTGAGAGCGGGGGCTACTTTGTCAGCTTGGGAAAGTGCAGAGAGGGCTGGACATGGCCATAGCTAAAAAGTAGAAACAGAGGGTCGACGTTTGGGGCAGTGACTGTCCGTCACAGCAGATGGGGGGGACACGTGGGGAGAATGACTGACGTCATTGTTGGGGATCACACCACTTTTCACTGCGAGCTGCTGTGAATAACTGGAAAATTTGAAGGACGTTTGGCAAATGCACAGTATTGAATCGAACCATTTCTGCTGAGAATTTTTTTGTTTTGTTCATCAAAACTCTTGATTTTTCAACTTCCTTAACATTCTATATTTGAAGCTTTCGTGACTGCAAGGATTCATACTCTTAGGTTTTTTTTTTCTTTCGGTAAAGTCCTTAACATTTCCCAGTTATTCCCACGGCACCACAGCATACAGTTTGATCTCCAAAAATCACATCAGTCAACCGGGCTCCCTCACTCTCTCTGCACTAAAGAGGAGTAGCGTGGTTGCGTGAAGGAATGAAATGGGACCTCTCCCCTCTCCACCTTACCCTCCTCCCCCTCTACGTCGCACGACGCTCGAGTCCCTCTAAACCATGGGCGATTGCAGGCCCATTATAAAGCGATGGGCCCTCATGTGGTCCTGGGCAGTGTGAAATGAAGCAAGGGGGCCAAAGGTGATGATGAGGGTCCCTCCACGATCAAGATGTCATCATGGCCTAAACCAGAATGACATCTTGATTGAAAACTAAATTCTTTAGAACTGCATTTATGTGTTTAGTTTGTGGTCCTTCCCCCGCACCTCCGATTAGCATGGTTGACTACGTATGGTGCAAAAGAAGGTCTACATACAGACATACAAGCCGTTATTGCCACCACACCTCGCCAACCAACGCTTTCCACCGTTCTCCGCGCAAGACACACGTGACCCTCCATCATCTTCGCCAACCATCTCTCGCACCATCGATCTTAGGCGTTTTTCCCCTTGGTCGTCGGCCTCTCTGAGGCCACTCCGATGAGTGTCCCCAGAGAGAGGAGGAAAGCGAGAGCGCGAGTGTGCGACTTTACCACTTCCATGCTGAGGACGGGGCTGCTGAAGTTTGGGTTCTTCTTCACGTTCTTGATGACGGGCGACTGCACGTTGACTCCGCCGCACTCGATCACCAGACTGGGCGATGTCACGCCGAGCAGCTGGTAGCTTTTCAGGTTTCTCAGACCCCAGGCAAGGATCTGCACAATTACAACCATCATCATCATCATCATCACCGCAACCATAATCGTGCAGAAAAAAGTCGAAGTGGTCTATTACGCGAAGTGGTACTAATTGTATCGACCCCAGAGAGAGGATGGGCCGAGATAACTCCCCAAACAGGATTGAACTTGAAACCCACTCTCCCGCTGAGTCCACCTGGTCAGCTGCTACAAGGATAACAACGGAGAAAATGTGCCATTTCATTTCATGCCATTTATTCTCCATTGAGCCAAATGTCGACCATTTTCACACCGATACGCAGCATGAAACACATGTGTTGTGAACACCGCATGGGCTCTAGGTGTGGACATGTGGTCTCTGTGTGTATTGTGACCTGACGAATCAGGGTTGAGGGGGGGGGGTGGACGGGGGCGGTTGGCACTGGGACTAGCCGTGTTGACAAGGGAGGGACCGCAAAACCAAAACTGTTGAGAACCACCGCCGTTAGGCGCTCGTGTCGTTTGCGTGGCTCACCTCGATTTTTGTGCGCTGAAGCACGGGTTTGATTCCCTGGGGGACCATGAACACGGTGGCGTTCCGCTTCGGCGGAGGGAAGGGCAGGTCCGATCCGTCGGCCTGCAGTGGTGTCGCCGGGAGGACAACTGTCAGCAGGATGACGCTCGCAGTTTCACCGAGACGCGAGCGTCGTAGTCTCAGTTCACCGAGACGCGAGCTTCGTAGTCTCAGTTCACCGAGACGCGAGCTTCGTAGTCTCGCGCCCGTGTGCTGATGTGCAGCCTTCCTCTCGTCAATCCAGCGACGGGTGAGGAACTCGCCCACGCCGTGCGGGTCGTGGGGAGTTTATTTGACCATGCTTCACCATGCTGATAATTAAATAATTAACTCCCTTAAATAAATAAGCTATTAAACACAAACAAATTAATTGGTTATAATAAACATAAATATTTAAGTATCAAACGATAGTTTCTAAATGAGCTTACCCTAACGCATCACTCTATCTTATCCATTAATCTCATCACATGATCTCATCACTTTCTCTCGGTCTCGATGCAGTCGTGCAGAGTCTCAGACGCGATTCGCGGGCAGCCAACATCACGGAGAGCGCGTTCGCGAGGGATTACCTTAACCTGTTATTTTCCGAGTACACTGCACCACCAGCGGGGCCAGATCATTTACGCCGACCCAAAACGAATCGGCGAACGGAACGGCGTACCTTCTCTTTCTTGATGAGCTCGAAGGCGGCGAGAATCTCCCCGCGCTCCTTGCTGCCCTGCTGCAGGGAGTACCACGCCAACTTGGGGGTCAGGTCATCGGACGCCGACAGCTTGACCAGCGGCGAGCATTTGGCGCGCCCCATGAACTCGTCCTTCCCCTGCAGCACCACGCGGTAGAGAGTGTCAAAAAAGTATACGTGCGTACTTTTATTTCGACAGGTAAGGGCCCACTGAGCTATGCAGCTCTTTTCTGAGAGGCGACCTGGCCACAAATGATAGCTCAACGTAGTGGCTTATCACGTGGAAATTTATAGCGGCCAAATACTCTACATGCACGTCGAGTCGAAAATGTGGGAGGGAAAAATCGGAGGACCGAGAAAATCCCATGTGACCACGGTGGAGAGAGAACATGCATACTCCAAATACAGTATGAAAAAATAAGAATAAGTTTTACCCTTTCTGGCAATAAAACAAGCGTTAAGATGCTCAAACACCAAGTAAAAACCTTTTGCAAGGAATCATCGCTGCATTAACCACACATACCAGCGGTGAACATGCAAACAAAAACATGCTCTGATAATAATATATGGCATGGTACTCTTTGGTTTTTTCGGTAAAGTCACGTAGGTAAAAAATAAATGAAAAAACAACTAAATTAAATCACGACGTTTCGTCTTCAGGTACCTGAAGACGGAAGCTTGTGTTTTGCCTCCGAAACGTCGTGATTTAGCTTAGTTGTTTTTTCATTTATTTTTTACCCACGTGACTTTACCCACACAACCAAAGAGTATGAATCCTTGCAGTCACGAAAACTTCAAATCTAGAAATATGGCATGGTCTTTGAAACCGATTGGTCTCCACTGTTCACCTTTTGACGTTCTCTGATCTGACACTGGTGAGACTAGGCCCTAAAAAGAAGGCCGTCTCTGGTGTAGACCAATTAATCTTGATTTGAAGCTTTCATGGACTGCAGGTATCCATCCTCTTTGGTTCTTTCGGTAAAGTCATGGAGGTTGTAAAATAAAATGAAACAAAAAACAATATATCATGACGTTTCGATCGCAACACAAGCAGTCGTCCTCAGGCGGAAAAAATATAATCCAACAGTGGAACTGCTGAACCAACGGTGATATATTATTTTCTGTTTTATTTCATTTTTCTACCTACGTGACTTTACCGAAAGAACCAAAGAGTAGAGACGAATCAGTTTCAAAGACAATGCCATATATTATTATCAAAGCATTCTAGATTTGAAGCTTTCGTGACTGCAAGGAATCATCTTCTTAGGTTTTTTTCGGTAAAGTCACGTAGAAAGATACAGCTAATCTGGCTGTGACGGTCCCACCTGATGACGGAGACTTGTGTTGCCTCCGAAACGTCGTGATTTTTGTTTTTATTTTATTTTACTTTCTACGTGACTTTACCGAAAAAAAACCTAAGAAGAATTATCAAAGCATGTTTTTGTTTGCATGTTCACCACTAGTACTCGTGGTTAATGCAGACTTGATGCCTTTAATTGGTATCTATTTGGTGCGTGAACTTATTAACACCTCCTGCCTTATTGCCGGAAAGGGTAAAACCTATTCCTATTTTTTCATTCTTTGATACTGGGAAAAAAGCCCCATGTCCAAATATACAGGCGTCAGGTTCAAACCCATGACCTCCTGTATACCAAGCGAGGTAGTTAACATCTCGCCCCCGTGGCATTCGAGATTCACTCCAGCCGCCCCCCCCCACATGCCCTCCTCCCCCTGCTTGGGTTAGAAAAGGAACACGATACACCTTAACGAGTCCCTGTTTAGGCAGGAGACACCCAGGGGGTGCAATCCCTAGACAGGCTCGTCTTACTTGTTGTATGTTCACGAGCCCCCTCTGTTGTGACTGCTGACGATTTGGGTTCAATGAAGAAGAAAAAGCGTTCTGGCCGAACGATGCACTACCAACAGAGGTCGCAATCGGGTACCCGATACCCGTACCCTACCCGATACCCGGCTATCCGTACCCGGCCGGGTACGGGTACCCGTTTGCGACCCTGGTGCGGCCGGGTACGGGTACGGGTAGGCCGTGAGTCACTGGTGAGTAACCGTTTGTCACTCATTTCCCAACGTCTTGTCTCTTCTCACAATTCAAGTTCCTAGAATCAACCCACCCGCGCCTGCAACATGGCTTCATCCCAGAGGTCGCAATCGGGTACTCGTACCCGTACCCTACCCGATACCCGGCCGGGTATGGGTAGCCGGGTATCGGGTAGGGTACGGTACCCAATTGCAACCCTGGTGCGGCCGGGTACGGGTACGGGTAAGGAATCAAAACCCGTTTGCGACCTCTGACTACCGATAACTTTTCTACGAGAGGCAGCTGCCAGCATTCAAACTCTCAGGATCTTATCGATGCCAGCTCGCTGATCTGACCCTTTGGAGCTACCTGGCCACCTTGTCAAACTTGATTTGATTGCTACTGTGTGCGATCCCAATTGAGTAAATTGCAGGAGATTTTTCGCCATCGGGATCTCTTGGTGAATACCAGTCACAATGTTTAGGTATTGTTTTTTATTAGCTTTTGGAGGAAACCCATGCAGAACACGGCGGAGAATCAACAAACTCCATGCGGAGAGGCGAACGCGAGTCGGGAATCGTACCTAGGCCGTTCTCACTGCAAGGTACGACTGTTAAACCACCGAGCCCGCCCTAGGCGCATGAGAGCTTTAAAACGTCGTAGAGCGGCGGTGGTCTTCATTGCAAGGCCCACAGGGCCACTGGCGGCCCCAGGGGCCCTTCAGTCCGGCTCATGACGTGCGGCCCCCGACAATAGGCAACCATGTGAAAACACCCACCCCATCATCATGCTATCAAACCCCAATGGTTTAAAATGTGTGGCAACCCTCACATTGATGATGTCTTATCGGCAAAAATGCCCCCCCCTCTCAAATTTGGTGAAGAACGCTGGTGTAGAGCGTTGAAAGAGGCACTCACAAAAGTGTCAAAATCGAAGACCTCCACGACCACGCTGGGCGAGTAGAGCACAGTGGAGGATGGGTCGCCGTAGATTTCGATGTCGTGGAAGATGAGCGTCTGGTCCCAGATGGGGTTCAGCGTCGTCTTGATCGTCTCCGTCTTCTGCGACTGTGTCAGGAACGAGACGACGGCGTACGGATCTGGAAAAGAGCAGCGGCGAATCGATGACGTGCACGCACAGTCCCTCCCTCCCCCCGTTGACAATCCACTTGCCGGACGAAGGCCCCCCCCCCTCACACCGGGCGAGTCTGCGCGGTTTCGTTTGACCGTGCGGCGAGTCCTCGCGTAATGCTCATGCGATGAGGTTAGTTTTGTGCAACCCACTTCCCGCACCTCCGATTAGCACGGTTGGCTGCATACGGTGCGAAAGAAGTTCAACGCACAGTACATTCGTTGGGCTCCACTCAAACCATCACAACTCGCTACACGCGGCAACACGGTTTAATTCACACAAAGCTGAAAGCCAGATTCGAACACCTATGATCTCAGCGACAACCGGTTCAATATCGCAGACATCTGATCCAGCCCAGCCACCTCACGATGTACTCTTGGGGGAAAAAAATAACCCAAGAAGTTGATAATCTGCTTCTCCTAAAACCCACATTTCAAGCATTCACCAGTGTTGACAATGTAGCCACGTTTCACTTCAGAGCTCGCGGGAGCTTTAATTACCGGAGAAGCTCTCTTTGTCCAGTGCTACCAGGTCCCTGGCTTGGTAGATGTAGCAGCGAAGATGGAATTTGTGTGGTTCTGCAAAAACATGAGAAATTCAGTCGGGCAGTAAAATAACAACGATAACAGACCGTGCATCTTACAACAAAATACAAATGGAGGACTGCACCAACGAGGCGTGGAACGATTCACCGACTCCCGCCCCTTGTGACTCGACGGAATCGTCACGATTAGAGGTCACAATTCATCGGGGATCGATTCTCTTTGGCCGCTGCAAATATAGCGGCTGCATAGATTGCATCGCTGCCGCCGCCACCACCACCACGGCTAGGAATCATGTCCAGGCCACCCCCCCAATGATTGTGGTGGCCTTCGCAATGAACGCAGAGCGGCGCGCGTCCGCCTCCGTACCCCCCCCCCCCCTCGCGCCCAATCTCTCACTGTCGAAGATGCAGGAGATGGTGGGCGTGTTCACCCCCAGCACGCTCTTGGCGCTCTTCTCGTCTTTGTCGTCTTTCGACGAGTCGGGGTCATCTTCCTCGCCGCCGCCGCCCTGCCAGCGTGCACGGCGCAAAAAAACGGCGACCGAGCTCGTTACGGGCAAAAAGCAGAGCCATCCGAAAGTCTGCGACGGGATGGAGTTTGTGCTTCGTGACTCGCCATTGTCATTGTGTTGCCCGTGTCGATCGCGGATTTGTTCGTTTCGTGTGCCGTTTGTGTTTGCCATGTTGCTGTTGTGTTGTTGTTCGCCACGCGCTGTTGTGTGTCCTGCCACTCATTTCGCTCGCGTAATTGGCCGTTCCATGCCATTTAATTCCTGCCGCGCGTCGCCCCGCGTCGCCCGGTTCGTAAGCAACATGCCGATTTCGCGTCGCGCGCATTTTTTTCCGTGACCGCGCGCGCGCGCTCGCCCCCCGTTGCGTCTCGCCGGGGGCCGTCACCGACGCACCAGGGCGCCCTCCAGCGCGAAGACCGCCGCTTGGCCCAGCCTCTCCGCCGGCGCCATGCACCTCCGCCAACGGCGCCGCCGCTGAGTGTCCGTGCTCTTCTGCTCCAGGTGGAACTTCCAGCCGAAGAGCGACGCGTACTCCCAGCCCTCGGTCACCAGCTTCTCCATTTTCTGGTGGCAACAATCCCGGCACGCGCGGTGAAGGATATTTATTTATTTATTATTACGGGGCGGCTGGCACTGCTGCCGAGGTTTGCTCTTTGAGCCCCAGTAGCCTCCATGGTTAATACTGCAGTATAATTGCGGTGGCCTTACTGCAGTATTAACCACACGTGGATCATCCTTAATAATACTGCAGTATTACTGCCGTATTCCTGCAGGTACATTAATCCTGACTGCACGCCGTCTGCTTCACAAGTGGATGAAAAACAACAAAAAGTTTGACAGTAACCAACGGCACACTCCAAATTTTAAGTTCCGCATGTGTAAAATCACACGGTAACATCGCCCCATATTGACAGACTATAACCATACTCTTCCGTGATACACATTTTCTCTCGCGGATAGCTTCACGCTATAAGAATGGTCTCAATGTCAAATGTGCTAAATTAGTGTTACTCTCAATAAGTTCGTCTGTGCCAAGTGCATCGCTCCACGTAGCCACGCGTGTCGATCATCCTTACGGTCGACACAACAATTGCGGGCAAGCGCTGTGGGTGAGCATCTATTTAAGAGTTAACATTGATCTGTAAGGTCCAGATATTTGACCTCCCCAAAACTAACACGGAGCTAATTCTCTCCTTAACACACACACACGCACGCACACGCACGCGAACACACGTCAACGTGTGCACCTTCTAGTGCAGCCAAGCATCTCCGCCACTCAGTGCAGTAAGTCAAGGACGGTGTTTTGAAAGTCAAACGGGGCATGGGCTAAAGTTCTCTTCAAACCGGATCGGCCACGTATGTGGTCAAAAACACCCCTCCGTGTTTAGCCACGGAGGGCTTCTGCAAACATCAACTGAATTTACACACAAACACAAGATCCTTCCCCGTATAGCCACACAGACGGTTGAGGCCAGTGCAGTTTAGCCAGCGCCTATTTGGGTCAGTTTGGTGCCTACCAGCAGGTGGCGAAGGTAGTGCAACATCCCCCCCAACCACTTTCGTCTCCCCAATGATGTTGACACCACAAAAGGTCCTTGTTTTTTAGGCCAAGTCAACATAGCGGAGGGCCATAACCAGCTTGGATACCACTCACTTCAGCCATGGCCAGGAATTGAACTCGGGCCGTTGGGTTCATACCATGGCGAGATAACCATTGCTCAACCGTTCCCAACACAGCAGACACGCTCAATTGCTAAGCGGGAAGGCGCGTTTCCAAATGCCACGTCAACCGTACAGCGTCGAAGTAAGCAGGGGACCTCAGGCAATTTCAGTTGCCTCTCTAGAGCCTCCAAAGACAAAGATCCCCTGTATAAGCTTTACAGACTGTTGGGGCAAGTGCTGTTAGCGAGGCGCACCTACGATGGTCAACATGATAGACGAGGGAGTGCATGGACAGCACCACACCCTTGTATCCCCAGTGGCGATCTTTACACACCGCACCAGGTACTCATTGGAGGCCATGTCAATCAAGGGGAGGCCCAGGACTGGTTCCGATAATCGTCACTGGTGTTGGTGGTAGCAGTGAGCGGGTATCAAACTCCGGTAGCTGGGCTCGTAGAGCAGCGTGCCAACCACTAGCCACCGCTCCCCACCCCCACCACCACCACCACCACTTGGTTCAATGCACGGTGGTGGCTTTGCGACACATGGCCTGTAATCATACACCGTGGAGGGAGGCGAGGGTTGTCGGATCGTACAAATGTAGCGAAACTCCTTTCCCATGGGCGTCAAGAAGGAGCCCGAACACCGACTCGCCAGGAGAAGGAAGTACAGCAAGAAAGACGTGAACTCCACCCGTTACGTTTGCATGGGAAAGTGCGTTTCTCCCCCCCAGCACGTGTGGGTTTCCACCGGGTGCTCGGCGGATTACTCCCATGTGCAAAACACTTCATTAATTGGACAATAACGCCTCAACATAGAGAGGACCGGAGAGTTTGCGCAAATTGTTGGTGGCGCCGGCTCATCGTGCGGCTGCATTCCCCCCCCGCTCGTCCGTGGTTCCTCCTCGCACCCCGGTCGTCCTCCCTCGCGCTCTCTACGAGAGCGAGCGAATACCTAGTGGTGGAATGGCGCGGCAAGTTGATACCTCTCTGGCGATGTCCATCTGCTTGGGGTCGCGCCGACGTCTGCGCAACCAGCGCCGCCGCCGGTACACGTGGTACATCTTCTCCGCCGACACCCACTGCTTGGGCCGAGTCTCCGGAGGGAGGACGAGCCCGTACTCCCAGCCTGCAACAGAGTGCACGGTTCAGGCGACAACGAGCCCAACTCCCAGCCTGCAACAGAGCGCACGGTTCAGACGACAACGAGCCCAACTCCCAGCCTGCAACAGAGCGCACGGTTCAGACGACAACGAGCCCAACTCCCAGCCTGCAACAGAGCGCACGGTTCAGGCTAGGACGAGCCCGTACTCCCAGCCTGCAACAGAGCCCACGGTTCAGGCTACGGGACGAGCCCATACTCCCAGCCTGCAACAGAGCCCACGGTTCAGGCTACGGGACGAGCCCATACTCCCAGCCTGCAACAGAGCCCACGGTTCAGGCGAGGTGACGGGCCCGTACTCCCAGCCTGCAACAGAGCTCAAGGTTCAGGCTAGGGGACGAGCCCGTACTCCCAGCCTGCAACAGAGCTCATGGTTCAGGCTAGAGGACGAGCCCGTACTCCCAGCCTGCAACAGAGCTCACGGTTCAGGCTAGGGGACGAGCCCATACTCCCAGCCTGCAACAGAGCCCACGGTTCAGGCTACGGGACGAGCCCATACTCCCAGCCTGCAACAGAGCCCACGGTTCAGGCGAGGTGACGGGCCCGTACTCCCAGCCTGCAACAGAGCTCAAGGTTCAGGCTAGGGGACGAGCCCGTACTCCCAGCCTGCAACAGAGCTCATGGTTCAGGCTAGAGGACGAGCCCGTACTCCCAGCCTGCAACAGAGCTCACGGTTCAGGCTAGGGGACGAGCCCGTACTCCCAGCCTGCAACAGAGCTCATGGTTCAGGCTAGAGGACGAGCCCCTACTCCCAGCCTGCAACAGAGCTCATGGTTCAGGCTAGAGGACGAGCCCCTACTCCCAGCCTGCAACAGAGCTCATGGTTCAGGCTAGAGGACGAGCCCGTACTCCCAGCCTGCAACAGAGCTCATGGTTCAGGCTAGAGGACGAGCCCGTACTCCCAGCCTGCAACAGAGCTCACGGTTCAGGCGGGGACGAGCCCGTACTCCCAGCCTGCAACAGAGCTCACGGTTCAGGCGAAGACGAGCCCGTACTCCCAGCCTGCAACAGAGCGCACGGTTCAGGCTAGGGGACGAGCCCGTACTCTCAGCCTGCAACAGAGCTCATGGTTCAGCTAGGGGACGGGCCCGTACTCCCAGCCTGCAACAGAGCTCACGGTTCAGGCGCAGACGAGCCCCTACTGACTGGAATTTGAATTCACCACGTTCAATGAATTTACTCAAATGGTACTTTAATTAGTTGTTAAAATCCATAATGTGGATAACCACACTTGTCGGTTCCACTTACCAATTTAACATTCATTCATTATCCTCTGAAAATGGTGCTATAAAATTTACGCAATAATTGGCAAGACAGCGACACTCCGTCCACTGATAATACAGGAATATTGCCAGCCAATACTACAGTAAATGGTCCAATAAAAGTGAAGATGAACAAGAGCAGGATTTGTTCAAACCGTCTTCATCCACGGCTCGATTCTGATCCACATTCCAGTCCTCCATCAAGATCCACCCAGCTGGGACCTCCAGCTCAGTCTTCGGCAGGGTCTTTTCTCCGTTCTGCGCAACGAATCACAAGACCAAGACGGGAAAAACCAGACGATCACAGTGGAAGTTACGGCTATTCAGCCTCTTCCTTCCAAACAAATGGCGCCAATTTTAAGATGAACTTAATTTTTTTTTTTTACCATTTTTTTCCAACTTTCTGGAAAAAAACCCCACCGGTTTACAATTATCAAAATACACCATGTACAGGTACACATAGTTTTGTCAATCCACTGCTGGATGAGGGATTCCCCATGCCGTGCAGGTTGGGGGGGGGGGTTGTTTGACTTTACTTGACCACGTCGGTCACTGATGTTTGCCACGACCAGGAATCGAACTCAGGTTATCCTGGTTCATAGATCAATGCACAAACAAATACGCCACTGCAGTAGCGTACGCATGTTTGGCAAGCGTAGAAAACTGCTCATTGTCAATTTCAATCTGGTAACATAAGCTGCGTTCAAATATTCCAGGATTCTCAAAGTACCACGTTGTAAGGTGCAGTCCTTCTCTGAAGAGGGACTTCCGCCCAAAAAACACTGGCCCACGTGAAGTTTGTTTTTAAATTTTCAAGAAAATAAGAAAGAGTCACAAACACACGTAGTCAATTCTAGTACCAAAGGACACGTACCACATCTGTGTAGGGGTCAGAGGCAAGCTGCCAATCTCTTCCAGGAATCCGATTCTCGTTCTCAAAGACTTCATCAGCGAAAATGGAGTGTCCAGCATCCGCATCCATCAGCAAACTGTGCGGGACACACGCACACACACACACACGCGCACGCACGCACACGCACACGCACACAGAGTGGTACGTAAGCAATGCACGAGCAACACACACTACGCAGACCTGGGGTCAAATATCACTGCTACTACAAGCAACAATTGTCAGCTGAAATGACAAGTACAATTGTTTACAAATTAAATGACCACAATTGTAATTTATCCCAGGTCTGATTCTATGCTTTAGGTTTTAAAGACACTCCTGGAAATCTCGCAATTAAAAATGGTCGCGCTTTTCCCCGCAGAGCGGCAACAACTCTCTCGGTGTCAGAACGGCCCACAAAAGTGGATGTTACAGAGCTACTTCCAAGTAACCTTTTGTCAACACAAGTAGGGAGCAGCACTTTCCCACCCACCCTGCTAGAGAAGGCAATGTTTGTTGCACAGTGAAATATATATTTGTAATTCCCTAGGCTGTGAATTAACTAAATTTGTTGTAAAACAAAAAAATGTTGGTGTCATCGGTCACTGGGCTGAGATCATCAACTCACTAAAGTTCAGAAGACTGGTGCCCGTTTGCGATTCAATCTTCACATTATTATTATACTGTCAAATTTTAAACATGTACTATATTAGTTCAGAAAGCAAATCCTTTTACACGCGACTCTCATTCAGTAAGAGTGCAAGATATGCAAGAAAAATAAGTTTGTCAATGTTATGTGTGAGTGGACGTCAGCCCACACACGTAGCACCTCCGTCGCATACAAATGACGAATAATAATAATAAAGCAGGGAGGTGGGCATGGTGGCTCAGAGGTCAAAAAGATGAGCCGGCACGACTGGAGATCATGGGTTCGAATCCGAGCAGGTGACCGTGTAGTAAAACTGGCTTCTCGTTCCCGCTCGCAGTCCCTGTGTAAGTGTGACACAGCGAGCCCATTGATTTCCCCCTTTCCCTCCAACTCATGGGCTCTGTGTTCCGGCTTCCGCCAGCGGAATTTCTGTGCCTGCCGCCTTCCCTTGTTTATTGCTCGCGTTGTCCAGGGCTCTTGTTGAATTAATAAAACATAATAAAAAAAACTGGGTTCTTAACTGCAGCAAGTTAATGGTCTCAGCCTGTTCACCAATAAAATTCACCAAACACCCCACCCGCACCCCTCCCAACACATTCACATGTTGGTTCTCACTTAATTTTGATACAATCTAGCACCAAGAATTTGAAAAACATTGCTTTGACAGTCACGTGAAAAGCAGTGCCAAAAGAACTAAAAAGGCTACTTGAAGGGTTTTTCAGAAGTAATGGAAGCATCTCTCACACGGCTCTTCTCAAATACGCAGGGGGTTGCAATCGCAGCCCCTGCGAGGTTTCCAAATGATATTTCGTTGAATTGTGACACGGCACAGATGCAACGCATCGTGAAAGCGGCAGAGTGAGAGAGCGACGTGCAGGTACATAAACAGAAACCCATGCCACCGCCACTCGGGACAGGACGACACCTCACCTGCGCTCTGGATCAATGTACCAGTCGCCATCCCATTTCCAGCCGACAGGAGGCAGGAAGGTCTCTTTCTTCAGTTTGATTTTCCCGGTGACGTCCGTCCACTTGTGGCGCGTCAGGCCTTTCGTGCCCCAGTTGCCAAACAGCTTGCACTGGTTCTCGTACTGAACACATTCACACCCACACGGCGCTCATTCAGGTGGTTGGTTACGTTTTTGGGAAAAGTTCATCATCGTCTTCGTCATCATCGTCGGCCATGATCATTCCACTGCTGGATGAAAGCCTCCCCCAAAGCCGCAACAGTCTCTCAGCTGAACAACGTAACAATTTCACCTCGTACCTGAGCGTAAAAGACAAGCATAAAATAAGCAGTGGACAGCAGCGGGTATTGCAGAAATAACTATTTGTCGTTCTGTACTTTCCTCACCAACCCGCACCAACCAGCGTGGTGAAGTATGGTCAAGATATTCCTCATGGCCCACAAAGGCATGGGGTGATGGGGGGAGGCAATCGCACATCCAGCAGTTGCACGAAAAGCGGGCTCTTGTTCACAATTCAATATTCAATTACTTTAACATTTAAATGTATGTTCAACCCTTACAACTGCGAGTTTCACTTTGTCTTGCGGCCAATGAATAAATTAACCAACATGCCTTGGCCCCACACTTGCGATTTACAGTGCGGCACACAGGGCAAGGCAAGCAGGCGGTAGGTCGCGTAAATTTAGCTCTGCCCTGCAGTCATGGGGCGCAGGCACAAACGAAAACCGTCAGTGAAATTACATCAAGCGCCCATTCTTGTCACAGCGCGGACAAATAGCCGAGTGGTGGTTTGGCGTTGCACAACGTCGCACGAAGCAGGGCGAAGCCGTGAGACCGGAAAGTCAAGGGAGGAACACCAACTGAGCCCGTCCCACTTGGGAACTTAAAAAAATAAATATCGTACTCTCTTCGGTTCTTTCGGTAAAGTCACGTAGGTATAAAATAAAATAAATGTAATCACGACGTTTATATTGCAAGACAAGCAATCATCATCAGGTGGGAAAACCACAGGCAAGACATGTTTTTGCTGAAGTGGGAACTTCAAATCTAGATTAAAATAAATATCGTTTGACAAAATGGCTGCATACGTTTGCACAGAGTAAGCAAGATGCAGGCTGGAAATGACTGATTTCCTGTTCAGCTTTGAATCGTGAAAGGTGGCGTTTGGCAATATTTAAGGTGGGTGTGTTATGAGCAGACGGCTATTTGTGCTTTAGAGTGAATTCACGGGATCGTAACTCTCTCACCGCTAGAGATGTGAATTCAAGGGGGCCACGTTCTCTCTTACCGTCTCGGCGAACACTGTGAGTTTGCCCTCGGAGGATTCGTTCAGTTTCTTCTCGTCGGCTGCCATGCCAAGCCACATGCGGATGCGGAGCTGCACCGGTATCTTGTTGTTCGTCGTCTTGTCCTCCGGGTACTGCGCAGAGTTTTAAACGCACATTGCGCATTGCGAGCGGCAAATTGAGACCATGGCAGAAACGCGGGCGACAATAACAGGACTTCGTCCGGAAATGGATGAACAAGGTGGGTAAAAATTATTACCGCGTGCCTTACCATCACGTAACCCATTCGCTTGGGCCATGAGGAGGCGCACAATGTTACCCATCGCGCATTTGTATTCGACGATCGACACCGTCTGAATGGCTGCTTCTAAAAGTTGTCAAGCTGCTGCTGTAGTAATGGAATTTCATTTTCAATAGTTTTTATTTTTCGGTTTCCTCCCCATGCCCCCGGGGGTGGGGGGGGGTCCACCCCTCGGAAAAAAAAAAATTCAGGCGAAATAATAATGAACGGGCACACCCGCAGTTGGGTCGGAAGGATGTTTGGTGGGGGTAAAAGCATGGGTGCTCCCTCGCCATCTTCACAGACGTTTGCTCAGTGTGGAAGAGTAGGCCAACATCCCCTCCAGAGGGGCTCTTGAGAGCTCCCTCTAAGTGGAGGTCTGCGAGCGATGGCGTGGGCAAGCTATAGCAGGGCTGCACCTTTACCTTTTTACTGCCAACTGTTAGATGTACAACACTTTACCCATAAGGGCTTTTGGGTTGAGAGTGCGTAAACATAAATGTGTCGTGAACACACCCACCACCCGACACAGCCAATTAGTAAGGGTTATATTGGTGGGTTAACGCCGCATTTATATTCACGTAATCTAATACCAAAAAAACCTAAATTATTAATAATATTGGTCGTGAAAGCCTACGTGATAAACTAACATTTTGCCCTCGTGTGAATGTTGTTGAATACACACACACACGTGGCAACACCCACAGCTTGCCACCTGTCACCACTCGTCTAATCCAGCGCATGGTGGCAAGATGTTTACAAGACGTTTACCGCATTGTGTGCTTACCGCATTGCGCACTTTCAGGGTGTGCTTCCGCGGCCATCTGGAACGCCCTTCCCCCTTCCGATATCGGGAAGCCACTGAAGCTACGCTCACATTTAAATCTAGACTAATAACGAATTTCTTCAGAACTGATTTGTGTGTTTACTGCGCTGTCTTTCCCCGCACTTACGATTAGCACGTTTGGCTACATACGGTGCAAAAGAAGTTCAACATGCATACATCAGAGGTCGCAACCGGGTACCCGATACCTGTACCCTACCCGATACCCGGCTACCCGTACCCGGCCGGGTACGGGTACGGGTAGCCGTTTGCAACCCTGGTGCGGCCGGGTACGGGTACGGGTAGGCCATGAGTCACTGGTGAGTAACCGTTTGAGTCACTGGTGAGTAACCATTTGTCACTCATTTCGGGTAGGGTACGGGTAGGGAACGGGTACCCATACCCGGCCGGGTACGGGTACCCTGGTGCGGCCGGGTACGGGTACCCTGGTGCGGCCGGGTACGGGTACGGGTAAGGAATCAAAACCCGTTTGCGACCTCTGGCATACATCCATACATGTTCAATGGGTCGATATCCTCCGGGTGCACAGAACATATGCAAACTGCGCTGAACCGAACCGATGGGCCGCAGTGGGCGGGAAGAGTGGGCACACACACACACCTTGAGGAAGATGGTGCGGGTCCTGCCACAGTACTTCCCGCACGTCTTCATGCCCTTGCTGGAGTAGAGAACCTCGTGGGCGGGGATGCGAGCGTAGGCCACGCGCTTCTCCCCGCACACCATCCACACCACCACGTCCGGGAGGCTGTTCTGAGGCTGTGGGCCAAGCAGGGAGAAAGCGGTTACACAGCGCACGGTGAGAGAGAGAGAGATCATGCATGGAGTCTGCGATAAACCGAAGTTAAGACCACCCCCCCATCCTCCCTAACTTTTCCTTAGCATGCTCGTTCTTTCTTGACTTAAAGCTATCGTGACTGCAGGAGTTCATATTCTTTGGGTCTTTCGGTAAAGTCGCGTAGATAAATTAAAAGAAAATAACAAAAAAAACAACGACAAAAAACGACGTTTCCATCACAACACAAGCTATCGTCATCGTGCGGTTCCGTCGCACCGGAATGGATGACCGTGAATTTTTTTTGTTGTGCCCCGTTACCGGAACTTTTTGCCATGGTACGCAGGGACTCACGTTTTGCGGTAACAAAACAAATAAACACACAAAAGGTGCAATCCCTGCAAATTGCTTGCTCAAGTCACTGCTGGCGGGAGGAGACAGTATTAGCGTGAGCTCCATGGAGCTTCAAGTGGCACGGGGCGAAATTAAATGTCTTTACCGAAGCTGCGTCAAGTGCCATCGCTTGCAAGAAACATCGCCGCTCTGTGAACTTCTACCGGGAATATAAACACAGTGGGCCGTGTGACGATTTACTCCACTTGTAATTCAATGAAATAATTTGACAAAACAAAATGAGAGTTAAAATTTTGCTTTGCACTTAATTTGATCGTTAAATCAAATCCCAGTTTTAATGCAACGCGACAAAACATTTCCCTGCAGAAGGGCGCAGGGGGAAAGTGATCCTGGCTCCTGTGTGGATCAGGGAGGATCTCAGAGGCAGTTCTATGACATCAACTTCCACAGGGCCGCTCACCAACACACAGGGGGGGGGGGGGGGGGGGGTGGCTTGCACTGCTCTGCGAGTTCCGAATGGGCACCTCATCTCATGACGCGAGTCACGGCACATTTTCAATAATATTGTGGGGGCCGGGGTGGGGAGGAGGAAAGATAATTTAATAAAATTCCAAAAACCCATGGGTAAATCAATCCTCGCACATGTCACACAACACCAGCGAGCCACCACGGCTCGGATGCTCTCAAAGCACAGCAGGCTGCAATCCATGCGCAGAAACCGAACGGAGAGAGCGGCGGTCGCGTACCTCCTCGGCCACGGTGCGGAGGATGTCGAGCCAATCCTCGATCTCGGGAATCGTCTTGTCCACCTCGGTCGCCTCGTTGCGCAGGCGCCGGGCCCCCTCCACGATCTGGTTCAGGTGCAGCATGCGCAGCTTGCGCCTCTGCACGTCCAGGGGGGTCACGTTGGCGCAGCCGTCCAACGGCGGCATCGGGATGCTGTGGCGGTGGAGGTAGCGGTGGTGGTGGTGGCAAAGTGGGTTGGAGTGTAAACAACAATTAATGCCAATTCACCCGTTGTTCAAGGCAATGCACGAACATGACAGACACGACATGGTAGCAGTGGTAGTCATAGTGGTGGTCGTAGTGGTGGTGGTAGTGGCAAAGCAGATTGGAGCATAAAGAACAATTAACACGCCAAATCGCTCGTCGTTAAAGGCTTTTTCGGTAAAGTCATGTAGGTAAATTTTTCAAATTAATTTAAATTTTTTACCTACGTGACTTTACCGAAAAAACCTAAGAATATGAATCCTTGCAGTCACGAAAGCTTCAAATCTAGAATGAACAACACGACAGACAAGACCGATTGCGAGCAAATAAACACGCATGCCATTGTGCGACTAACAATAGTTGTAAGCTGAAAATAATAACCTGATTCCCATTAACGACAACAAGTGGGAAGCCAGTTGAGATTCGCTGTTAATTTAATTTGAGGGCTCATGGGCATCTCTGCACCTGGTCTCTGCGCACACCCATTCCGGACAGATCCCTCCATAAAATGGCACGCACCACGTGACTTTACCGAAAAAACCTAAGAGTATGAATCCTTGCAGTCACGAAAGCTTCAAATCTAGAACGCACCAATTCATTGTATGGTTTTCAAACGGGGCTGGCATCACACGCCGTGCTACCCGGGCACGAACAAACGTTCCGTCGTGAAGACAAGAGAGTGGTCTGAAATTAACGTTCGCAGAATCTCTTAAAATCGACCGTACCTGCAGTCTTCCAGCACCTGGTCGATGAGACTGAGCCACACCGACGCCAGCTGCTGTTGTGGCAGCTTGGCATCCAGAGCCATTTTCAGTTTGCCGTACATGAGATCCTGCAAATGCACGGCACATTCAAAGCAAAGCCGTTACAACGCTTTGCTTTTGAGACAGCCGCCCCCTGTACGCCGGGGCATCGCAGCTCATCTCAAACATATCAAACAGCACCCCCCCCCTCCCCACCACCCGTGGCAGCTGTCCCTCTCGGCAAAAGGTGACACAGCATGTATGTTGAACTTCTTTCTCACCGTACGTAGCCAACTGTGCTAATAGAAGGTGCGGGGTCGGGATGGAACCCACGACCTCCTGCATACCGGCCGAGGTAGTTAACATCTCGCAACTGTGGCGCCCGCTGGTTACTCCAGGATTGCATTATGTTGCGGATATTGGAGAGATTTTTTTTTTCTTCTCTACAGGAGTGCGATGATAACCCCCTGATCATCAGATCTCAGAAGGTAAGCAGGGCTGAACCTAGCTAGTGCTTGGCTAGGCAACCCCCATTAATAAAAGCCGGTGTATCTGGCTGCTGCACAAGTGTCTACAGAGGGCAGCAAACCCCGCTGTTGTTTGCTACATCTATACTCCCCTCCCTACCTTCACTCACGTTCCCCGACCAAATCATGACCGTCTGGTCAAATATCTCGCACGACACACACGATGCGGCGAGGGGGGCTCTCATCCAGCAGTGGATTGACAAAAGGCCGCTGCATACGCGAACACAGACGTTGGCGTCGATAAAAAAATAAAAATGGGGACGGTCATTGGTTTTTGACCCTTCTATCTGGCAACAAAACTGACACCTTTTTACAAGGAGTCATGTTTGCATAGACCACATTACGTAGTCCTAATGCAAACAAAAACCATAACCTGAGATGGTGCATTGTCTTTGAGTTGTGTGCCTTTTGGCGTCATCTGGTCCAACCCATGTGAGACTAGGCTCTAAGGAAAGCTGTCTCGGGTGTGGACCAATCAACTTCAAGGACAGTGCACATTATCAGAGTTATGGTTTTTGTTTGCATTATGACTGCAGGTATTATGGTCTATGCAAACATGACTCCTTGTAAAAAAAGGTGTCAGTTTTGTTGCCAGATAGAAGGGTAAAAAAACAATTATCATATTTTTACTGGCAAATGAGGTTCCAATGATGGGGACGGTCCTCACCAGGCGCTCGTAGGTGTAGAGGAGGATGTTGAGTGCCTGCAGTCGGTGGTTGATGTCCTCCCAGTAGGAGGTGAGCGTCACCACGGGCTTGGTGTTCGCCCACGGCAGGAAGTAGTACTGGCAGCCTGCAGGGGGGAGTGCCGTGATTAGAGGAGGCTACTCCAACAGCTACTCTGCGGGGTAGTGCACCGCGCGCTATAAACCCGCCAACACAATTTCGATTCCCCGGTCATGGCTACCGTCAGCGGCGAGTGATATCGGAACCAAGTTCCGGGGGTGCTCTTCAACAACCTTCGTGGACCAGCGTAGTGAAGTATGGTCAAACTACTCCCCATGAGCAGGGGTCGACAACCAAAATAAGAGCCATTTTTTTTACGAATTCGGTAAAAAAACATGTAAATCTATATTTCAAGAGCTGCAATGCATGCGAGTAACGAGACCGTCCTTAATAAGTAATGCCACAAAGCAGCCATTATAGAGAAGTAAGCGGCTCTTTCAGGGCTGGATGCAGGAAGGAAAGAAGGAAGACGACTTGCCGTCGAAGACGCTTCGGCTGTACTGCGTGGTGGAGGCGAGCGGCATGCACGTGCTGTCGAACTTGTTGCCGTAGTTGCCGATGCTGACCTCAAACTGCACCGCGTCGTCCACCGGCTGCATCATGCTGGCTGTGTAGAACGCCGCGTACAGGTTGAACTTGCGGCGCCGCATGTACTTCTGTACGACGAGCCGGCGAGGGGTGGGGGAAGGAAGGAGACAACAAGACAAAGGAGGACAACCAGGACGTGACTCGCACGATCCATTCGACAGCGAGACGGACACTGGGATCCGTTAGACGAGATATTAGAACGGCATACATCGGACGTGACCCACACACCATCTGTTAAGACGAGACAAGAAGCCACCAGCAACACATCACTCACACAATCAACAAGATAGACATTAGCACACTCACTCGTACGATCCATTCGGCGAGACAGCAGCACATCATGAACGCGCAGGGCTGCCCAGAGGTTCCTGGATGCACCGGACCTCAGTAATCAGGACAAAAAGCCACGTGGGGGCAGCTCCCTTATTCATTGGCGATTAAAAAAAACTGGCTATTGCACGAACTCGAGGGAAATGTAACCCTTTTGCTCTCCCCCCCCCTCAACTCTTCCCACCTCTGGTCAGCCCCTCATTCACGCAATCTTCAAGACAGCAATTCAAAGTGACGCCGGTGTATTGTTGCCCACGAGGGTGCGCGGTGCGCGAGCGCGGGGGGGGGGGATCAGAGACGTCGTAGAGCAACAGTGGTGAAGGCGGCACCTCAGCCCGGAGCAGGTCGTCGTTGGAGATGGGCTCCACCTTGAGGTCGACCTTGGCGTCCAGATGGGTGATGAGCTCGAGGAGAACGCGGCCTCGGTACGACATTCCCTCACCCTGGCCGAGAGAGAGCGTGCGGTGCCACGCAAGCCAACAAAAGCCATCAGCGACATCTCCGCGGGCAACGATTCTTATAATCTCGTCTTATTTTAAAATGTACACAGCGCCTTAACCAAGACGGCCGGACAAAGAATGTAATATTTGTGCAGCGGAAAAGTGCGATGAGGTGAGTTGACGAGCAGCTTGGCAGTACGTAAACAATGACAATACGATGAAAGCACAGCCTGTGGTTGATGATAACGAGCGAGCGTGGTTGATGATAACGAGCGAGCGTGGTTGATGATAACGAGCGAGCGTGGTTGATGATAACGAGCGAGCGTGGTTGATGGTAACGAGCGAGCGTGGTTGATGGTAACGAGCGAGCGTGGTTGATGATAACGAGCGAGCGTGGTTGATGGTAACGAGCGAGCGTGGTTGATGGTAACGAGCGAGCGTGGTTGATGGTAACGAGCGAGCGTGGTTGATGGTAACGAGCGAGCGTGGTTGATGGTAACGAGCGAGCGTGGTTGATGGTAACGAGCGAGCGTGGTTGATGGTAACGAGCGAGCGTGGTTGATGATAACGAGCGAGCGTGGTTGATGATAACGAGCGAGCGTGGTTGATGATAACGAGCGAGCGTGGTTGATGATAACGAGCGAGCGTGGTTGATGATAACGAGCGAGCGTGGTTGATGATAACGAGCGAGCGTGGTTGATGATAACGAGCGAGCGTTGTTGATGGTAACGAGCGAGCGTGGTTGATGGTAACGAGCGAGCGTGGTTGATGGTAACGAGCGAGCGTGGTTGATGGTAACGAGCGAGCGTGGTTGATGGTAACGAGCGAGCGTGGTTGATGGTAACGAGCGAGCGTGGTTGATGGTAACGAGCGAGCGTGGTTGATGGTAACGAGCGAGCGTGGTTGATGGTAACGAGCGAGCGTGGTTGATGATAACGAGCGAGCGTGGTTGATGGTAACGAGCGAGCGTGGTTGATGATAACGAGCGAGCGTGGTTGATGGTAACGAGCGAGCGTGGTTGATGGTAACGAGCGAGCGTGGTTGATGATAACGAGCGAGCGTAGTTGATGATAACGAGCGAGCGTGGTTGATGATAACGAGCGAGCGTGGTTGATGATAACGAGTGAGTTTGGTCAATGGGCAGCAGAGTTGGAAAGAGAGATGAAGTTAGTGATGGGGGAAAAGAGAGGGGGGGGGAAAGAGAGTTTGGGTAAGCGAGGGAAAATAAATTAGTGTTTTAAAAGGAAGAAGGAAAAATAGAGTGCGAGGCCGATAATTTGGCACAGTGGCAGCTTGTTCCTCTGTCAGGAGGCTAGCGGCGAAAAGACACCGAATCGTGATGGGGCACAAACGGCGGAGTTTTGTCAAGAGGCCGTCTCATTCAGCCTCTCTGGAGCGACACAAATCAGCATTGCAGGCTAGTTTTATATGGAAGTAGGAGTAAACAAACAGGAAATAGTTACAATGATCTTCTGCCACGATCTAAACACGACCGAACGACGGACTTTGTAGGGCGATGACATCCCTCACGTCCCTGCGATGCGTCAATTCATAGTCTAATAGCTGCGCAAGAGCCAGCTCCATCGCTCCATCTCCACGTTGGATGTGCTTCTCAGCCGCTGTCCCCCATTTGGTTGCCAATGCATCATTAGGCGTTCCATCGGACACCATAAATTATACTTTGTGTACAGAAATGGATGCAGTGGCTCAATTTTCATCCCCAGACACGGCTAAGATCAGTGGCGAGTGACACCTGAACCATCCCCGGAGCCGCAACCCCCCTACCGCACCTTCAAACAACCGACTCTGACATGAGAATAACCTCCTGAGCCACCCAGCTCCTGATATACACCTCTCTTCTCAACGCCATAATTACAAAGACTTTGTTTTACTGAAGACAGCTGTGTAGTCTCTAGCGAGCAGTGCTGCAGCGGCAACGTCAGCTACAGACGCCACGGCTCATCTAACCTAATACGATTACGCAACACGATTTTTAATTGTGTGCATATACAGCCCTTTTGAGATCCACTACACTTGGTCGTGGGGAATATATAACCACACTTCACCACGCCCATGGGTGTGGGTTGGTGACAAGCGGCCAGCGTGGACGCGAGAGCACAGAAGCACGGCAAGGATTTTGCTGCACCGCCAACCACTTAGCCACATCGCGATAAACCGTACGCGGGAAGACGTCAGCATTTATTTGATCGCCAAATGTCAGCGATTTCCTGCTCAAGTGAGCGCCGAGGCGGCGATCGCTCATCTCCCGTTTACAAGCCCCGAGCCAGTGGCGGAAATTCCACATTCCTGTGGCGGGCGCGCGAATATCCACGGGACAACCACTGCCGACTTCCCCAACACAGCCGTGCTCGTGGATCTTATAGAGGGGGGGGGGTGCGTGGGGCGGCGGGCAATCAGTCCAAGGCAGATGGGAAAAAGGGAAGGTGGTCAGAGCCTGGACTTGACATTTGGGACAAGGCATTGACAGCACGGATGGCTGACGATAAGGGGGGGGTGGGTGGGGGGGTGCGCACAAGCAATGGTTGCTAAGTTCAATTTGTTATCAACGAATCAAAGGAGTGCCATGCGTCCGGGAGGGGGGCAGCAGCTGAGGATACAAAAAAAGGCCCCAAGCCGCTTTCCTGCCCCACACCCCACACTCCACTTGCACAGGGACACCATGCTGCCTGATGAGATAACCACCAACCCAGGGCCCATTGGCCCAGGCAGCAACCCAGGATCCACACGTGGTTTAGTATGTGTGCAAAATTTGGCATTTGCACATTGCGTACGGGGGGCGGGGGCGGAGGCGAGTGCGGTTGGGTTTATTTATTAGCGTCGTCGGTGAAGAGTGCCTTATAAATACCGGCGCTCTTTTGAAATGAAACTCACATTTCAGAATCACACTAACACAAAAGGACAAAGATAGCCCCACACAAAGCCTACACAATCTGTTGGGGCAAGTGCTGTTAAGCAAGCACCTATTGATGACCGCACAGCGCACGAGGGTGTGGTGTGGCAAACACCACGCCTGGCTGATTTTGACTCCCCCCATTTCTGATGGTTACATGTTGTGCCAGGAAAGCGGCTTGGGGCTTTCAATTACGCGATCTAACCAAAAAACCTCTATTATGGATGATATTGGTCGCGAAAGCCTATGTGTTAAACTGATGTTGTACCAGTTACTAATTTAAGGCTGATTCACCCAGATGGTGGGAGGAAATCCATTGACAGTTCAAATATTCGCCATTCAAGTTAGCCATGAACAGGATTCTAACTAGGAACAGTTTCCTTTCTCCCTTCTTGCACCCTTCTCAACTGGAATCAACTTCCCCTGTACACTTAGCATTGTCTCTCTCCTCAACTTCCTTTCGTTCCTCTCTTAAAGCCTCACTTCTCCATTGCCCATTCCTTCCCTCTTCCTCTTCCCTCGCTCCACTCCTTCTGGCTCTTCGTGACTCCATGTGCCCTCTCTTAGTCACTCATTCCTCGGCCCTTGCATGCCCCCTTGCCATTCCAATTCACTCTTTTTGTTATCACTTGTAAAAACTATGTAAAGCGCCTTGAGCGATGGCACTCTATAAATGTATATAAAGATAAGAAAGCGCAGTGTGCCAACCACTGCACCCACCGCTCGCCATAGCTCGCACACGTGCATATTCATATTCAACGTATTATCCTGGAAACAAGACACAGTCACGTGTTTTGACTTTCTGCTGTCAATGGCATGGCGTGTGTGCGTGCGTGCCTTTCTTCAGCAGCGCGCACATGCCAAACACCACATCCAAGAACCCTCCCCCAGCTGGAAGAGGCAAGGCCAACAACAGCCAGAGGAAGATGTCCCCCCCCCTCTTTGAAAACTGAACAGGACGCGGTGCATCATCTGGTGCGAGAGAACGGCACCAAAAAAAATGCTCCCGAACTATTTTCTGAATAGGTCTCGATATCCGCATTTGAGGCCTAACTCCACACATTTCTCATCGCCGGCGGCTAGGGGAAGGGAAAACACCCAAGGGGCTCAAACACCAGGAAGATGGAGCGACGAAATTGGTTCATGTGCTCGGTGGACCATTACACCGTTAGGACCGCGAGATGTGGCGATGGGCTTGGTGGATGTACGCCTTCGTCCGGCAGCTGGATCTGTCGTGGCTGCAGCCGACAAGCGAGCGAGCGAGCGAGCGGCTGCGCATCGACGATGAAGTTACCTTGCCGAGGTTGAGGTCTTCGTATTTGTCGGCGAAGCTGCTGAACTCGCGGAGGCTGCCGTACAAGTTGACGTAGCACGGACCGAACGTGGGCAAGAACCCAGTGGTGTCGTCCACTGGGGGCAAAAAGAACGACGGCGACCGGGGCACAGCGGTCAAGCGTCGACGTGGGAGCGTTCGAACACCGCGCGCGGTTCACCAGCATCGCGGCAATTCGTCAAACCTCTGAATCATCGTCATCATCATCATCACCGTCGTCATCATTATCAGCAGTCACTGCAATCAATTTGAAATGTAAAAAACATCAGCAACAGCCCACCGCTTTTAAAACTGCTGTGGCACAACAAAACCTGTGTGAAATTTGGCCACGGTGCAATACGTTTGGTCACACGGGGAGGGGAGGGGGGAATGGTTTGTTGGGCCTGCCCGGGTTGGTACAGAGACGGAAGTTGCTGCTGCTACTGCACCCACTCAGATGGGACTCGGTGAGCATTCCTGTGGGAGGGCGTGTGTGCCTGTGCCGAGCCCAGCCCAGCATGTCCTTGATTGCGCACGCGTTTCGGAATGCCAAATTGAGTTGTGAAACGCAACCTCGTGCACTGTATGGTAACGATACAAGGCATATATGCGGATTGCCAAAGGCGAGTGCTTAATACACGAATGCATTACGTAGATTTATATTGTAACAGGTAAAGGCACATCCCCATTCACCGTATGTATATTCCTTTACCAAAGGAGCAAAGAAAAATACATATGGAATCAAATGCATATTTAACCACAAACGTGCCATTCACTTCAACTAAAGTCTCAACTTTGCAGACAAACTCCACGTAGCGAGACTTGCCACGCAGATCGCTTTTGCACGTCACCGTTGATCAACGTTGTAAAAGTAAAACAAATCAATTCTAACCCACAAATTCCCGCGCCCCTACCCCAGTCTTCTCCTTACTCCCCTTCCTCCTCCTCGTAATTACCTGAATGCGTACCAACAATGTGCACGCAAAATGAGAAGTGGGGGGGGGGGCCCAGCGCACAGGAAATGAGTGGCCCCTGTAAAAAAGTAAAAGGCCTTCAAGCTAAATCCAATCGTGCTCACCCTCCCACCCTCCTCACAGCGTCACGCCGGAGTGCTCCGCGGGATTGCCTCTTACGCAGCGAGAGAGAGAGAGAAAGCTCGCGTCTAGGCTGAAAGAGTCCGCACTTTAACAGGACTCACTTCGAGCTGCCTGTAGGAGGCAGTACGGCAAATAGCCTGCGCGAAATTATCTATCAGCTCATGTCAGTGCTGGAGATTCTGAACTTTGTGAGCTTGTTCCCTTCCACACGCAGCTCATTTCTTTGCTGAAGACGCTAAAAAAACAGTGGTGGGGGCGGCGATGCGGAATGTGACCTTTAACACAGGTTTCATTGTCAACCAAGAGCATTCAAACATTTCCACAAATATTTCAATCCGGTTAGTCCATTAATCCAGGGGCTTTACAGCATTTAGAAAAGTGAAGTCAAGGATGGTAATTGGAGCACGTTTCATCACTGTTTAAACCGATGGAAAGGATAAAATAATGACCGTGTTAGACATTTGAAAGCCCCTGTATTAAACGAACTACGTCTATAAAGATGCCTGTACAGTCAACTCTCAGCCATTGGTGATGTGTGGGGGCCCAGCCTGGATAAAACTAAAACAGGAATTAAAAACGAATTTAAATATTAATTTAACACTAGGCTATATAGAATGTTCAGTTTGTATTACATATTTCTTTAAGTAAATTGGATTAGTGACCTACCACTAGTGAGGAGCGGCTAATTCGTAAACTCTTCATGCAAGAGAAAACATGTTTTTTGTTAAAAATTTGCACCAGCGTGGTTAATCCACAACCCAAATAATCGAGAGTTGACCATACTGTCGGCTAAACACAGACGGTCAGTGTTGATTACGTGAACACACATGCACACACACGTTAATATCAAATGCACACACGGGATTAGGAAGGTGGTATGGATTTTTGCACTCATGAGCTTCCAGCAGCACTCATATGCTTACGAGCCCTGAGCCAGCAAGTGGAAATTCCACATTATTATGGTTGGGGGGGGGGCAGTTTATAAGAAACCACAGTTGACTTCCCAAAAAATAAAAAAAAATTGTTGTCAACCACTGCCGACTGAATGAACCATCCGCCGTTCAGGGTCACGACAATTCCACTAGAGCAGCTATTTTAGTGATAAGATGAGAACACGCATTGACCGGCAGTGCCTCTGGCGAATGGCAGAGAGTCAGATGAGTCCATTGCAAGCGACACAGAGGCGAACTGAAAATCTAGATTCTTACACTCAATATATGAAATTGTTTCATAGATGTATCTGCTGCATACATATTCAACCAATTTTAAAACAGGACGGATCGGTGTCCTCTTATTGAAATAAAAGTAGCAATGCACCGAGTTGTATTTAACAAATACTGATTACCGTGGTCGGTGTCATTTGGAAAACATCCACTGATAGTTACAACGCAACGCGATGGAAAACGAGTCTCGAGTTTGAAAGCGTGGCTCTAAGATGCTGTAGGAATCGGCGCTATTCTGCTTGCAAATATAATCATAAGACGATTAGTTAAAAGCATGCTATGCATTGTGACATCACACAGGGATACACACGTGTGTGTGTATGCAACAAAGTATAACTTCAGCGACACTTCTCCGGTTCAATTCCAAGCCCTCGATTCACCGAGGATCTGCTAAACGAGGGGATTAATTTGTGATCGATTGCACAGTTTAAATCGCTGTCATCGCAGCACGTTGGCCAATGATGATGATGATGTCAAGGTCTTCTGTAAGCATCTGCTGTATATTGAAAAAATTCAAACTGCAATGACCTACAAGGAAGTGGTCATTGAGTTTGTAGAAATGGGAACACGTTAGTAAAATTACTTAACGAATGTTTTAAAACCCATAATGAGTACATCATGGTATTCAATGAATAATTATAAAGTCAAATCAATGTTGAGGCCACATATCGATTGACAAAATGCACATTAGCGTTTAATTTTCAAACATTATATACATTATATACTGTGCACATGCTCTCCGTGTAGTATTGACACTTTGGAGATTTATTCTCTGCAGATAAATGCACTTGTGCAATTGCACATTGCTCAGAATGGGACAGATGAAGTGTCTGCATAGATGTCAGCTGGCTGGGGAACACGAACGCCTGAGCCTCGCGTATAACAAGCGTGATGCTGCTTTCGGCTACAGCGAGAACATTGCTGCCATCAGTCCACGATGAACTTCAGTAGGCACAATGACCCACAAAGGGGAGGAGAGAGTGGTGAAGGGTAGATTAGCTTTGTGTACAGATTATTTGCAAATCCAATGATCCATAAACATTCCGAAAAATTTCACGTTCGCAAATAACACCGACTTGAAGGGAAAATATGCGACAGGCAACACTGCAGTCAGTGGCTCTTTTTCATCGTTATATATTTGTCCCTTTAAGGCCAGTGTTATTGACAAATGCGTTGATTTTTTGTTTGTTATTTGTGGCTGTGCACCACTGCCACTTCAGCAGCATTACCAACATTATTTGTTACATCTTGAACGGCAATCCAGACACCTGTACACCCAGTTTCCCACCACTCGCACGCACTTCCCTCCCCAAAGTTGGTTCTATGCCTACTTGTTCGTCCTGTTATGATGGGAACATTGCAAAACCGACTGATGGCGAAATCGTGGTGGGCAGCAAGGAGGCAGTGGAGCAAATCTCACTGTTTTGCACGGGATGTGCACCCACGCCGAACGCTCCCCCAGTTTCGCCAACCGGTCGTATTAAGCGGTGTCAAGTGCGGTCAAGTAACCACCACGGCACGGGTGGCATGGGGAGGAGGCCCGAATCCGGCAGTGAATAGACCGAATGACTGCGAACGGACGCGATTAATGCAATGTCTTTGCAGTCATTGAAACATCCTCGCTCGTTACACGAAAGGCCAGCGTCGCCCAGCTTGCCTTGGTTGAGCAAATTAATAGTTTGCTTCATGCACAAACGATTAAGATAGGCAAAGCCACACAGCAAAGCTGTCGGTGATGTATCGAACGAGCAGCAGAGGATCACCCACCCTCCCCCAACCCCTTTATCATAAATGGTGAATTCCACTGTTACAATTCAGTCTCCTATAGCCACACACAAAGTGAGGAATGCACCATTTTAATAAGAGTTGGGAGGGGGGTGATTTCACCACCGTTGCTCCAAATACATCGCCAACAATTACCACTACAGCAGGAAGCCCCCTGGGAAATGGAAGCGTCATCTGGGTTGCACAAGAAATGTACACACAAATGGTGATAAAATAAATGTTACTGACCGTACATTCATTTTACTCTTACGCAAACGTTTCACAGCGAGCGCACGGGGTCGTGTAGAGGCATGCAATATTCCACGAGAGCGAAAAACCTGGACATCTTTACAGAAACTGAGGAAGAATTAATTTAACGCGTGCAGAAATACTCTCGTTTCTGAACGAGTCCAGCAAATTACCAGGTTTCCAATTCATTCATTTTTAGTCAAAAACAGCTGTAGTTTATCTGAAAGTTTAGAAACAATTGATGGGACAGATCAGACGTACGCATCATTCCAAACTAAAAAAAGTACCTGATAAATAGATGTTTAGCATGCTTCAATTTGTTTTCTTCTAAACAAAACGCATTGAGGATGAAGTGAATATGTTTAAAGTTGAACTAAGTTACGTGACGGAGGCCATCAAATTGCAGTTATAATTTGGATGCTATGCTAAGATGAATACGTTAATACGATTCTGATCATCACAGTGCATCATAAGCCAAGTGATCACGAGCTTACATATTGTGGAAATGTTAAGTTACTATCCTGCTGAACATTTTCTTAATAAACTTGCGCAAACATTGCTTAGTCCGATTAAGCAGCCATTTCTTCTCCTGATTATTGGAAACCGAGTGAACTTGTGCTCAAATGCCATGACCCAGTATACACCCGCAGCTGAAAATAACATGAATTAAAAACATGCATGCATTTCAATTCTCCAGTGAGCGAACGATAAGAGGAATTGGCGCTGTAAATCTGTACCTTCCAAAGTGCCGCCTGCGAAAGAGATCTTGGACATGGAGAGGAAAGCGGTTCCGATGGTGTCGTTGTGACTCAAACGATCCCTATAAAAAAAGACATTTTATATACGAAAAACAATCCCGGTAAATTACATCTAAAACCGGGATGGGACGAGGAACGTTTTCCTTACTGGAAGACCAAATATGGCTTTCGAGTACCTTTTACGGGCCCACACATTAACCGTGCACACTTGGCATCGTCCGATTATCACGCAAAATAGACCGCAAGGTGTGCGTGTCCACCGAGCGGAAGAAAGAGGCATGCAGTGACAGCGGTGAACGGGTGTGTTGAAAGTAGAAACAGCGTTGCGCAGTTCAAATTATCACCACTGCCTCGTACACAATGAGTGGGATCGATAAAGTATATAATTTGCGGGGCTGTTATCAGTGATGGGCCTCATGTGGTCACGGGGCTTAGATTCCCTGACCTCGTGTTAAATAAAATATTTAAAAATACTTTGTTTAAATATACGCTTTAATGAAATGTATTGTCCGAGCTGCCGCTCCACCTGCCCCCTTCCCCCATCGCCCCTCCCCTCCTTCCACATCCCCCGCCCCTGGGCGTGGCTCCCCGAGGCTTGCCGTGACGTAAGGGACCGTGGTGATTTACAGCCAACATGAGTTGAGCGTCGACAATTAGAGCCGTAAAAAAGACTGTTTCAAAAATGTTTTTTTATGTTTAATGATAGAATATAGTATTGTCATCAGTATGACATACCTATTCAAAGTTTGCAGTCGATACGACATTGGGAAGACGGTTGAAATAGAGTTACAAGATTTGAAGATACGACAACAGATGGAGTGAGTTAAATAAAAGCGTGTAAAAAAGACAAAATTATACAACATTGAGGACTTAAAGAGTATAAATTCTACAAAATCTCAAGATGCTGTACAAAAGAGTGGAAGGTGTAAATCAACCAGAAACTAAATGTGTGTATTATATTTTTAACACCCAACAATTATAAAGAGACAATGATAACATAAAAATAAACTACACCGCATCATTACCGGTGCAATATAAAAACAAAAAGTGAAGCGTTTAACCAGTTGTTGCAATTTACAAGGCAATTAATATGCATGTGAAAAGTTAGAACTTGCCAGTCAAGTAGAGTTAACTTCATTCTTTCACACATGGAAGGAAACTGCAGATAAAGAATCAATATTATACATTTTTACATTACTTGATTTTTTTGCGTGCAAACATCCAAGCCCAACAAGTCTAAACTCTAAACTAAAGATTTTCATTCATTTGTTACAAGTACGGTATTTGTAAATTAAATGACAGACAATAAAAACAAAACCTTCAAAAAGAAATAATATTTAAACTCTTTGCGTGCTGTAATGCTAGGATCATGGAAAATGAAAATATTACACGTTATTTTTTCATTATATCCCCTCATTTGTAGTGGATTCTCCAGATACACACATGTTTCCTCCCACACAAAGCCAGACACTCAATAAAGGAAGTGGTCAAACATCCCAAGGCAGGATCCTCTTGTAAAAGAGAGTCTGGGCACTCCACGTTTTCCTGGCTAAACAATTCCTGTATAATAATGTCAATCGTTTTTCTAGTTTTCTATTCCTGTGATGAATGTACCCTGCAGTTTGTGAAATTATCTTTGCTATAACATCGGAAACGTAGCAGAAGTTGTTTTGAATTGAACGGACTGCTGATGAGACACTGAAGGTTAAAACGACAAAGACCCGGAATGATTTGCCAGCTTAAATAAATGCTGCAGGAATACATTTGTTTGGAAGGCCATAGGCTGATGAAAACATTTTTATTTAGTTGGCTAAATTGACTTCCTATCCATTCATTATGTATTCAAAACGGACATTCTTGTCTGTCCATTATACATGTTATCCTTTTAAAACAGTACGCACAATTACCTTGTACCAAAATAATACTTTGATGCTCATTTTCTAAATTGCTGTTGTTTAATAAATACACAAATAGGTATTTCAAGACGACACTATTTTCCAAGGCTCCCCTTACTCAAAGCTGTGAGATTTTATCTTAAGCGAAGCGGGCTTCAGAATAAAACAGAACATCTTTTTGGTTCTTTCGGTAAAGTCACGTAGAAGGGAAATAATAAAATAATAAAAATAAAACATAATAAAATAATTTTCACGACGTTTCGGCCACAACGCAAGCAACTGTCCACAGCGTTGTGGCCGAAACGTCGTGAGAATTATTTTATTATGTTTTATTTTTATTATTTTATTACTTCCCTTCTACGTGACTCTACCGAAAGAACCGAGAAGATGAATCCCTGCAGTCACGAAAGCTTTAAATCGAAATAAAACAGAACATATTGTACATTAAAGTTCAATCTCACCCTGACGGGCAGATTCAAAGCCTCATTCCACTCTGGGTTTGCATTCTTCTGGATGATCCGCGTGCATTCCTGTTATTTTGGGAGACGGGCAGAATGAAAAATGCGGCATAGAGCCGGTGAACATCTCATCATCATATACACGACGGTAAAAAAAAAGTTTGGATTTACACAGCATCGCAAGACAACTGTCTCAAAACAGTGGGCAAATTGGTATTGCATAGTGCGGGCGGTCAGTCATAGCCGGAGGGGTGGAAAAGAACGGAATGTCTTGACGCCTAAACTAGAAGAGGGGAGCAAGGGAGTCGACAGCACAGATGGCTGGGAGGAAGGCAGTCCCAGACTGGGGGTGGCAGCAAGTGAGAATGAGACACTTCCCACTGCCACAATGTGCTCTTGATGGATTCTTGATGGATCTTGATGGATCTTGATGGATCTTGATGGATCTTGTGAAGCAAAAACATTCCCTCGATTATGACGCTCAAGGAAGGCATTTAGAAAAACTAGCGGCGGCGTTTCACGAGTAATCAACGGTTACCTTTTTCCCAGCGAATGTGACCTCCAGGAAGGGGTCGACCAAATTCTTCTTGTTGCCCTCCATGCCGAAGACCTCCTTGACTCCCTGCAGGATGGCGTCGTCCACTGCCAGGGTGACGGGCAAAGCGGAGGGGGAGGTTAGAGATGGAAAAACAAATCGGCCCCAAACTAAGCAGAACCGTTTGCTGTTATCAAACAATAGAGGCATTTCCCGTTATCATAGTAAACTGTCCGTTATCACAATAAACGGTAGCTGTAATGGAAGAACCAGGCTGATGGCCAGAGCAACCCATTATTTTTTAATGAACCAATGGTCAGGAGCAGAGAGAATTTTGTTGACCTCTTCTCCCCCAATTGTGCTACGTCACAAGACGAAGAATCCATCTGAATCTCACGCAGAGCGGCAAGCCTCCTCGTGTAACAGGGCGGACCACAGAAGGCGCCATCACACGCGGTCCCCTTTCCAGTGCCCTCTTTGCCCACACAGTAGCAAGCAGCACTCTCTCATACGCTCTGCCACCGAGGGTGATGTTTGTCACACGGCAGTCAAACGGACGTGTTCTTACTCTTTGGTTTTTTTCGGTAAAGTCACGTAGGTAAAAAAAAAAGTAAATTAAATCACGACGTTTCGGAGGCAACACAAGCTTCCATCTTCAGGTGGCACCGTCACAGCAAAATTACTGCATCAAGTGTTTTGCTGTGATGGTGCCACCTGAAGATAGAAGCTTGTGTTGCCTCCGAAACGTCGTCATTTAATTTACTTTTATTTTATCTTTTACCTACGCGACTTTACCGAAAAAACCAAAGAGTATGGACCCTTGCAGTCACGAAAACTTCAAATCTAGAATTAAAGGACGTGTTCTTGTATTATTGGCAGGGGATGGAAGTTAGCCCACGTTAAGTATAGAACCAATTACTTTTTTGGTGCAGTCATTGGTGAGGAGCCTGAGACCATCAACTCACTAAATTTGAAAATATTTTCTTAATTACAGTCTGCTGCCTGGATTCAAACCCAGGTTTCTCAGCGCACTTACTTCTGAGTCACCTGGCCACCTCCTTAAAATACCTGTTTAATAATTTAATACATAACATGGCTACGAAATTAAACCTTAAAATTTGATAAAATATTTGTTTCTTTTTTGCTGTGTAAGTCGCATAAGAATGGTGTTCATTGCAGATGTCGTCAAAACACAAGCACAAAATGCTAGTAATGCCTGCCTCCTATTGCATGTGATAATGCATTTGCATGGGGAAGCAGTGGCATGTATAGCTCGTACACGATGTCACTTCATTTGCATCTGGGATGGAAACATGCGAGTAAAACGTCTGCCCGCCCGCTTGCTCGTTCGCTCGCTCGCCCACTCGCCCACTCGCTCACTTTGTGGCACGTCCTCAGCTCGGTAGACGCGCAGAGAGAACACGGCCCCTCGCAGGTTCACCCCGGCCGGCCGGAGGAGATTATTTTCAATGTCTTCCTCATCCTCAGTCTTCACTTTCTTTTCCGCCTGGTAGTGGAAAATAATAATAATTAAAGCTGAAGGTGGGGGGAGAGTAAAGAAGTATTGAGAGATGCATGCTTAGATTTATGTTGAGAGACAGGAAGATAAGCAGATGGAATTCGTGAATACATGCCGGTAACTGACAATTCAAACTCAAGAAAAGTTAGTCGGCTTTGGGCAGGACAAATTTCTGGAAGGGATGATGACTGATGTTCAAGAATGATAGTGGCAGCCCTTGGTGTGCAGGAGCTTAGTGGATTTTTACGTAGCAGGATCACGGGAAATGGCGGCAGCTTTGGGAGGACTTCATCCAACAGTGGATTGAGAATGTCTGGAGACGATTATGAGAGGAAATGGATCAAGAAGCAGATTATTGAGGCTTTTCTCAACAGCCATTTGTTTATTTGTGGCTGCATTTATTTGATTGCAAAAAAAAATTTCCAGGGCTGTGATAACATACGTTCTTGGCCAAGCCTGAAATATACACCAAATACAATTAATACATTTCAGTGAAATACTCTTATTCTTGTCTACGTGGGGTGGCGGCTATCAAAGGATCCAATTATCCGCAAAAACAATCTGTGAAAATTACTCCTGTTGGTGAGAGAAATATTTTTAAGGCTTTTAAAGAAATAAATTATGACATCTTGGGTTTCCATGTGAAAAAATCATTGCAGTTTAAATTCTGACACAGAGAAGAAGGAACAATGCCCATGTGCACTTTGTGAAACAAAAAAAAAACTCAGAGATAAACAACCTCCCCAGAAACTAACACGCAGAGAAATTCTCCCTTTGTCACACGCGCCAATGCATGTGACGTTGAGTGCAGCCAACGGGTCTCCGCCACTCAGTGCAGCATAACAAACGTCAATAATGGTGTTTGAAAAATCAAACAGGGCATGGGCTAAAGTTTTCTTCAAACAGGATCAGCCACGCACTGGTCAAACCCTCCGTGTTAAGCCAAAGAGGGCTTCTCTAAATATTGTTGGAATTTACACACACACACAACACAAGATCCAGCCTTAAAAAGTCTGGCAAAGCACGGGCTGTTGGCAAGCACCTATGAAAGCCATCATGGCCCATGTGGGAGGGATGTTAGCCATTTCCACGCCTGGCCAACTGCCTCCCCAGTGCCGACTGTATACACACCACAACGGATATAAATTTGTTTGAGTTGACCTAGACGAGGTCCAACGAGTGCTCGCCACTAAATGGCTGCTGTGGCCGGGAATCAAACTCAAGTAACCAGGTTCACAGTGCAGTGAGCTAACCACCGTCCCACCCTTCTTCGTACAAACACACACACCACGACAAGTGTGTCAATGGAAACTTTGCATACGAGCACAAAACTCAACTGGCCAAATTTTGCACAAATTTCTTGTCGTAGACAAATTCTTAGGATTAAGAGAATCTTTCCATTGACATGGGGAAATTATATCTACAAGTCACATTTTAAAAGTGTCACAGACTATCTGAAATATCCTGTTGAAAATTCCAAATACTTTCGTGACCGTTTACTTGTGGATTTTTCATTTTGTTTGAATTGTTATACATTTAAATGAGAACCGTATAATTCTTCTTGGTTCTTTTGGTAAAGTCACGTAGAAGGGAACTAATAAAATAATAAAAATGAAACATAATAAAATAAAATAATTCTCACGACGTTTCGGCCACAACGCAAGCAGCCGTCCTCTGGTGAAGAACAGGTCTGTCTGAAAGACAGCGTCTGAATGAGCACCACCATGCTTGGCAGCGTATATTTATTTCCCTTCTACGTGACTTTACCGAAAGAACCAAGAAGATGAATCCCTGCAGTCACGAAAGCTTTAAATCGAAATTTAACCCGTATAATTGTTTTCTTATTTTAAGAATTGTACTAACCTTAATTTTTGCTACTCATGAATAATAATAATAATCTACAGCGGTCATAATCTGTCTACTAGGGAATGGTTCCTAGTGGTCTGCCCCCCATCTTCGTCGCACATTTGAATAGTCCCACTGTAAAATTATAACCAATTTCATTACAATTATGCAACACAGGTGAGGGAGCCTCGTGTCCTTGCACTGCTGTGCATTTAAAAAATGCGTCATCAGTATAATTGGCAGTTAAGTCACCTTGTTGGAGGTAGAGAAAAAAATGTATTTAAAAAATTCCCATTTTAAACCTTTATAAACAGATGGCGACCGCTTGTGTTGTGATCGAAACGTCGTAGTTTTTTGTTATTTTCTTTGAACCTATGTACGTGACTTTACCGAAAGACCCAACAAATATGAATTCCTGCAGTCACGAAAGCTTTAAGTCGTGAGAATAATAATACTAATTTCACAAATTACCCTCATAAATGCTCCTACATTGTACATTGGATGCATGCAGAGCTTATATAGTTTTTAAACACACTTTTTTTGGGGGGGGTGGGCAGGCTTCCACGACACCCACGGTGGCAATGGCAGCCCCCTGCGTGGCGCTGCACAGAAACACTTACCGGGGCCTCGTCCCCAGTGGCCAGCACAAAGAGGCTGACTTTGAGGTAGCCACGTGCCCCAGCCGCCAAGTCCTCGGGGTCGGACAGGAGCAGCCACTTACGCAGGAACGCGTGGTCTGAACACACAGAAAGGCCAAGGGTTCAGTCGAGAAAAGCCTTTAAAAAAAATTAAACAGTGATGGACAACCTAAACGAGTTAGTGGTGCCACATGAGCGACCCTCCTTCAGCTCAGTGGACCACAATCTTGAAATTGTGATTGTGTACGAATCACAACACCACACACCACCCCGGGCCGCAGGTTGCCCACCACTGCTTAAAAGCCACTGGTGGAGCAGCTTTATATTGGTCAGGATTTGATCAATACATTGGCATGCGTAAATAAGATCTTTGGAAAAATGACAATGTTGTCGGGTGGTGGAGGGTTAATGACACCGATTTTGGCATAAAACTACCACGTGGCCAAACCACAAAGATAAATGCGGATTATCATTATATTGGCTACCAACACCGACGTTTTGAGGGTTTAACCACATCCACCACGGCCTCAACAAGATAGCCTTTACAGTAACTGTATATTAACAGCAGAATGTCCCCATTAATGATATGAATTGTCGCAGATCAATGTGCAACACACCAACCACTGCCACCACCAATTACCAATGTGTGGGGGTGGGGGGGATATCATTGATCATAGTATCCACATTGTCAAAAACAACGCCAATACGAACTATAACCCTGTGCTGTATATGTCGTATCTGAGAGGTTTGGGTGTAGCCCCAGACTTGGCAAAGTTAGGCTTTCCTGCACAGACAAGTTTCAGCCAGACTCAGAGTGGGTGTGGACAACTCTCTCCTCTTCGTAGCTCCGGCTCTCACTGTACTCCACCAGAGCATGCGGTAAAGCAAGGTTCGACGGCATGACAAGTCATGTCCGACCCCGTTCCGAGACTCCTGCGCTTAACATTCCTTCAGAGACGGATTTTTAAATTAGAGTGAACAACAGCAGGGGAGGGTGTAGGGTAAAGTTGTACCACACCTGTAAACACTTACCACAGGCGCAAATAACCGGCGCAAAAATTACAAAGAAAATTACCACCATTTAACAATCCGTATGAACACAATCTGTTCCATGGAATCGTCCCAGTAGTTTCCTTTGCATTTCAGTTATGTTTTTGTTTAAATTCTTGTCAATTACTTTTTCTTGAAAATATGATGCTATATTTAACAACACAAGTTGACTAAAAATTCTACTTGATCATAAACAATCCAATCTGAATGCAGTCAAATGACACCGCTACATGAAAATTGGGTGCATTAGCCGAGGAAGAGACTTCAGTGAAACTAAGGGAAATCTGTCGACCACACGCTTCACACAATTCACTTCTTGTTGATTGGACGAATCCATGCCACTGGTATGTGTAAAATTAATGACATTGTAGATCTCTCATATTTGTCAAAAGTCCTTGTGTTTAATGGCATTATTGTACGGTAAAAAATACTTAGCAGGAACATTCTTCAGATTGTTTATAGGGCCTTGTTTGTAAGAGGCGAGTTCGTTTTAAGTACAAGGCCGGAACTAGTGAAAGGGTGATGCAATAAACAGAGGGGCCTAAAGCGCAACGTGTTCCGAGGCGTTTTGGGTTCACAAATATACATATATATATAAATATCTGTTCAAGTTCTTACTTTGTTCATCGTAGACTGTGCCAATGTCAATCTGCAAATACAACAATGAACATACTCTTAGTTTTTTCGGTAAAGTCACGTAGGTAATTTTTTTTAATTAAAATTAATAAAAATCACTTTTTTTTTTACCTACGTGACTTTACCGAAAAAACTAAGAGTATGAATCCTTGCAGTCACGAAAGCTTCAAATCTAGAACAACAATGAACCTTTGGACTTAGCATGAATAAAAAAATATATAAACACTATATACATTTTATTACACATGTCGAGAAATGTAAATGTTGTGAGAAGTGTGAACCTTTGAAATAAAAACAAGACGTAAAAAAAGGAAAATAACTAATAAAAGGGTGAGGCAAATAAAATGAGTACATTAATTCGCGTCCGGACATGTGGATTTTAGATTTCAAAACATCTAAAGGTTCCATTGAGTAAAAGCCATTGTATTTGCAATGTTTAACTGATGGACAAGCTACTCTCCGAGAAATGATACAAAGTCGATCGATCAAGGACGATGAAACTAAACCTATACCACACAGACAGACCAAGCTCGTGTTTATACAAGGAAGCAGTAAGATGAGCACCTATTCGCTTGGTCATGTTGGTTTAGCCATGCTGAGTGTGCGTGAGTGTTCTGTGACGCATTACCTTGAAGCCTCCAATTTCAGAGTCCGCCCTGATGGTTGTGGCATTGAATGCCTGGTGAGAGTAGTCACACACACACACAACCACAGCACAGTGTCCACTGTCAAGACCTCGACGTGTGTGGGTTTAATGCCAGGGTGGGGAACCTTGTTATTACCGATGGCCAGATACGGCTTGCATACCTTTGGGTAGCCACAAATTAACACACAACTGAGGTCACGTCAGCCACTGAAAGAGGCCCATGCAGTGTCAGAAGTGACCGAACGGCCCAGAATTATAAACACGGTTGCAGCCTGAGCGAAAATCGTATCTTTTAGTGCCCGATTAGTGCAGCCAAGATGCTTGCAGTCAGGGATAATTATCCCTTGTTGGCCATTTAGAAGAGGCAGGCCCCCACTGGCTGTGGGTCGTATGAAAAGGAACTGCAGGCCCTGTGGTATGAAGTTGTGAGCTGTACGTTCTCCACCCCCGGTTTAAAGCGTCGCCCTTAAATAATGCCAAACCGGCTGTATATATTGCCACTAGTGTGATTTTTCCGACAATCTGCGATGGGACCACAATAGACTCTCCTGTCCAGCAATCTTACCCGAATGTTAATAACTTCGTCAAACAGCTCTCTTGGGGATTCGTGAAAGTTTAAGAAAAAGGTCTGTTGGGAAAAGTGAAAAACACATCATTGATTACCACACGTCAAAAGCAATTTACAATTATCACTTGCACAAATGTCATACATCCACAATATTTAAGACATGTCAAGTGCCGAGCTTGGTTACTAATTAGATTGGGAGACTGCCTGGGAATAATAGCAGGTGTTGAAAGGCTTGAGTTGTGAGGTAGCCAAGACGTTGACGGTACAGCAATGGAGCGATTCAAACGGTGTGGGGGAGTTTTGAGCGTTATCCCTCGTATGTATAGATTTCCCCCCATATGAACCCAAGCAGTAATGAATGGAATTTACCAAAAAAACATAAGTGCATGGCCCTTTTTGAAAAAGCCTTGAGACTCGGTGAGGCATTCCTGGATAAAGGACATCAATACTATTATTATTATTTTCCCACATTTATTTTCGCACTGCGGTCTCCCAGTACGCTAAACAAAAACAAACAAAAATCACTATTTTAAAAAGAGTGTAGTGAAGAGGTCACCTCATCGAAGTAAGGGTTGTTCCCTTTCTTGATGCGCGTCCGTTTGTTCTGCCCGGCGACAGACACCCTCACCACGGGCTTGATGTTATTGCCGGCCAGCTGTCTCCCTTCGATGATGCGCACACGCACCTGTAACACCGCACAACCCTCGCTCTTTTAACGACAATCGCTACTCCAGAATCTGATTTAAAAAATAAAACAATAGGACCGTGAGAAATGGTGAGCCCAGCATGACGTTGGGGGCGGCGGGGAATATTTTGTCCAGCGGCTGAGTGATCGTGGCTGACAAAGAGGATTATCATGGCGACCCTCGACTCACAAAAGCATGCCAGATGTTCGGCGTGCTGCAAGTCGCTCACGCTGGCGTAACATATATCGTTTTGCATTTCCGTGTGAATTGGCAAAATACAGTCAAGCTCAAGTAAGGAATGGGGTCAGAGCTTTGGGCCAGTGGTGGAGATTCCCACATTTTCATAACAAGGACGTTTCGGCCACAACGCAAGCAGCCGTCCTCAGGTGAAGAACAGGTCTGTCGGGAAGACAGACACTGTCAAACGTCGTGAAAATTATTTTATTATGTTTTATTTTTATTATTTTATTATTTCCCTTCTACGTGACTTTACCGAAAGAACCAAGAAGATGAATCCCTGCAGTCACGAAAGCTTTAAATCGAAAAAGGACTCTTAATCTAGATTTGAAGCTTTCGTGACTGCAGGAATCCACTGTTTGGTTATTTCGGTAATGTCACTTTACCGAAAGAACCAAAGAGTAAGGACTCTATTACTATGACAATAATAGCTTTTTTACGGCCTCTTTATAATTATAATCAGCCATGTTCCTCTCTGTTTAACTTAAATGGGTGTTTGTAATATTAAATAAATTACAGCCCTCTAGAAATTCCCTGCTAGATGAAGGCATGCCCGTGCTGGGGGGTGGGGGCGATGGGGTGTTTTGTGGTTTGAACCCAGGAACCAGAGCGTGATCCCCCAGCCAGGACTCACGACAGTAGAGAGTCATCGGCATGTTTCAGTACGCTACAACCCCCATGACCGACGTGGTATTGGCAGGTCTACATCCAACAGTGGATTGCCAAAAGATTTGAGGATTATTTTCATGTTACGACTACCTACTGGCATCTGCTTTGTTATTATTAAAGTATTGTTTTCATCATAGCCTGCAGATAAAAAAAACTGAAATTGGGTGCAATCCATCACAGGTGTTTTATTTCAATTAAAAACTCTCAATGCATCATAAATCGATAAATTTGACAAAATAAAAAAAAATGTAAACCGATTTACAAATAGCATTAGTGTTTTGGAATGACTCAGAATGATTTTTTGCTTCCTCCAATTCATTTCCCAAACGATTTGGAAATCGGGTTAGTCACTTATAAAAAAAACACATGTAAACTGGGAAAACCCAGTCATTAATTGCTGGCATTGCCTGAAAGTCCTGCGCCTTGTTGGACAGCACTCGCTTCGACTTCTTCTTTCGGATGTTGCCCCTGGGCGGTTTCCCGGCCACGCCGCCATCCCCAATGTCACCGCCTCCCTGCACGATGCCGCTGTCCGCGTCCCCATCGTCCCCATCTTCCTCCTCTCCGTCTCCCGTGTCTATCCCGCATGCCAGACAACCAACAACCAGAGATTAATTTCCCACCGAATATTTTCGCGGTCGCTGGTTGTTTGAGTAGGCACATGCTTTTATCCACAGCAATTGCGGGATGTATACAGTATGTATGATGATCTTATTTCACACCGTACATAACCAACCGTGCTAACACTGGATTTGGGGTGCCAGGTATATTTTCGAAAGGTTGCCGACCTGGACAGAACCATGAAATTAAGCCTTGCATACATACATATAAGCCTCGCTTCCAAAACCTCAATTACATACGTAGCCCATTTGTCCAATCCATAACACTGCAAACACCAGGTATGATGCAGATAAGAAAAAAAAATGCACGTCGAATAAATGGTAGGAAATAATGTTTGACTGGACACAATTGGAAAAGCATAAACATTTGTGAACTTATGGAAATTATTGGCGGTCAAATCCTAAAATTCCTGCAAAAAACATCACAACAGGAAAATGCATCTGGGCTGGAAACAAAGATTAAATTAACACCACCCAAGGGTGCGCTGCTCACAAACAATTGGAAGGCACAACTTCCGTCATGCCTTGCATCCATGTTACGTGACACGACCTTGCATGGCTAAGACAAGGATGGGAGCAAAGTAGATGCGATGTGGTGGTCACATGATATGAATTTAAGGCATTATGGGAGTCGTGCATTCCTGCTGATTGTAAGCAACGCGCACCTTAGTGTGTTGTTAACCAATTTTCGGAGGCAGATCGGGATCAAAATTATGAAATTAGAAAAAATATAGAGAACAGGATAGAGTTATTTTGGAAAACTTAATTTGATAGCGAAAATAAACTTATAAATGTATCTTCACAAAAAAAAAGATGAACCTTCAGACTTCACACACACACACATCACCATTGTTTTGTGTGGAAGGGTTTGATAGAGAAAGTCCTCTAGGGCACAAGTCGTGAATGCGGTTGTAAGGACAATGTACACACACGCCCTTTAAAAACCAGTTTCATACTTCCATTTTACTACCAAGAGAAGCTAATGCCTTCTGTCGCCCAACATCTACATCTAGTACCGTCCATTTAAAATGGTTTCTAGACGAGTCGAGGCCAAGGACATTACTTTTAACAAAATGTTATTTATTCTAGATTTCCTCCTTAGTTTCCATATAAACGACAAACATTTTTCCAGTAAATGAATGAAAATTAATTTAAAAAATCACGACGTTTCGGAGGCAACACAAGCTTCCGTGTGTTGCCTCCGAAACGTCGTGATTTTATTGTTTTTATTTTTTATTAATTTTAATTTCATTTTTTACCTACGTGACTTTACCGAAAGAACTAAGAGTATGAATCCTTGCAGTCACGAAAGCTTCAAATCTAGAATCCAAATGCTTTGTTTCAATACAATGGACACAATGTAAACACTGGTGGTGCTGCATTGTAAGTGGTGCACAAGCACAGTCAACAACAACACAACTCATTTGTCACCAACACTGCCTTAAAAGAAAAACATCTATAACGGGCAGTGTTATTGACGCGAGAGAGTGCATTTTTGTCGTCGTTAACATCATTCGAGCGCCACCATCAACTTTCCCTTTTTCTAAGCCACATTTTGCAACGCGCCCAGCAAAAATAGCACATGACGAACCTTGCCACACTCCCCTAAGTGTAGCAACAACACTCTGACTTATCCATTAAAGAATACGCTCTACAAGTTTACTAGCTTTGTTTTCTCAAACTTGCAATTTCTCTCCGCCTCTCGCTCTCATTGACTTGCTTATTTATTTGCCCAAATCCCTCCCAATTTCTATATAAATACCTCGTCACAGAGGCGTTGTTTCTCTGTGTTTGTCTCTGTGTTTGTCACTGTCTCTCTCCGAGCTTGAATTCACACCTGATGACGGTTGCTTGTGTTGCAATATTCTATTATTTCTTTTCTTTTATGTCTACGTGACTTTACCGAAAGAACCAACGAGAAAGACGAGGAAATGTTCCATAGCCAGCCCTAACGCCCTCAAGGGTGGGCGATGCAGGAGTGTTTTACTTTCACTTAAAGCAGCATACCAACCAATGTGCTTAATGAATGGTTGTAACCAGTGAATATATACAGATGCATTAACTGCTATGACATGGATCGATTCTTGATACAATATACGCAACAGATATTTTTTTTAAAAATAAAAGCTGAAGATTCTAAAACGTCTTCTTGGTTCTTTCGGTAAAGTCACGTAGAAGGGAAGTAATAAAATAATAAAAATAAAAAATAATAAAATAATTCTCACGACGTTTCGGCCACAACGCAAGCAGCCGTCCTCAGGTGAAGAAACATTCTAAAACGTGGTTGATGGTAGCAAAAACTTTGGGAAATCGTGCCTTCTCATATCATTGGATGGCCTTAAAAAGTGTAATTATGTTCACTATCTTAGTGAATGGTTCATACTTGTGTTAAAGGCCAATTGCTCTAAGGTTGTTCAATATTTAATCACCTTTAAAAAAATCGAAGCCCGATTAATGCATCGAAGTTTTGCGCGCTAATCGTTAAAAGTTCGGATCGATTATTGAACCCGATTCCACTTATTTACCGATTAAGCATGTTTGGAATCGAATGTAACTTGCAGTAATTTGAACGATGTAGAAAGAAAGAAAAACAATGCGCGTGTTGTATGTTACATCGAGGTTACTGGGAGAATAAAATTAACAAAGAATATTGAACATTTTAAAAACCGGAAAAGCCGAATCGATAGGGAATCGATTCTAGAATCGGTGAATCGTGACGAGGACCGGCTGTGCAAGTTACATGCGTGTGAAATATCAGCGTCACCTGGGTAAGTTGGACACTTGGACGAGTATTACTTTACATTCTTTATTGACTTTAACACATAGCAGTCTGTGCCTAAACACAATCTGCGATCACGAGAATATTCAGACGTTCGTCGTTTTAAACGGCTGCGTGTGATGTTGTATTACGACGATTTTAATGTTTACAAATAAGAGTTGCGACAATGAAATCCGATTAAGTGTGTCTGCTATAACACTCAGCCGTCGGTATCATCACGGGCCATGATCTACCCACTGCTGGATGACGGCTATTCCATCTAGAATTAAGCTAAACTAAGTTGTATTATTGTACTAAGGTAAGGGCCCCGCTGCCGCTGGGCTAAGTAACTCTTTCTAGATTTGAAGCTTTCGTGACTGTAAGGGTTCATACTCTTAGTTTTTTTCGGTAAAGTCACGTAGGAAAAAAATAAAATAAATATTAAAAATAACATCGTGATTTATTATTTTTTTTCTATATTTTTATTATAGGTTTATTTACTTATTTCTATTTTTACCAACGTGACTTTACCGAAAAAACCTAAGTATAAGCAACTCGTTTTCAGAAGCGACCTGGCAATCACGAATATCACGGCTCAACGGAGTGATCGTTTTATAGCAGCAGCAGCAGCCAAATAAATACTCGAAAATGTGGTAGAAAACAAAAATCCACGCGACCACCGATGAAGAAAGAGACAGAGACAGCTGTGAGAGTGGGGATGGAACCCACGACCTCCTGTACACCTGGCGAGGTGGTTAACATCTTCAAGTTTTAACATCTTCCTTGCCACCCGTGGCCCTAATCCCACTTAACGCGCATGAACCCGTCAAGGACGCAGACCGACCACATGTCTCCACAATGCACGTGTCCTAAAGAGAAACCAAAATCACCGTGTACGTTCCGATTAACAGAAAGAGTGACACGCGTTTTTCTTCTATGAACAGCAAATGATAGAATTCTCACCATACACGTGTCGCATCTGCTCGGCTTAAGAAGATGCGCTTACTGCTCTTGAGCGACAAACCTTCACCCGCGTGATGTCGCCTTGAACAGTTGATGTAATTTTGTGGTTCCTGCATCAATGTTTTTTTATTGTTCTAAAATAACCAACAACAACTTAAGATGTTGTTCTCAGTGTTGAGTGTCAACGCACAGGCACGCAACTTGCAATCGGGACATCAAATATAAACGCATCTCACAAGAGTCGTGCGCTCGAGATTTAGGGCTTACAATAAACAAACATCGAGATTTAAAAGACGATACAGCCTTGTAAACATGCCAGAGTTGGGCCAATGTTTGCTGGCATGTTTGCTTGGAACCGTTTGAACCAACGTCACCCCAACCAACGTTCAGAGTTTTCAAGGGCTGAATGGATAACACTGGTCAACAACAACAAACACATTTTTTTCTGGCCTGGACTTTTGCAGCTGTTTTAGACTAATTTCAGGGTGCCGATTCCAAATCTGATCTCAGATTTGCTCTATCACATCTCATTTTTATGCTATCGGCATACCCCATTTTCATTTGATTTTACCCGAAATTAACTCTGTCACTTATGATTGCAAGTTGTTGCGAGTCAGTGACTGCTTTAGTTTTAAAATATGGTGCTGTATTTTTAGGATAGTGTGTTTATAATATCATTTTATGTAGATATCCACATTTATTTAATATTTTTCTTCTGCAGTTTTTATTGAAAATGCAATATTTGATATCTCAAAAACTGATGCCAGATTTGGAATCAGCACCCCAAAATTACCTTAAAACCGTTGGAATACCTTATGCCAGAAAAAATGTGTTGACCAGTGTAATGTACTGCATTCGTTTTCTGCACATGTTTTTACCCTGATCGAGCAATTTCCAAAGCAGTTTACTTCGCGAAGGGCTATCTCTATATAGCAGCCATCGCCAACACGGTTTTAACAACAGAGAATTGCGATTACAATACAGCACTTGTGCCAATGCACAGTCAAACGTGAAATGTTTATTCTAGATTTGAAGCTTTCGTGACTGCAAGGATTCCTACTCTTAGGTTTTTTTCGGTAAAGTCACGTAGGAAAAAATAAATAATAAAATAAAAATAATAAAAATAACAGAAGAAATAATAGAAATAAAATAATTTTCTATTATTTTATTTTTATTTCTTCTAATAATTTTCTATCATTTTATTTCTATTATTTCTTCTATTATTGTTATTATTTATCTTTTATTATTTCTTTTTTCCAACGTGACTTTACCGAAAAAACCGAAGAGTGTGAAATGTTTACACAAGTGCAATGTTCATTTGTTTACACTGCGGGGGTTAACCGATATGGAATTAAGACGAACGTTTCAATTTCGGCAATGCCTTCTTCCGTGTCGTCTCAGCTACGACACGGGAACGAAACGCAAAGTTGCGCCCACTTTTCTTTTGTTGCGATGTATTCGCACGATTGCTGGGTGGGTGGCAGTGTCCAGCCTCATATGGTAGCGGTGGCTGGAGGTGGCCTTAACTCCCCCACATCCTGCTGAAGGTTCGGCCCCCCCACCAGAGGTCGCGAACGCGTTTTGATTCCTCACCCGTACCCGGCCGCACCAGGGTCGCAAACGGGTACCCGTACCCGGCCGGGTACGGGTAGCCGGGTATCGGGTAGGGTACGGGTATCGGGTAGGGTACGGGTACGGGTATCGGGTACCCGTTTGCGACCTCTGCCCCCCACCCTCTTCCAACGCTTAAAGTTTGTTTAAAGTTTGTTTAACGATGAAAGAGAGAGAGTGTGTGTGCCGTGCCCCCGGCTGAGTCAGTTTGCATATGCTGCCCCTATAAACAATGTCACGCTACAGGCTTGGCCTCGCCCAACTGTTCAGATGGACATTTTTGACACTTTCAAGGCGTGGGAGTGAGAATAAAAAGACCTGAAATTCCACGCGCGCCGGACGGACTCGAGACTCGGCAATTCGTTTCGCGAGTCGAACCGTCGTCTTGCGACCAAGATCACCTTTTGCATGTGCTCGATCTCACCAAAACTAATGAAGCCAAGCAGGTTGGTGCCGGGATAGCGGCTTGGTTGGGTGACCATAATATTAAAAAAACAGGCGGTACGGTAACATCGTTACCCAGTGAGCATACAACGTTGAGCCGACGTTGTAACGTGGTCGGAACTGATGGACCAACTTTGGCCCAGCGTTCCATGCTTACTGGGAAGCTGGCAGCACCAACCCCGCACTTATAACCATGGTGGTGAAGTAGGGTAAAAAAACAGAACCTCCACCGTATAAAGGGGGCCCACATCCAGTCAGCTGATTAAATAAGCTATACATTCGATTTTTTTTTTAGATAATCATGTACCTTTAAAACGACACCCCGTATGTATTCGTGTATGAGGATTTTTAGGATTTGACTGAGGTTTTCTAATTTGTGGAACTCCGCAAATGATCCTTGACGAGACACGGGCGTGGTTCGGAATGTCTGCTTGGGAGAATGTCAACGTGTCTGAGCCTATAGCTACACGCCCATTCTCTCCAAACGCACAAATATATGCACATAAAATATATATATAAAATAAAGACCCGAAGATAACCATCTCTTTCATGGTTACGCATGAACCAACTTGTACGGTTATACAACGGATTAAAGCTCTGGGCGATTGTGTGTTAAACAAGTAACTGAGAAAATGTTATGCTTTCATTGGATATGTAGTGATATATGCATCAATGCAAATACATTCTTCACCTCACCATACATGCATACATTCGTTTGTCTGAATATCAACTACATACAATGAATGTAAGAACGTTATGTGCAGCGACACTGTTAAATACAGTTGAACGGGAGTGAACAAAACTGTACGAGACAGATAAGCACAATAAATAATATCAACAAGACGGTAAAAAATTTGACAAAAACGCCTTTCATGAATACATTTTTTTTTTAAATCAACTTATCAAATCATGGTTGGAGTCGGTTACATAATTCAACAATTATTCCTCACCGTCAGTTTTCAGATACGTAAAATGTGTGAACGCCTCCTTGTTCCTGCTTAGGATGGAGGTGTGTTTACGAGCCAACTACCATTGTGCCAAGGTATGCTAGCCACGATGTGGCTTCAGGAGAGAGTTTGTGTAGTTTTGCTAATCCTCTGTCGAAGGGGGGGGCGGGCAACTAGAGTGGTTTATGAAATGGACCGCGGTTTGGATTTCATGGCCACAATCACGCTGGCTTATCATCTTGAGGTGCGCATCGGCCTGTTGATGTTCTCATGCGGTTAATGGTTCCACCGGTATCTTTAAGGAATATGTCAAAGAGAATAGGGGCAATGTTTGGGTCTCGAATGAGGGGTTTAGTCTGTTAGTTCATAAAATACAATAATGCTAATGTTGGTCTTACATTCTGGTATTGATGATGCATTGACATGCAAAATCAACCACTGCAAAAAGCTATGAAACTGTTCAGCAGACACTTTCAGAGAAGTGCAATACTTTTTAACGCAAACACTTGCTTTATTTTAATCACCAGAGTTTCCGCACCGAATCCAATTAAATTGAATTACATTTCTAATTAAATTCACGTCAGGGCATTTCCAAGTCTCAGGAATGGAAAGATTCGTGGGAAGTCTTGTGACTACGCAAAAACACCAGAGTTAGAAAAATGTTGAATGGTCTGCAGCCACCTGTCGATTCAATGAATCATCAAAGATTACATTTTCAAACATTGGTTCTTATTTTAACGCTCCGGTGAATGCTTACAACATCTCTTGGCTGCATGGGTAAACCAACCAACGACATACACATATCGAGACGAGACCACGTGTGATTCAGTGCATGTTCGGTCACGAGTGTCGAAATCGATATACAAATGGATTACATTGAAGCGTCGTTCCACCCCTGAGATAACGCAAAGCCTCCTCTGTGCTCCATACCTGTGGCATCTTGTTTTTCCACGGGATCCCCAGGGCCCCGCTGGCTGGGCGGGGGACCAGTCCCTGGTGGAGGTACGTAGCCCACTTGCATGGAGAGCGTGGCCTAACAAGGGGTGTGGGCACACAGGGCAGGACAAATACAGCCCAGCATGCAGTGCAACACAAAGATAATGACAACTGCCCCCCCGCTATTTATCCTAATATACCACAAATACCCAATAAATCCTTACCGCCCCGCATACCCCCAATTAATCGATAGGGTCGACTGCTGGATGTCATTTTCTCCATGCACGTTCTATACTGTGGCCGTTCTGTAATCATGAATTAGGTGTGTGAGAGGAGAGGTGGGATATATGAACAGCTTTGGTGTGCAGCGTAGGGCGAGATGAAGTGAAAAAGCTGCTGTGGATGGAAGAGATGAAAAGACAAAATACGTTTGATATGTCCAGCTACAGGAGAACAGAAATCTGTTGAGACAATTATTATTTAGAATTAAGAGGTGTCCAATGAGAATGCAAGCAGCAATTACTGATAAATATGATGAAAAGGAAGGTGGTGTTGGTACAGAACGGCCCCCCATCCCTCTTCCCTTCCATTTCACAAGCATGGAAAATGTGAAGGGGAAAAGTGGACCAAGATGAAAAGGGATCAGTTGGTTGGACAGTGAACAGTTGAATTTCGATTTAAAGCTTTCGTGACTGCAGGGATTCATCTTCTTGGTAAACAGTTGGGCGAGGCTCTCCATGAGAGATGATGTAGATCTCTAAAAGGCAGAGAGCATCGGTCATGGACATCGGCCCTCAGCTACGGGGATAGCCCCAGAGAGCCGGGGTGGGTGTGTGTGTGCGTGCGTGCACTCACCCCCGTTGACTGCTGCTTTTCGCTCACAAGGGTCAAGACGTAACTGTTGGTGTTTCCCGGTTTCGTCAGCAGCTCGTGCAGCTGGATCTGTGCCGATCCCAGCAAACTGCACCAGCGGCACAAAAGTAAACACGTTATATAAACAGTTGCATTGTTTTCATTCACAGCGCCCAATTGATCTGCAATCACTCCGATCATGTACTGTTTTTTTTAAGGGCAAGAGGATAGCACAGAGAAGTCATTATATCACTTTGCATCTACCCTTGGGGAGGAAGCATGCCTAAAATACATTGTTGAGTGATGCGGCTGCTTTGGCAGTGGTGCACAAGCAAGAGTGAACAATAACTCGTTAATGTATTCATAATCCTGCCTTAAAGAAATAATATATAGGAAACATTTTGGGCAGACCCTTCTTCACAGCACATTAAAGGTTGCCAGAGGTGGTAAAGTTTTCGTGTTTCAAGGGAATTGCGCGGAACTGAGCAGTCAATGCAGCGGCTGAATTAATCCAAGTATCTGCACCATATCGCAGATAATTTAACCCAAAAGTGGCGACGAATTCATCCAAGTTTCCTTATTTGTCCATGGGTGACTGGATAAGGGGGAGTTGTTATCGTGGCTCAAAGCGAACAATAAGATCCACCAGTGGTGCCCCCACGTCAACTCGCACGGGGAATTTCTCCGCAATATTTATGATCTGGCTTATTAGGTCGCCTTGACTTGCAGTTGCATTTCATCAACTTCCTCAATCTATCCACTGCCGGATGAAGGCCCTACCCATGCTGTCATCATCAATCATTGTCACGTGATGCAACACATGACAATGATTGAGAACTCATTCTAGGATTCAAAATTAATTATAGATTTTATAACTGCTTTGTGTTTGTAATCCTTCCCCACCTCCGATAAGCACGGTTGGCTACGTACTGTGCGAAAGAAGTTCAACATTCAAAGAACAACCTAGCTGCCACACACGAGTCGATTTCATCACTCCATCTCCGGAGGATGGCCCCATTGGGCGTATGCCCTACTTTGGCTGCAAATGCCATTTACGTTTGTCCACTGGTCATCATCCCTTCTCTGACTGTCCTGCCAAAGCCCACTTAAATTTCTAAATGGTCAAGATGTCATCTCGAATTTGTGGACATTTTGTAATCCATGTTTTCCTCTTCCGGTCTCTCAATGCAATTACAAGCATGCTGCTTTGTAATTGTCAAATATTTCATCTGCATGTCGTAGCAGGTAATATGCATCAATTAAAAACTCTTCTTTTAGGCACAATGGAATGTTGCATTCACCAACCAACTTGGAACTGATCAAGTTGCCCTAATTAAGTGACACTCTCAACCATCTGACACAGACAAGATACTGTACTCAATGGCACATCCCTGTGCTTTTTGCACAGAAACAACTGGCAGCTTTTGCTTTTAATGGAAACCCAAAGTGTACCCTTGCAAGGGGCCGTACGGGACACCGCGTGCCATTTTAAGCCAAGGCTGTTTTGTAAACATAACAGTGTTTAACATACGAACACATAGCAGCGAGTCACTCATTCAGTTGTCGGTGTTTGATTACGTGTTAGCCAAACGCTGGGCAATATTTTGGTTCCCCTACTGTATGTAGGTCCTTGTCGGCCATTGTTGACTTAGACTTACCATACCACTACTACTATTTTCATTTTACCAGGTAAGGCCCACTGAACTATATAGCTCTTTTTCGGAAACGATAGCTCAACTTAGTGGCTTATCATGTGGAAATTATAGCAGCCAAATACTCTAAACGCATGTTTCTAAATGTAGAGGGAAAAACTGAAGGACCAGGAGATAAATCCACGCAACCACGGAGAGAACATGGAAACTCACGACCTCCTGTATACCCTGCGAGGAAGTTAACATTTTTCAAGGTGAAGGCAATGAAATTTGAATTTTTAAGTAATTGTGTTGATTTGGGGAGGGGGTGGGAGGGCGCTATTTGTGAATCTTATCTACAAAAACTGCGCTTGTCTGATCAGTCGTGCACAAAAACAGGTTGTCATAGGATGCGGGACTATGTGGTGAGCAGGAAAGGGGAATGCATCAAAATTCATTGTCCGACTGCACTTCATATGCCCGAACTACGTGGTGGCTGTGCTGCACGTGGCCTGTAACCCAGCACTGTAGGGGCAGTGAGGATTGGTGGATCGGGAAAATCATAAATGTTGCGAGACTCCCTTCCCGTGGACGTGAAGGTGCTATACCCTTGCCTGCATAATGCAATACAGCAAAGTGTGGACGAATGGCATCAGTCCCTTCTGTGTGGGATAGAGTGTTGCCCCCTCGCATGGGTGGGTTTTCGCCGGATGTACACTGGTTTTCTCCCACGTGTATAAACACTCACCGATTGGCTGAAAACAGCTTCATATAATTGCTGGTGCGGCTCATCGCCTGGCAGCCTTCCAGCTTTGGTACCTCAGCGATTGCGAGATGCAATTTTTATGAACAAAGCTATATAAAGTTAATTGATTTTTTGTTCTAGATTTGAAGCTTTCGTGACTGCAAGGATTCATACTCTTAGTTCTTTCGGTAAAGTCACTTGATGCAGCAAATCTGGCTGTGACGGTCCCACCTGATGACGGAGACTTGTGTTGCCTCCGAAACGTCGTGATTTTATTTTATTTTTATTAATTTTAATTTCATTTTTTACCTACGTGACTTTACCGAATGAACTAAGAGTATGATTTTGTGTTGTTTTAGAATGTCTATGCTCCCTGCCTTAAAACCCCACAATGACGAATCTGTTGAAGTCTGGTCAAGTAACCCTGCACGACTGGCATGACAAGAGGGCTGCTTTGAAAAATCAGCTGAGGCACTTTTAAGGGGCCGATGTTGCCAATGCATTTTCACTTCTCACAATTCCACAATTCACTGCGCGTTTCAAGCACGGTGAGATACTGCATTTATGTACAACTGTCAACAAAAGTTCGTTACCTGCAGGGTTATACATATATTAACCAGTTTAATGTTAAATATGAGTCTTCAACCAACTAATGAAAGCTTCGAGAACTTAAACGCCACTTGGCAGGCACTTCCGTAGCCCTGACCCTGAAATCCAATCTTTGTAGTTAATTTAATTCCTTCCAGATTGAGGCCTCTTTAAGTTGGTAATGCTGGTTTCAAACTGCAAGAGCCTCTCTTAAGTTGCATCAGGCACTTCTGACAAGACACCCTGGTTTTCGGAAGTCCTGCTGCGCAATACTTTATCGTTTGCAAGCACTCCTCTTGGAAAACGTATTCCACGAAAGTGGGTCATCATAATCTTTTTCTATTTCTATTGGGCAAGCCGTTGCCCGTGTCGGTTGTGTAAATGCCAAAACAGCACCAATGTTCAATAAGACTGCTCATACGCAAAGATTATTTGCCAAATGTGGCATTGTGCTCCGGCAACAAAAGACACGTCAACCAAAGTGCCGGTTAACGGGAAGTAAAAAAAAATCCTCAGTCGGTTGGCAGTAAATAACTGACCGTTAAAAGAGAGCCGGTGAAGCTTTAATTTGCTTTGCAGCGTTTGTACGTCCTCTTTTGTCTGGCTATTGTTACCCTTTACTTTCCAGGACGAGGGGAGTGCAACCTCTGGCCCACAGTGTGGCGTTGACCGGCATCGCGACCAACTCGGCGGGTGATTTGCCGCGAAATCAGCTACCTACAACGCCCAACCCTGTTCGTGACGCCACAATGGGTCATGTTCGCGAATTGGTAAGTTGCATTTTGCAAACGCGACGTCAAGTTCGCAGAGTTTCCACGCGACCCTCTCAGCCCGCGCAATATCTACGTGCATTCAGTAAAAAGGTATATACGAAGGACTACAAAGCTGATATCACATCATAGAAAATGTTTCGTTCAAAAGGAGTTGTCGCGTCGCAAGTGTACAGTCAATGGAAGCCAACGTTGATCGAGTTTGCATTGAAAGCAGAAGGAAAAACACGGTATTTGCTTTTCAGCAAATACTTGTTGTTATGCACACAACCACTCGCGTTTCCATTGAGGACAAGCGCCGCGCGCAAGGCAAGAAGAGGGAGACCGTACCGACTTTTCCCGATCTTCTCGTAGTCCTTCACCTCCACCACGAGCACCGAGGAAGCTTCCAGAGGAAACCCCTTCAAGTCGAACTCCAGAGCCTGGTGTCAGCCAAACACAGAGGGGTGTGCATCAGTCATAGAAAACGAACTACTTGTGCACAAAATAACAAATCATAATCAGGATCGTTTGCTCACGATTAATGCAATGTTTCAGGCAATGGACCTTCATGGCCCAATGCAATGGCACGCATTTATTTGTTTCATTTAAAGGCTCACTGTGATTATTTTCAGCCAGTGTTGTATATAGTACTCCATGTGTATTCTGCATTTTCAGTGGAAAACAAATTGAATGCAAATCGTTTTATGGACAAATATTTGTATGTAACAATACACATTGTTATTTGCACATACTCTTGTCACAGCAGTGAGCCAGGAAGTGCAACTCGTTGAGTAAAAAAAATACAAATGCTTTGACACATGACCCCACGTTTAAATCTAATTTAGAGTTTCAAGCGACGCACAGAATGAGTCAAGAGCACACGGCTTGCGTGCATTTTCTGTGCGTTGTTTGAAATTTATGATTTTACCGCGCGGCACTATTCTTTTACGATGGGGTTTCCTCGTCATTTTACAGATTTAATTAAAAATAATTGAAGGGCGACTCAAAAGGTCTGGCCAAAGGCTGACCTAACACACACAAAGTATCTCCTTATGCACTCACAAAGACAACGCGCAAACCTTTCAAGCGGGCAATTATACATACATTGCCATTGTTTTAAAACCCCTAAACATCATTGGGATATTAAGTTGAGTATAATGTATATTTTTAATTACAATAATTAAACTACATACTTCACAACCCTTTGTCAATCATCTGCTGAAAGAAGACCTCCACACGTCATGTCGGCCATTGTGGTAGTTTGACCATACTTCACCACACCGGTCGGTGTGGGTTGCGGTGACGGGAGTAGACCCAGACCCAGAACCGATGTTAGCGATGGGTTCGTAGCACAGCGCACAAACCTATGCACCACAGCTCCACCACATTATCTTTACATACAAATAATGTATTTCAAAGTTGAACTTATTCTCTGAAACAAACGTCCGCACATGCCTACACACTCGAGGAGTGACTGGGGGTATTGGGCAACAGGAAACGGGTTCCCATGGTGGCAGCTCCTAAAACCCCCCAGCGTATAGCCCACATGTGTTTCACTTGGCTCGCAGCCAGGGGTCCTGACACCGCAACGCACGAAGGAGCCGCTCTCCGCAGGAAGAAACGATCAGGGCATCACTTCCATCTGGACAACGGTTTATTAAATCAGTATCCAGCTGGCCAGACGCGGTGCGCGCCCGTCCTGTTTGTCGCCGGAGTTCACTCAAACCTAGGTGCGGAAATGTTGACGGCCGGCTGAAAAGAACATGGACACACTTTTTTTTTATTCATTCCCCTTATTTTCACAGGTTGCTTTGTTTTTCCCGAGGAAGTTTGACAGCAGTTGTAGTTGAGCATGTGATATAATGCTAAAAGTTCCTCACCCCTGTTTTAAACTACTTACTTTAAAAAATGTTTGATTCAATCGCCTGCGTGTGACCAAGTAAACAGCGTAACGCATGCCTCAATTCGTTCACGTAAAATTTTACGCGATTTGAATGCTTGTTTAGTTTTCTTTTTCCACGATACCGAGAGAGAGATTCTGGTCATATGCACTATTTGTTTGCACCCGAGGTCTCCCGAGGCAAGGTCCATATATTCTGTATGGTGTAAATCACCAAGAGCCACTCCAGGCAAAGAGAGAACTTTGCCTGGAGTGGCTCTTGGTGATTTACACCATCGGTCAATGCACTGCTGGATGGAGGCCTCCCCCGTGCCGTTGTCAGTCGTGGGGGTTTTGTTTGACCGTCACGCTGGTCAGTGCGGCCTGGTGGTGGCACGCCGACGTTAGCCATGGCCAGGAATCGAAACTCAGGTGGCCGAGTTAACAGTACAGCTGTTCACGTATCACCGAGCCTCCGCTACTCCCAATTCTTACATGGTCTTGAGAGGTCCATATATTTTGTACTTTAGTCACCTCAATAAAAATATCAGATTATTCCAATGGTTTTGCTGCTGCACAGTCTACAATTGCACAGTCTCATACTCTGATGGTGCATTGTCCTTGAGTTGTGCGCCTTTTGGCGTCATCTGGTCCAACACCATGTGAGACTAGGCTCTAAAGAAAGCTGTCTCGGGTGTGGACCAATCAATTTCAAGGACAGTGCATATATTAGCAGTTATGTTTTTTTGTTTGCATTTCGACTGCAGGTATTGTGGTCAATGCAAACATGACACCTTGTAAAAAAGGTGTCAGTTTTGTTGCCAGATAAAAGGGTAAAAAACCAATTATCGTATTTTGCTACTGGCAAATGAGGTTTCAGTGGTGTAAAAAAGTTATTTTTTTAAGTTTTGAGCGGTCATTTGTTGAAGAGGGATCCCAAAAGAGCGTCTCTTACCTGTAATGCAATTTTCAACTGCACCTTACTTTAAATAACATGTGCATATTCTGAATTTAGTGCCGGATCTAGAGAGGAAATTGCCTTGAGAGACCATATCCAGTAAATACAAATCATCGTGTTTTGTAGCGATGCATGCCGGGCCTATGGCTAAATCAACCGGAATGCGCCTAATATTGTGAAATGTAAATCAAGCAGGATTGAGCTTGGATAGTGCTCCGATGGACGAACACCATGCACAATGAAGTGTTGTTGGATGACCTCGTGTGGCCGATAAAGTGGGGGCTATCAAGACATTCGGTTTACCAGTGGTTTAGCCATCCAGCTTGCTTGGTCTAGACAGTTGGTAGATTGAAGATAGGCCACAATCAATGTGTATTTGGGGCAGTGAAAAGTCACACAGTCCGTGGTTGAGTGCTTGTAGCCACAGTCGCACTCAGGAGAGTCTGATATTCCACTCGCGCATGAGGTGTCCGCATCTAATTCACGTGTGGAAAGGTGTATTTAAGGGTGCGGCAGGGCTGGTAGGGAAGGGCAGTGGAGCAAAATGCATTAGTGACTCAATGTCTATGCTGCTCCGCGCCTTCGTCAACCAACACCGACCAGCGTGGGTGAAGTATGGTCAAAAAATTTAACCCCCGCGACCCGCACGGCGATGAGTTGACAAAGGAGGGCTGCAGAATATGGCTCTGGTGATGTCGGTCGTGGCAATACAGTGGCGTCTCGTGATCACCTCGCAAGCTGTACGCATTTTAAAATGCATGTTGTGCCCTGGGCACTATTCAATGTGTTCATACTGCCCAGACTGGTTCCGGTTGATGAATTAGTTAAACTTAAACACTCAATTGTGTAAGGGGCATGGGGGGGCGCACGCGACCTTTCGGGTATGAAACAAAGTTGCTCGTTTACTGAACACATTTCAAAGCAAAACGTGCAATCAACCTCGCTTAAAAGCAACAATCGGTGTTGCTATATTTGACACGCATCGTACCCTTTATGGACACATCACCCACATTCCGTGGAGGCGAGGCATCCCACGCGACTTGTATGCGGGACTTTGAATTTGACACACATCGGCCGAGGTGATCGATGTGCGGATTGTCGACATTTAGGTGTCGGTGAAAAACACACATCAACCGCGTGCATTAATGTCGCAGCCGAGTCAATCCATTGTTGCACTGTACTATGCTCCCACCCTTCGAAGCAGCTTGGCGAAACATGGTCCAATAACCTCCACAAGCCACGGTCAAATAACCTCCGCAGGCCACGTAGGCGTGGGGAGCTCCTCATCCAGCAGTAGACCAAAAAAAGGGGCCCTTTTAATTGTTCGATCATGCAATATAACGACGCAAACAATTTAGCAATTCCATCCCCCAAACCCACGATAGATGTACAAAACACGCATGTAGATTCGATCTTTTGATCAAATCTATGCAAATTCATTTAATGTGACGCTTGCAGCCACTGTGACTATGATCATTTTGATTTTAGAATCGCAAGTCGACAGTTGAATTGCCTGGAGGGATGAACGACTACACCCGCTAATGCCATGATATTAAATGAAAACTACAACCCTCTCTCTCTCCTCTTAGATAAGTCTTTCTCCCACCCCACACAAGGGCTGAACGATTTGGGGAAAATATCTAACTGCGGTTTTTCTGACAGATATTGCGATTTGATTTGCGATTTAAAAAATTAAAGTCAAGCTTCAGTTCAATATTCACTGTGTAAGATTTATAACATGTGATGGAGCATTACCACATGATACCATCAAAATATGGACTGCTCTATATATTCTAATGCAAGGATGAGAACTTGAATGATATGAATGGCTTCCAACATGTACTTATAAAAAAAAATACAACGATCAAACATAAAACAATTGTTAAGTTAAATAAAGTTATAATAATAAAAAATTAAGCAATTCCAAAAAATAGGACTTTTCAAATCGCAAAAAAATTGCAGCCTTTGCCATTTGCTAATCGCATTGTTTCAAATTTCGATTTGAAATAGATTAATCGTTCAGCCCTACCCCACATCGATTTTTTTTTGTTATTCGCCTTTGCCATTGTAAGAACACAATACAATGTGGATTTATATATTCGACCACACTGAGAGCCCGTAAAAAAAAATCGTTACATTTTATTGTATAGATAGCGTTAGTCGGTCATGGGCAGACTTTGATAAAAACGTATTGAACTTGAACAGGCAGCTGACAGCATGGTTATCCGGGTGAACAAAGTGTCCAGCCAGGCTATGGGGGGGCAGTAGAATCGAATGAACGACCTCCCACTGAGAAAAGAATGACGGAGGGCACGCGGGTGGGGAGCTTTCGACGTATATGGCGGCTGGAATATTCACACTAATGTCGTAAAACTGTCAGTTTGCTTCCTCTGTATGGATGATGTAGATGCAGGGCAACACCTACAATTTCACATTCTGGTGGTCCGGCCAGATAACCGCATCAGGAGCAGTGGAGTGTAACGCTGGGAGGTCTCCGTATCTGTGGATCGGGCACTGTGTCATGTTGTACAGTCTGTTCTGGATGACCACAGTCGCACACTGCAGAGCTTTTTTAAATTTCTGCCATTTAATTTTCCACATGTGCAGTAGGATGCGGCTTTCTGACCAGCCTATACTGCAAATCTATGGAAAAGAAGAGCTTCATAGCTCATCGGATTCCTCCAGTCTAAATAAAGACTCTTGACCGTGAGCCTTCAGCGTGTCTTCCGAAGCCTCACACGACTGCAAAGCGCAAGTCAACCCCGTACTGCGGAGGTGGCCTTGACAGCCACCTTCCAGTTGCCCTCAAGAGCACCCAGCGCCGTGGTGTTTATGGCCTCTGTCGGCAAGCGTCCTGGCAATGCTCACGCTCCTCCGCACGCTGCGAGAGACGCGCGCGCACGGAGAGTGCCCGCGCGCCGCTCCGAATGTGGCTCTTTAAGGCCCCCTTTGGAATTTCCGTTCATTCTCCCAAACTGCCAAATGCGGTACAGTGAGAGAGACTGTGGCCCAGGCGAAGTTTTTCCAACATTTTTTTATTTGTTGTGGGAGAGGAAGTCATCTGCATTGCCAGGCGACGGTGAATCACTTTGGCCAAGTAAAATGGGCCTGTGGATTCCACAAACATTCATCACTTGGTTGAAGGTTCCCAGGTTGAAGTAAAGCTATTCGTGTTGTTAAAATTGTACTTATTCTTGTCTGATGTACACATTTTATTCTCTTATTATTTTATTTTTTTTAGAACGGCTTTGTGTTTAGTTTGCAGTCCTTCCCCCGCACCTCCGATTTGCATGGTAGGCTATGTACGGTGCGGAAGAAGTTCAACATAATACGATTAAATCGTTTCGCTTTACAAGAGGATGACTCATTGGGCTAATACATCATCTGAAGCAGTCTACAGCACTGCAGTTGTACCCAATCCCAGATGAAATCGGAAGCTATGCAGGATTGGAGTCGACCTTGGTAGGCAGTGGAGCAGATTCCATTGCTGTGCTGTACTTCTGTGCTGCTCTGTACTCCCCCCATCTTCATCAAGCCACACTGATCAGCGGTGAAGTATGGTCAAAAGAACCACCGACGAACTGCACAGCATGGAGAGGCTGTCATCCATCAGTGGACTGCCAAAGGGACGTGCTGTGTGGAGCGGTCATGCAGTGCTTAGCGCACTGCGATATGAACCCGGCGATCCGAGTTCGATTTCCGGTCACGGCCACCAACACAAGTGACGATGATATGAACCGGTCCTGGACCTCTCCTAGGTCGACTCAGCCTCAAACGAGTACCTTGTGCAGTGTGTAAACATCACTCAGGAGATTAAGGTGTCCGGGCGTGCTGCTGGTCACCGATGCCCTCGTGTACCCGTTCCGGCCTTCATAGGTGCTCACTAACACCACTTGCCCCAGCAGTCTGTTAAAGGCTATACGGGGGATCTTTGTCCTTGATATGACCAAAGCAACTTATTTTTTTGTTGGAAACGCACTGGGTGTGGCCGGATGATTGGTTGACAGAAATGCCATTAAAAGTGAGACAACTGGTTTTAGAAAGTCCTGGGGTATATTCTTCAAGGTTGCTCATCTATAGCACATTATTTAGCATTCACGTTAATTTCATTTTTTTTAAACCCCATTGTCACGGACAAGCAATGCTGCAAGATATCCATAGTATTACAATACATTGCCACCCACAGGTGACCACCACAGCTGCCTACGATGCAGGTAAGCTAGCTAGCTCGAGACACACGCATGCATATTTTAAACCCTATTGTTAGGTTAGAAGTTTCGGTAAAACAGGCGTGGCGATGGGACCTTCCCTGAGGCATCAATGCTGTGCAGGTTGGACCACTTAAACGCTCGTATGAAGCAGAATAGAGAATGCTTCCCTATATAATAATAAAAAAACTACTTAAATACAACTTGACTGGCTTTGGTGGCCGTGTGCACATGAAGGGGTAATTACCGTGCACACAGGGGCTCATCTCTGTGCAGGTTAGATACAATGAGGACGATGACGACAATTTGTTTTAGGATGAGAATTTGCAAATCGCGTTTCAATGCTATCAACAATTGTAGCGTGATAATGAAAATCATCTTAATCAATATTCTGCCTCTCGCCTCTCTGTGCGTTGTGAAGGGCCATTGCCCGAAACGTTGCCTGCAATATATTTGTTCTTTTTAAGGCCACAGTGTTATTGGCGAATGTGTTAATTTCATTCAAGAGTCCTGTAAGCCTGTTTTTGTTATAATTGTAACTCTGCCACCTTGTCAATATGAGACGCTAGTTCGTGAGCAATTTTAAATAATTCTCAAGTATTTACCTGCTCTGCGGGCAAGGTCAACGCCTCTCAAAATACAAATTTGCATTTGGAAAAGTGGTGGACAGTTTGGACATTTTGTGCATTGTTCATACTCGAATTACGACGGAAATGGCAAGCATCCTTCAAACAATATCAACGACCGTGCGGTGCTTATGATATACACCAATGCAAATCCTCTCTGGTGCAGTGCGTACAAGCAACGTGACATCTGTAACATAAGCAACGTTTTATCTGTAATGAATATAATGCAGTACTCAAAATTCTGAAGCTGCAGTTGGCGTCAGTACTGCCATCCAAAAGGGGAAAAACCCCATCGCAGGTGTCGTTCGGGGCAATGGGCTTTGTTCATAGCAGATCAGCCAATGTCTGGAATGTCACCTTTATATGCGTACATTTTCCTTTTAGGGAAGTGTAATTGATGAACGTGTTTAGCATTTTCTCCCAAAGCCCAGCTTGAGAAACTGCCCTTTAGAGAAATTGTGCCGCACCTCCATTTCGCACGGTTGGCTACGTACGATGCGAAAGTAGTAAAACATACTTTAAGAAAGGCCAAATTTAAGTCTATCCAACTAACTTTATATTTTACCAGGTAAGGCCCACTAAGCTCCATAGCTCTTTTTCAGAAGCGACCTGGTTATCACAAATGATAGCTCAACGAAGTGGCTTATGTGGCCATGTATAGCAGCCCAATACTCTTAAACGCATATTTCGAAATGTGGAGGGAAAACCCGGAGGACCCTGATAAAAATCCACCGATCACAGAGAGAACATGCAAACTCCAAATATACAGGCATCAGGGTCCCGTTCGAACCCACGACCTTCTGTATACTAGGCGAGTTGGTTAATCTCACCACCGCGTCCCAGGTCTGCCAGGAAGTGGAGACAATTTTGGGACACACCAAATGCAAGGTTTTCCAGCATCAGCAGTTGGACGGGATAGTGGGGCGTGGTTACATTGCACTTGGCATATGCTGAAGTATCTTATCGTTTTGTAGCCATGAACGGAAAAGCCAATGACTAAGGTGTGTCCTTGCAAAGAGCATGTGACGAGATATTATTTTAACCTGATAAAAAAAAGTGACATTTACGGTGAAAAGCACTCACCTCGTTCCATTCTGGATTCAACTCGTTTTCTATGGTTTTCGTCTTTTTCTGTTCACCTGTTACGAACACATACACAAGGTGTATTGGTATGTATATTAACAATGTCTTTTATAGTGTCGCAAAAGCCTCGCCGAGCCATTGGGTCAATTCCACATTCATGAGTTTTCAGCGCGTGGTGGGAGGAGAAAACCAAAGAACCTGGCGAATCGCACCTTGCATACGAGGGTAGAAAAAACACAAAAAACTCCGCACAGATGGATTCCTCCCATTGGCAAACCATCATCTCCTGGCCACATTGCAGCCCAAGCATACAATCACCTGGTGGTATTCACCATAGGCCATCTCCCGGTCAAGTACTAACCACTCAAGGCAGTTTAATTAATGTGTTGAGTTTGTTTTTGTTATTTGTTCTTGTGCAACACTGTCCAACTCGGCATCACCAAATAATTCGCTTCGATTTGAGGCGCATTTGCGATATGGTCACACAGCTATGTACAATCTTGTACCGGGCAGGCATCCTATATACCTGTTTTGCAAAATGTGGATAAAAATCTATCATAATACAGAACTCCATTGATTGTCCAATAACAAAGGGTTAAGATGCAAAGATAGCAAAGTTCCCTAGTCGTATAGCTTTTATCAGACTGTTGGGACAAGTGTTGTTAGAGAGCACCTATGACGGCCGACACGGCACACGAGGTGGTGGTGGGTGACCAGCACCCTAAAAAAAAACAATCTTTTGCTAGGTAAGCTTTTTGCAGAACCGACCTGGCCACAACGGATAGTTCAACCAAGTGGCTTATCACGTGGAAATGTATCGCAGCCAAATACTCCAAACTCGTGTTGAGTCTACATGTGGAGGGAAACTCCGAAAGACTCGGAGAAAAATCCACGCGACCACGGGGAGAGACATGCAAACTCCAAATATACAGGCATTGTCAGGATCGGGATCGAACCCACGACCTCCTGTATACCAGGCGGCCGATGCACACCTGCCTGGTAAGTGAACTGCGAAGCCTGTGTGTAGTGTGTACAGTGAACGTACACATAGGTTGGGTTACAGCGGAGCGGTTAAGGTTCTACGAACAATAGCAGGCACACAAGTTATAGTTGCACGGGCGCTCTCACGGCAACAACTGAACTTTGTGTAACTGCACACGAGCTGCCATGCAAACAAAATAACCTCAATGTTCTTTAAATAATAACTGGAATGTATGGCAACTTGCGTGCAATCCATTTTTTTTCAGTGACGCAATATTCATATTTATAGTGGTGACGAATGATGGCATTCATCCAGCAGTGGAAAGGCACTCAACCAGCAGTGGAGACATCACGGCTACTGATGATTGATACATGGACATATTTACTAAAAAAAAACTACAATATTCAATTGATTGTTGCATCCCTCTTACCTCCCAACATTTTTCAACATCCTTTCGTGACATGTGTGTGCACCACGCAAATGTTTTAAGGATGTTTAACCAAACGAAATTTATTTTACATGTCACATGGAGTTGGTGGAACCAATAAACACATTTAGCGTTAGAAAAATCACATGCAAGTGTTTTTCATTTGTACAATGCACATTTATTTCAAACGCGTAAACTTTTTTAAAATTCAAATAATTTTAACTCATCACAAGAAAGAAAGACCAAGAAAAGAGTCCGTACACAACACAGCGAATTATACATTTCAATATACAACTGCTCTTAGCGATCACCCATGAAGGCCGGCACACCACGTCCGACCGCCTTTGTCTCCCCAGGGCTGATGTTAACACCGGACCAGCTACTCCTGTGCTGGTGCTGCATAGATTGTTCAATCGGAGAGATGGCAGTGGGATTGCCCATGACTTAACGATTATAATGGTGCATACATATACACACACGCAAGCGTTCTCTGCACATTGTCGAACAATATTCGTCGTCGTCCCACCTTTGTAAGTCAGCCTCGTGTAGGGGTCACTCTTCTTCCCGAATTTCTCCACATTGGGAAGATCTCTGGCCGACTGCACCACGCACCGCAACATCTTGCGCGGGTCACTGTCGCCAGGCTACGCTGTTCAATTTACCTCTATCCCCAAATTCAGTGACGCTAATAATTACTATGAAGATGCTATAGATTTTTTGCCAATTCTACGTACAGAAAAAAAAATGCAGTCTATATTTGTATATGAACGGACCTCAATTTATGAATGTAAATTAACTCGGTGTGCGTTTCAACTTCATTCACTCGTTGACTATGGACCATAAACTCGGTCTATGATGAGTAACATCCGGTAGAGAGAAAAAAAACCCCACACAACTAAGCTCAGAACCAAGTCGGAGCAGCCGAGAAGAGCCGAGTTCAAGAGCACATCGCCGAAGTCGGTTTTGTGTCTCCGCAAGCCCAGCGCGGGCAGAGCGCCTGTATTTTATACGGAGGGGGGAGGAGGGTGGATTTGGTCACAGACTGCACCACCACCACCCATCCACACGAGCCTGGGTCTGGTCTGACCGGTCCAGTCACTCGCACCCCCCTCCTCTGCACCGCCTCTACCACGCCCGTGCATCTCTCCCTCAATTGCTGGAAACAGCTGGGGGAGGGGGGGTGCCTGCGGGGCTGAGCAGGCTGAGTTCTGGGACCATCGTGTGGATGCATCTCAGCACTGCGTTCACAAATTGCCAACTCTTGTAACCGCTAAGAAAACGTTCCCCCGTTATAGCCTTAACAGACTGTTGGGGCAAGTGCTGTTAGCGAGCACCTATGACGACCAGCACGGTACGCATGGGGGTACCGACCGCCTTTGTCTCCCCAGTGGCGATGTTTACACACACCGCACCAGGTACTCATTTGAGGCTGAGTCGACCTTGGAGAGGCCCAGGACCGGTTAAGATAATCGTCACAGTGGTATTGGCCGTAGCACGGCGCAGCGCGCTAGGGGGCCGTCCATAAATGACGTTCTACTTCATTAAATAGACTCTTTAATAAATGTTTTCTCCTACAACATCAGAGTGCAGCGCCACATTACGCACTGCAATGACAGTAGTCTAAAGCGATTTGAAGCATGTTTTTATTTTGGGGGGGGTGGGCAGAGCTTTGTGACGTCATATTTGAGGGGGGGGATCTGACTTTGTGACGCCGTGTGACGACGGGGGGGGGTCAAATCGTCCAAAATCGCGTGACGTCATTTATGGACGGCCCCTAACCGCTACACTAGCACTCCCCACAATACACACACACACTCTACGTGATGACATGCACGGATGGAGCATGGTACGTAAATGATTAAGTAAACACTGCGCAGAACTACCTCGTGTCTCCGCAGAGGAATAACATGTTCAGTTCATCACGCTTATGGGACACTCCAGACCAATGTAATCCAGCAGCGCCTGTTTAAGAAAGCTAATTCTGGACCTAGTGGGTCTTCAGCAGAGGCAGCCCATGTTAAACAAACTCTTATGCTGTATTGCCAGACGGCATTGTCAAGAACACCCCGTGTTAAAGCATGAGACACTGTTCAACGCAAAAAAGGCACACACAAACGAATTTTATAGACCCCCAACGCATAATACAAAGCACATGGCCACAACAGCCGCCATTCGCCACTAAGTGGCTGTGACGTCACCACGGCGCTTGTGCCAGGCTAGGTGCACGTCGAGGCCACGTGAAGTGTCGAACGCCCGCCGGCAGGAGGTCACGGGGCAGACCCAGCAGGTGCCACGGGTCGTACAGTCCTTTTGACGATCCACTCCTGGATTAGGGGGCCCCCCATTTGCTCACGCCGCGCGGGTCGTGGGGGTTTTCTGACCATACTTCACCGCGCTGGTCAATACTGCGGGTTGGAGGCGAAGAAGCGCACGATAAATTTCGATTTAAAGCTTTCGTGACTGCAGGGATTCATCTTCTTGGTTTTTTCGGTAAAGTCACGTAGAAGGGAAGTAATAAAATAATAAAAATAAAACATAATAACATTGTTTAATTTTATTATGTTTTATTTTTATTATTTTATTACTTCCCTTCTACGTGACTTTACCGAAAAAACCAAAAAGCGCACGATAGTCGGAAGCAGAGCGCAGTACAGCAGAGTAACGCGTCATGCTGCACTGCCCTCTGCTGCCAACAACAAATGAAAGTGCAGAATTTTGCCATACGGAGGGAGGACCTGATGCCGACGTGGGTATGATCAGATCGATATTTGTTGCAAGTTGCATTCTGTCACGGTTTAATGTTAAACCGTGCACTGGCCACGAGCAGTCACCCCTTGTAGCAACGTGTCCTGCTACTTACTCTGGCTTTACTTTACATTTGCTTTACATATTGTGGGTGACTTGCCCGTTACACAAAAAAATTGACACAAACCCCATGCAATGTAATAATACCATTGTCTTTATGCGCTTTAATATAAATACACATTACGTTGCAAATCACGCGTTACGATTGAATATGTCCAGAGCTGGCTGCCTTATACGGTGCAGTATAATGTACTATGGGCGGTAACGGTGTTTGGGGAAGCCTTCATCCAGCAGTGTATTAATTAAACGGTTGACTGAGCATTATAATGTACAGCAAGGTGTGTTAACAAATATTATCAGCGAATGTAATGACTTTCCAATTTTACACGCATGCATATATGAATTGTACTATCACTATAGGTGAGACCCCGTTGAAACGGTTGCGTCTGTTTTATTATAAGGTAGATCTGGAATGCCGGCGGAGGGGAATAAGTTGCAAATGTACAAACGAAATTCCATAGCTAAAGGCGAAGAATACAATTGCGAACAATGAAAGGGGATTTTGACACGTAACTAAACAAAGAAACGTGAACACCATAATTCAGTACATCGCAAGTAGAAGTTTAATGATGTACAACTCCCGGATATTTGATTCAAGATTTGATGAGTTTGTGCCATCATTGTTGACGGGTTCGTTCGCAGAACGGCGACGCGACAACAAATCGCAGCACGTCGTCACCCAACTCGATTGACCGGTGTTCTATTCCGACTTCGTTTGTTGTTTTCGATAATCACCGTTCCGCGAACGGACAAGGTCACGAAACAGGCACAGAATTTTAGTTGCGAATGAGCAATCCGGATGAAAACAACTGGCAAGCATAAGCAGAGCACGCGCAGCTCGGGACGAGTTGTTGATCACGGACCTGGATAACGTCGATTCCATTGACGGGGGAAACGAGAACGGGTTGCTCGAGTGTGTTGATGGCCAAGTGAACTTGATAACAAAGCGTCACGTGCCGGTTGCGCCGAGAGAGCAGCTTTGTTTAAGTCAAAGCTGCAGCATTGTACATGCTGCTGCTGCAGCTTCTGACATGTGTACATGCTGCTGCTGCAGCATTGTACATGCTGCTGCTGCTTGTGACATGTGGACGAGGCACAGACACGAACGACGGTAATGGGATTTACATTGCGAGACGGAAATAGGAGCACGTGGTTTAGAAAGTACGCGAAAGTAAAAAAAAATACGTAACTGTTGATGAGTGTTGATTTAAAGCTTTCGTGACTGCAGGAATTCATACTCTTTGGGTCTTTCAAGTCACTTAAAGGAAAATAATATATCACGACGTTTCGATCGCAAGCAATGTGTTGCCATCGAAACGTCGTGATCGAAAAAGACGCAAAGAGTATGTTGATAAGTAGGCTCGGACTGAGACGACGGGCAGTGGTCGAGGTTAACTACCGAGTAGCAGCCAAAGGTTGGAAGACGCCGCGGAGATGCAGCAATGAGATCGCTTCGCGTGCAGGAGTTGGGATAGATTTACAACACACACACATACGCAGCCGTGCATTGCACGCACAGAAGCTTTCCGACTTATCCTGACAAGCAGTTATAAAGAACTCAACGTGTGGCCATTTTGTCGTTGAGACCACCCAACTCAAAGAAAGAGTCGAGGAATTGTGGCCATCCCGACGGGCTGTTAGGAACGTTGCATCGCGGAACCGTATCGACGTTGAACTTCTTTCGCGCCGTACGTTGCAAATCGGAGGTGGCGACGGCTTGGATGAGGACGCTTCCATTAAACAGTGGATCGATCACGGCCGCGCCTCCGGTTAGCACGGTTGGTTACGTACGGTGCAAAAGAAGTTCAACATGCGTACATGTGACCGCCGATGAAGATGAGCGCATGCCTCGTTACAAATCAATTTACCTCTGAAATTGACGCAGCAGAGAGGGTCGCTGCATCCCGAGTATTTGTCCACGTTCAGCAAATCCCGCGCGCTTCGTACGACCACCTTCAGCATTGTTGCACGAGTCGAGAGCAGCTTCCCCACTCCCCCGTGATTGTGTGCCGGTCGGTGCAAGGAGCTCGGGGCTCGGTGTAAAGAAGGGGGAAGGTGGGGCGTCTCATGCGTGAGTTCACTTACGGCACCCCCCACAGTCAAACAACCGGGCCAATGAATAAAATCTGCAGCCCTATTTATGCCACGTCAGAACTGCCAGTGATGGGTGGGTGGGGGTTGTGAATTTGCACGGTGGAAGCGGCACAGAAACATCGACACAATAAACTGTGGCACTTGCCCAAAGTATAATTTGCGCAAACCGTGGACCCGGGCCGCACAGTAAAAAAATAAAAATCTGTGTTCCCACCCTGAAAACAAATATAAATTTAGACGCGTAACGAATTGCATAAAATCGCACATTTCAAGGGCTGGTATGTATGAGGGCAAAGTTTCTCAGCCCCCACGCGCACAACATAAATGGTGGGTTTGTAGGTTCACACTGTAGCATCCAAACATCCGAGAATAATATAACAAAAATAATGAACCCAATCAATGTAGGAGAGTTTAACACGTAGGCTTTCGCGACCAAAATTATTCATAATAAAGATTTTGGGTTAGATCGCGTAAGTATAAATGTGTCGTAACCCTCCACCACCCGACACAGCTAATGTAGGATATGGGAAAAATGTAATGCGGCTTCAACAATGCCAACACAGAGCAGAGGAGCGGTGGAACAGTGGCTAATGCACTGCTCTACGAACTCGGAACGCTTATCTAGATTTCAAAACCTCGTTTATGTCCCACCGCTCTGGCCTCTCTGTGTGCCGTGACGAGTCATTGCCTGAAACGTTGCCTGTTAAATATATTTGTTTAAGGCTACAGTGTTATGGGTGGCAAGTGGTATCTAAACCGGTCTTCCCACCTGGCCCCCTCCCCACCCCACACCCATGACTCTCCTTCACCAACCCGCCTTGACCAGCGCGGTGAAACCCCGCTCAGAGCCCTCACGACCGACACGGCGTGGAGGGATGAGGCATTCATCCAGGGCCAGATTAAGGCATGGGATGGGGCTTTAGGGGCCTCCGTCAGGCTGGAGGGCCTCCAGAGGTTAAGTGAAAAGTTATTTCATTTGTGAATGCTGAATGTTATTTGTTGTCAGCCTTGTAAAAACACATTCTATTTTTCTTTAACTTTGTTTTCCCTTTGAAAAATTACTGGGGGCCTCACAGTACCTGTAGCCCAGGGGCCTACGAAATCTTAATCCGGCCCTGCATTCATCCAGCAGTGGAGCCTTTATCCAGCGCAAGGCTGCTGGCGGTGGTGGCGGTGCACGCGTGCAATCCAGCACTGTGGAGGCAGCGAGGGTTGGTGGGTCGCCGCACATTTTGCGAAACTCCCTTGCCGTGGGCGTCAAGGAGGTGCTCCAACCGTGACTCGTCAGGAGAGGGCAGTACGGCAAGTTGACTAATCGCCATCTGTTTCCATCTTTACGGGAACAGAGCGATGTCCCCGCACGGTTTCCTCCCATTTGTATAAACACTCCTTTATTGGCTTAACACATCTTAAAATTTAAAAAAACCCAGTGCAGGACCGTCCTGAAAAAGAGTCATACGACTCAGTGTTGCTCCGGAATAAGTATATTATTCTTTGGTTCTTTCGGTTAGGTCACGTAGAAAGAAAATAAATTAAATAATAGAATACGACGTTTCGATTGCAACACAAGCAGTCGTCATCAGGTAGAACTAAATTTGAGAGAGAGACAAAACACAGACACGAACGCTCAGACACACAAGCAGAGAGAGACAACACAGAGACACAGACAGAGACGCACAACATAGACATACAGAGACCCAATGCCTCTGTGTCGTGGCCTTAAATAGAGAGAGAGGGGGTGGGGCAGAGAGAGAGGTGGGTCTGCTGGAGCAGAGAAATTAGCATGTCAATGATAACGCTGTGTGGAAATTCACCCCGCGGCGGCAGGGGGAGAGAAAGAGCGAATGTACCGATGAGAACCTGGTCAATTTTAGCGAGAGAAATAGGCAGTTTGAGAAAAAAACTTAGGAAATCTTTCGAAATGTAATGCTATGCAACGCAGATAGTCGGCTAACACACAGTTAACGCATAGCCTGGTTGATTACGTTCTACAGAGATTGCTACATTAGAAGTTAAGTGTGAAAGCTTCAAATGAAGTAGATTATTATATTAATTATTAAATAACGCTACAAAGTTAGGGTGAAGAGCTATACGCGCAATCAAGAGCAATGTTCAAGGTTGCTGAGCAACTATACATTATTTATGGAGGAACACAAAGTGGAAATAACAGAGAATGTTTATTTTGGAGCGCTATTGAAGGCGGGCGGGATGCAACTACTGTAATTAAAGAGGCGAGCCGAGAGTATGATGGAGTTTATTTGGAACATTTACTTTGATAGCAGGTCGTTGCGGATATTAAAGACACAAGCCACAGTGAGATTGTGATCGTGCAACCAAAACTATGGACCATGCAGTATCGTCAACCATTGTCGCCTGCGCTCTTTGAACGGAGTAGCAAATTGTTCAAAACGCTCCCGTGAAGCCCTCCCATGGCGAGCAGACCTCGCCATTGGCATTTACGCCCTGAAAATATTTCCATAGACAATAATAGGAGGGATTTGATGATGAACCATCACATACCAATGAATGTGCCGAGAGACCACTGCTTTTAATCACAGCGCATTACATTCGCTAGTGACACGTGCGAAAATCATTTAGGAAATATGCACACTCGCAAAGAATATTGGCAATAAAAAATCAATCCGTGAAAACGGAACACAAGCACGACACAGCGATGGTGAATTGCACGAATTAAGAGACGGATCGGGTACGTCGTCGTGATAAGGGGCCGTCTCCTCCCCCCCTCGTCACACGGCGTCACAAAAAGTCAGACCCCCCTCAAATATGACATCACAAAGCTCTGCCCCCCGCCCCAAACCATATTTCCATTTTGAAAATAAAACATGCTTCAAATCGCTTTAAACGATTGTCATTGTAGTGCGTATTTAATGTGGCGCTGCATTCTGATGTAGGAGAAAACATGTATTAAAAATGAGGCGTTGGAAAGTTGAAAAAATATATTCAACGTCTAACTAAAACTGCAGATGTTCAGAATATTATATTGAAATTCTATAATTATAAAATATTAAAAGTAATTATAACTATTAAAAAATACTTGAAACTTTGTAGTAGAACGAATCAAAATGGAGAGTACAATTATAATATTAATATATTCATTCCACAGAATGAAAAGCCCTGGTAGAATCATTAAAATCAAAATGTTTACTAATAATCATTCAAAAAATTTACGAAATGTATGCTTCTCCATTCTCCCATGGAGAAGCAAAATACTCCTTCATGGAATAAATAAAAGGTGACCTTAGTAAATTTAAGAAATAAAATAGTTAATAATGAAAATTAATCAAAATTTGTGTTGTTTTAACAATAGTGTTTATTTTTATTTAAAGTTGCGCATTTTGATGTGACGTCACATTTCTTAAACCCCCCCTACCACCCTCGTCACACATCGTCACAAATGTTTGACCCCCCTCCCCCCTCTAGGTGCGTGACGTCATTTATGGAGGGCCCCTAACGTGATCGTCATGAGCGCGTTGTGGAGAACTCTATTGTGGGTGTGCAGAAACACAAAAGTGGGCTTGTGCAGAGATAACAGTGGATGGAGACTGGCAGCCAGAGAGGACGACCACCGTTTGATATCAGGTGAAGCCTTTCATCCAGCAGTAGATATATCACAGTTGATCATTCGTAACGAGTGGCTCTCCCTAAAGCTCCCCCCAGTGGAGGCCCTTCCGTATGCATTGATCAAGAACATTTAAGAGTCATAATTGATTTTGGATCAGATCGCGTAAAATATGTCGTAAACCCTCCTCCACCCGACACAGCCAATTCAACAATTTGGTACCAGAATGTTGTGGATTGCTCTCCGACAAACCAGTGTGGTGAAGCAGTCGTACATTGTACTTGATTCACTGTTTGCGTCGGGTGGAGGGTTAACGACACACATATTTACGCGATCTGACCAAAAAAAAACAGCGTATAAAAATAATGCGTATGTCTGTTCAGGCCTGCACCTTTAATAAAAACATTTTTAATAAAAAAAACATTTCACAATTTGACTATACGATGTTAACCTATCCAGGCACTACACGGCTCTGTAATTCCGCCACGTTTAATTTTTTTCCCGGGGTTCTTGTAAAACCTTGCTCAAATAAATAAATCTACAGAAGAATTTCAGCAACTATACACCACGTCCAGTACACCCTCTAGAGTGCTGTGCATTACTGACCGCTTGGCGTCTTTTGTGTGGTTTGTTTACCTTTCCTATACTTTGCAATGCTGTCGGGTTTTTGTATTGTTTATTGCTGTAACGTTCTGACCCGCCCCTACTGGACATCTGCGATCAAGAGCTTTATAGATCATCGGATTCCTCCAGAATAAATATTCTGATTTTGCTCAGCAACTGTGATTTAAATAAAAATAAACAATAAACAGGATACACATTGTATACAACTTGCAACAGTTTACATGCACATGAGTAAAAACTATGACATAAAAATACTACTTCAGACTTAAAACTTTCGTTACTGCAGGAATTCATATTCACGTAGATAGAAAATAAAATAAAACCATTTTATTTTATATTTACGTGACTTTACCGAAAACAGGACCCTGCGGGGTGGGCTGGTAGGAACGAATAACCAAATAATATAAACATAATGTATTATTACACTTGTTAAGCCAGGAAAGCCCCACTGAGTCAAAAGGTTTTTGTAGGGTCCTGCCAAGTGTTTGCAGTAGGGGTCGATGTTGATACACGGACGGACGGACGATATAATCTATTGGTGGTCTGGTCCACTTCGTTCCTACCAGTATAACCAAATAATCTAAAAAGGCAATTATTACAATGGCCACTTATCAGTGCTGTATACATCATATGGTTATTATTATTGTATAGAGCAGCGCAGCTATTCTAAACCACGTGTTTGTACGACGACCGGCAACCTCTGTGTGGCCTTTAACGGCGAACACGTCATCACGTATCGCCGTTGTACGTCATCGCGTAGTAATACGTCATCACAGATCGCCTACGTCATCGCGGCTGTTTGCACCCCCATCTCGGCGACGTCGAAGCGTAACGTCGGTGACGTCATTACGTTTGTGGCGTGAACTCCGCGGAGGTTCCCGCCCACCGCCCTTACGAGTTGACGTCACGGCGTTTTTAAGTTGCGGCGTCATGACCAACGCTCGGATGACGTCATCACGCTTGTTGCGGGAACTCCGCGGAGGTTCCCGCCCACCGCCGTTATGCGTGACGTCACGACATTTGGTTTGCGGCGTCATGACGAACGCTCGGATGACTTCATTACGCTTGTGGCGGGAACTCCGCGGAGGTTCCCGCCCACCGCCGTTGCGAGTCTACCTCACGGCGTTTTGTTTGCGGCGTCATGACGAACGCTTGGATGACGTCGTTACGCTTGTGGCGTGAACTCCGCGGAGGTTCCCGCCCACCGCCGTTACGAGTCGACGTCACGGCGTTTTTTAGTTGCGGCGTCATGACGAACGCTCGGATAACGTCATCACGCTTGTTGCGGGAACTCCGCGGAGGTTCCCGCCCACCGCCGTTATGCGTTGACTTCACGACGTTTTGTTTGTGGCGTCATGACGAACGCTCGGATGACGTCATTACGCTTGTTGCGGGAACTCCGCGGAGGTTCCCGCCCACCACCGCCGTTACGCGTTGACGTCACGACGTTTTGTTCTGAGGCGTCCTGACGAACGCTCGGATGACGTCATTACGCTTGTGGCGTGAACTCCGCGGAGGTTCCCGCCCACCGCCGTTACGCGTTGACGTCACGACGTTTTTGTTACGGCGGATGACGTCAGCGCGTCGCAGCTGCGTAACCGCCAGGATTTGAAAAAAGCCGGAACGACTTCGCCTCACGGCGTCACCGCGTAAGTCTCAACTCGACTACCACTTATTAATTTATAGTGTAATCCCTTGTTGTTGTTATTTATTATGACTATGAACGTTGTAATTATTGCAGTTATGTAAACACGATTTTAAATTGTCGAGAGCCACCGAGTTAAAGAGTACGGGATGTAACTACGGGGCGCAGATTTGCCGTGAATAAGGGCGGTCGCCCGAAACGTTGCCGATTATATTTATACGCGGTATATTTTAAGGCCACTTTGTCGTCGTTTGTTGCTGTTTGCTGACGATTGTGTTGCTTTGTATTCTTGTGTTGTGCATCACTGCCAACGCAGCAGCATCTGCCGAATGATGCGTGATCTTGTTTAACACGACCGCTTTCGCGACCACTTATCCACAATAACCCAAAACACCTCTATTATGGATAATGTGTCATCTGTTACGAGTCCCTGCCTTTAACATACCTGTCAATCCTTACGGTTTACCCCGTATTCTTGTACAGGGAGATTGAGTTAAAAAAATGCGTGTTTCTCACTTGTGATGGGGCTTTGTAGGATGAACGTTGAGATTTATAAGGGCACGGGGTGACCTCTGAATTGGTCTGTAATAAGGTAGGGCACTGATAAGGGGTTGACAGGTTTGTGTATAGTAGTGTCAACCCATACGGTTTACCCCGTATTCATGTACAGGGAGATTGAGGTTTCAGGTCCATTTGGCGTACAGCCGTTTCAATACGGGTAAAGATGTTTTTTTATATTCTTGGTTCTTTCGGTGAAGTCACGTAGAAGGGAAATAATAAAAATTAAAAAAAACAATACAAATTCTCACGACGTTTCGACTGCAACACAATAAATCATCATCAGGTGTGAAATCAACAGAAAGAAAAATGTTTAAAAAAATTCACATTTTATCACTGTGGATATCACACCTGATGATGTTTGCTTGTGTTGCAGTCGGAACGTCGTGAGAATTTTTATTATTGTTGAATATTTTAATTATTTTATCATTTCCCTTCTACGTGACTTTACCGAAAGAACCAAAAATTTGAATCCCTGCAGTCACGAAAGCTTTAAATCAAAATGTTTTTTTGGGTATGTTGTGTTTCTCCCTTGTGATGGGGCTTTGTAGGATGAATGTTGAGATTTATAAGGGCACGGGGTGATGACCAATTAGGTCTCTGAATTTGTCTGCAATAAGGTAGGGCACTGATAAGGGGTTGACAGGTATACTTTAACCAAACGCACCCGACCTCGCCAAGCTAAGCACTTGTTGAGCCCGGACAATGCTTGGATGGGCCACCACCAAGCACAGCTAGTCAGTTGGTTTATAGCCTGCGTGTTGGGGGGCAGCAGAGGGCAACATACAATATTGTACTGCACTTCTATGTCGACCGCGTCCATGGTGAACACACCTTGACCAACCAGCACTGACCAGCGTGGTGAAGTATGGCCCGACAATAACCCCTTTCGCGACCGACACGATATTTGGGGTGGCTCTCATCCTAGCAGTGGATTGACAAACGGGCCGTTACATGCACATTGAGTGATTTAAAGAATGTAAATATTGGACCGTGCTATATTATTGATTCAATAACTACTACTGTACAGTATAATTGTCACCACTCGCGTGACATCTGTACGTTTTTTTTCTCTTTACAGGGGACAAATGTTTGTCGATCTCACACAACGGTGGCATCTTCAATAAATTTAACTTAATATAAATTCAATTTGTGGCATTAAAAAACAACATACTGTGGAATACATATTGAATTCATTCTCCAGCTTGGTGACAGGACAGTAGTCATTTCAGGCGTAAACCGCCACTTTGGAGTGCAATGTCCTCCGGGAAGACAACAGAGAAAGGAGCCGGTGTGATCAAGAGAGTTGCCCCTCTAGCTCCTGGTGGGAATGGCAAGGGCATTCTCCCAGGGCAGGGCCGACCGGTGCCTGCCAATAGATCCCCCTCAAAGCCACATCCCTGCTGCTCCACCTCCTCCTCCTCCATGGACCTACTGCAGAAGGAGAACGCTGCCCTAAAGAAGACCATCGTGGATATGAATAAGGCCAAAGGGAAGATGATGGACCCAGAGAGAAATGCCTTGCTGCAGGTATTTCACGTTGGGGTGAACATCTGGAATTCTTTATAGAAACAATTTTGTCACCAATGCCATGGACCATGTGGTAGTTTAGAAGCATGAGACTCCCGACGACAACATATTTCTACTCCCAAGTGTGTGTGTAGCTCAAACACCTTTTCTTAAACAGCTGTCTAATTGAATAGTGCATCTGGAGTAATTGCGCAATGAACCTGGTGCCCTTAGATTTATTAATGGCCATGGATAAGTAATATTGATGTTTTTAAATGTTTGAATCAGTGGCTTACGGTGATACCTGAAAGAGTTGTCGCATTTCACCAAACCCCTCTCCCCCCCCGCTCCCATTACCGATCATTGTGAGTTGATTGTAGTCGTTCGTTGGCTGTGTGTTGTCCAGAAAATCCTCTCGCTGGAGACGCTGAAAGTGAAGCAGCAGCAGCAGCTGTCTGAAAAGGACGCGGAAACGACGCGGCTGCGCGGCGAGGTGGCAACGTTGCACGATGCCAAGTTGAAGGACCAGCGCGGAGAGGCAAACCACCAGGAAGCCGTCATGAGGTCCCAGCGCCAGCAGATGGAGGTGCTCGGGCAGCAGCTGGAGACGATGACGCGGCGTTGCCAGATGCTGGAGAGTACCTCCAGCGCCACGATCGGCATGGCGGTGCGTGCAGGCCGCATGGGCGAGTTGTTTGACTTCGGTTGATAGGAATGTAAAACCGTTTATTAGTTCAAATCTAGTATACGCCGCTCATGTTGTATGTGTGAGGGCTGAATATGTGGGTATTGTTAAAATTATATGTAAATAATCTTTTATCTCTAATGTAAAAAAAATCATACACCCAGGAGGTGGCGATGCAATTGGCTACGCACGGTCGCAAGATGGATTGTTGCATTGCAAGACTGTGTCAGCAGACTTGAGGATCATCCAGCAGGAGCTAGATCATGGCCCGATATGCTAATGTTACTTTTGGGTTTATGGAGCAAACAAAACTGTACAATCGTGAAGGTAAAATACAATTTTGAGTTTTGAATAAAATTATGACTCCCAAATTATGCCGATTCACCAAGTGACAATTGTATGCAATTTGGGTTGTGTAAAGCATCCAAATGTGACTGCATTTCAAGACATTGTACAACAAAGAGAAGCTTGAGCATTGAGACCATTTGGTAAAGTGAGTGAAGGGGCAAAGAGGGGAAAGGGGACGTTTTTATGGTAAGGCCAGAATGTAGAGAAATCAGAAGATCGAATCAATCATAGGTAGAAGGTTTTAAGCCTGGAACTAAAAAATGAAAAAAGAATCGGAGGTGCACACATCAAGAGGGATGACATTGCCGGCCAAAGGTGTAGCAGCAGGGAAGGAGTGACCTCTAATTGAGTAGAGGTTGATGGGAGGTTTCGACAGAAGCCAACATTTCTTGTCTAGAACATCACCGGAGTGGCATTACACTTTCAGACACAGCCATTATCTTTTTACGTGTATATATTGTGTTTTGCTTATGTTGAACGCGTAACGTAAATACTTGTGGTTATCCCAACAGGCAGCTACAATGGAAGGAGGGATCATAAAGCCGAATGCACCAGTCGACATGGAAGGAGTGGAGGAACGTCTGAATGACGTGCGTAAAACATCCTGTGCGATTTCAGTGGCAGGCACTGGGTGGCGCCAGATTAACACCGCAGCGGTCACAGAGCAGCAGAGGTCGCAAACGGGTTTTGATTCCTTACCCGTACCCGGCCGCACCAGGGTCGCAAACGGGTACCCTACCCGTACCCGGCCGGGTACGGGTAGGGTATGGGTATCGGGTACCTGATTGCGACCTCTGGGATGAAGCCATGTTGCAGGCGCGGGTGGGTTGATTCTAGGAACTTGAATTGTGAGAAGAGACAAGACGTTGGGAAATGAGTGACAAACGGTTACTCACCAGTGACTCACGGTCTACCCGTACCCATACCCGGCCGCACCAGGGTCGCAAACGGGTACCCGTACCCGTACGGCTAGCCGGGTATCGGGTAGGGTACGGGTATCGGGTACCCGGTTGCGACCTCTGCAGAGCAGTGAACGCTTGATCTTTCCTCTGCATCTTTGCTGTTGCCACTTTACGGGTGCTGTTTTCTGTGCTGCAGGCACTGGAAAAGAACCGTCAGTGGTTGGTGTACGACAACCAGAGGGAAGTCTACGTCAGCGGTCTTCACGTGCGACTTTCTCAGTTGGAACAGCAACTCGCCGAGACGCTCAATAATGCGCAAGGTAAAGGCAGAGTTGGCCATCATTCATACAATGCATTTATGGAACTTGGCATAATTTATGAAGTATAAGACATATAGTGATACGAAGTTGTAGGAATAAGTTATTTGAATCAAAGTTTACAGGTTTTTATTAGAAGTCCATTAAATGACTGCTGCCATGGCATGATGTTAACTACCTCACCTGGTATGCAGGAGGTTGTGGGTTTGATCCTGATCCTGACGCCTATATATTTGGAGTTTGCATGTTCTCCCCGTGGTCGTGTGGATTTTTCTCCGGGTCCTCCGGTTTTTCCCTCCACATTTACAAACATGTATTTAGAGTATTTGGCTGCTATAAATTTCTACATGATAAGCCACTGTGTTAAGCTATCATTTGTGGCCAGGTCGCGTCTGAAAAAGAGCCACATAGCTCAGTGGGCCTTACCTGGTAAAATAGATTTCAAGCTTTCGTGACTGCAGGAATCCACACTCTTTGGTTCTTTCGGTAAAGTCACGTAGGTTACCGAAAGAACCAAAGAGTATGGTAAAATATTAATATATTTTTTAGACTTATATTTGTCCATCACCGCGCTCACAAGTTGAGCCACCCCCGCTCGCCTCACGCGCACGCACGCAGGCACTGTGACGGAGGAGAAGCAGAGGCACTTTGAGCGGCTGTTGCTGCGGGCGCGCACCGACCTGGACGAGCAGCGAGCCGCTCGCGCGCGCGCCGAGTCGGAGCTGGAGCTTGCGCGGCGCCAGCAGGAGACGGAGCGCGAGGCCGCGACGGAGGCTCGCGCCGAGCTGGAACGGGAGCGCCAGCAGTGGGAGGCGGAGCGCAGCGCGCAGGACGGCGAGCGCGAGCAGTCGGCGCTCGTGAAGCAGAGGCTGGAGGGGGAGAAGGGCAGCGTGGGGCGGCTCCAGGCAGAGCTGTCGCTGGTGCGGCAGCGCTTCGAGGCGGAGCAGAGCGCGTGCGGGCGGCTCCGGGCGGAGCTGGGACAGTTGCACAAGCGGATAGAGAGCGAGGCCAAGCAAACAGGTGCAGAGGGGGGCTCTATGTTCAGGCAGTGCTGCCGTCAATGCGTCGCATCAACCTTGTTTGTATCTAACATGCAGTGCACGGACGACTTGATGGACTGACTTACAGAGTCCGATCCTCCCGACGTACAAATCTCACTTGATGTGTGATGTTTCAAGCTTATCCCGTTGTATGTCATTGCTTCATGTCAGCCTTTTTGTGTGACTATGTCTCCTGTTGGTTAGGCACATTTATAGTCCTACATGTCTGCACTTATAGTTGGTAAATCTTGTGCTTCTGGGGGTCAAATCTTTTTTTTTTATTCCATCGAGTCAAACTTGTGTAGCTTAAATATGAAGTGGGTTGTGTATGTCGATGCATCATATCAGTCTTATATGCAAGTACATCCTATTCACCCTTTGTGAATGTCATCAAGTCAGTTATGTGAACTGGCCTAGGTGGCTCTCAGGGTAGAGCGAGCGGCTTGCAATCTGAAGGTTGTGAGTCAAAACCTGGTTGGGTGGGGTTCGACGCCGTCCTATGATAAAATGACTACCACTTTTTGGGGGAAGGCCAACAGTGGTTGTCCTATAGATAGAATCTCTCCCGCCATGGGAAAGTGGAATTTCAACCGTGGCTCAGGGTTGTAAACAGGAGAAAAGCACCTCAAGACGCATTTGAGCATGAAATCACTTTGACTTTGGACTTGACGGTATATGAATTCATAATTTTCAAGTTTATTAATATCAATACATTTTTAAACCAGTTAGTGCTCATTTAGACAAACGTCTCTTTTCAAGGAGACCTGCCCTGCAATTATATATTGCGATATGCTTATACGCAATGTTTAATAAGGGACATATCTATTAGTTTTACTCCGTGGCGTCTGTTCACTTGATGAAAAATAAGAATCGGCTTTACCGTTTCTGGCAATAAAACAGATGTTAAGATGTGTAGTTATTGCAGACTCTATGCCTTGTAATAAGTTTCTATTTGGTGTTTGAACATCTTAACACCTCTTTTTATTATCAGAAAGGGTAGAGCCTATTCTTATTTTTTCATGATTTTTATACTGCCATAAAAAAAGTCCCATAGATGCGTCTACTCGCTTCACGGTTTGCCGAACGCCGTGCGATGATACCGTTGCCCATCGCCGCCCGTCGTAATCGCGCAGAGGTGGCGCTGGAGTGGGAGCGTCGGCGCTTGCTGGAGGCGACGGCGAGTCTGGACGCGGAGAAGAAACGCGCGGCGGAGCTGGCGGCCCGGCTCAAGTCGGAGCAGGAGGCGGCGAGGGGGCGCGAGGAAGAGCGGCGGCGGGCGGAGGCGGCGGCGCGGAAAGGGGACGGCGAACGCAAGCGCGCCGAGGGGGAGAGGCGCGCAGCCGAGGAGGAGAGGCGCAGGATGGCAGAGACGGCGCTCGGGCTGAAGAACGAGCTGGAGCGGTACCGCGCCCTCTACGAGGAGAAGTTTCAGAACGCGTCGGATTACTGCGCTCAGGTGAGACGATCGTTCCACACGACGGTGCACATATTGGCGACACGGGGAGGGCACGGTCTAGTAATTAACCGTTTTGCATTTCTCATTCCGATGACGTACGTGTATGTCAAAAACGCAAATAAAATTACTTTATCGGTATCGAGGCTCCGACAAGCCAATGCGTGAGGGTGTGGCACAGTTTGGCGCCAGGTATCGAAGAGTGCGGTCGTGTCGCTACAGTTCTGTGCGGTGAGTACAATGCCTTTAAAAACAATGGTGCTCTGCCTCTAAAGAAAAGTAATGCTCACCGCTTGCGCGTTCCGAGATTCTGCGGTGAACTGAACCCACCATGCAGCTCGGAACAGGAAAGGGTTAATGGGCATATTGATTCGTTGATAAAAATATGTTTTTATGCACGTGATGCATGCATCAAGTAATGAGTGTGAGAACTGATTATTTATGATCGATAGTAATCACGTCCACCGCGGAGATGGCGCGATGAATCAAGCTCATTTGCAGGTCAGGTGCTGGTTGGATTCATACTCTTAGGTTTTTTCGGTAAAGTCACGTAGGTAAAAATGTTTTATTAATAAAAGTAAAATAAAACAAATTAAAAAATTCACGACGTTTCGGAAGCAACACAAGCCTCCGAAAAAACCTAAGAGTATGAATCCTTGCAGTCACGAAAGCTTCAAAGCTGGTTGGATTGTTGCATCGCAGGACCAACCATGAGATGAGTGTGGCTTCGGGGGATCATAATTATTGTAAACCTCATAAATGTATATTGCTACGTGATCAGATGTTTACATTGCTTCATAAGCTCCAAGGGCAAGGGGTGTTATTTCAGCAACTACTTTGAAGTATTTATATGATAGATATTTTAGTTTTTTTGTGCGAAAGAAGTCCGACATATTAGGAAGCCACTGTAGTTGTGCACTTTTAAATCTTTCTTGAGAACTAATTTCTTTAGAACTGCTTTTTACGTTTAGTTTGTTGTCCTTCCCCCGACACCTCCGATTAGCACGATTGGCTACGTATGGTGCAAAACAAGTTCAATATACGTATGAGAGTGGTGGTGCAGTGGTTAGTGATTTGCACTGTGAACATAGCCAACTGTGTTCAATCCCCGGCCACTAACATGAGTGGCCAGTATGTAATACCTGAACCGGTGCTGGACCAACCCAAATCCTCCCCCCCCCCTTCATCTAACCTGCACTGACCAATGTGGTGAAGTAAAGTCAAACAATCACTATGAAGACACGGCATGGGGATGCCTCCATGCAGCGAATTGATGAACATAAATTCAGTGAAGGATGAGTTGTTAACATTTAAATTATCAGGTACGAACTTCATAAAACTTGAGGATTATATACAGTGGGACATATTTTGGAGATTATATATTTTACACAACATCTTTTGACTGACGGGTAGTTTGCCATTTAACCGCAAGCAAAGGGCTCACACAAACGGCTGTTGTTTCGTTTCCAGTTTCCAAATAGGAATGCCCTTCTCCCTAGTAAATATCTACAAGGACTGTTTTCAATAACATGTAGTTTGGTTTATTGCACAACCAGCTCCAGTCTCTTCATTCAGAGCAAAGCTATTTCGTGCTGTGATGGGTTAAACAGCACCCAACTCCAGTAAGAGAGGCATGTGGGTCAAATGTAAAATTCTGCAATCGTGAGACTTGCTGTGCTGTAGGGCTTTTTTCCACATGCATGTTTTTCTCCGTATAATAGTTTACTTCCAAGAAATAACGTGTATTTTATGCACACAAGATGCAACATTATCACGCACATCTTGCATACTGTTGCTAAAAAGCGTTTCCAAAGCACAAGCAGCAGCGAGTTTGTTTTTGACCGGTTGTGGATCAGTTGTTTGACAGGAACAGTCTCATGGGAGAAGGACACAGTTGCATAACTACTGAATGGGATATCTTCTATAACAATAAAAGAAGTGTTATTTTTGGAAAAGTTAAAAAGTTCTGTTTTTACTTTCCCATATATATAATGAGATAGTGCTGTCGGCAGCATGTCATGAGATTAAGAAGTTGTGCAGTGACAAGGCTTATTCCACTTTAGAACCTGGTTTCGTCATGAGTGACTGCCCAATTGTAAACCCGAGATCTTAGCAGTGCTGGGACCCCTAAGCTACCCGATCAGCTATTGAAAACGTGTTTTTTAAAAAGAACTTCATTTATATTTATTTCAAATAATTCACCATTCAAAGGGCAGCATACCTTCACTAATTTTTCTTCCATCATATGTTTTCAATCTTCACAAGAATGGCACAAGCAGTGTATTGATGGTGCAATGGACTCAGTTGCCCCAGAGTGTTATTCAAGAGTAATATTTCACAATGGTATGAAACCTTATGATATTAATACTAATGTTATTAACGCTCACGTTGGTACACTGATTATAAATTAAAAACTGTCAAATATCAAATCTTACTGACACAATGTAATGAGATGTGTTGCCTAATTAAATTTTATTTTTAAATCCTTTATATTAAGTTCACTTGCTTGCTTGCGCGCTTACGACCGTGCAAATCTTTCGGTCGTTTTTTAACCCACTTCCCATGATCCAATCGAGCTGACATTTTGCACACAGACTTGTTGTGCGTGACAATTTATTTTCGTGAAAAATTTTTTCCTAAATTTTCCACTTTTTAGGAAAAAAAATTTCATTTTTTATTTAAAATACCAATGTGATAAAAATGAAACTTTTACTCAAGAAAAACAGAAATGAATAATAAAATAAAACCGATGCCACGCATATAAAGGATTTATAGTGAAAAACTTTGTTTTTACGGGTAAATTTTTTTACATTGCAGAAAGCATTCGCCTGAAATTTTCAGCAAAGATTATGGATGTAATCCTCAGTTACATTTTTTTTGCGGTGGTCTTTGTATATCCATTGGGTCATGTACCACCACTTCACTCACTTCAATTAATTAATTTAAATTTGTGTATGCTGTATGTGCCTGAATGATAGGCACCATGTAGCTGCTATAAATGCTTCATTACTCTACAGGAGAGAGAGAAAACCTCTGTCAATTTCAACATTGACAACGAGTGAATATGTTCCGTGTGATATTGCCATGTGTGTTTAAACACATTTTTTTGTCTATAGGTGCAGTTACTTAAGAAAGTGTTAAACCAGAGAGACAAAGAAGATGCAAGGCTTGCCTTGCTGGAGGAAGAGGTATGTATGTTGGTTGAAACATTTTACAGGTACAGTTAATTTAATTTATTTTCTCATTTATCCACCTTTATGTGAACTTTCAAATTAACTTTTTTCAACTGTTCATTAGCGATTGAAGTACTTTTTTACTTGTGAAAATGAGAACAATCTTCTGTAATGTGGTTAACATGCTTTTGCACCTCTGCATTTTGTTGCCAAATTAACTTGCCAACCGAATGTGAGTTGTTTGCCAGTCGTGATGGCTCAACTGCACGTTAGCCTATCTTTTGTTTGCAGAGGTGTAAAGATGAGATTCCAAGCAAACATCAAGCAATAACATTGTTCTGGTGGAAACCACCCCCCACCCCAATGAAATGCAAACAGTAAGCGTGTAACGCAGTTGAAAAACAAGAGCCCGTTTCCATGAACAAAGTTGGTGAGACATGATCTCTGCTGAAACACTCACACATGTCTCAAATGACCATGATGCTGTTGGAAAATTATAAATCTGCAATACAGTATAGGCAAGTCGAAATGCATTGATTCGTCGATGAAAATCGATTCTTACGCTCATGATACTGTATTCGATGGATTATTTACGATGTATGCAAATACTAACGCTACATTTAGGCCGAAATCATAGCTAACGAAACAGAAATATTGAGATACAAAATTGAAAATAAGTCAATCACAATAAAAAAAAATTCTCAATTAAAATTGTGACCACATGAAGCATGACAAGTCATTGAATCGCTGGGTAGCGGCATGAGAGTGAATTGTTACACGCGTAGAGACTCAATGGGGCCTGCACTGGAGGGGTGGCGTAGTGGTTGTTCGCGCACTGCACTATGGATTCTATTTCCGGTCATGGCTATAATCACTAACAAGTGATATTCGAACAAGTCCTGGTTCCCCTCTTCGCCAATCCACACTGATCGGTGTAGTCAACTATTGTCAACCCCCACGAGTGACATGGCATAGGGTTTCCTTCATCCAGCAGTGGATTGGCGCGGAAATGCAACTTATTATTAAGCAAGGCCCAGGTGATGTGGCATGGCTTGTGCATTTCTGCAGGTGAGGAACAGCCAAGGAGACCGGATAAGACTTGAGGGGGGACTCAATAAGGTGCTGAAGGAGCTGCGACGTGCGAGGGACCGCAGCCGTCACCTCGAGGCCGAGGTCTGCATCATCACTTTGAGTAGTCACCTCGCCTTGCACACTGTGGGGAGTGTGGCTGCTACTGCGTTCAGTGCTCACTCACTCACACGTCCACCATGAGTTTGTTAATGCTGGGTTGTCATTCACTACGTTTACATTGTATCCCAGTGCACTGGAAATGTATACTTTTCAATCACATTTTTCACTTGAAGCAAGACAAGCACATCCCCTGAATGACCGGCACTTGACCTTGCAGATTGCCAGCCTGCCGAAGGGACTGCGGAACCTCTGTCAGGTCGAGCCGCCATGCCACCCTCATTTGGACGACGATGATATACCGCAGCTGCTGACGCGGGAGCCACGTCAGTCTCCAAGAGACCCGCGCGCCGTCCGTCACTCAAACAGCGACGTGCTGGAGGAAAGCCTCCTGGAGTGTCCCAACTGCAGCGCCGAGTACCCCGTATCCCGTCACCGGGATCTCCTCAATCATCTGGACATCTGCTGCCAGTAGTGGGAGGACTTGCCTCGGCAGGATACGAAAGGGCCTTGTTTGAAAGCCATGGGCGCCGACGCGTCCCACTCCAGGCGTGTGTTTCTAAAATGAATGTCTCGTGAGGTTACGAGCAGTAAAATTTAAGTGATTTATGTGTTGCCGGGAATGCTTTTCTTTTGCTTTGGTTTTTGTGATGCCTCATTTTTAAGTTCCTTCATTTTATTGCGAGCGTCATAATGTGTTGCCTGCTGAGCTGTACGCAATACCTTGACCAAGAGAAATAAATAGAAACGCCCTTGCATAATGAAACCAAAAAGGAAAGACCAGGGAGCAGAACGTTTGATTGGCAAATGGACATTGCACTTACACCACTGGAAAATGTTAAAGACGTTTTTAATTGAATAGTTTTCCATTAGTAATTGTTGAGTGAACAAACCCTTAATAGTCAAAATGAAAATTCTCAAATGTGACCGTTGAACAATGCCATTTGAGATGGTAACTAGTGGCATTAACTTTATTGTTTAGTAAATCTTTTTTAAGCTTAATGGTGTAGAAACCTGAGCCTTTGAAACCTCAATATACCAAGTGAGTTAGTAAATGGAAGGAGTCGGCCGGTGTTTTTCCACACTGCGTTATAAGCACGTCAACCAAAGTTCGATTCCTGTCCGCGGCTAACAGCGTAAAGTATGGCCAAACAAACCCCACAATCGACACTGTCGTGAAGAGACCTTCAGCAGCGGAACTGCCGAATGACTTGATCAAATATACATGCATTTTTTCTTCAGTTGAGAAAACAAAAGTGGTATTCTTACTATTTTGGAGGTAATTCTCCAACATGGTTGTGGGTCCTGATTAACCTCGCACCATCTGGACTCAACATTCACAATACAGCTCGGGAGGTATTCATCTCGAATTAATTAGGATAACATATCGTATACTGTACATAATAAATTGGATGCCTGACAGTTTGAAACCCTGTTGACATTTGATTGCAGTTTGTATGGTATCTATTTTCCTTTTGTTCAAATTCCCGCAAGATAGCACGACGACGTTTGATAATACTGCTTAGCTTTTTTTACTCAAATATTGCAACAACTTCCTCAACTTGCACTCATGACATGACCTGTTTTTATGATATAACCCATATTAAATGTATACACTTTTTTTTTTAAGAATGTTATTTTTATTAAAATGAAGGGAGTTTTGTCAATAATGTTTTATATACTGGCTCTGGAATTGTGAATTTTTTTTAGAATATACATGAATTTGAAAGCGCTTCAACCTGTGCATTTTGTTCTCTACATGAGTTACACAAGCTAATGCAAGTGTCGTGGGTCCAACTAAGTCGCAGACGTTCCTTTTAGAGGAAACACTTTTATTTGTAACACAAAGGGGTAACTGCCCCTTTGCCAGACTACAGCGAGTTACTGCTACGAAGGGTCGATCCCTCCACACGGGTCTCTGACCACGTGGTTGCCTCATAGGACGCAGAGCTTCAGCTTGAGATGTAGAGCTTCCCGCTTGTAGGTGTAGAGCTTCCAGCTTGTAGACGTGGAGCTTCCAGCTTGTAGACGTGGAGCTTCCAGCTTGTAGATGTTGAGCTTCCAGCTTGTAGACGTGGAGCTTCCAGCTTGTAGACGTGGAGCTTCCAGCTTGTAGGTGTTGAGCTTCCAGCGTGTAGACGTGGAGCTTCCAGCTTGTAGATGTTGAGCTTCCAGCTTGTAGATGTTGAGCTTCCAGCTTGTAGACGTGGATCTTCCAGCGTGTAGATGTTGAGCTTCCAGCTTGTAGGTGTTGAGCTTCCGGCTTGTAGATGTTGAGCTTCCAGCTTGTAGACGTGGAGCTTCCAGCGTGTAGATGTTGAGCTTCCAGCTTGTTGGTGTTGAGCTTCCAGCTTGTAGACGTGGAGCTTCCAGCTTGTAGGTGTTGAGCTTCCAGCTTGTAGGTGTTGAGCTTCCAGCGTGTAGACGTGGAGCTTCCAGCTTGTAGATGTTGAGCTTCCAGCTTGTAGGTGTTGAGCTTCCAGCTTGTAGACGTGGAGCTTCCAGCGTGTAGGTGTTGAGCTTCCAGCGTGTAGATGTTGAGCTTCCAGCTTGTAGATGTTGAGCTTCCAGCTTGTAGGTGTTGAGCTTCCAGCTTGTAGGTGTTGAGCTTCCAGCTTGTAGGTGTTGAGCTTCCAGCTTGTAGATGTAGAGCTTCCAGCTTGTAGGTGTTGAGCTTCCAGCGTGTAGATGTTGAGCTTCCAGCTTGTAGACGTGGAGCTTCCAGCTTGTAGGTGTTGAGCTTCCAGCTTGTAGATGTTGAGCTTCCCGCTTGTAGGTGTTGAGCTTCCAGCTTGTAGGTGTTGAGCTTCCAGCTTGTAGATGTTGAGCTTCCCGCTTGTAGATGTTGAGCTTCCAGCTTGTAGGTGTTGAGCTTCCAGCTTGTAGGTGTTGAGCTTCCAGCTTGTAGATGTTGAGCTTCCAGCTTGTAGATGTTGAGCTTCCCGCTTGTAGGTGTTGAGCTTCCCGCTTGTAGATGTTGAGCTTCCAGCTTGTAGGTGTTGAGCTTCCAGCTTGTAGGTGTTGAGCTTCCAGCTTGTAGATGTTGAGCTTCCAGCTTGTAGATGTTGAGCTTCCCGCTTGTAGATGTTGAGCTTCCAGCTTGTAGGTGTTGAGCTTCCAGCTTGTAGATGTTGAGCTTCCCGCTTGTAGGTGTTGAGCTTCCAGCTTGTAGGTGTTGAGCTTCCAGCTTGTAGGTGTTGAGCTTCCAGCTTGTAGATGTTGAGCTTCCAGCTTGTAGATGTTGAGCTTCCAGCTTGTAGGTGTTGAGCTTCCAGTTTGTAGATGTTGAGCTTCCCGCTTGTAGGTGTTGAGCTTCCAGCTTGTAGGTGTTGAGCTTCCAGCTTGTAGATGTTGAGCTTCCCGCTTGTAGGTGTTGAGCTTCCAGCTTGTAGATGTTGAGCTTCCAGCTTGTAGATGTTGAGCTTCCCGCTTGTAGATGTTGAGCTTCCAGCTTGTAGGTGTTGAGCTTCCAGCTTGTAGATGTTGAGCTTCCCGCTTGTAGGTGTTGAGCTTCCAGCTTGTAGGTGTTGAGCTTCCAGCTTGTAGATGTTGAGCTTCCAGCTTGTAGATGTTGAGCTTCCAGCTTGTAGATGTTGAGCTTCCAGCTTGTAGATGTTGAGCTTCCAGCTTGTAAATGTTGCGCTTCCAGCTTGTAGGTGTTGAGCTTCCAGCTTGTAGATGTTGAGCTTCCCGCTTGTAGGTGTTGAGCTTCCAGCTTGTAGGTGTTGAGCTTCCAGCTTGTAGATGTTGAGCTTCCAGCTTGTAGATGTTGAGCTTCCAGCTTGTAGATGTTGAGCTTCCAGCTTGTAGGTGTTGAGCTTCCAGCTTGTAGATGTTGAGCTTCCCGCTTGTAGGTGTTGAGCTTCCAGCTTGTAGGTGTTGAGCTTCCAGCTTGTAGGTGTTGAGCTTCCAGCTTGTAGGTGTTGAGCTTCCAGCTTGTAGATGTTGAGCTTCCAGTTTGTAGGTGTTGAGCTTCCAGCTTGTAGACGTTGAGCTTCCAGCTTGTAGATGTTGAGCTTCCAGTTTGTAGGTGTTGAGCTTCCAGCTTGTAGACGTTGAGCTTCCAGCTTGTAGATGTTAAGCTTCCAGTTTGTAGGTGTTGAGCTTCCAGCTTGTAGACGTTGAGCTTCCAGCTTGTAGGTGTTGAGCTTCCAGTTTGTAGATGTTGAGCTTCCAGTTTGTAGGTGTTGAGCTTCCAGTTTGTAGATGTTGAGCTTCCCGCTTGTAGGTGTTGAGCTTCCAGCTTGTAGATGTTGAGCTTCCAGCTTGTAGATGTTGAGCTTCCCGCTTGTAGATGTTGAGCTTCCAGCTTGTAGGTGTTGAGCTTCCAGCTTGTAGATGTTGAGCTTCCCGCTTGTAGGTGTTGAGCTTCCAGCTTGTAGGTGTTGAGCTTCCAGCTTGTAGATGTTGAGCTTCCAGCTTGTAGATGTTGAGCTTCCAGCTTGTAGATGTTGAGCTTCCAGCTTGTAGATGTTGAGCTTCCAGCTTGTAGGTGTTGAGCTTCCAGCTTGTAGATGTTGAGCTTCCAGCTTGTAGATGTTGAGCTTCCAGCTTGTAGATGTTGAGCTTCCCGCTTGTAGATGTTGAGCTTCCAGCTTGTAGGTGTTGAGCTTCCAGCTTGTAGATGTTGAGCTTCCCGCTTGTAGGTGTTGAGCTTCCAGCTTGTAGGTGTTGAGCTTCCAGCTTGTAGATGTTGAGCTTCCAGCTTGTAGATGTTGAGCTTCCAGCTTGTAGATGTTGAGCTTCCAGCTTGTAGATGTTGAGCTTCCAGCTTGTAAATGTTGCGCTTCCAGCTTGTAGGTGTTGAGCTTCCAGCTTGTAGATGTTGAGCTTCCCGCTTGTAGGTGTTGAGCTTCCAGCTTGTAGGTGTTGAGCTTCCAGCTTGTAGATGTTGAGCTTCCAGCTTGTAGATGTTGAGCTTCCAGCTTGTAGATGTTGAGCTTCCAGCTTGTAGGTGTTGAGCTTCCAGCTTGTAGATGTTGAGCTTCCCGCTTGTAGGTGTTGAGCTTCCAGCTTGTAGGTGTTGAGCTTCCAGCTTGTAGGTGTTGAGCTTCCAGCTTGTAGGTGTTGAGCTTCCAGCTTGTAGATGTTGAGCTTCCAGTTTGTAGGTGTTGAGCTTCCAGCTTGTAGACGTTGAGCTTCCAGCTTGTAGATGTTGAGCTTCCAGTTTGTAGGTGTTGAGCTTCCAGCTTGTAGACGTTGAGCTTCCAGCTTGTAGATGTTAAGCTTCCAGTTTGTAGGTGTTGAGCTTCCAGCTTGTAGACGTTGAGCTTCCAGCTTGTAGGTGTTGAGCTTCCAGTTTGTAGATGTTGAGCTTCCAGTTTGTAGGTGTTGAGCTTCCAGTTTGTAGACGTTGAGCTTCCAGCTTGTAGGTGTTGAGCTTCCAGCTTGTAGATGTTGAGCTTCCAGTTTGTAGGTGTTGAGCTTCCAGTTTGTAGATGTTGAGCTTCCAGTTTGTAGGTGTTGAGCTTCCAGCTTGTAGATGTTGAGCTTCCAGTTTGTAGGTGTTGAGCTTCCAGCTTGTAGATGTTGAGCTTCCAGTTTGTAGGTGTTGAGCTTCCAGCTTGTAGATGTTGAGATTCCAGTTTGTAGGTGTTGAGCTTCCAGCTTGTAGGTGTTGAGCTTCCAGCTTGTAGATGTTGAGCTTCCCGCTTGTAGGTGTTGAGCTTCCAGCTTGTAGGTGTTGAGCTTCCAGCTTGTAGGTGTTGAGCTTCCAGCTTGTAGATGTTGAGCTTCCAGCTTGTAGATGTTGAGCTTCCAGTTTGTAGGTGTTGAGCTTCCAGCTTGTAGACGTTGAGCTTCCAGCTTGTAGATGTTGAGCTTCCAGTTTGTAGGTGTTGAGCTTCCAGCTTGTAGACGTTGAGCTTCCAGCTTGTAGATGTTGAGCTTCCAGTTTGTAGGTGTTGAGCTTCCAGCTTGTAGACGTTGAGCTTCCAGCTTGTAGATGTTGAGCTTCCAGTTTGTAGGTGTTGAGCTTCCAGCTTGTAGATGTTGAGCTTCCAGTTTGTAGGTGTTGAGCTTCCAGCTTGTAGATGTTGAGCTTCCAGTTTGTAGATGTTGAGCTTCCAGCTTGTAGACGTTGAGCTTCCAGCTTGTAGATGTTGAGCTTCCAGTTTGTAGGTGTTGAGCTTCCAGCTTGTAGACGTTGAGCTTCCAGCTTGTAGGTGTTGAGCTTCCAGCTTGTAGGTGTTGAGCTTCTAGCGTGTAGATGTTGAGCTTCCAACTTGTAGACGTGGAGCTTCCAGCTTGTAGATGTTGAGCTTCCAGCTTGTAGATGTTGAGCTTCCAGCTTGTAGATGTAGAGCTTCCAGCTTGTAGATGTTGAGCTTCCAGCTTGTAGATGTTGAGCTTCCAGCTTGTAGATGTTGAGCTTCCAGCGTGTAGATGTTGAGCTTCCAGCTTGTAGATGTAGAGCTTCCAGCTTGTAGATGTTGAGCTTCCAGCTTGTAGATGTTGAGCTTCCAGCTTGTAGACGTTGAGCTTCCAGCTTGTAGATGTTGAGCTTCCAGCTTGTAGGTGTTGAGCTTCCAGCTTGTAGACGTAGAGCTTCCAGCTTGTAGATGTTGAGCTTCCAGCTTGTAGATGTTGAGCTTCCAGCTTGTAGGTGTTGAGCTTCCAGCTTGTAGACGTAGAGCTTCCAGCTTGTAGATGTTGAGCTTCCAGCTTGTAGATGTTGAGCTTCCAGCTTGTAGACGTTGAGCTTCCAGCTTGTAGATGTTGAGCTTCCAGCTTGTAGGTGTTGAGCTTCCAGCTTGTAGATGTTGAGCTTCCAGCTTGTAGATGTTGAGCTTCCAGCTTGTAGATGTTGAGCTTCCAGCTTGTAGATGTTGAGCTTCCAGCTTGTAGACGTTGAGCTTCCAGCTTGTAGATGTTGAGCTTCCAGCTTGTAGATGTTGAGCTTCCAGCTTGTAGAATGCATCGACCCTGGTCCCTCTCAGGGACCCGCCTTATATCCCTCTCTGTTCGGGGCCGCTCTGCCCTCGGCCTCGCCCACCTTCCCGAACATTCTCATTCCCTCTCGAACCTTCTCAAGAGCTCTCCCCGGACATGTAATCACCCACCAGTACCCCGACCTGGGCCTCCTGTGTGGACATTCCGGATCACGTGTCTACGGGGTCAACCGAGTGCCACGGCCCGGGGCAACCTTGCCCCTGGGCTGACACTCACCCCCTCCCCCTCGGGGGAGCCCCCACCACACACTGCTGGGGCTGCTGTTACACACAGCCACCCACAAGGTGCTGTCCACGATGTAGCAACATCGAATGGCACGGTCCTTCCGGGCCGGCACCATACAGTGGCATCTCTGATGTCACTACACAAGTATAAAAACTTGAGGCGCTGTATGAAATATGTATACTCTTTGGTTCTTTCGGTAAAGTCACGTCGGTAGAAAAAATAATCGATCACGACGTTTCGATCGCAACGCAAGCAATCGTCCTCGGGCAGATTGCTTGCGTTGCGATCGAAACGTCGTGATTTATTATTTTTTCTACCTACGTGACTTTACTGAAAGAACCAAAGGGTATGGATTCCTGCAGTCACGAAAGCTTCAAATCAAGATTACATATGTTTGTGTTTAATTATTGCGTACTTTGGACATTGGCATATTCTGTTGTCTACATCTACAGCCCCTTTGTGAATTCACTGCTGGACAAGGGCCTCCGGTATTGCGTGGATCGTGGACGTTATTTGATCATACTTCACGATGGTCACGAGTTGGTGAAGGCAGAGGACATGAGTACAATACAACAATGCATTTTGCTCGACTGCCGTCTTGATCACCAACAGCACAGCATGCATTGTGCTCACACATGCAAAATTTTATCCATAATCAACTCTGCTTTAGCTTCTGAGATTTGAGGAATTTTTCAGGTGATCTGGTAATTTGCTGTTGACAATAATATGAAACAATTTAAATTGTACAACATTTATTTAATTATACATTTAGTTCCTGTGTTTTTAAAATATATATAAGTGCAGTATTTGAGCTGGCCATGTTGGTAAAGTATGTTTAGAGCAAGCTTCTACACTGTTGCCAGTGCAGTCACTAAAGTTTTGATGTAAGTCGTATCTTGTTTCCCACCTGCACAATTAAGCGATCAATGTGTCACTTCAAGATTGCCCCCTTTGAAGTACACATGCACGCCAGATTATAACTGGGAAACAAAAATCTATCAATACTGATCGCAGATGTTCTTTGTAGTGCCTTTTATTAGTGCCATAGTAATGGCATATTAAGTTATGATTACAGGCCTGCATGTTGGTACCTGCATAGGCTGTGCAAGCATGTCAGCATTTTTCTTAATCGGGTGGTTGGGCGGTGATTTCAAAGTTTCAGACATTGCATAAACAAACAGCTTCATACATTTATATGTGTTTATATCTATACAATATGTAATAAATGTCAGCTCTCATGGATTGTGAATTGTCCACTCCTGCCTCACGGCTGTGAAGGGGATGCTCGTATGAGCAGGAAAACACTGCCTTTTAAAAATGATGGTTTTCTTTCATGAAACCAGTTGAGTGTCCGTGGAGACAGTGGGCCCCCTAGCCATGTCTGTTATGGTCATCATTCCACCGCGCAAAAAATGCTGCGCTCGTTTCACCAACACTCACTCGCCACTGACATTATCCGTGGACCTGGAATCGAACTCGCCGGATTTGTAGTGCCGTTTAGCTATCCACTGCGCCACCGCTCCCCTCCACTCAGACACATACACGCACAGTGGGAGAAAACGACATGCACAGTGGGAGAAAACGACACCCCATGGATTCCTCTGGGCTATTGATTCAAGTCAAGGGGTTCGTGCAGACGGCAGGGAAGGGGAGGGATGGGCGCCAATGCATTACCAACGCGGCTGCCTGACGGTCAACACTCAGTGGCGAGTGGCATCTGCTGAACAGTTCCTGCCCTCCTCTAGGTCGACCCAGCCTCAAATGAGTACCTGGTGTCATGTGTAAACAACAGCACTGGGGAAACAAAGGCGGCCGGATCCGATTTCCTGCCACGACGAACATCAACCCGCACTGAGCAGCGTGGTGATGTATGTACAACTCGTACGAGCGACGCAACGTGCAGAGGCCTTCATCCAGCAGTGGATTGACAAAGGGCTGTGAGTTCACCTAAGAGGCCTTCATCCAGCAGTGGATTGACAAAGGGCTGTGAGTTCACCTAAGAGGCCTTCATCCAGCAGTGGATTGACAAAGGGCTGTGAGTTCACCTAAGAGGCCTTCATCCAGCAGTGGATTGACAAAGGGCTGTGAGTTCACCTAAGAGGCCTTCATCCAGCAGTGGATTGACAAAGGGTTGTGAGTTCACCTGAGAGGCCTTCATCCAGCAGTGGATTGACAAAGGGTTGTGAGTTCACCTAAGAGGCCTTCATCCAGCAGTGGATTGACAAAGGGTTGTGAGTTCACCTAAGAGGCCTTCATCCAGCAGTGGATTGACAAAGGGCTGTGAGTTCACCTAAGAGGCCTTCATCCAGCAGTGGATTGACAAAGGGCTGTGAGTTCACCTAAGAGGCCTTCATCCAGCAGTGGATTGACAAAGGGTTGTGAGTTCACCTAAGAGGCCTTCATCCAGCAGTGGATTGACAAAGGGTTGTGAGTTCACCTAAGAGGCCTTCATCCAGCAGTGGATTGACAAAGGGCTGTGAGTTCACCTAAGAGGCCTTCATCCAGCAGTGGATTGACAAACGGCTGTGCGGTAATAATTTTGTTAAATGATAAACACGAACATTGCGGTGCACATTCGCCCTATGAAAACGCACCTTCCCTCTACTCATTTAAAGAAAACGTTGGGATTGCGTCTTATACTACGGTGTGTGTGAACGTGCTAGAATATATATCTTTTACTTTTTTCTTTAACCTGGAAAACCTTTTTGGGGACATCTTAATTTCCAGAGCGCCGTACGATCCGGAAAAAAATAATATACCGATGACGATGGGTGAGGAATGGGTCAAGAGCAATGTTACGTCAACTTCTCTCGCAAATGCTTCTGTGGTCATCGGCGCGCATGCCTGAATTGTAACAGCGCCTTCCCCCAGCCTCAGTGCGCGTGTTGGGGGAAGGGATAAAGGGACGTTTAAAACCAAGACAAATGTGCCCCCAGTATTGGCCTCAGTGCCGGATTATCCTCGTAGCAAAAGCAGCTACACGTGTAGTAGCTACGGGCCCCGCACTTTCAAGGGCCCATGATTTCAAGCTATCAATTCCGGTTCAGTGATTCTGCACTTGCTCTATTACTATAGTACTATACCGCCTTCAGCGTATACGAACGACTGGGTGTTTAAGGTTAGCGATTTGTCGTATTATCTGGCTGTATAGCAAATGAGCGCATTGGGATTTGGTGTGGCCGGGTTTTTTCGCGCCCGACCGCCTTTGTCTCCCCGGCGCTGATACATTTATACACGCACCGCACCACCGGGCACTCGTTTAAGGCCGAGTCGTTCTACGGGGAGGAATGTCGACGGTTCAAGTGTTCGCCACTCATATTAATCGTGAGCGGCTAATCGCTAACCACTACCCTGCCGCTCCCCCGCCACCACACACAAAGCCAAAGACCCCCCCTATAGCCTAAACAAATTATTGAGGCAAGTGCTGTTAGCAAGGCACATGAGGGGTTGGGTGGCCCAGCCCCACGCCCGGCCGCCTTCGTCTCCCCGGTGGCGATGTTTACGCACCCACACCAGTTACTCACTCGAGGCTGAGTCGACCTAGGGGAGGCCCCAGGACCGGTTCGGAAAATCGTCGCTGGTATTGGCCGCGAACGGCGATTCGAACTGGGGTCGAGGGCTCATAGCGCAGAGCCCTATCCACTCCCCCCCCCCCCCAAAAGCCCTCCACACACACACGCACCCCCACACACACACCAGCAGCATCTTCAGCCGCTCTCCCTCTCACACTCACGACACTTGGCCGTGCATGCTTTGTTGTAGCAACGCTCATCACCGTCGATTCATTATTTATCAGACCCGTCACGCCGGGTGACCCCAGCAGCGCAACAACCCAAGCCCAGCGCCTCTCCAGGTGGCCCGGCCTCTCCGCGGGCACCATCATTCCAGCGTGCTGCAACTCGAAGACGCACATCACAATTGCAGGCAGTATTCCGTCTGTGTCGCCGCTGCACGTCTGACATCGTTACGAAGGCCATCTGACCCGTGTGGAAGATTTACGACAAAATTCCCGATATACGGGTTGCTGAGTCCCAGAGAGGGAACTTTTGGCGAGATCTTTCCACCAGCAGTGGCATCGAGCAGGCAATTTGAGGACTGCACCTTCAACCTCGCATCTTTTACCGTGACCCTTCGGGCGAAGTGTTCGCGTTGTGGAACCACCACCACCACCACCAACCACCACGATGAGCGTGGTGTCTCGAGCCTTCCCCGACGACCGATCGTTGTCCGTCCAGATGCACATCAACGACAGCCAGCAGCAGCAGCAGCTCTTCTCCTACTTCACCGAGGTGGTGCAGGCGTCGACCCACCAGACGCACGGAACACCTCGTGGCCCAGACCCTGGTGCTGGCTCTCATCTTCCTCACCGCCGTGTCCACCAACGCCCTCCTGGCCGTCGTCCTCATCAAGAACGCGCGCTCATTGAGCCCCACGGCGTGCCTGGTGCTTGCACCTGACACTCGCCGACCTCCCTCTTCGTTGTCCGCGGTGCCCACCGTGACGCTGGGCCGCTGGAGGGAATCATGGAATTTCGGGGTGCCCGTCTGCAAGGGGGTCATGTACACGCTGGGCTTGGGCCATCTCGTCCA